>NC_087367.1:24017935-24642935 GCF_030014295.1 Loxodonta africana
TTCGAATCCACCAGCCACTCCTTGGAAACCCTGTGGGGCAGTTCTATTCTGACCTATAGGGTTGCTATGCAGAATCGACCTGACAGCAATGGGTTTTTTTTTCATGTCACAAATTTTGATATGTTTTGTTTTCGTTTTCACTTGTTCAAAGTACTTTCTAATTTCCCTTTCGATTTTTTTCTTGGATCCATTAGTTATTTAACCAAAAACAAACCAAAGCCAGTGCCGTCGAGTATGAGTCATTAGTTATTTAGAAGTGTGCTATTTAGTTTTCAAATACTTAGAGATTTTCCAGAGCTGTTATTAAATTTTAATATAATCCCATTGTGGTAAGAGAGCTTACTTTTTAGAATTTGAATCTTTTCAGATTTATTCAGACTTGTTTTATCACTGAGAATATCATCTATTTTAATACATGTCCCGTGTGCCCTGGAAAAGAATGTGTAGTGTGCTGTTATTGGGTAGAGTGCTCTATATAAATGTCGGGTCAAGTTGATAGTGTTGTTCAAGTCTTCTGTATCTTTCCAGATTTTCTTTCTGGTTATTTTTTTCAATTACTGAGAAAAGTTTGGAGTCTCCAACTAAAATTGTGGACTTTTCTTTGTCTTCTTGCAGTTCTATTAGTTTTTACTTCATGTATTTTGAAGCTGTGTTTTTCAGTTCATAAACATTTAGGCTGTTAGAGCCACCTAATGAATTGACATTATGAAATGAACTCTTTTATCCCTGGTGATAGTCTGTGTTCTAAAATCTACTTCTGATATTAATACATCTGAAAGTAGAGCATTCCTGTGAAACCTTTCCTAAGGTGAATTGACATAAAACAAAGAAGCAATTATCATTAATTTAAGTGGGAAAACTTTTTGAGTGTTCACAGACCCAAAATATAACCTATCAAATCACACATAAAACCTAAAGTAGCACTAACAAAGTTATGGCAGCTCGATGCTGACATGCTGATTGTAGTCCCTGGGGAAGGAGCTTGGTGACCCCACTCTCGCTGCCTCTTTAACGGCTCTCTGCAAAACAAACGCGGAACGCTATTTCTGCTTTTCACCTTTTATTCGTAAAAATGAAAATCCCATTCAGATTTCTTTCAGATAGCGAAAATAGGTATTGAGGTAGCTCTTTTGTAAAAGGGAAGTGGCATAAAGCGAACTTTCGAAAAGCGGCCGCCCTAGCTTTGTTTTGATTAGTGTTAGCATGGCATATCTTTTTGCTTCCTTTTACTTTTAATCTGATTGTATCTTCATTTTTTACATATTTTTTGTAGGCAGCGTATAGTTGGGGCTTGCTTTTTTTTTCCCCCTCAGTACCAATCTAACAATATCTGCTGTTTAATTGGAATATGTAGACTATTTACATAAAAGGTTATCATTGATATGATTGGATTTAAATCTGCCATCATGTTATCTTCAATTTATCCCATCTGTTCTTTGTTCCCTTTTTCCTCCCTTCTTTTAAATCAGGTATTATTATGATTTTTTTTAGATGATTTCATTGTATCTCCTTTATTGGTACCCTGTTTTATATTTTTAGTGGTTGCTTTTTTTTTTAGGGCTTATTGTATATATCTTTATCACTTTCAACCTTGAAATAATCGTGTGCTACATATCATAGAAACCCAACATTTGCACCATCCTGTTCTTTGTGGTGGTGTGCTGCCACATGTTATCAGCCCCAGAATACACTTTTATAATTTTTGCTTTCAGCAATAGTTTATCACTTAAGGAAATTTGAAAAGTAAGGAATATTTTAATCAATATTTATCATTTCTGCTGCTCTTTAGTCTTTTGTGTAAATGCATGTTTCTATCAAGTGTCATTTCCCTTTGCAGGATTTCCCTTAGTATTTCTTGGCGTGCAGGTCTGATGGTTATGCATTTTCTCAACTTTCATATATCTGAAAAAATCCTATGTTTTGCTTTCATTTTTGAAAGGTATGTTTGGTTTTGAAATATATTTTTACTGAATATATAATTCTTCAGTACTTTAAAATATTGCTTCACTATATTTTGGCTTGCATTGTTTCCAACCAGAAGTCTTATTTTTGTTCTTTATACTAATATGCAATTTTTCCTATGGCTGTCCATAGTGTTTTTCTCTTTATCACTGTTTTAAGGAATATAGTTATGATGTGTGTGGATGTAGTTTTTTTTCCTGCATGTTTGTGTGTGTGTATTTGTGCGGGATAGGATTCATTAAAGTTCTTGGAGCTTTGGCTTTTATCATTTTCATTAAATTTGGAAAATTTTTAGCTGTTATTCAAAAATATTTCTGCTTACCTATATCTTTGGCTGCTTGAAGTTGACAACTAACTGATGCTCTGTTCATTTTATTTCAGTCTTTTGTCACTCATTTCATTTTGCATAGTTTCTATTGCTGTTTTTTCAAGTTTACTAATCTTTTCTTCTGTGGTATCTAACCTGCTATCCTATTCAGTGTATGCATACCCGTTTCTTTTATCTCATTTACTTTAGTTTTCATCTGTTGTCTTAGTTATCTAGTGCTGCTATAACAGAAATACCACAAGTGGATGGCTTTAACAAACAGAAGTTTATTTTCTCACAATTTAGAAGGCTAGAAGTCTGAATTCAGGGCACCAGAGCTAGGGGCAGGCTTTGTTTCTCTGTCAGATCTGGTAGGAAGGTCCTTGTCTTTTCAGCTCCTGTTTCCTGGTTCCTTGGAGATCTCCATGTGCCTTGGCACTTATCATCCCCCATCTCTGCTTCCTTAATCTGCTCCTTTTATATTTTGTAAGAGATTGACTCAGGACACACCCTACAGTAATCCTGCCTCATTAACATAACCAAGAATCCCAAGTGGGATTATAACCACAGGCATACCCCCACCCCGAAAAAAAAACAGAAAACAAAGCCATTGCCATTGAATCAGTATATGACAGGGTAGAACTGCCCCATAGAATTTCCAAGGCAGACTCGCATCTTTCTCCCACACAGCACCTGGTGGGTTTCAATCACCAACCTTTCGGTTAGCAGCTGAGCTCTTTCACCACTGTGCCACCAGGGCTCCATTACCACAGACAACAGGCATAGAGGTTAGGATTTATAACACATGTTTTTGAGAGATGTAGTTCAATCCATAACATCTGTAAATGTGGTTTGGAGCTTTTTCATATATTTTTCATGTTTCTTTTGCTCAGTTTTTTCTCTGCTTCAGTGTACCAAATATAGTTATTAAGTAATAACTAATGTCCTTGTCTGCTAATTCTATCATTAGCGATGTTTTTGGATCTGTTTTTATCGATTGATTTGTCTTCCCATTATGGGTTGTATTTTTCTACTTTTTTACATGCTAGCAATTCCAGCCTTGTTTTTTGCCAATGCCTTCAGAGCAGCTTGGACTTCTTCAGTACCTTCAGTACCATCGGTTCCTAATCATATGCCACCTCTTGAAATGGTTGAATATCGACTAGTTCTTTTTGGTATAATGACTCTGTGTATTCCTTCCATCTTCTTTTGATGCTTCCTGTGTCGTTCAATATTTTCCCAATGGAATCCTTCACTGTTGCAACTTGAGGCTTGAATTTTTTCTTCAGTTCTTTCAGCTTGAGAAATGCCAAACGTGCTCTTCCCTTTTGGTTTTCCATCTCCAGCTCTTTGCACATGTCATTATAATACTTTGTCCTCTCCAGAGGCCCTTTGAAATCTTCAGTTCTTTTACTTCATCAATTTTTCCTTTTGCTTTACCTGCTTGATGCTTAAGAGCAAGTTTCAGAGTCTCCTCTGACATCCATCTTGGTCTTTTCTTTCGTTCCTGTCTTTTCAATGACCTCTTGCTTTCTTCATGTATGATATCCTTAATGTTATTCCACAACTCGCCTGGTCTTCAGTCGCTGGTGTTCAATGCATCAAATCTATTCTTGAGACAGTCTCTAAATTCAGGTGGGATATACTCAAGGTCATATTTTGGCTCTTGTGGACTTGTTCTGATTTTTTTCAGTTTCAGCTTGAACTTGAATATGAGCAGTTGATGGTCTGTTCCATAGTCAGCCCCTGGCCTTGGTCTGACTGATGATATTGAGCTTTTCCATCATCTCTTTCCACAGATGTAGTCAGTTTGATTTCTGTGTGTTCTGTCTGGTGAGGTCCATGTGTATAGCCGCCGTTTATGTTGGTGGAAGAAGGTATTTGCAATGAAGAAGCCGGTGGTCTTGCAAAATTCTATCATTCGATCTCCGGCATTGTTTCTATCACCAAGGCCATATTTTCCAACTACTGATCCTTCTTTGTTTCTAACTTTCACATTCCAATTGCCAGTAATTATCAATGCATCTTGATTGCATGTGTGATCAATTTCAGACTGCAGCAGCTGATAAAAATCTTCTATTTCTTCATCTTTGGCCCTAGTGGTTGGTGCGTACATTTGAATAATAGCCATATTCACTGGTCTTCCTTGTAGGCATGTGGATATTATCCTATCACTGAAAGCGTTGTACTTCAGGATAGATCTTGAAACGTTCTTTTTGACGATGAATGCAACACCATTTCTCTTCCAGTTGTCATTCCCAGCATAGTAGACTATATGATTCTCCGATTCAAAATGGCCAATACCAGTCCATTTCAGCTCACTAATGCCTAGGATATCGATGTTTATGCGTTCCATTTCATTTTCGATGATTTCCAATTTTCGTAGATTCATATTTTGTACATTACAGGTTCCAATTATTAATGGATGTTTGCAGCTATTTGTTCTCATTTTGAGTCGTGCCACGTCAGCAAATCAAGTTCCTGAAAGCTTTAGTCCATCCACGTCATTAAGGTCAACTCTACTTTGAGGAGGCAGCTCTTTCCCAGTCATCTTTTGAGTACCTTCCAACCTGGGGGGCTCATCTTCCAGCACTATATCAGGCAATGTTCTGCTGCTATTCATAAGGTTTTCATTGGCTAATTCTTTTCAGAAGTAGACTGCCAGGTCCTTGTTCCTAGTCTGTCTTAGTCTGGAAGCTCAGCTGAAACCTGTCCTCGATGGGTGACCCTGCTGGTGTCTGAACACCGGTGGCATAGCTTCCAGCATCACAGCAACATGCAAGCCCCCACTGTACAACAGACTGACAGACATTGGTGAAAAACAAGACTCCAGGAATTGATGGAATATCAATTGAGATGTTTCAACAAACAGATGCAGCGCTGGAGATGCTCACTAGTCTATGACAAGAAATATGGAAGACAGCTTCCTGGCCAACTGACTGTAAGAGATCCATATATATGCCTACTCCCAAGAAAGGTAATCCACCCGAACGTGGAAATTATAGAACAATATCATTAATATCACAAGCAAGCAAAATTTTGCTGACGATCATTCAAAAACGGCTGCAGCAGTATATCAACAGGGAACTGCCAGAAATTCAGGCCGGTTTCAGAAGAGGACGTGGAACCAGGAATATCACTGCTGATGTCAGATGGATCCTGGCTGAAAGCAGAGAATACCAGAAGGATGTTTACCTGTGTTTTATTGACTATGCAAAGGCATTCGACTGTGTGGATCATAACAAACTATGGATAACGCTGCAAAGAATGGGAATTCCAGAACACTTAATTGTGCCCATGAGGAACCTTTACATAGATCAAAAGGCAGTTGTTTGGACAGAACAAGGTGATACTGATTGGTTTAAAGTCAAGAAAGGTGTGTGTCAGGGTTGTATTCTTTCACCATTCCTATTTAATCCGTATGCTGAACAAATAATCCAAGAAGCTGGACTATATGAAGAAGAACGGGGCATCAGGATTGGAAGAAGACTCATTAACAACCTACCTTATGCAGATGACACAACCTTGCTTGCTGAAAGTGAAGAGGACTTGAAGCACTTACTAATGAAGATCAAAGACCACAGCCTTCAGTATGGACTGCACCTCAACGTAAAGAAAACAAAAATCTTCGCAACTGGACCAGTGAGCAACATCATGATAAACTGAGAAAAGATTGAAGTTGTCAAGGATTTCATTTTACTTGGATCCACAATGAACACCCATGGAAGCAGCAGTCAAGAAATCAAAAGACTCATTGCATTGGGTAAATCTGCTGCAAAGGACCTCTTCAAAGTGTTGAAAAGCAAAGATGTCACCTTGAAGACTAAGGTGCGCCTGACCCAAGCCATGGTATTTTCATTCGCATCATATGCGTGTGAAAGCTGGACAATGAATAAGGAAGACTGAAGAAGAGTTGACACCTTTGAATTGTGGTATTGGCGAAGAATACTGAATGGACCATGGACTCCCAAAAGAACGAACAAATCTGTCTTGGAAGAAGTGCAGCCAGAATGCTCCTTAGAGGCAAGGATGGCGAGACTGCGTCTTACATACTTTGGACATGTTGTTAGGAGGGATCAGTCCCTGGAGAAGGACATCATGCTTGGCAGAGTACAGGGTCAGCGGAAAAGAGGAAGACCCTCAACGAGGTGAGTTGACACAGTGGCTGCAACAATGAGCTCAAGCATAACAATGATTGTAAGGATGGCGCAGGACCAGGCAGTGTTTCGTTGTTGTACATAGGGTTGCTATGGGTCAGAACTGACTCGATGGCACCTAACAACAACAACAACAACAGCAATTCCAGACGTTGTGAATTTTACCTTGTGTGTTGGATATTTTTGTATTCCTTTAGCTTTGTTGTAGGATGCAATTCAGTTACTTTGAAAATAAATCTTTTGAGGATTGTTTTTAAGCTGATTAGGTAAAACCACAGCAGCTTGTAGTCTAGGGCTAATTTTTCCAATAGTGAGACAATATCTTGCAAACTCGCACTTGATGCTTCTTAAATTATTGATGTTTTCCACTCTGGGTGGTGGGAACCTGAATTATTCCAAGCCCTTTAATAAGCTCTGGAAATATTTCTCTTTCCTACTTTCTGGTGGCTCAGTTCTAAGTCTTCGGTATTTCCTCATCACATATGCTGTTCAATACTGAGCTGAAAATCTGAGATGAACCCTCTGTAGATGTCTGAAGCTTTCTCTTTTTGCAGTTCTTGCCTCTCTGGTACCCTGTCCTATGAATTTTAGTCTCTGTGGCTTTCCTGAATTCCCAGCTCCTTTGATTTTTTTTTTTTTTTTTTCCTCCACAACTCAGGGAGACCATCAGGCTTCATATGAGTTCCCCCTTTCAAAAGTACAGAGGCCTGGAAAGTATCTCTAGACTGTAAGCTGGGACAATTGTAAGGCTACGTAGAGTTTTATTTTTCCTTTTTTCATGTGTCACTCTACCGCACTGCCAGATGTCTAGTGTCTACCAGCCATTGCTTCATTTATTTGTTCACTTTTTTAGTTTTTTTCAGGTTGAAGGGTAAATATAGTCCCTACTCTATGTTGACCGGGTACCATACGTTATTTATTTATTCTGTTGTTGAGAAAACATACAACAAAATGTACACCAACAGTTTCCACATGTACCATTTAGTGACATTGATTACATTCTTGATGCTATGCAACCATTCTCACTCTCCTTTTCTGAGTTGTCCCTCCTCTGTTAACACAAATTCAGTACCCCCTGAGGTTCGTGTCTAATCTTTCAAGTTGCTGTTGTCAATTTGACCCCATATAGATCTTAAAAGAGCATAATACTTAAGGCAAATCTTTTTTTACTAGCTAAGCTAAACTATTGCTTGAAGAATACTTAAGGGGATGTTTTTGGTTTAAGGTTTAAAGATTATTTTAGGGCAATAGTTTCAGGGACTCGTCCAGCCTGCATGGCTCCAGAAATTCTAGAGTCCATGAGAATTTGAAATTCTGTTCTGCATTTGCCCTCTTTTGATCAGAAGTCTTTTATAGACTCTTGATCAAAATGTTCAGAATTGGTAGCCGGGCACCATCTAGTTCTTCTGATCTTATTGCAAAGGAGGTACTTGTTCATGGAGGCCATTAGCCACACATTCCATATCCTCCTTCTATTCCTGATTGTCCTTCCTCTGTTGCTCCAGGTGAGGAGACCATTTGTTGTATACTTGCAAGACCCTAGGCCCTACTCAGTGAACCAGGAGGTAGAACAAAAGCACTAAACACGTTACTAGGCCAATTAACTGGGATGTCTCATGAAAACAGGACCCTAAACCAAGAAATCAAATCCCATGAGGATTTTGGTTGTGCATAAACAGCCTCAGCAGCTACTCTTTTTTTTTTTTTTTTTTGGTCGTGCGGGTTTTTTTTTTTTTTTTAGTATATCTATGACATGACTTTTGCCAATTTATTGGCAGCAATTGCAGTAATTGGCTGTGCAACCCTACCCTTAATCGATGGGATATTTTCATCACCACTAACCCCCTCTTCCTCCCACCCCTGGTAACCACTAATAAACTTTGTTCTCTATACATCTGCCAGGCACCATACTTTCTGAAAGAAAAAAAATCTGTTCCTCATTAAAGAGGAAATTAGAATGAAAATTACACAGTATTTATGTAGATGAAAAGTTATCAAAACTTATGGATATAGATAAAGCAGGACTTACAGTCATAATTTAAAGTAGTAAATTCATTTATTAAAAAAAATAAGAAAACAAAAAACAGAACGGTTAAGCTTTCAACCCAGCGAATTAAAAGAGATCAGAGTAAACCCACAGGCATGGAAAGGATGTGAATAATAAGGAGGGGCAGGAATTAAGTAGAGGAAAAAAGAGATGACTGATAAATCCTAAAGCTGAATAATTGAAAGGATAAGTAAGAAAGACAAACCCTTGACAAGGTCAACGAAGAAATAAAAGAGAAGGCATAAATATTATTTATATTATTATTACGAACAAGGAAACCCTGGTGGCATAGTAGTTAGGTGCTACGGCTGCTAACCATAAGGTCGGCTGTTCGAATCTGCCAGGCGCTCCTTGGAACCTCTATGGGGCAGTTCTACTCTGTCCTGTAGGGTCGCTATGAGTCGGAGTTGAATCGACGGCACTGGGTTTGGTTTTGGTTTTATTAGGAACAAAAGCAGAGGACATTTCTACTAATACAGATATTTAAAAACTAGTAAGGGAATATTATGAGCAGCTTATGCCAATAAAACAGAAAACCTAAATGCATGGATTGTAAAGAGTCGAGACAGTCATGACCGAAGACTCTTGCATTAGTCCAGAGAGCAGATAATTGTGGCCTGAGCTGTAGACCACTAGAAGCGGAAACAGAAGTAAAAGCATTCATCCAATAGGCATTTATAGTTCTGTGAATGGAGGGGTGGGGAGGGGCGGGAAGGGTTACGGATGACTTTCAGGATTCGGGGTTGGGCAGTGGCAGTAGCCAGTTTTTATGTGGAGGAAGGGAGGTTGAATTTGAGGTTCATGGGGGACAAGTGGCATTGTCTAGTTGGTTATATGGGTCTTGAGCTTAGAAGAGAGGTCTGGGTAAATTGTGTCTGCTTATGATGTCACTGGATTGGCTTCCTGTTTTAAAACTCACCAACTGGTTTTTCTTTTTGTGAGCATGCTTTTAACATTTTTGGAAATTAAAAAAAAAAAAAAACTTTTTAAATTGGATATAACCCTCCCCCATATAAATATTTACCCAGTAGTTCTGAGATATGAAAACAGAGGTTCTACTTAGAACCATCTCTTGTAATAAACTCTAAAACTTATGCTTAGTAACAGGATACTTCTTGGCACACTTCCTAAGTACTCAGATTTCTCTGAGTGATGTGTCTTTGACTTAGATTCTGATTCTCTGGTTTTTGTCAGGCTCCTAGGCAGCTGGGGCAGGGTTTACTAGAATGTAGCCCTTTTGTCCTACATTTTATTTAACTAGTTTCTAAAATACTTAAAATGAGCTGCTCCCGGTTAGTTCAAAACCAAACTTGTTGCCGTTGAGCCGATTCTGACTCATCGCGACCCTGTAGGACAGAGTAGAACTGCAGCATAGGCTTCCGAGGAATGGCTGGTGGATTCAAATGGCTGACCTTTTGGTTCGCAGCCGGAGGAGTGGCTGGTGGATTCAAATGGCTGACCTTTTGGTTCGCAGCCGAGTTCTTAACCCCTTTGCCACGGGGGCTCCCTGACTTATATTAGTGAGATGCTAAAAGTAGACTTTTCTTTCTCTCTTGACCTAAACGAAACTCCCAGTCACACCAAAGATGAAAGCAGCCTTTCTTTCTCTTCTGGTTCCTGTGCCCTTTTTTTTGTTTCATTAGAGAGAAGAGAATGTGGCATATATTGGAAATACCTTTTCTCTTGTGCTCTCACTCCTTGACTGGTTTGAAGGCTGCTGTTTACCACCTCAACCCAGTTGGTTTTAGCCTAATCCCAGCCTGACCTGCATTGCACTGGTTATTATTAAAACCTTTATCTGCATTGTCATAAGTATTTACCACCTGTTAAAAGTTTTTACTCTTCTTAAAAATAAAATGCATTTCTTTGAAGTCAGTGCCTACTCATAACAACCCTATAGGACAGAGTAGAACTGCCCCATAGGGTTTCCAAGGAACGGCTAGTGGATTTGTAGTGCTGACCTTTTGGTTGGCAGCAAAGCTCTTAAACACTGTGCCACCAGGGCTCCTTACTTTTCTTAGTGACTTCTTATTGACAAAGTGCAGCTATACCTTGGACAGGTGGACAGTGTGGCTTATTACTACATAGTGCAACATGAATTTTCAAAGTGAAATACTTTCTCTAGTTTTAATAGATTGCTTTGAAATTTAGTATGAGCTTATAGACAAATGGAATAGCATTGGTAATTATGTTTCACACAATTATTAGTATTTTTGTAATTTTGATCATTCCTTTAAATATCACTCAAGGGAAAAACTTAGACCATGGTCCAATACATTTTTTTAAATTGTCAAATAATAACCAAGCCACCAGTTTCTTTTTGTCCTTATATTTCAGATTATAACTTTTTGAACAGGTAAATTTATTTTCATGATTCAAAAAATTAAAATGCTGTTTTTTATAAAGTATACCCTGAGAAGTCTTGCTCCCACCCATTCTCCCTAGCCTACTCAAAAAAAGCCACACCTATCGCCCTCAAGTTGATTCCGACTCATGGTGAGCCCATGTATTACAGAGTAGAACTACTCCATAGGGTTCTCTTGGCTGTCATCTTTAGGGAAGCAGGTCTTGATGCCTTTTCTTCTGCAGCGCCGCTGCGTGGGTTCAAACCACCAACCTTTAGGTTATCTGTCAAGTGCAAACTGTTTGTGCTGCCCAGGGACCTCATAACTGTTTTTTTTTAACTTTCTATTTATCCTCCTAGAGTCTGTTTATGGAAATACCTCATTCAAATAAGCATTCTTATTTTCTCCTTGTTTTACTCAAAAGATGTCTCTCTCTCTCTCTCTTTTTTTTTTTTTTCAAAAATTTTTGTATCCTGGAGCTCTCTCCATGTTGTTGTTGTTAGGTGCTGTCGAGTCGCTCCGACCCATGGCAACCCCATGTTTAACAGAAGGAATGTTGCCTGGTCCTATGCTGTCTTCATGATCATTGGTATGTTTGAGGTCATTGTTGTGGCTCTTATGTCAGTCCATGTCATTGAGGGTCTTCCTCACCTTCTCTGTCCCTCCACTTTACCAAACATCATGTCCCTCTCCAGTGATCAGTTCCTCCTGATAATGGAAGCGAGTTGAAATCTTGGATTATATTTTGTGGTCCTTAGAGTTTTCATTGACTCATTTTTGGAAGTAGATCGTAGGCCTTTCTTTCTAGGCTGTCTTAGTCTGGAAGCTCTGGTGAAACCTGCCTACCATGGGTGACCCTGCTGGTACTGAAAATGCCAGTGGCATAACTTCCAACATCATAACAACATACAAGCCACCACAGTGTGACAGACTGACAGTTGGGTGATGGGCTGTCTCCGTATCAGTACAAAAAGATCTTTCTTGGTTTTTTTTTTTTCCCCCCATCCTGGCATAGTAGTCATTTTTGTGGGTATGCCATCATTTATTCAGCCTGTCCCCTGTTGTTGGACACTTGATGTGTTCAGTCTTTTGCTATTACAATTTCATAGTGAAAAACCTTGTAAATGTGGTATTCTGTAGGTGTTTTGGTCATTTAGTTTCCTAGAAATGGAATGCTAGGTGAAAAGGTAAACGCATCTGCAATTTTGAAAGGTATTGCTGTATTCCCTTCATAAGGGTTCTGTGTTTTGCATTGCCACCCACAGTGTGTGCAGGTCCCTGGAGGATCCATTTCCTCAGGTTGACAGGAGAGCTATATGGACTTAGATGGATTCTTGCCAACCTGATAAGAAATGTTACCTCAGTGCATTTTTTAATTTGCATTTCCACTTTCATGAGTTAGTCTAAGCATCTTATATGTTTAAGGGCTATTTATATATATTTTTTTCATGTACTTTGTTCATTTTTCTCTTAGGTGGTCTTCTCCATTTCTAGGCATTAGAGAGATTGGCATTTCATGATATGGGTTGCGAATATTTTCCCAAGCTTGTCAGTTTTCTTTTTTTAAATTGCAGTAAAAATATGTATACCAAAACATTTGCTAGTTCAACAGTTTTTAAATGTAGAATTCAGTGATACTGGTTACATTCATCATGTGTAGCCACATCACTGTCCTTTTCCAATTTATTCTACCACCATTGAAACTCAGGGTGCCCTAACCAGATGATGCCCTCCTGTACCTCCTTTTCACCCTAGTAACCACTAATAAACTTCAGTGTCTATGTATTTGCCTATTTCATTTAAGTGGAATCATGAAATATTTGTTCTTTTGTGGCTGACTTATTTTACTCAGCAAGATGTTTTCAAGGTCCATCCATGTATCAGGACTTCATTTCTCTTTTTGGCTGAGTAATATTTCATTGTGTGTTTATACCCCATTTTATTTATTCAGTTCTCTGTTAAATAGACATTTAGGCTGCTGTGAACATTAGTGTACAAGTTTCTGTTTGTGTTCCTGCCTTCAGTTCTTTTGGGTATATACCTAGGGTTGGGATTGCTGGGTCATGTGGTAGTTATATGTTTAACTTTTTGAAGAACTGCCAAACTGGTTTCCACAGCAGCTATAGCATTTTGGATTCCCACCAGCAACGGATGAGGGTTCTAATTCAGTTTTCTTTTGGTTTTGCTTACGGTGTTCTTTTGCTATTCAGAAGGTTGTTTTGTTTTGTTTTGTGCTTTAGGTGAAAGTTTACAGAGCAAATTAGTTTCTCATTCAATAATTTATAATCAAATTGCTGTGTGACGTTGGTTGCAGTTCCTGCAATGTGTCAACACTCTTCCCCTTTTTACTCCGAGTTACCTGTTCATTGATCCAGTATTCCTGTCCATTCCTGCCTTCTCATCTTTGCTTTTGGACAGGAGTTGCCCATTTGATCTTGTATACTTGATTGATCTAAGATGCATGTTCCTCATACATGATATTGCTTGTTCTATAGGCCTGTCTAATATTTGGCTGAAAGGTTAATTTCGGAAGTGGCTTCAGTTCAGACTTAGAAAGGTGTTCGGAGGCCATAGTCTCAGAGATTCCTTCAGTCTCTTTCAGACCAGTAAGTCTGGTCTTTTTTGTGAATTTGAATTTTGTTCTATGTTTTTCTCCTTTTTTTGTCCTGGGGCCCTCTATTGTGAATCCATGTCGGAGCAGTCAGTGGTGGTAGCCAGGCACCATCTAGTTCTTCTGGGCTCAGGCTGGTGGAGGTTGTGTTTCGTGTGGTGTGTTAGCAGAAGTGGTTATTTATGTAGTTTTATTTATATTTTCTCTTATGGCTTTTGGATTTTTAGTCATAGCTTGAAGGTGGAAAGTGTTTTTCTGCTTTCAAAGAACTTGCCCATTGTTTTTCTAACCCATATGTGCGGGGTTTTCCTTTCTTTGTCCTTAACATTTGAATCTTTCAATCATGTGAAATTTATCTGGTATGTAATATGAAATATGGATGTACTTTGATCTTTTTCTGAATGGCAGCCGAGTTGCCAAACAACATTTATTAAAAAATCTAGCTTCCCTCCACTGATTTGAGATATGCTAGTAGTTTGTTTTTTTTTTTTAGTAGTTAATTCCCATGGGTGTACAGGTCTGTTTCCGGACTGTGTATTGTGTCCCATTGGTCTGTCTATTTGCCATTTCCATTATGTTTTTATTCTCGAGGCTTTAAATATATGTTTTAATATCTATTAGAACCGTTCTCTGATTGCTCTTCATATTCAAAGGGGTTTCCTGGTAACTATTGCTTCTTTATTTTTCAATAAGAACTTTAGAATCAGCATATCTGGTTCCTGGAAGAGGGGAACAGTTGATATTTTTATTGGGTGTGTAAATTATAAATTAGCTTAAGGAAAATTGTCACTTTTATGATGTTTAGTCTTTCTAAGAATATGATTATAGCTTTCTATTCATTCAAATCTGCTTTCATTTCTTTAAAGATTTTTAAAGTTTTCTTTATAAGCTTATGCATTTCTAGTTAAGTGAACACCCGCATATATATACACATACATACATACAAATGCATATATGCACGTATCTAACCCAGTGCTACATATATATACACACATATGAAGAAAACCAGACCTGTTGTCATTGAGTCAATTCTGACTCATAGCAACCCTGTAGGACAGAGTAGAACTGCCCCACAGGGTTTCCAAGGCTGTAGTCTTTACAGAAGGAGCACTGGTGGCACAGTGGCTGAACCACTTGGCTAACCAATAGATCAGTGGTTCAAATCCATCAGCCCCTCCACGGAAGAAAGATGTGGCAGTGGACTTCTGTCAAAATTTACAGCCTTACATTTGATAAAGTTCAACACTCATTCATGATAAAAACTCTGAGCGAAATAAGAATAAAAGGAAAACTCCTCAACATAATAAAGGGCATTTATACAAAGCCAACAGCCAGCATCACCCTAAATGCAGAGAGCCTGAAAACATTCCCACTGAGATCTGGAACTAGACAAGGATGCCCTTTATCACCACTCTTATTCAACATTGGGCTGGAAGTCCTAGCCAGAGCAATTAGGCTAGATAAAGAAATAAAGGGCATCCAGATTGGCAAGGAAGAATTCAAAGTATCGCTGTTTGCAGATGACATGATCTTATACACAGAAAACCCGAAGAAATCCTCCAGAAAACTGCTGAAACTAATAGAAGAGTTCAGCAGAGTATCGGGATACAAGATAAACATACAAAAATCACTTGGATTCCTCTACACCAACAAAAAGAAAATCGAAGAGGAAATCACCAAATCAATCCCATTTACAGTAGCCCCCAAGAAGATAACATACTTAGGAATAAATCTTACCAGAGATGTAAAAGACTTATACAAACAAAAGTACAGTACACTTCTGCAAGAAACCAAAAGACACATAAGTGGAAGAACATACCTTGCCTGTGGATAGGAACACTTAACATTATAAAAGTGTCTGTTCTACCAGAAGCGATCTATACATTTAATGCAGTTCCAATCCAAATCCCAACAACATTCTTTAATGAGATGGAGAAACAAATCACCAACTCATATGGAAGGGGAAGAGGCCCTGGATAAATAAGGCATTACTGAAAAAGAACAAAGTGGGAGACCTTACTTTACCTGATTTTAGAACGTATTATACGGCCACAGTAGTCAAAACAGCCTGGTACTGGTACAACAACAGATACGTGGACCAATGGAACAGAATTGAGAATCCAGACATAAATCCATCCACACTGAGCAGTTGATATTTGACAAAGGCCCCAAAACAGTTAAATGGGGAAAAGACAGTCTTTTTAACAAATGGTGCTGGCATAACTGGATATCCATCTGCAAAAAAAAATGAAACAAGACCCATACCTTACTCCATGCACAAAAACTTAACTCAAAATGGATCAAAGACCTAAATATAAAATCGAAAACGATAAAGATCATGAAAGAAAAAATTGGGACAACGTTAGGAGCCCTAATACATGGCGTAAACAGTATACAAAACATTATTAAGAATGCAGAAGAAAAACTAGATAACTGGGAGCTCCTGAAAATCAAACATCTAAGCTCATCCAAAGACTTCACCAAAAGAGTAAAAAAAGACTGCCTACAGACTGGGAAAAAGTTTTTAGCTGTGACATTGCTGATCAGCACCTGATCTCTAAAATCTACATGATACTGCAAAAACTCAACAGCAGAAAGACAAATAACCCAATTAAAAAATGGGCCAAAGATATGAATAGACACTTCACTAAAGAAGACATTCAGGCAGCTAGCAGATACATGAGGAAATGTTTGCGATCATTAGCCATTAGAGAAATGCATATCAAAACTACAATGAGATTTCATCTCACTCCAACAAGGCTGGCATTAATCCAAAAAACACAAAAGAATAAATGTTGGAGAGGCTGTGGAGAGACTGAAACACTTCTACACTGCTGGTGGGAATGTCAAATGGTGCAACCACTTTGGAAATCGATTTGGCGCTTCTTTAAAAAGCTAGAACTAGAACTACGATATGATCCAGCAATCCCACTCCTCGAAATATATCCTAGAGAAAGAAGTGCCTTTACACGAACAGATATATGCACACCCGTGTTTATTGCAGCACTGTTTACAATAGCAAAAAGATGGAAGCAACCAAAGTGCCCATCAACGGATGAATGGATAAATAATTTATGGTATATTCACGCAATGGAATACTACGCGTCGATAAAGAGCAGTGAGGAATCTGTGAAACATTGCATAACATGGATGAATCTTGAAGGCATTATGCTGAGTGCAATTAGTCCGTTGCAAAAGGACAAATACTGTATAAGACCACTATTATAAGAACTTGAGAAATAGTTTAAACTGAGAAGAAAACATTCTTTTGTGGTTACGAGAGGGGGGAGGGAGGGGAGGTGGGGGAGGAGCATTCACTAATTAGTAGATAAGAACTACTTTAGATGAAGGGAAAGACAGCACCCAATACGGGGGAGGTCAGCACAATTGGACTAAACCAAAAGCAAAGAAGTTTCCTGAATAAATTGCTTCGAAGGCCAGCGTAGCAGGGGCACGGGTCTGGGGACCATGGCTTCAGGGGACATCTAAGTCAACTGGAATAATAATATCTATTAAGAAAACATTCTGCATCCCACGTTGAAGAGTGCCATCTGGGGTCTTAAACACTAGCAAGAAGCCATCTAAGATGCATCAATTGGCCTCAGCCCACCTGGATCAAAGGAAAATGAAGAACACCAAGGACACAAGGCGATCACGAGCCCAAGAGACAGAAGGGGCCGCACGAACCAGAGAATACATCATCCTGAGACCAGAAGAACTAGATGGTGCCCGGCTACAACCGATGACTGCCCTGACAGGGAATGCAACAGAGAACCCCTGAGGGAGCAGGAGAGCAGTGGGATGCAGACCCCAAATTCTCATAAAAAAGACCAGACTTAATGGTCTGACTGAGACTGGAAGGACCCCAGTGGTCATTGCCCCCAGACCTTCTGTTGGCCCAGGACAGGAGACATTCCCGAAGCCAACTCTTCAGACATCGATTGGACTGGACAATGGATTGGAGAGGGATGCTGGTGAGGAATGAGCTTCTTGGATCAGGTGGACCCTTGAGACTATGTTGGTATCTCCTGCCTGGAGGAGAGATGAGAGGGTGGAGGGGGTTAGATGCTGGCGAAATGGATACGAAAAGAGAGAGTGGAGGGAGAGAGCGGGGGAGAGTAATTGGGAGTGTGTAGCAAGGTGTATATGGATTTTTGTGTGAGAGACTGACTTGATTTGTAAACTTAAAGCACAATAAAAATTATATATATATAAAAAATACAGCCTTGGAAACCCTATGGGGCAGTTCTTCTCTGTCCTATAGAGTCACTGTGAGTTGGAATCGACTCAATGGCAGTGGGTGGGTAATCTTTACAGAAACGGGTTGCCATATCTGTCTTCCATGGGGCTGGTGGGTTTGAACTGCCGACCTTTCAGTTAGCAGTCAAGTGCTTAACCACTGCCCCACCAGGGCTCCTTTCTATACATACATGCATATATGCATATATGTATTAATTTTTTTGTTGCTATTGGAAATAGGTTTTTTCTTCCCTTGTACTTTCTGTTGTTGTTTGTATGAAGGCTATTGGTTTCTGTATATTCATTTTCTAGCCTGCCATCCTACTGAATTCTCTGTTTGTGGTCAGTAATTCTTAATATTGTTTCAAAGCACAATTGAAACAGTTGATAGTCAGAATCAACTCAGCAGCAGCGAGTTTACAGGATATGTAGCTTTTTTTAAAAAAACTAAAGTCTTGGTTGAGAGCCATTAGCACGCTATACCTTTTTCCTGGTGTAGATTTCAATCCTGGCAAGTTAGAAAGGAGTCATTTATTTTGACTTCAAATTTCAAGGTTTCTAATTTGTAAAAAATGGTCATTTATTGTGTTTGGGGTGATGTGAACAACAAAGTATTTACTGGTATGTGCTGCAGCTTAACTCAGTCAAATAAGCACTTTTGTTTTTGAATAAGTTAGTAATTATGATATGTCTCATAGAAACATTATCAAATAAAGTGCGGTTCTTGTGATTTTTGCTTTCTAACATAAGTAACAAGTATGGGGATTTACAAGGCTCCACCAATTTAAGTGTTTCAAGGGAAGTTTATATTCCTGCTGACCAAAGAGTTCTCTGGTCTTTTATATTTTAGGAATATAGGCCTTTAGGTAGTAAGAATGACCCATTTGTCCTTTATAAGAAGTGAAGAGATGGTGATGTTTCTGGCTAGTATTTTTGCTAAAATTGTTTTCAAAGCTGGTACCCTGATGTATTAAAATTTGAGGCTAGAAGCTGAAAAACATTGCCTTGACTAAAAATATTCCTAGAAGTTCAGAAATAAAAACTGAGTTGTCTTCTGTCATATTTTCCTCAAAGAGAGTGCAGTGTTAGACTGATATTATGAAACTATACTTCCTTGCCCCATTTGCTGATAGTTTAACATTTAAGCATGCATGTATTCAATACAGTATCATGCTGAACTTTTAACAGCTCCTAGTTTTTTTTAGTCTTAGGGAAAGGAGCCCTGGTGGCGCAATGGTTAAGAGCTTGACTGCTAACCAAAAGGTCAGTGGTTCAAAGGCACCAGTACTCTGTGGGAGAAAAATGTGGCAGTTTGGTTCCATACAGATTACAGTCTTGGAAACCCTATGGGGCAGTTCTCCTGTGTCCTTTAGGGTTGCTATGAGTTGGAATCCACTTGATGGCAATGAGTTTGGAGGTTTTTTATTTTGTTTTGAGTTGTGAGAATGTTAAACTTTTCAGGTTTCAATTAAAGCATATATATCTTGATATTTTCTCTCTCTCTTTTTTAATAAAACAGGTAGAAAGAATTCTTTGATAGGATGTTTCTAGAGCCCTTTCTAATATAGAGAGTTTGGGTCTTTGATTCTTAGTATTATGAGCATGAGAAAAAAGAAAAAATGGAAAATTTGAGTGTAGAAAGCTACAGTAGGTTTTAGTAAACAAAGTCTTGTTATATCAGTAGTAAGTGATGGTAGAGAAATAGGATAATATAAATGCTCTTATATTTGGGAAATTACATCCATCAAAAAACAGAGGCAGCAAACTGTTAAAATTGGGTGACACTTAATAGTAACAAAGGAGCTGGTAGTTTAGCCCAGTCAGGACAAATTATGTAATTTCTCTGTTGTGTGAGAAAAGAGTTCAGAAGCGTTCCATTTCCCTTTTTAGATATAATCTGAAGTTAGTGAAAATCTGAAGGTTGACTGTAAGTATTGATTGAAAAAATAAATAAAAGCTAGTATCACCAAATAACAGAAAAGGCTGCTTGCTGTAGCTCAGTTAAAAGGTTAAAACTGTTGTAAGTTTAAGGTTAGACTGTGGATATTTTTACATATGTATTTGTTTATACAGAATGTACATTTTAATGTATATAATAGAGCAGAAAGCAGGCACAGTCATAGGAGCTTCCCAGACACATCCAGACACCTTTAGGGACCAAGTTGCTGGGGCTGAGGATCATGGGGCTCATGGTCTTGGGAGACATGTTGGTCAACTGGCATAACATAGTTCATAAAGAAAATGTTGTACATCCTACTTTGGTGAGCAGCATCTGGAGTCTTAAAGCATGCAAGCACCCATCTATGGTACATCTATTGGTCCCATCCCATCTGGAACAGTAGAGAACGAAGAAAATCAAAGACACAAGGAAAATATTAATCCAGAGGACTAGTGGAGCACATAAACCACAGCTTCTGCTAGCCTGAGCCCAGAAGAACTAGGTGGTACCTGGCTACCACCACTGCCTGCTCAGACAGGGATCACAATACAGGGTCCTGTTCAGAGTGGGAGGAAAATGTAGAACAAAATTCAAATTCACACAAAAAAGACCAGACATACTAGTCTAACAGAGACTGGAGGAACCCCCAAGACTGTGGCCGCCGGACAGCCTTCTGACTCAGAACTGAAGCTACTTCCATAGTTCACTTTTCAGCCAACGATTAGACAGGCCTCTAAAACAAGCAGTAACATCATATATGAGGAATGTGTGGTGTTATTTGCTGAATAGAAACAATAGCATCCATCTTTTTGTATTGGATATTAGAATACTAGAAAGTTGTTTAATATCACCAGTGTATATCTGAGCTACTAACACGATAGATTTTACTTACTATCACAGTAGGATCAATCCTTTATTCTACTTTTGTTTCAGATTATTAAGACTTAAAACCTGAACCCCGTTGCCGTCGAGTTGATTCCGACTCATAGAGACCCTATAGGACAACGTAGAACTTCCCCATAGGGTTTCCAAGGAGCGCCTGGTAGATTTGAACTGCCAGTCTTCTGGTTAGCAGCTGTAGCACTTAACCACTACACCACCAGGGTTTCCTATTAAGAGTTAGGAAATAAAAATGTTTGTTAATTTTAGTTTTGTAGTTCACAGGCCACAAAATCTTGGTAAAAAATGTATATATTTTATGCATAATATCAGACTGCAATTTGTATTGTCAGAGAACCTTTCCTGATGGTACAGTTTGTCCTGTATTTGTTTTTCTTCCACATTAGATTATCTTCCCCAAGAACTCAGTATACTGTAAAGAACACCTTACACAGTGCCTGGCACTTAGTATTTGTTGAGTGAAGCAGTTAGTGAATTTCTGAGCTTTCTCTATTGTTTTCCAAAAAAAATGAAATCTAGTCACAAGTAATGATCCTTGGGTGGCACAGATGGCTAAGCGCACGATTACCAGCTGAGAGGTTGGTGGTTCAGAGCCACCCAGAGGCACCTCAGAAGACAGGCTTGGCAGTCTGCTTCCGAAAGGTCACAGGCTTGAAAACCCTATGGAACAGTTCTGTTCCATACTCATGGGGTCACCTTGAGTAGGAATTGAATCGGTGACAACTAACAACAACAGTTACAAGTAACACTCAGAGTGGAATCTTTTATTGTACTTAAGGCAGTTGAAAGTGTGTATGGTATAATGGATATTTATTTTAAAAGAATCTTTTTAAAAAGAAAATTCCCAGTTATGGATAACATAGCCATTAAGAGCACAGCTTTTTGGAGTCAAGACAGCCTGGGTTCAATTTTATTAACTTCTGAGTGCCAGTTACTTCACCTATAAAATAGGCCTGATAATGCCTACCTCACAGGGTCATTGTGGAATAAATGAAATGCTCTACATAAAGCTTGTGATACAATGCCTGGCACATAGTAAATGCTCAGTAAGTGGTAGTTCATTTTGTGATTGTTGATGGTGTGTTATTACCATTATCAACACCATCATCATTATACTGTGTTGGATAGCACCCCTCCCAAAATTCACGTCCTACCCAAAACCTCAGAATGTTAACTTATTTGGAAGTAGGTTCTTTGCAGATGTAGTGAGTTAAGATGAGGTCATACTGGAGCAGGGTGGGCCTTTAATCCAGTGTGACTGGTGTCGGGTGCCCTTATAAAAAGAGAAGAGTCACAGACTCTAAGACACAGAAGGAAGATGGACATGTGAAGGTAGAGGCAGAAATTGGAGTTATGCTGCCACAAACTGAGAATCACCTGGGTTACTAGAAACTGGAAGAGACAAGGAAGGATTCTTCCTTCTCCCCTAGAGGCTTCTCAGGTAACATGGCCCTGCCAACACCTTGATTTTGGAGATCTAGTCTCCAGAACTGTGGGAGAATGAATTTCTATTGTTTTAAGCCACCCAGTTTGTGGTACTTTGTTAGGGCAGCCATGGGAAGGTAATACTGATCATTATCATATTCTGAACAGTATCATGGTCCATACGTTGAATCAGGAACAAAGCATTTCCAGATAGGAAAGTTGTAAAATACTATGTGAAACTAATGTCATGTTGTATTAATCACCAAAGATAATATATTGAAACACATAAAAGAGATTGCTGGGTTTTACCTCCTTCACACTAGGGATTCTTGCTAGAGTGGAAATTGGAAAGCATCACTGAAAGCCTGGTATCAGCATTGCAGAATTGTTTAGGAGGTCAAACACAGTCTGAAATCAGGACTCAGACGTCGTGTAATCCTTCTGTCAACCTTATGAGTTGTTGATTGCCTTGTAATATTTAACCTTTGGAAATGTTGAGATTATTAACTCGAAAGTTGCATTTCCTCATAAAAATTGTATGTCTTTTCAATTAGCAGTGATAGGGACATTTTCTTAAGTTTTCATGGAACCATAGAACTGAAATCTGTGTGCTTTTATTTGGCTTTGTGCATGATATAATGGTTCTTAAAGCCTTCAGCTACCACTTGTCTGTCAGCTTGTCATACTGTGGTGGTGCTGTGATGCTGGAAGCTATACCACCGGTATTTCGAATACCAGCAGGGTCACCTATGGTGAGCAGGTTTCAGCATAGCTTCCAGACTAAGATGGACTAGGAAGAAATACGTGGCAGTCTACTTCTGAAAAAAATTGCTCGTTTGAACACCTTATGAACAACAGGGGAACATTGTCTGATACAGTGCCAGAAGATGAGCCCCTCGGGTTAGAAGGCACTCAAAATATGACTGGGGAAGAGCTGTCTTCTCAAAGTAGAGTCAACCTTAATGACATGGATGGAGTAAAGCTTTTGGGACCTTAATTTGCTGATACGGCACGACTACACATGAGAAGAAATAGCTGCAAACATCCATTAATAATTGGAACATGGAATGTACAAAGTATGAATCTAGGAGAATTGGATAGATATCCTAGGCATTAGTGAGCTGAAATGGATTGATGTTGGCTATTTTGAATCAGACGTTCATGGTCTGCTATGCTGAGAATGACAGAGAGGAATGGCATTGCATTCAGAATCTATCCTGAAGGACAACACTGTCAGTGATAGGATAATATCCATACACTTACAAGAAGACCAGTTAATTTGACTGTTACTCAGATTTACACACTAACCACTAAAGCCAAAGATGAAGAAATTAAAGATTTTTATCAGCTTCTACAGTCTGAAATTGATCAAACATGCAATCAAGATGCACTGATAATTACTGGTGATTGCGACGTGAAAGCTGGAAACGAAGAAGGATTGGTAGTTGGAAAATATGGCCTTTGTGATAGGAAAGTCAGAGGTTGCATGATAGAATTTTGCAAGACCAATGACTTCTACATTGCAAATACCTTTTTTTTTTTTTTTAAACCAACATAAACGGCAACTATGGAGGAAACCCTGGTAGAGTAGTGGTTAAGAGCTATGGCTGCTAAACAAAAGGTTGGTGACTTGAATCCACCAGGTACTCCTTGGAAACTCTATGGGGCAGTTCTGCTCTGTTCTATAGGGTTGCTATGAGTCAGAATCGACTCGATGGCAGCGGGTTTCGTATTTGATTTTTATACACATGGACCTCACCAGACTGAATACACAGGACTCAAATTGACTATACCTGTGGAAAGAGATGATGGAAAATCTCAATATTATCAGCCAGAACAAGGCCAGGGACCGACTGCGGAAAAGACCGTCAATTGCTCATACTCAAGTTCAAGTTGAAGAAAAAGAAAATTAAGACAAGTTCACGAGTATATCCCACCTTCATTTAGAGACCATCTCAAGAGATAGATTTGACACATTGAACATTAATGACTGAAGACCAGACGAGTTATGGAATGACATCAGAGACATCATACATGAAGAAAGCAAGAGGTTATTAAAAAGAATGAAAGAAAAGACCAAAATTGATGTCAGGAGAGACTCTGAAACTTGCTCTTGAGCATAGAGTTGCTAAAGCGAAAGGAATAAATGAAGAAAAAGCTAAACAGATTTCCAAGGGCAGCTGGAGAAGACAGAGTATTATAATGAAACGTGCAAAGACCTGGAGTTAGAAAACCAGGAAAGAAGAACATGCTTGGCATTTCTCACGCTGAAAGAACTGAAGAAGAAATTCAAGCAATGAGTTCCAATATTGAAGGATTCTATGGGGAAAGTATTGAACAACTCAGGAAGCATCAAAAGAAGATGGAAGGAATGCACAGAATCACTGTACCAAAAAGAATTGGTTTAGTGCTTAACCATGTCAGGAGGTAACCATGATCAAGAGCTGATGGCGGTGAAGGAAGAAGTCCAAGGTGCACTGAAGGCACTGGTGAAAAACAGGGCTCCAGGACTAGATGGAATAACAGTTGAGATGCTTCAGCAAACAGATGTGGCACTGGAGGTGCTCACTCTTCTATGCCAAGAAATTTGAAAGACAAGAGCTACCTGGCCAGTCAACTTGAAGAGATCTGTATTTGTGCCCATTCCAAAGAAAGGTGATCCAACAGAATGTGGAAATTATCGACCAATGTTATTAATATCACACACAAGTAAGATTTTCTGAATATAATTCAAAACCAGGTGCAGCAATACATCAACAAGGAACTGCCAGAAATTCAAGCCAGGTTCAGAAGAGAATGTGGAATGAGGGATATTATTGCTGACGTGAGATGGATGAATCTTGGCTGAAAGCAGAGTAGACCAGAAAGATGTTTACCTGTGTTTTATTGACTGTGCAAAGGTATTTGACTATGTGGATCATAACAAATTATGGATAACATCATCAAGAATGGGAATTCCAGAATACTGGCTTGTGCTCATGTGAAACCTGTATATTAGACCAAGACACAGTTGTTCAAACAGAACAAGGGGATCCTGAGTGGATTAAGATCAGAAAAGGTATGCATCAGGGTTGTATCCTTTCACCCTACTTATTCAGCCTGTATGCTAAGCAATTAATCCGAGAAGTTGGACTACATGAAGAAGAACGGGGCATTGGGATTGGGGGAAGACTCATTAACAACCTGCAATATGCATGTGATACAATCTTGCTTGCTGAAAGCAAAGAGAACTTGAAGCACTTACTGATGAGGATCAATGACTATGGCCTTGAGTATGGATTACACCTCAGTATAAAGAAAACAAAAATCGTCACAACTGCACCAATAAGCAACATCATGGTAAACAGAGAAAATATTGAAGTTGGCAGGATTTCCATGTTACTTGGACCCACAGTCTAATGCCCATGGAAGCAAGAAATCAAATGACATATTGCATTGAGCAAATCTGCAAAAGACCTCTTTTAAGTGTTAAAAAGCAAAGATGTCACTTTGAAGACTAAGGTACTCCTGATCCTAGCCATCGTATTTTCAGTTGCCTCATAAGCATGCAAAAGCTGGACAATGAATAATGAAGACCAAAGAAGAATTGATGCCTTTGAATTATGGTATTGGCAAAGAACGAACAAATCTGCCTTGGAAGAAGAACAGCCAGAATACTCTTAGCAAGAATGGCAAGACTTTTTCTCACATACTTTGGACATGTTATCAGGAGGGAACAGCCCCTGGAGAAGAACATCATGCTTGGTAAAGTAGAGGGTCAGTGAAAAGGAGGAAGACCCTCAATGAGACGGACTGACTCCATAGCTGCAGCAGTGGGCTCAAGCATAACAATGATTGTGAGGATGGCGCAGGACCAGGCAACGTTTCATTCTGTTGTACATCGTGTCCCTTTGAGTCGTAACCGACTTGAGGGTACCTAACAATAACAACAAAGCCTTTAGAGGTTCAGAATCTGCCAGTATTTTAAATAATTTAACTTGAATTATAGATGACCCAATCATCTGTTTCTGTGTGTAATTCTTTGATGTTGTGTATAGATTGTTGTGGTGCATTTAAAAGTTATTAGCCCAGCTTTCTTAGTACTTTCGCTTTTCTTTCTTCGTAACTAATAATGCATGCTTAAGAAAAAAATTAAGGCACTCAATAAAGTGAAAGACCCTTCCTTCCACCTCTCACTTTACAGTCTCCATCTTTAACTACTGGTAACTGCTGTATATTCTTTTAGAACTTTTCTATAGATATGTGGACTCTGTGTAGGTGTGTATGTTTATGTATGTCATATACTTACCCATGTAGTTTTTTTAGTACTATGTTACTATACAACTTGCTTTCTAATTCAATACCGTGTTATGAAAATCTCATTAAGCTCAAATGGGGGTGGGGAGGTGGTGGCGGAGAGATGTCACTTAGAGATTACCAAGGACTGAGGAATACCAGGGCTAAAGAAACTGGAACTAAAAGAGATCTTCCCCCAGGTGGTATTTCATAGTATGAATTTGTCATAATTTTGTTTTATCATTTTCCTGATAATGGACACTTTGTTTGTTTTTAGCTTAATTGTAAATAACTACTTCATCAAACGTTTGTATATACACATCTTTGTACTTTTTTTTTTTAAGTTTTGTACTTGTTTATTGTTTACATCCCCCTGTACGCACACACACGTTGGAAAACAAGCTCCATGAGGACAAGGTTCTGCCATCTTCTTTTTAACTCATGTTCAGTGCCTAGAGTATTATGTTTCCATGGGTGGTACAAATGGTTAAGTGCTTGATTACTTACTAATCATAAGATTGGTGATTTGAATCCACCCAAAGATGTCTTGGAAGAAACGCTTGGCAATCAGCTCCCAAAAGGTCATAGTCTTGAAAACCTTTTGGAGGGTAGTTGTACTCTGCAGCACGTGGGTCACCTAGAGTTTTAGATAATTCTGCAATAAATGTTTGTCGAATGAGTAACTGAATTCGGCACCGGAAGGGGAGTTTTTAGAAGAACTTTCTGGAAGATTTTGGGGTGGGCACTAGTGCTGCGCCATGGTTTAGGTTTCAGCCTTTTGGTGAAAAGAGCTGGATTTGCAGGTAACTGCTGTGGGCTCAGAGGGGAGGATTGCTGCATGGTGCCCTTTCTGATACATACTCAGTGTGGCTCCAACACAGGAAGGCCTGTAGGGAGCACAGCGCCCACAGACCTCTGACACGACTCCCCATCCTCACAGGAGTAGTAGTTACACATGTCAGTGTGTTAGGTGGTCTTCAAGGCAGGGACATATGGAAAGAGCTGAACAGGAATGGAGACTTACAGATTTATGGGGACGACTTTGCCGGGGACCAGAAGCCCTACATTAGTAAGTGGGGCAGTGAGCCAGAGAGACCTGTGTTATTCTTTGTTCCTTTCTAAGCATATTTGTGGGATAAATTGTTAGAACTGAAATTACTGGATCATAGGATATATGTTTTAAAATGGTGATACTAAAAGTTGGTCCTCTAAATATTATTGTGATCCTGGGAAAATCCTGACCCTTCCCACATAAACAGCAAGAAAGGCAACTAGTAGCTTGTAATTAGCTCTGTCACAACCCTGAAATAGTGGGCAGAAGATCAGAGCAAGGAGTGGCAAACTGAATCAAAACAAGGACAAATGTCATAGTAGGAAAAGAGCTTCTTCCAAGGTCCCCTCCCCTCTCCTTCCCGGGGTGGCAGATGGAGAGCTGCAGGGCAGCTGGAACCTCAGTGCACCCCTACGCTACACCTGGCTCTCCTGTGCACTGGGAAGGGCCCTGACCTCTGGCTCTGAAAGAGATAGGACAGATCTTGCTAGTGGACTGTTCAGGGTGAATATTCTGACTGGTCTGGAGGAAGCTGGAAATAGATAACCCGGAAAAGCAAACCAGTTGCTGTCTAGTTGATTCTGACCCATGGTGACCCCATGTGTTTCAGAGTAGGGTTTTTAGTGGCTGTGATCTTTCAGAAGTAGATCGCCAGGCCTTTCTTCCAAGGTGCTGCCTCTGGGTGGATTTGAACAACCACCCTTTAAGTTAATTGCTGAGCTTTTAACCATTTGCACCACCCAGGGACTCCTAAATAAAAAAACAAACCAAACCTGTTGCCATCAAGTCAATTTCGACTCATAGCAAACTTATACGACAGAGTAGAACTGCCCCATAGGGTTTCCAAGGAGCGGCTGGTGGATTCGAACTGCCGACCTTTTGGTTAGCAGCCAAGCTCTTAACCACTGTGCCAAAACAAAACAAACCCATTGCCGTTGAAATATACAATAACTGAAATAAAAAACTCATTGAAAGGATTTGAAAATTATCGTTACTGTTTATACCCCTATTATAGATATATGAGAAGGCCCATTTTTCTCATACTTTTGCCAGTTCTAGATATTAGATTTCATTAAAAAAATTTTTTTTCTGACAGAATGATACGTCAAAAATGTATTTTATTGTTTTAATTTGCATTTCTTTCATTTTAAGTGAGGTTGATAAAGATTTTATAATATCCATTATTTGTATTTCTTTCATAAATTGCTATTTACCATCATTCTTTCTTCATTTTCTACTTGTTTATTTTGATCACTGTACAGAAGCCTTAATTTGTAGGCAGCCAAGTATGCTGTTGTTTTTCTCTGTGGCTTCTGGATTCATGTTATGTTTGGGAGGTCTTCACTCCGTGATTATCAAAATGTTCTGTTTTCTACTAGTATTTTAATAATTTTGGTTTTTACATATAAGTTTTAAAACATCTGAATTTATTGTGATATATAGCATAAAATGAATAGCAGGTTTTTTTTTAATAATTTTTATTGTGCTTTAAGTGAAAGTTTACAAATGAAGTTAGTCTGTCACACAAAAACTTATATACACCTTGCTAAAAACAATACTTCCAATTACTCTCCCCCTAATGAGACAGCCCGCTCCCTCCTTCCGTGCTCTCTTTTTGTATCCACTTCGCCGGCTTCTAACCTCCTCTACCGTCTCATCTCCCCTCCAGGCAGGAGATACCAACATAGTCTCAAGTGTCCACCTGATCCAGGAAGCTCCCTCCTCACCCGCATCCCTCTCCAACCCATTGTCTAGTCCAATCCACGTCTGAAGAGTTGGCTTCGGGAATGGTTCCTGTCCTGGGCCAACAGAAGGCCTGGGGACCATGACCACCAGGGTCCTTCTAGTCTCAGTCAGACCATTAAGTCTGGTCTTATGAGAATTTGGAGTCTGCATCCCACTGCTCTCCTGCTCCCTCAGGGGCTCTCTGTTGTGTCCCCTGTCAGGGCAGTCATCAGTTATAGCCAGGCACCATCTAGTTCTTCTGGTCTCAGGATGATGTAGTCTCTGGTTCGTGTGGCCCTTTCTGTCTCTTGGGCTCGTAATCACCTTGTGTCCTTGGTGTTCTTCATTCTCCTTTGATCCAGGTGGGTTGAGACTCATTGATGCATCTTAGATGGCTGCTTGCTAGCGTTCAAGGCCCCAGACGCCACTCTTCAAAGTGGGATGCAGCATGTTTTCTTAATAGATTTTATTATGCCAGTTGACTTAGATGTCCCCTGAAACCATGGTCACCAGACCCCTGCCACTGCTATGCTGGCCTTTGAAGCATTCAGTTTATTCAGGAAACTACTTTGAATAGCAGTAGTTTTGAAAGTGTCCTTTCCCCACTGATTTCAGTTGCTACCTTTATCATAATCTAAATTTGGACTGTTTTGTTCTATTGCTCTTTTTGCCAGAAACACACTTTTCTAATCATTGTGTGTCTAATTATCTCCTAATAACTGAAATATTATTGGACAATCATTATGATAGTGTTTCTGTCACACGCAATTTGAGATAAAATATTTCCTTACTTTGCTACTCTTGCCCCTAACCTTTTAGCCAAATCCCTGAATGTTGTATTAGGTAGGATATAGCATAATGACAGTGTAGTCAAAGCATGTTCTGAATTAACTAGTAAGATTAACTGTTGTCCTTAGGTGCTGTCAAGTCGCTTCTGACTCACGTAAAACAGAGCGAAACACTGGCGGTCCCGTGCTGTCCCCATGGTTGTCGTTTTGTTTGAGCCCATTGTTGAATCCACTGTGTCAGTAGTCCATCTTGTTGAAGGTCCTCTTATTTTTCGCTCACCCCCTGCTTTACCAAGCATGATGTCCTTCTCCAGGGGACAGTTCCTTCCTGATAACCTGTCCAGAGTATGTAGGACAAAGTCTTGCCATACTTGGTTCTAAGGAGCATTCTGGCTGTACTTCTTCCAAGAGAAATGTGTTCATTCTTTTGGCAGTCCATGGTATATATTCAATATTCTTCACCAGGTACACATACTGTTTCACATAAGTTTGTATTTCTAAAACAGGTAACCTAGAGGATGGTGTTTTATGTTACACAATGATTATTTGCTTTACATAAACGTTCATCTTAGGAGTCATTTACCTGTGAGGCTCCTGATCAGTGACCAGTTGCTATTGAGTTGATTCTGACTCATGGTGACCCCAGTGAACTGCCCTCCGTAGAATTTTCTTTTCTTTCTTTTTTTATTGTGCTTTTTGGGTTTTAGGTGAAAGTCTACAGAGCAAATTAGTTTCTCATTCAACAATTTATGCACAGATTGTTTTGTGACATTGGTTCCAATCCCTGCGACATGTCAACATTCTCCCCATTTCCACCCTGGGGTCTGCATTTGCTTATCCCTTCCTGCCTTCGCTTTTGGGGAGGTATTGCTCATTTGGTCTCATTTACCTGATTGGGCTAAGAAGCACACTCTTCACATGTGATATTGTTTGTTTTATAGACCTGTGTAATCTTCGGCTGAAGGGCTAAAGGGTGGACTTCGGAAGTGATTTCAGTTCTGAGTTTAAAAGGCTGTCTGGGGGCTATAGTTTTGGGTTCCTGCAGTCTCTGTCAGACCTGTAAGTCTGGTCTTTTTTTGTGAACTTGAATTTTGTTCTACATTTTTCTTCCGCTGTGTCTGGAATGCTCTGTTGTGATCCTGTCAAAGCAGTCAGGGCTCTATAAAGTTTTCAATCCTGATTTTTTGAAAGTAGATCACCAGGCCTTTCTTCCAAGGGATCTCTAGGTGGACTTGAACCATCAACCCTTTGGTTAGCAGCTGAGCACGTTAACCGTTTGCACCGCCCGGAGAATCCATAAAACTCCTACCTGATCTTAAATGCTTCTTTACAGAAATGGGAATTATTGTTTTTCCTGAGTGCATGTTTTATAGTCCATTTTAAGCAGATGCGTATAGATTTATCAATATTTTCCTAGTTTACTCCTGGTTTTGAGAGTCACTTTACTGAGTCAAGATGTGGAAAAGAAAAGGTACAAAAAATACACATTAAAATTTAAAAAAATATATATTTATAATTTTTCTGATTAGTATGATATTTACATATAATATTCAGGAAATATAGAACATTGTACAAAGAGTATAAACATTACCTACCTTGCTGTAAATTTAAAAGTTAAATTTTATGCATATATATGTGGTTATGATTAATAATAGAATAGTTGAGCACTTAGTATCTACCTGGCCTAATCTTTTTACAAATACTGACTAATTTAATCTTCACAGCAGTCCTATGAGGTAGTTTACCTCATTATTTCTATTTTACAGATGAGGACACTGGCGTAGAGAGGTTAAAGAACTTTCCCTGCCAGGGTCATTAAAGGTAATAAATGACGGAGCTAGGATTGAAACGCACAGTACATACTGACAATCACTATGCTATATTTCCTTTGTGTGTATTTGTTTTCTTGCGTGCATATACCATCTTGTCTGCCTGTCTACTTATCTTTCTGGAGCAAGAGTTTCCAAAGGGATTCTAGTTTGCCCCGGGATTAAGGGACAAACTTGGTAGTAATAATAAGGTGAATGGAATATATTTTATTTACGTTTTCTTCTATGCTTTTACAATTAAAAAAATTGATTTTTTAAGAAAACTAGAACTGTGAGTTCATAGATATTTGCCTTATATTGTGAGTTTCCTATTTCTGGGAGAATAATAGAAGACAGTGGTGGTTCAGTGGTAGAATTCTCGCCCTGTAAGTGAGAGACCTGCGTTCAGGTCTGGCCTAGCACCTCAAGTGCAGACACCACTCGTCTGTCAGTGAAGGCATTTGATTCTGGATCATAACAAATTATGGATAACATTGCAAAGAATGGGAATCCCAGAACACTTAATTGTGCTCATGCAGAACCTGTACATAGATCAACACGCAGTCATTCGAACAGAATAAGGGGGTACTCTGTGGTTTAACATCAGGAAAGGTGTGTGCCAAGGTTGTATCCTCTCACCATCCTTATTCAGGCTGTATAAGAAAAACAGAAACCCATTGGCATCAAGTCGATTCCGACTCATAGCAACCATATAGGACAGAGTAGAACTGTTCCATAGAGTTTCCAAGGAGTGCCTGGTGGATTTGAACTGCTGACCTTTTGGTTAGCAGGTGTAGCGCTTAACCACTACGCCACCAGGGTTTCCAGTCTGTATACTAAGCAAATAATCCAAGAAGCTGAACTATACGAAGAAGAACGTGGCATCAGCATTGGAGGAAGACTAATAACCAGCAATATGCAGATGACACAGTCTTGCTTGCTGAAAGCAAAATGGACTTGAAGGACTTCCTGATAAAAATCAAAGACTCTACAGCCTTCGGTACCAATTGCACCTTAACATAAAAGGAAAATCCTCACAACTGGACCAATAAGTAAAATCATAGTAAACAGAGAAAAGATTGAAGTTGTCCAGGATTTCATCTTACTTGGATCCACAGTCAACATCCATGGAAGCAACAGTCAAGAAATCAAGACGCGCGTTGCATTGGGCAAATCTGCTGCAAAAGACCTCTTTAAAATGTTAAAAAAGCAAAGATGTCATTTTGAGGATTTCAGTTGCCTCATATGCGTGCGAAAGCTGGACAATGCATAAGGAAGACTGACAAAGAATTGATACCTTTGAATTACCGTGTTATCAAAGAATATTGAATATACCATGTACTGCCAGAAGAACGAACAAATCTGTCTTAGAAGAAGTACAGCCAGAGTGTTCCTTAGAAGCAAGGATGGTGAGAGTTTGTCTAGCATTCTTTGAACACGTTGGTCAGGAGGAGCAGTCCCTGGAGAAGGACATCTTGCTTAGTAAAGTAGAGGGTGAGCGAAAAAGGGGAAGACCTTCAAGGAGATGGATTGACACAGTGGTTGCAACAGTGGGCTTAAAAGCATATCAATTATTGTGAAGATGGCGCAGGACTCTTACACATTTCCATATACCCCCTTATGGTGTAGTACCATCCTTGATAAGAATACTATTTTCATTTGTATTACTCTTAACCTTTTAAATAATTATACCTAACCTAAAACCCCAAATTACTAACTCTACCCACTTTTTAAACAATACAAGATCCTTAGAACTTAAACTTCAGTAACACCTTACCATTTACATGCTATTCAATATTTGAGTTAAATCCTGAAATATACTCTTTAAAAGAACACATTATTGCACATCTTTTGGTGGTGAACTCTCAGGTTTTGTTTGTCAGAGAGTATCTTTATTTTGCTCTATTTCATGAATGATGTTTTACCTGGGAATATGATTCAAGATTAGCTTAATTTCTCTCAGTGCGGTATTAACCTACAGTCCTTCTGACTTCTATTTTTCTGAGAAGTCTAATTGTTGTTCCTTTGTATATCTTCTGTCTTTTTTTCTGACAGCTTTTAAAGATCACCTCTTTGTCTGTAGTGTTCTACAGTTTCATATGCTGTGTTAGTTTATTTATTTATTTTTTAATTAGTCCTCCTTGGGATTTGTGCCTCCAGAATCTGAGGATTTATGTCTTACATTCGCTCTGGGAAATTTGCAGCCACTGTCTCTTGAAATAATTCTCCATTCTTTCTGTTCTCTCCTTCTGAAACTCCAGTAAGATGCTTGCTAGATCTTATCTTATTCTTTATGTCTCTTAACTGCTCTTTGATAGCTTCTACCTCTTTGATTCTCTTTGCTGCATAGTGGGTAATTTCTTCACATCTATCATCCAGTTTACCAATTCTGCCTATGTCTAATCCATTCGGTTTTTAATTTTAATGATTATATATTTTTTATTTCCTACCGGCTGGGTCATTTTTTATATCTCTTATTTCTGACTCATATATTTAGTGCCTTCTTTTATTCTTGTAAACTTTTAAAGCATCTTTTTAATTTTTTATTATTCACCTGTTCATTCCAAAATCTGAACTTCTTGCAGTTTTAATTGTGTTGTTCATAGCTTTGGCTGTTCTTAACTCATGGTGGTTTGCTTCCTTTTGTGTTTAGCAATTTTCTGTTTTAAGCCTATATTTGGCTGATACTAATATTTAGGAATTTTCTGGGGTATGCGTTGAAAGCGTGTTTCTTTATAGAGAATTTGCTTGTTTCTGACAGGTGAGCTGGTGTACTGCCAACGCAGAAATGGTTTAAATTCATTCCTCAGCTTGTAGTTCTTGGTCTTATCAAGAAGTTTAAGTTTATACCCTTAGCTTTGCTGAGGACAGGCTTGTAATTACGAATTTTCAATGGGAATTATTTTCCTTTTCCAGCCGAGGCCTGATTCAAACAAGTTGTTTTTTTATTCACTCTTTACCAATGGGTAGACTTCATTTACCCCACCTGTTCATTCACCGAGAGGTGTGGCTCTTGAAGAGTACAGGTAGTTCCAATCCCAGGACTCTGTCTTAAGTCCGTTCTGATGTTAGTTGAAAACCGCATTTCAGATTAACAACTGATACTTCTTACGGTACAAAACACTGAATAAGATCATGCCATAGGCCTGGTCTATGGTGTTGTCGCATAAGTGTTGTAACAATGAAGTCAGAGTCATGACGGCTGTTAGGCACGTGTGCAGTTCATTTGTCTATATTATTAGAGTTGAACATTTCCCAACCTTCTATCCATAGCTACTTCTGACACCAACAGTGATTTTATTGTAGATCAGGCCATAGCCTGCTGTACGGTAGTGTTTTGAACAGTAAGTTATAAAGTTGAACATCTGAGAATTACACCAGCAAGTTACATGCTGCAACACTGTATGTAGTACATGTTATTAACCATAAGATTAAAAAAAAAAAAAAGTACTGTCCTAAGTGCAATTCGTCGTAACTCAGATACTTCGTAAGTCGAGGATACCTGTATTGCTGATTTTTGCGGTGATCTAAATTCCACCTTTCCCAAATCTAATAAAAATGTAAGAAATCAAACAGCTAGGTTCCATAAACTTGGTCATGGTTTTAGCTCTTGTTTTATCCCTGATTTCATTCAATAAATGTATTCAACAGAAAGTTTTTTGAGCTAATTACTGTTTTCTTTTTGCCTATACCAGTGCATTTAAAGGAATTTCTGTTTTATCCTGTCTGCTATTTCTGGGTTTTTATGGTGGGAGACTTTTTCATTTCTCTTGTTGTTGTTGGAAACCCTGGTGGCATAGTGGTTAAGTGCTACGGCTGCTAACCCAAAGATTGCCAGTTCAAATCCACCAGGCGCTCCTTGGAAACTCTATGGGGCAGTTCAGCTCTGTCCTTTAGGGTTGCTCTGAGTCTGAATCGACTTGACGGCAATGGGTTTGGGTTTTTTTTTTTTTGGTTGTTGTTGTTATGTCCCGTAGAGTCGGTTCTGATGCATAGCGACCCTATATTATTTCCATATCTAGTCCAACACATTTTCAAAAGCAAAATCTCGGGTGATTTTTATGAACTCTGGAATTTGGACACCATTGGGCTGGAATCCCGTTTCTCCTGCTTCTGTAGTGTGAGATTGGAAGGTGGATACCTGATCCCTTATCCTTTCCCAAGCTCAGTGCCACTTTTAGTTTAGTTACGTTTTACGTATATTATTGATGAAGTTGACACCTGTGGTCAACAGTTGTCGTTTAATATAGATATGGAATAAGTTCATTTTGAGTTCCAAACTACTTAAAAATTAAACTTTGAAATACAGCTTATTGGTATGCTGGGACAGCCTTCATGTGGCAGTCTGCTCCCATAAAGATTAAAGCCTTGGAAACTCTGTGGGGCAGGTCTGCTCTGTCCTATGGGGTCAATATGAGTTGGAATTGACTCAAAGGCAATGGGTAACGGGTTTACAATGGAATTCTACTCACGAATAAAAAGGAACAAACCAGTGACATACTGTTACTTGGATAAATCACAAGGCATTATATTGAGTGAAAGAAGACAGTTTCAAAAGGTTATATGATGTATGATTTAATTTGTATGGCATTCTTGAAAAGGCAAACCTCTAAGCATAGAGAATGAATCAGTGGCTGCCAGGGATTGGAATAGGGGGAGGATATGACTCCCAAGAGAGTTTCTCGAAGAGATGGAACTGTAGTGGTGGTGGTTACCTGAATCTGTACATGTGTTTAAACTCCTAGAACTGTACACCATCAAAGAAATCAATTTTACTCTCTGGTAATTAAAAAAATATGTATATAAAACTCGAAATTTAACATTTTTATTGCATATACGCGCATATAACTAAATAAAATTTAACTCTTCAGTTGCAGTAGCCACACATGGCATGTTGATGTTATTGTTAGGTGCCATCGAGTCAGTTCCAACTCATAGTGACCCTATGTACGACAGAACGAAACACTGCCCGATCCTCCGCCATACTCAGTTGTTGCTGTGCTTGAGCCCATCGTTGCAGCTACTGTGTCAGTCCATCTTGTTGAAGGTCTTCCTCGCTTTCACTGACTCTTTACTGTACCAAGCATGATATCCTTTTCCAGGAACTGGTCCCTTCTGACAACGTTCTGAGTACGTGAGACAGGTGCTTCTAAGGATCATTCAGATGGTGCTTCCTCCAAGGCAGATTTGTTGGTTCTTTCGGCAGTCCATGGTATATTCAGTATTCTTAAGACAGCACCATAATTCAAAGGCATCAGTTCTTCTTTGGTCTTCCTTATTCATTATCTGGCTTTTGCATTCATATGGGGCGATTGAAAATACCATGACTTGGGTCAGGCACTCCTTAGTCCTCAAAGTGACATCTTTGTTTTTTAACACTTAAAAGAGGTCTTTTGTAGCAGATTTGCCCAGTGCAATACATCGTGCAATGCTTTGTTTGATTTCTTGACTGCTGCTTCCATGGGTGTTCATTGTGGATCCAAGTAAAATGAAATCCTTGACAACTTTGTTATTTTCTCTGTTTTTCGTGATGTTGCTTATTGGTCCAGTTGTGAAGATTTTTGTTCTCTTTACGTTGAAGTGTAATCCATACTCAAGGCTATACTCTTTGATCTTCATCAGTAAGTGGTTCAAGTCCTTTTCACTTTGAGAAAGCAGGTTGTGTCATCTCCATAAGGTAGGTTGTTAGTGAGTCTTCCTCCAATCCCGATGCCGCATTCCTCTTCATATAGTCCAGCTTCTCGGATTATTTGCTCAGCATACAGATTGAATAAGTAGTGTGAAAGGATACAGCCCTGACACACAGCTTTCCTAATTTTAAGCCATTCAGCATCCTCTTATTCTTTTTGAATGACTGCGTTTTGGTCTTTGTACAGGTTCCTCATGAGCACAATTAAGTGTTCTGGAATTCCCATTCTTCGCAATGCTATCCATAATTTGTTATGGCTCACACAGTTGAACGCCTTTGTGTAGTTAGTAGGACACAGGTAAACATCTTTCTGATATTCCCTGGTTTCAGCGAAGGTCCATGTGCCTTTAGCAGTGATACACCGCGTTCCATGTCCTCTTCTGAACCCAGCTTGAATTTCTGGCAGTTCTCTGTCCGTGCACTGCTGCAGCTGCTTGTGAATGATTTCCAGCAAAATTTTACTTGTGTGTGATATTATTCCATAATTTTCATGTTTCGTTGGATCACCTTTCTTTGGAATGGGCACAAGTATGGATCTCTTCCAGTTGGTTGGCCAGGTAGCTGTGTTCCAAATTTCTTGGCATAGACCAAGCACTTCCAGTGTTGCATTTCTTTGTCAAAACATCTCGATTGGTGTTGTCAGTAACCGGAGCCTTGTTTTTCGCAAATGCTTTCAGTGCAGCTTGGAGTTCTTCCTTCAATATCGGCTCTTCATCATATGCTACCTACTGAAGTGGTTGAACGAGAACCGGTTCTTTCTGATACGGTGACTCTGCATTCCTTCCATCTTCGTTTGATGCTTTCTGTGTCATTCAATATTTGCCCGTAGAATCCTTCAGTTTTGCAATTTGGGGCTTGAATTTTTTCTTCAGTTCTTTCAGCTTGAGAAATGCAGAGCATGTTCTTTTCTTTTGGTTTTCTAACTCCAGATCTCTGCACATTTCACTATAATATATATGGCATGGAGCTACCATATTGGACAGTGCAAATATAGAATGTTTTCATCAACACAGAAAGTTCTGTTGGACAATACTGTTTAAAGCAGGGGTCAGCAAACCTTTTCTGTAAAGGGCCAGATAGTAAATACTTCAGGCTTTCAGGCCATATGGTCTCTATGTCAGCTACTCAGCCCTGCTGTTGTAGTGTGAAAGCAGTCACAGACAATACTTAAATTAATGAATGGGGCTGTGTTCTTTAAAAAACAAAACCTTATTTAAAAAAAACAGGTTGTATTTTCTTTCTCACCCCTATTTTAGAGAATCTTACTGACCAGTTTGCTTTTTCATGTTAGCTCAGGGTTATTGATAGGGTGACCTTATAATTATTAAAAGTAAATACATTTTTAACTGTTTTTTTTTTTTTTTTTTAGAGTGGAAAGCAGGCACTATTAATTAATAATTATGCCTGAATGTAGGCGTAAACCACAGTGGCCTGGGCAAACCAGGGATATATATCATCCAGGCTATCAGTCCCCCTTTGAATTGGTTACTCATGTGACAGGCATACGCTTAGTCCAGTTAGCTGTGGAAAAGCAAACATAAAACTGGGACTTTCATGTGGCTGTATTTGTATGGGTGGCACCCTGAGGTCTGGCCTGTCCAGTACACTCAAAATAGCTTGTGTTTTTCTATCCCTGTGCCTTTGCTCATGCTTTCTTTCTATGCATCTTCTTTTCCCTCTTTTATTTTATAACCTAGCCCATCTTTCAACCCTCTGTTTAAATGGTGTCTCCTTCATAAAGCCATCCCTATAACACCCCTTTCAGACTTAGAGGTTGGTAGTTACATTTTATAAAGCTCAAGTGGCAAAGTGCTTTAGATCAGGTTTCAAACCTGTCTGTGTGTGGGTTTCAGAATCACCTGGGTAACTAAATACAGATTCCATGTCGATTTAAAATCATCATTGGTGGTGGTGTTTTTAAGCTCATCATAGTGATTCCTGTAAAACCAGCCAGCTGGTTCAGTATTTGGAATCCATTAATTTAGATTGCAATTATTTGACATAAACATTGACTTTTAGGATTAGAAAGAACTTCAGAAGTAATGTATCTTCATCATTTTGTTTTTAAACTGGGGTTGGAACATGGTGAAAAGGATACAAGGAGTATTACTTGCCCAGGTACCATTGCTTGTTATTGGCAGAACCAAGACTAAACTTTGACTTTTTTACTCCCATTTTAGAACCTCTCTTCATATTCAGATTTAATAGTAGGTTTTGAATACCCTGGGTTGCTTGGTATGCAGACCATGGTCAGACTTTTTTTTTTACTGACAATGACTGTCTCTAACTCAATTTGCATAGTTCCTAGCATATTTTTGGCTCTTAGTGATTGCTTTTCGATTATGTTGTTTACTCCCAAACTCAGGGAATACTTTTCTGATAGCTGGAGATAACTCAACAGTCAGCATGAAACCATTTCAGAGCATCCTTTCCCAAACTAGGTCTAGTCTGAATGGCCTCTAAGAGGCTAACCATACTAAACTGAATTCTGGAAAAGATTTGAAATTTAATAGTTTCCAAGAGCCTCTGTTAGCTGTTAATCAGTTTTAGATCTGTAGGATTTTCTTCCTCAGCATACTTGCATTTGAGAAAGGTGACCCAGAATCTATGAGTGAGTGTGTGTGTGTGTGGTTCCTAAACCAGAATAAGGTGTAGGACCAGGGTCAGGGAAAAGCTTGGAAGAAGCTGTAATAACCTAAACTGATCCTTAAAGGATGCCTAAGAGTTAGACCAGGGGAAAGAGTTGGGGTAAAAGTTTATCTAGTCAGTCAGTACCAAAGGGCAAAACTATTGTTAGCATTGGTTAGTTTGGCTAGACCATAAAATGCAAATTAGGGAGTGGCAGGCAAGATAGGCAGGCTCCAGGTAATGAAGAGTTTTATAGTTAAAATAATCCTTTCACAACTAGATATTCTCATGCATAAAAAATGAAGTTGAAAAATTAGCTCAAAATGGCTTGTAGACCGAAATGTATTGGAGTTAAACTATGAAGCTCTTAGAAGAAAACATAGAATCTTCGTGACCTCGGGTTAAACAGTGTTTTCTTAGATATAACGCTAAAAGCACAAATGACAAAATATAGATAAGTTGGACTCCATCAAATCTAAAAACTTGTACTTCAAAGAATGTTGTCAAGAAAGTGAAAATACAACTCCAGAATGGGGAAAAATACTTAGCAAACTGTGTAACTCACAAGCACTTGTATCTGGAACACCTAAAGAGCTTTTTACAATCCAGTGGGCAGAGGATGGAATAGACAGTTCTCCAAAGAACATATTCAAATGGCCAATAAGCACCTGAAAAGAAGCTCAACATTATTAGTTATTAGAGAAATGCAAATGAAACTAAAGTGACATACTTTATACACACTAGAATGTTTAAAATAAAAAGATAATAAATGTTGGCAAGGATGTGGATAAATTGGAACCCTCATACATGCAGGTGGTAATGTAAAATGGTGTAGCCATTTTGGAATTGTTTGGAAGACTGTTTGGAAAACAGGTTGGCATTTCCTCAAAATGTTAAACATAGAGTTACCATGTGACCCAGCAGTCCCACTACTAGATACATATACAAGAGAATTAAAAACACAGTTCCACACAAAACCTTGTACGCTGATGTTAATAGCAGCACTATTCATAATTGTCCTAAAGTGGAAACAACCCAAACGTCCATCAGATGATGAATGGGTAAACAAAATATATTTCCCTATAATGGGATAGTATTCAGCCCTTAAAAAGGAACGAAGCACTGAAACATGCTGCAATGTGGATGAACTTAAACACATGCTAAGTGAGAGGAGCCAGTTACAAAATAGCACATACTGTATGATTCCACTTACATGAAATACTCAGGGTAGTCAAATCCATGGAGACAGAAAGTGATTAGTGGTCCTGGGAGCTGGAGGATGGAAGAATAGGGAATGCCTGCTAGTGGGCCCAGGGTTTCTTTTTGGAGTGATGAAAATGTTCTAAAATTGGATAGTGGTGATACTCTGTGAATTTACTAAAAACCACTGAACCGTACGTACTCAAGGAACCCTGGTGGCACAGGGTTAGGAGCTAAGCTGCTAATCAAAAGGTTGGCAGTTTGAATCTGTCAGCTGCTCTTTGGAAACCCTGTGGAGCAGTTCTGCTCTGTCCTATAGGTTCGCTGTGAGTTGGAATTGACTCAGTTGCAAGGGGTGAACTTTATGGTATGTGAATTACATCTCAGTAAAGCTCTTTTAAAAAATGCTTTATTTAGCGTAAATTTTAAGTACTCTGACAAGGAACCCGCATTCTTGTTTTGAACACAGTGTACTGTTGAAGACTTTTGAGCTCAAGAACAACATGAGAAACATTACTTTGGGAGCATGTCAAGAATGGTGGGCAGATCAGTGATGTGGCAGCAGACTAGGTCTAGATGCTTAGGATATTTAGCCACAGTGTTTTGCCCATAACAAGTCTGAAAATTTTATGTTCCTAATACCGAATTAGAAATTTTTGACTTTGTGCAGGGTAATATTTTACAATATTTACCTTTTTCTTGTTAAAAAAAAAGAGTTGCTCTAAGTGATGGGGGAAAAAAATAAAGACGTAATAGCGGCTGCAGAAGAATGTGAGAGATAACAGATAATGTTCATTTTTTAAATTTACCTCCGTGTGACCTTGACCATTGTTGATTCAGAGACAACCAAGTATAATTTATTTTTGCAAGAAGAACAAAATTCCTGATGAATTATACTTAAAAAACCCTTTATTAATAAGCATGGAAATTTTGATGATGAAAAGCTGAAAAATAGTTTTCCAAGGGTTTTCTTCTTACTTTTTTCCCCTTTTTGTGGGTTATTTTAATTCTGCCAGATGACTTACCCAGAAAAAATACTCAGTGCCATCGAGTCGATTCCGACTCATAGCGACCCTATAGAACAGAGTAGAACTGCCTCATAGAGTTTCCAAGGAGCGCCTGGTGGATTCGAACTGCCGACCCCTTGGTTAGCAGCTGTAGCACTTAACCACTACACCACCAGGGTTTCCAGATAACTTACATATGGGAAAATATTTCAGACAGCACAGAAGACAAAAAAAAATTACCATTTTAGCTGTCTCATTTTGTATTCACTCTGAAGAACTATAAAACTTTCTGTTATCCTTTAGAAAATTCTAGACTGATTTACCGTTTGAAAAATTATAAGTCAAGCCTGTAGTAAATACTGACTGGTAAACTGCTCATCAGTAGCTTACTGTCCCAGTTTCCTGTGTGTATGTGCTGGTGTAAACTATTAGTAAAGCTATTTTTAGTAGAGCACATTATGTCCAGCAGCCCATCCTGGACAGAACTTTGTGTTTGTCAGTAGAGAGTGTGCCCTCCTGTGGTCAATTTTGTGCCCTCCTGGGAACAAAATTTCACCTATAAAAATAATCATTCTACCTTTCTATGAGTTTATATTTTCTCTGCTGTTCCACAGTGGAATCGCCCATACTCTGAATTTCTTTTCAGTAAGCAAAAAAAAAAAACCATGGAAGAATTTTAAAGTGTTAAGAATTGGAGGGAGTAGCATCTCATCATATTTTATTTAGAGGAAATGCTGAAAAAGATGTGGCATTAAGGAGCCTAGCAGAGAAAAGATTCAGAAGTGTGGAGGAAGGGAAGTAGTTGTGATAGAGCTTGGGAAGCTTTATGATGAAAGTTGGCTTGATATACCCATAACCCAGTGCCATCGAGTCGATTCCGACTCATAGCGACCTGGCTTGATACACTAGACTATTTTCCAGGTACACTCTGAACCCTTTACAAAATGCTTTCAGAATGATATTTTGGTTTTATTTATTTCCATTTTATCATTTATATGTCTTCTTAGCCTAAGGAAGGGAACAAATACTTAGCAAGCACTGTCCATTTGAAACGTCCATCTCGTTTAATGGATATTAAGTACATTTTGAAATAAGTGCTTAAATTTGTTTTGTACATTCCCTCGTAAGTTGGCATCATGTTTTTATTAGTTATGGGGATTTTGTTTGAAAGAATAATTTTTTTAATGAAATTATCTTGCAAATTTTAATTTTTTCCATAATTTGTAAGGGGAAGTCTTTTAATACTTCTATTCTTTGAGCTAAAAGATTAAAATTTTTTATTTTCAGCAGTGGCTATGTCATATATCTAGCTACCTGTCTAGATCCTTGGCTGCCATTTTTAATGCTCCATCGTTCTTAGGATCCCAACTAGGACCGTGGGAATCAAGCCCTGCCAGGTGGCTCGCATAGGGTTGCAAATAAGAACTAATTTGGTCACATGAGGGATCTGGGAATTGCATGTATTGGTTTACATTGGTTGATTTGAAAATTAATTTACTTAGTTTCAAATATTATTTTGAAAGCTCTGATCTGATTATAAAGCATTTTAAAATCCCAAAGAGTGACTATTTTTACTCAGATTGAAAAGATAGTTTGTGCTTATTTATATAATTTAATTACCATGAATCTGATATTGTGAATTGATCTTTAAAAAGTGATTTTTATTTTTAATACATGCCTTGCAAAAATATATTTGGTTTGTTTTGAACTACATTTACTTGACTACACCATCATGTATGTTTAAAAAGGTGTGTGGGGGGCTGCTTTCATCATTATGTAATTGCTTTAGCCTTTCAAATTCCAAGTTTAAAATTTTTTCATTAAAAAATTTGAAGCTAATTAATCACTTCAAAATTTTAGTTAGCCTTTGAATGAATAGCAGTATAGTGTAATGCTTTAAAGCTCAGTCTCTGGAGCCACACTGCCCCCTGGATTTGAATCCCAATGCTGTCACTAACTAGCTGTCTGGCCTTGATAAGTTCTTTAATTCCTCTCTCCTTCGATTTTCTCACCTGCAACATGAGACTAGTGTTAGTACCTAAATCATAAGATTGTTGTGAAGGTTATATGAATTAATATATAAAAACATTTAGAGTAGTGGCACACAGTGAATTTTTTGTGTATATTAGCTATTGCCATTATTAAATTTACACATGAATTAATGTTGAAGTTCAATGTGAAGAATCTATTTCTTTTATAAATACAAATGACTTGCTGTTCTTACTTTAGAAAATATTCCTGTATTAATTGAAAATAAAGAGTAAACTAAAATAACATTTCATAAAGCTTTAACAATTATCTTTTCTTTTTGTAGGCACGGAATGTTAACACTGGTGAATTGGCAGCAATTAAAGTAATAAAATTGGAACCAGGTAAATTATTTGAAATTTGATCTTTCTTATTTTGCTGGAAGCCGTTGGCTATCCTAAGGCTTATTTTAATGGTGTTTGGTCAGTGTTCTCTTGTCTGACCAAGCGTTTTCTTGGACACAGAACTGGTTGTCTATTTTTTCCTCCACTTTGAAACCTGTAGACACTTTGCTTAGTTCTGCTGGAAAAATAACTAATAATTGGGGGAGGGAGGGAAATTGCCGAGGAGACTTTTTTTCTTCTAACTGATCGATTCTGCTAACCTGTGTCAAATCTGTAGTGGTATATTTCCTGATTAACATTGTTTTTATGGTGAAGGGGTGGTGTGATGCAGGGGAAAAAACTGATTTGAGAATTGAGAGGATGTACCCCAGTTCTTTATCCCACAGCTTCCTTGCCCTGTGAAGTTGGGCAAGTAGTTTTATTTCTCTGAGTTATCAGTTTTCTCAGTAAATCTTGCTGTAAACATTTCATGTGTCAATATCCTAATAATTACCTTCCTACTTGAGCAGTTTATTGTAAAACGCCTAGGACTGCTCTGTTCCTTTTTTGCTTCAATTACATTCTGTCTCTGGATGCTCCCTACAAAATCCATGTCTTTCTGAGCTAACCACTGACTCATGTGTGTTCTCTCTTAGAAGCCTCTTTCCGTTCTTTCTTCCTCCCTCTGTAAACAGTAATTGTGCTAGTGTATAGACCGTAACGATGGTGCTTTTCTGATGGCTTCTTCTACCAAGAACTGATAATATGAATTGATTGGTAAAACAGGTTTTAGCTTCAGTATGAGTAAACCCATTCAGTGGTTTTCAAGGATGGGCAAACTTTTTCTGTAAACTTTTTTTCTCTTCTTCCCTTTTACTTTCTCTCATTCTCTCTTTCTTTCTCCAAGTCTCTCCCTTTGTTCCCTTTCTCTCTCCCTCCAAAGGTGTAAAAACTATTCTTAGCTGAAGGTCATAAAAAAAAGGCCACCTGCTGCTATCCTTTGCCCACCCAGTTTAGATCATCAGTAAACTTTTTAAAAGTACCGTAAGTTGATATTTGATTTACTGTGATTGTATCACACTGAAATATAATGATAAAGAATACTTTTTAGTTATATATATTTATAAATTTTGTGTAATTACATTCTAACATGACAACACAATTTTTTTTTTCATTTATTCTGAGTAGTAAGCTTACTCTTCAGTTTATGAGAAATTAAAGTAGGATATTGAAATTGGTGAAATCTGAGGTTAAAAAAAGGTTTGGCATAAAGCAGAACCTTCATTTTTAATCATTAAGAAGTGGCCATGCTGCCTGATGAAATTGCTTCTAATCACTGGCACTTTATGCATCCTCAAATCAGCTGAGCACCTTCTCATTCAAAAAGCCTTCTCTGACCCCTGGTATGATTAGGATGACTGCTCTGCAGGCATAGCTCCGTTACAGCACTTAATCACAGCAGTGTTGTGATTCTAGAAATCGCCTGTCTGTGTTTCTGTGTCTTAACTGAAATTGTGTTCCCACTGCTGAGCTTATAGCGAAGTACCCAGTATGCATTCAGTACATCTTCACTGAAAGTGACTTTTCAAACAGATAAAAATTAACAGATAATTTTATTTAATACTGAACTTTTTCTTACACAGTAATGTTATAGGATATTAATAGTTAATTCTCTATTACATATTTAATGTGTAAACATAGGGTTTATATTGAAATAGAAAGGGAGCCCTGGTGACACAATGGCTAAGTGCACAGCTGAAAGGTTGACGGTTTGAACCTATCCAGTGACTCAGCGGGAGAAGAGACTTAGTGATCTGCTTACGTAAAGATTAATCAGTACCCTAGGAAACCCTATGGGGCAGTTCTACTCTGTCACATTGGCTCACTATGAGTTGGAATCGACTGAGTGGCGCACAACAACATTACTAAAATAATAATTCTCTACCCTGTGAGCTATATAAAAACTAAAACCAAACCCATTGCTGTCGAGTCGATTCCGACTCATACCAACCCTATAGGTCAGAGTAGAACTGCCCCATAGAGTTTCCAAGGAGCGCCTGGTGGATTTGAACTGCCGACCTTTCGGTTAGCAGCTGTAGCACTTAACCACTACGCCACCAGGGTTTCCGTGAGCTATATAGTGACCTAAATTTGCTTTTTTGCTTTATAGTGCTGTTTTATTTACAGTAGCATATTTATTTTACTTTTACTTTATCATTTGTATTCACAGGCATTTCCTGTTCACACTAAGTTTATAGATAGTTAAACACATAGATGATTTACCTAATAGTCAATTTCCTTAAAATAATTAAGAACATGAAAAAATCTTAATGGCCCTCATTAAGTCAGTTGCTTTCTCATTGTGAAATGTTTGTTGTGCTGTTGATTTTGAACACTATTGATCACTGTAATAAAAATAGAAGTTATAATTAAACAAAAAGAGGAAAATAAAATCACTCATTACTCTACCATTCAACATAACAAGCGTTAATACTGTGTATATGTTATTAGATTAAAAACAAAAGAAAACAAAATAAACCCATTGCCCTTGAGTCGATTGCAACTCTTAGCGACCCTGTAGGACAGAAGAGAGCTGCCTCGTAGGGCTTCCAAGGCAGTAGTCTTTAAGGAAGCAGACTGCCACATCTCTCTCCTGTGGAACAGCTTATGGGTTCAAACCACTGACCTTTTGGTTAGCAACCAAGTGCTTTAGCCACTGTGCCACCAGGGCTCATGTTATTAGATATACACTTAAATTTAGTTAACATTCAATTACCTATTTATATTTTTAAGGAAGCCACCTGAACTTTTATATTTAATTTCTTCGTTTTAATTTGCCTTATATCCTGTGTGAAATGTTTGCAAAGTTGAGTGTAGCCCCAGTGATTAAGAGGGCAGATTCTAAAGCCAGGCTACTTTGATTGCAGTCCTGACTTGACGACATTACTTAAGCTTTCAGACCTCAGTTTCCTTATCTCTAAAACTGGGATAGTAATAGTAGCTTCCACATAAGGTTGTTGTAGGGATTAAACAATATATGTTGTTGTTGTTTTTGTAAATTGCTGTCGAGTGGGCTCCGACCTCATGTACAACAGAATGAAACATTGTCTAGTCCTCTGCCGTCTTCACGATTTTTAGTATGGTTGGTATTTTTGAGGCCACTGTGTATTTTGAGTGCCTGCCAACCTAGTGAGCTTATCTCCCAGCCAGCACTATATGGGACAATAGTTTGTTGTGATCTGTAGGGTTTTCATTGGCTAATTCTTGGAAGTAGATTTCCAGGCCTTTCTTCCTCATCTGTGTTAGTCTGGAAGCTTCACGGAAACCTGACCACCGTGAGTGACCCTGATGGCATTTGAAATACCAGTGGCATAGCTTCCAGCATCATAGCAACACAAGCTACCACAGTCTCACAGACAGACAGGTGGTATTAATATATGTAAAGCATTTAAAATAGTGCCTGGCACAGAATAAGTAGTATAGTACTTACTATAGTAAGTAGCTGTTAGTACTACTACTACCACCACTACAGTTGTAAAGAATTGGCCAATGTTGTTTCATCTATACCTGTGACCCTCCTTCCCCATGAGTTATTTTGAATTAGACCCCAAACATCGTATCATTTCAGCCTTAAATATTTCAGTATGTATCACTAAAGGATAAGAACTCAAAATGTAACCCACAAGCATCTTAAATGAGCTGCTTCAACAAATGGAGGCAACACTGGCACACTCACTCATCTATGCCAAGAAATTCGGGAGACAGCTACCTGGCCAACCAACTGAAAGACATCCATTTTCATGCCCATTCCAAGGAAAAGCGATCCAGCGGAATGAGGAAATTTATCAAACAATATCATTAATATTGTAAGCAAGCAAAATTTTGCTGAAGATAATTAAAAAATGGCTGCACGTGTACATCAACAGGGAGCAGCTAGGAATTCAAGCCAGATTCGGAAGAGGACATGAAACGAGGGATATCATTGGTGATGTCAGGTAGATCTTGGCTGAATGCAGAGAATAATAGAAAGGTGTTTACCTGTGTTTTATTGACTGTGTAAAGGCATTTGGCTGTGTGGATCATAATAAATTATGAATCACATTGTGAAGAATGGGAATTCTATGACACTTAATTGTGCTTCTGCAGAACTTGTACATAGGCAAAGAGGCAGTTGTTCACAGAAGAATGGAATCTGGCCTGGTTTAAAACGAGAAAAGGTATGTGCCAGGGTTGTATCCTTTCACCAGACTTATGAAATCTGTATGCTGAGCAAATAATCCGAGAAGCTGGACTATATGAAGAATGCAGAATCAGGATTGGAGGAAGACCCATTAATAACCTGTGGTATGTGGATGACACAACCTTGCTTGCTGAAAGTGAAGAGGACTTGAAGTACTTAACTGATAAAGATCCAAGAGTACAGCCTTTGTTGTTTGAATTACACCTTGACATAAAGAAAACAAAAATCCTCACAACAGTAAGCAACATCATGATAAATGGAGACAATACTGAAATTCTGCAGGATTAAAAAAAAAAAAAAAATCTGCAGGATTTAATTTTACTTGGATCCACAATCAGTGCCCAAAGAAGGAGCAGTCAAGAAATCAAATGGCGTACTGGGGCAGATCTGCAAAAGACCTCTTTACAGTCTTAAAAAGTAAAGATGTCACTTTGACGACTAAAGTGCGCCTGACCCAAGTCATCTTATTTTCAGTACCTCATATGCGTGTGTATGTGGATATATACACAACCCTGACCAGAAGGATAGACATATAGATCAGTGGAATAGAATTGAGAGTCCAGAAATGAACTCTTACATTTTATGGTCCGATGATTTTTGAGAAGGACACCAAGACAAGTTAGTGGGGGAAAAGAACACGTTTTCAGCAGGTGATGCTAGAACAACCGTATATGCACATGCAGAGGAATGGTGTTGGAACCCTACCTCATACCATATACAGCAACTAGTTCAAAATGAATGATAATCTAAATGTAAGAGCTAAAACTATAAAACTCTTAGAAGAAAACATAGGAGTGAATCTTTGTGACTTTGGATCAGGTACTGCTCTGTTAGATATGACACGAAAAGTACAAGTGATGAAAGAAAAACTAGATAAATTGGACATCAAAATTAAAAACTTTAGTGTTGGAAAATGATGCCATCAAGAAAGTGAAAAGACAACCACAGAATGAGAGAAAATATTCGTAAGTATATATCTGTTAATGGACATGTATCTAGAATATATAAAGAATTCTTAAAACTCAATTAAAAACAAAAAGACAAATAACCCAATTAAAAATGGGCACAGGATTTGAATAGACAGTTCTCCAGAGCAGATATACAAGTGGCCAATAAGCACTTGGAAAAGATGCTCGATATCATTAGTTATTAAGGAAATGCAAATCAAAGCCACAATGAGATACCACTTCATACCAACGAGGATGACAATACTTTAAAAAAAAACAGACAATTACAAGTGTTGTTAAGATTGTGGAGTAATTGGAACCCTCATACATTGCTGGTAGTAATGTAAAATGGTACAACCACTTTGGAAAATAAATTTGGCCGTTCCTCAAAATTGTTAACTATAGAGTTACTATATAGGACCCAGCATTTCCACTCCTAGGCATCTATGTAAGAGAAGTGAAAACTTACATCTGCACAAAAACTTGTACACTAATGTTCATAGTAGCATTATTCAAAGTAGCCCCAAAGTGGGAACAAACCAAATGTCCACCAGCTGATGAATGAATAAACAAAATATCCATACAGTGGAGTATTATTTGCCATAAAAATGAATGAAGTCCTGATACATGCTACAGCATGAATGAACCTTGGAAACATTGTACTAGGTGAAAGAAGCTAGTCTCAAAGGATTGCATGTTGTATGATTCCAATTTATATGAAATGTCCAGAATAGGCAAATCCATAGAGATAGAAATTAGATTATTGGTTGCCTGGGCTCGGGTGTGGGGCTGGGAGGGTGTCGGGTGGCAGGAATGGGAAATAACTACTGTGGGGTTGAAATGTTCTAAAATTGTGGTGACAGTCGCACAGCCCTGTTAATATACTAAAAGCTGTTGAATCGTATACTTTAAATGGGTAGATTATATTTCAAGATGTCTCATGGAAGCTATTTGAAAAAGGAAAGCAATACTTGTTACAATGTTGATATTTATTGAGAAATAATATATATTGCAGTATTAACACTTAAAACACAAACAAAAAAACAACTAAGTAGTCTTGGGCTCATTTTTTATAGGCTTGTAACTAATGCTACTAGTGGGACTGTTAGGAGAACTAGTTCTGACAATTAGCAGAAAGAAGGGCAAAATAAAATTTTCCATGTTTACTGGGAAAGAGTTGAAGAAACTACAGGAGTAGAAAGGGGTTAAAGAAGATGTTTAGAACTTAGGAGAAGTCTCCTTAAGGAATTGTGAGTGATAAAATATAGGTGAAGAGTGGAGCATGGTATGAGATGAGAAAGAAGAAAAAAGGGAAGGGAAGGGGGAGTAATTAATGGTATCCTTCGGGAAATCTACTGAACCTGAGGGAGGCAGAATCCCATAGCCAACAACTTGGAGTGGGTGGAAGGAAGAACGAACAGAGGACCAGGATGGATAGCAGAGGAGATGGGATTGGTGGTGGGCAAGTGCCATGGTACAGGATGTTTTTTTGTTTTGTTTCTTTTTTGATTTATATGGTCAACTTGTGACATTGTAGAATTTTTGTTACCATTTTTTTTGTTTGTTTTCTTTTTACATATAGTTGCATTTACCTTGCACTTTCCAACTCCATCAGTTAGAAATCTCAGTTTGCAATGGCATTTTCCCGGTTAAATCCCTCACTCCTAGGCAAACAGAAAAGATTTGGGTGGGGTAAGGATGGGAGATGGAGAAATGCACATTAAGTGTATACAGCAATGGTAAAAAGAAAGCCTAATTTCAGAAATGTTAAAATGTGGAAAATACAAATTATAGAATCAAATATTAGGAAAATGCCACAAACATTTGAGTATTGTGTGTTAAGAAAGATCATTCCTAATAGTCACTGGCGTTATCAGCAGTAAGACACAGTCTGTCTTAATGGAGCTTACGGTCTAATGACATTGATTCTTTGAGATGCCTGACATGTTTTCCTCAGTAACAAGCTCATGTTTTTAGGAGAAAAAAACTTGAGAGAACTGTTGGTAATGTAGTGGTACTTAAGTCTTTACTAGATTCTAAGTTCTTTGAGGACAAAGTTCATATCCATTTTCTTTCCATAATATTTCCAGTGCCTGACATAATGCCTGGCACCTGATGGGCACAAAGGTAAGTATTTAGTGAATGAATCAAAACCAACGAGAAAGATACAGAGACTAAGATAGAAGATACAGCTTAGAGACGAATTAGTTTACACCATGACATTTTTTGCTAATAGTAAATTTACCGGTGCCAGGCACTGTTCTAAGTGCCTCACATGTGTTGACTCATTTAATCCTTATATTATTATCCCTATTATTTATTTTTATTTTTACAGATAAGGAAACTGAAGCACTGAAAGTTTAAGTAACTTGCCCTAATTAGTGAGAGCTGGGATTTGAACCCTGATAATCTAGCTCCAGAACCTGTTCTCTTTCACCACACTCAGGAGTTGGCTGTGATGTGGGAACCATCTGTATTATGTGGTTCAACTGGATGTTTATTTAAAATAAAATAAAGAAAAATCTTTGATGGTAGAGCCAGGAATCTGCATTTTAACAAGCTAAGTGATGTTTATGCACATTAAATTAACTTCAGTGTAAAGAATACAAATGTTTCTCCAAAGCCAGTAAATCTGTCCAAATTGGACATCTTATGTGGAGAAATTGATGCATAATAAACAAAACAAAAGAGAAGCCAACAAATAAACTCCTTTCTGTAGAGTATAATATAGTCAGCATAATTAGCAGGCTGTTCTTGACAACTCTGACATAATGTGGAGGCAGGAATCTCAAATAACTACGGAGAAAGTAAAAATCCTGTCCAGTAATTGATCAGGCCGGAATAACGACACAGATTAAGCCTCAAAGTTAGCAGAAAACAATATTTTTTCCGAGAATGGGCAACTGTGAAGTGTCATAACAAGCCCTTGTCTTTGAGTGACTACAGCTTGCTTATATTCCCTGAGAATTTGTTCTCGAAGATCATGGACTATCAGAAACTTGGCTGTGTGTAATTTTATCAACAAGAATAAAGCATCCCACTCTTCCCTGGAGAATATAAGTCACTTTGACAGAGTGAAGCAGCCTTGATTTACAACCCAGATTCAGAGCTTCAGATAAGGAATTCTAGATGAGCATTCCATATCTTAACTTTGTAGTTTCTAAGGTAATAGAACCTTGGGTTCACTTTGTAGTCCGGTCCTGAAGTAGACCCCTTTACACACAGGCCTTCTTTGCTCTAAACCTGTCAAAGCACTGCTTCATTTAAATTTCACCCAAACTTCACTCTTCCCCAAAACCTTATAATGAGTCTATCTTTTCCTCTGGGAGGGGGAGACTGCTCAAGATAGTCCTCATTGCACCGGGTCAATAAACCTGATTTTGTCAGGCCGCAGGTTTGTTCCTGTGGTCTTTAGGCTGTGTGCCTAGGATAGTACCAACTCTTGAGACTCATTTTGAAAGAAAATTAAAAATGAATCAAAATCTTTAAACCTTAAACCTAAAATATCCCCTCAAGTCTTAAAACCAAACAGTAGTTTAGCTTAACAAGTAAAGAATGTCAGCCCTGAGCATTGTGCTCTTTTAAGATCTGTCTATACAGGATCAAATTGTCAACAGCAACTCAAAAGATTAGAGGAAACTTAGGGGGTAGTGAGTTTATGTTAATGGGGGAGGAACAGTTCAAAAACAGCATGGGAATGGTTGCACAACTTGAAGAATGTAATCATTGTCACTGAATTGTACATGTAGAAATTGTTGAATTGGCGTATGTTCTGCTGTCTACATTCTCAACAGCAAAAGGCAAATTATTAAAAACAAAACACAAAAACCGACCAAGATGATAGCTTGTGGCAGAGTCCGCTAGTAGACTAGAGCTCATATATAGGTACTTTGAGATGTCACTTTTGTGTTCCGGTAAGATGATGTAACTCTCTTTGTTTAGTCTTTTGAATCTTATTTTTTCTTTTTTGGGGTGTTTTAAAGTCAGTATTTTTGAGCCGTAAATAACCCTTTACCCCATTGGTTGTCAGATGTTTTACAACTTTCAAAACATTGGTGATAGAAAATCCCTGGTGGAAGGGAAGTACTGTTTGAAAAATCCCTTAAGCTTAACTGTCACATTTCAAATTGTAGAAAAGGAGGCACAACATTTGTAATTCGCCCGAAGTCACACACCTTATTCGCTGATCTAATTCTCCTGACTCTCGGCCCGTTGTTCCGTAGTTTTTCAACTAAAAATAGCATTTAATTAAAGTTACTTATAATTTCTTGTTTGTGCTTTTGTTTATAGCACTAGTTATTAAAGTAAAACATAAGTGCGGACAGGTAACAGCACTGATTAATTAGGCAGCAACTCATAGGAGAAATTCATTCTTTTTCCAACAACAACAAAAAAAAAAAACTGAAGTTGAGAAGCAGGAAAATTTATAACAAGAAAATAGGCTATTACATTTTGTTTCTATGAGAGCGGTATTAAATTGTAGAGCAAAATTTTAAAATGTGAAAAGGTACCAGTTAGACCTCATTCCAGTATTTGTTCATGGATCTCCAAAGTTATTTTATGAGTCTTCTTTCTTTTCACCTTTTGGCTGCTTGGAAATTAGTGTTGTCTCCCCTGGAAGGTAAAAGAGGTGTTCTCTCCCCTTTTATCATTCATCAGAGTGGCAAGACATTGGGAAAACTACTTAAGTGCCTGCTTCCTGTGTCTCCCTTGAGTGCTTTTGCAGATCCCTTTCCACCAGTTGTTTATTCAGTGCTGCCCTGTGTTTACTGCCATTGTGAACAGGGTAGATGTTACATCATTTATGGCAGTTGTTTTCCAAAGGTTAATCATGGATTGCTTAGTCACTCTTTATTGTACTCCAGCCATATTATGAACCTGAGGCTAACTGTGCTGGACACATTAGATATTTACCTGTTGAAAGGTAATAATGCTTAAAAGAAATCGAATGACAAAAGACATTTTATTTAGTGTACTTGCAAGTGCTTCCTCATTCCCGGCCCCAGGTGTCTGTTCAGTGATTCCATTTCACTAAATTTTATTTAGCGGTTAATTTAGTTAAAGTGGAAGATACAAAGACATCGTTCTGTCTTCAAGGAGCTCGTTACCAGTATGAAAACTAACTAGAGCTGTTCTGTAAGTATAGAAGCCTAACTATAGGGACTCATTCACTGAGCAGCTCATGTACATGTATGGGTTTTGGTGCTAGCAATAAGGGCGTGGCTATGACTAGAAACAGTCAGTTCACAGATCATTAAATAGCTTTCTTTGACTAGTTAACATATTTTTTCACAAATAACATGCATGTTATACATTTTTTGTGCCAACTCTGCAGCCCCCCCACCACGTGCTATGCCAATTTTTTTAAAACATGTTGCTGATTTCAGTTGACACTAAGAAGACAAAATTAAACCATAAAATAAGCATACCTAATATAACCTAATGCTTTCACTTAAGGCAGTCTGATAAGCTTTCGCATTCAACTATTGAGCTATTGGGCTATAATTATCAATTTAAATTAATAGAAACGAATGCAAGTTTCCATTGTTTATCTTTCGATTACCAGGGGACTACTCAATCCATGACTTCTTGACCATGGCTTGTACCTTTATTATACAATTATGATCAAAAGTAACATTTTTGGACTATGTTTATACACATAAACCAGAGATCAGAGAAAATGAACAGAACAAAAGAAAATGAACCCAGCGATATGATTCACCTGTAATATGAGAGGACAGGTGAATGAGGCTGAAATACACTTCTGCCAATGTCACCAGACATTCGTGATTTATTCATGGGTGCACTATGCCAGAACTGTCTTACTTAATTTCATCATCTCCGCATGTTACATGTGTGGGCAGGTTATTTATGTGGGCACGTTATTTGTGAAAAAATACCGTGCTTTGTGAAATATCATAGATAGAGCGTATCTAAGTGAGATGCTGTGTGAAAGGACACTGGTAGGACAGTAGCTGATAAATCGTAATTCACTTGGCGGGTTCCGTAGAGGTTGTGAGGTTCATTTCACTTGAGGTAATTAAAGAAGTAAGGGTTCAGTTGAGCCTTTAAGGTTGAGTAGAATTTTGCTAGTTGTATGGGAGAATGGAGGGGATTCTATACGAGGGTGGTGGTGAAAGGAAAGGTGGGGTTGAAAGACGAGGCCCGTTTGGGAAATAGTGAGTAGTTTTGTTTGCCTGGCAACCCTAGTGGCATAGTGTTTAAGTGCTATGACTGCTAACCAAAAGGTGAGCAGTTCAGATCCACCAGGTGCTCCTTGGAAACTCTCTGGGGCAGTTCTACTCTGTCCTATAAGGTTGTTGTGAGTCGGAATCGACTCAACGGCAGTGGGTTTTTTTCTGTTTTTTTGGTTCATTTGACTGGAATGGTTGGCCCTGTTTGGGTGTAGGGAGGTAAGAATGAAAAGCAGATTGATAATAGTTTATGGAGGACATTAAAAGCAAGCTCAGGGGTTTAAACTTTACCGATAAACCCTGGGATTTTTTACAGCTTAGTAACATGGTAAGAGTAAAACTGTAGGAAGATTCGGTATGCACAGAACAGATTGCAGAAGAGAGACCCTGGCGGTAAGAAAATATGTTACCATTATGATGCCCATACTTGAGTTGCTAGCAGAGGGAAGGAAGGGATGACTGCATGGGAATTTGAGGGCGAAGAATAGGACTTGAAACATCACTCATACAGGTTACAGGGGGTACGGGACAGGTACCAAAGGTGTCAAAACTGAGTTTACAGAGAGGATAGTTTTTCCATATTGTTTTGATTTTAGGGACTGATTTTTATAGATTTTATGTATAGCCTTTAGAACAGGTCAGGAACCGCTGGAAAACTTTATTTTTAAGTCAGATCTGTGACCTTAAAGTCAGAGAGATTGATGCATCTTGAAATCAGAACTATTTCTAAATAATATGCTATGGTCCTGGTTGGTGGGCATGCTCATTTTCATTTTTAGAGAACATTTGTCATTAGTTTTGAAGAAGGTCCTTCAAATCAACTATTAGGTTCCTTTGGATTATTAATATATTAAACTCTGGCTTCTTTTTTTCCACCTCAGCCTACCTTTTTCTATTACCTTTAAAAATTGAGTATGTGAATTTTTTTTCCCCATAAGAGTATTGAATTTGATTTGGCCTTTCTTAAAATCACTTGAACCAGAAAACCAAACTAGTTGCCACCAAGTCGATTCTGACTCGTGGTGACCCTGTGTCATGGCTATGAAAGGTAGGTTGCCAGGCCTTTCTTTTGAGGCACCTTTCAGTTAGTAGCTGAGTGCTTAACCATTTGTGCTACCCAGAACCCCCTCATAATCACAGAGAGATGACTTAATAGGAGAAAACGATGCATTTGGGACCAGCGTTTTAGTACTTTGGGAACCGTAGCTGAAGACTTAAAGCTATTTCATCCAATAAAAAAATCCACTGCGGTTGAGCCAGTTCCGACTCATAGCAGCTCTACAGGGTCATCCAGCAGCTAGATGGAATTAGCCCTAAAGCAGATATTCCTGTGTTAGAGTTATGGAAAGCAATTATGTGGTGTAGTAGATTGATTAATTCACCAATTTTCTATCGGTGGCACAAGGTGCTATGGATGCAAAGATTAAGCTGTAGTTGTGTCCTAGAGGACTTTATACTCATTGATGTAGTATAATGACGTATAAAGATCACTGTAGATATTAAGATGCTTACAGATGTCACAAACTCCAATTCCAGGTGACTTAAACAATACAAGGTCATGCACAGGTATATCTGAAAATTACAGAGGCAAGTGACACGTATATGTTATCAAATGCCCTCCTCAACCTCAGTGCTTTTCACAGATCGACTTTATTCTAAGACAGGTTCCCTTTGAGGTTGCATGATGGCTATTAACAACTTCAGTGTCCCCAACCATCAAATTAAAGTCCTGAAGTTCACTTTGAGTAGATCACCGTTGATCTCCTGCTACCCTTTCACTGGGTTGGGCAAAAGTATAGTTGGAGGGCAGGCAAAGAAGCAAAAATCCAAAACTTTCACATTTAGTATACCTATGAAAATTGTTATTAGTCCCCTTGTGGCTTTGTTATTTCTAATTTCAAGTTTTTAATATACTGAAAATTAGAAATTCCTAATAGTGGGAAATGAACTCATACGAGGATCTGGCTCAGTGATTTCCTACTGAATTTTTGGAAGCATGAAAATTCTTTAAAGAATGAGAGATCCTTGATTTTTGTGCCCACTTTATTGCAGAAGTTAAGAACCTGACATACCATCTCTTTTCTGTTACTTTCTTCTTGTAACTGGGGCAGTAAGGTGGGTTTTGGCATTGGATTCAAACAGTTCATGATTGGCCTATGTAAGTCTCGGTTACATTTATGATAGGAAGATGCCAAGGCCAGAAATGTCAGAACTTACTATAAAGACCTCCTACTTATGATTTGAGCAGTAATTTAGGCAGCTGCCTTCTATTTTTTACTTTCCATTATTACACCCTTAATCAGGCTATTCATTAGTACGCACTACTTTTAGAATGGAATTAGTAACACCATGCCACTTTAAATGTAAGCACTCCCATTTGGTCTCTTTCTGCAGAGTTGCTGGTTTACCACATTTGCGTTCACTGCACTTTGGCTTTTCTCCAGGGCAAGTGTTCATTCAGGCGTCACAGCATGTGACACTGCTATAGGATTGCCAGATCTTATTTTGGCAAATTTGGGCAGGGAGGAATTAGAAGGAGAGAGGTTATATGTTAATTGTCTGACCAGGCTCAGATACAGTCCAGTTCTGCATCCCACGACGGTTGGAAAAGGCACTCAAGTACAGGGTGAACTCGTGTATGTGGGCTGTCTGGAAACTCAATACCTCTAGAGTGTAGGCCCTCAGCTCTACAAAGAGCCGGTGAGGTACATTTGACACTCTTGGTATATAAGGGTTTCTACCCAAACTTAAAAAACAGTTGCTTCTTTGTCCCAAAATTGTATTAGATGTTATTTGGCAATAAAGGAAAAGTAGTGCCCATTTCCTAGTGAATTATGTGTTGGAATCAACACAACAACAGCTGATACATCCACAGCACGGTAGTAATAATATCAAATGCTTATATGACACTTACTCTGTGCCAGGCACTGTTCTAAGCATTTTACATACATTAACTCATTTAAGCCTTACAACATCCCTGTGAGCTAGGTTATTATTATTATTTTTCCGGTTTTACAGAGGATAGAATTGACACAGATTGGCACAGAGAATAACTTGTCCAAGCTCAGATAGCTTAGTAAGGGACATCCATCTAGTCTGCAGTCAGAGTTCATGCTCTTAATCACGGTGCTGTATGTTCTCTTAAGCCAGGACTGAAATTATCATTAAAAGCAGTATTAATAACATGCTTTGAAATAAATGGGCACTTTGAACCTTATTTCATGTGTTAAAACACTCAATTTGTTTGCTTTTTATTCTAGGAGAAGACTTCGCAGTTGTGCAGCAAGAAATTATTATGATGAAAGACTGTAAACACCCAAATATTGTTGCTTATTTTGGAAGCTATCTCAGGTACATTGTTTCCTTTTCAAAAGCAATAATGATTCCATCACCCAGTGCATTTAATGAAATAAAATTAGCTTAATAATCATATTTTATATTTTTTCATATTTTGAAAATAAAATATTTTCATATGAATGGAGTTTTTATTTATGACCTGTTTATTATGTTAAACCTGTAACCAATTTTATAGTCTTGTGTCTTGTCTATAATACTTTTGGGAATTCTGGATGTGGTTTCAGTGAGAAAGTTGGCAAGTAAAAACTGACTTTTATGGCAGGCCTTCCTGAAATAGGCTGGAGATCTAAATATGCCATTCTGTTGCTCCTTTCTTCTAGACTTACTTAGATTTAGAAAACTGGAGTCCTCTCTTCTTGGTATGTGTTTATTAGAAACTTTTTTTTTCTTTTGTGCTTCTCATCTCAAAGTATTGCATCATGTCTCTCCTTCATTTTGTCCAAAGGACTAGGAACTATAATGGTTTATCTCAGTGACTTCTTATTTTTCTAGGGACTAAATGAACTTGAAAGGGCTGTGGATTTGCTTCCTCTTGTTCTGGCAGAACCAGGTTGGGTTCCCTGGGTCATATTCCACTGGACATGACCTCAGAGTCAAATCTTGGTTTTTTCCACTCACTTCTGTATGCAACTCAGGTGAACGTGTGACCTAATTGCTTTTAGATTTCTTTCAAAGGGAGGACTGAAGAATGTTTTCCTGTGTATTAAAAATCTTCCGTTTTGTTCTGATATGCTATAGCAACGTAAGGATGTTTTACTGAAGCTCCCATTCTCATATGACCCAGGTACAAAACACTTCTCCTCTTCTCGTGTGGGCATGTTATTATCGTATGCTGTGGAGCTGATTCCCACTCCGAGACCCTATGTCATAGTGACCTCATGTGACAGACTGGAACTGCCCCATAGGGTTTCCTAGGCTGTAAATCTTTACTAGAGCAGATCGCTAAGTCTTTTCTCCCTAGGAGGTACTAGTGGTTTCGAACCTCCAACCTTTCAGTTAGCAACTGAGCACTTTAACCATTGTGCCACCAGGGCTCCTCATGTGAACATAGCAGATGGAAAAGATTGAAGAATTCTGCGTGCTCGTCTTTTCTGCTTGTGAAAAACCAACCTAGACCAGCTCTTCTTTTTTTAGTTGTAGTTTAGATGAAGGTTAACAGAACAAACCAGCTTCTCATTAAACAATTAGTACACATATTGTTTTGTATCATTGGTTGCCAACCCTACAGCATGTCAACACTCTCCCCTTCTGGACCCTGGGTTCCCTATTACCAGCTTTCCTGTCCTTTCCTGCCTAATTGTCCTTGCCCCTGGGCTGGTGTGCCCGTTTAGTCTCGTTTTGTTTTATGGGCCTGTCTTATCTTTGGCTGATGGGTGAACCTCAGGAGTGACTTCATAACTGAGCTAAAAGGGTGTCCAGGGATCATGCTCTCAGGGTTTCTCCAGTCTCTGTCACACCAGTAAGTCTTAGATCAGCTCTTCTTGGTTCAGACCACCATCGAACAACTTGAATTGCCTGCCTTCATTAAGGTCAGGGAGTGGGTTTAATAGACACTCTAGAGAATTAACTAACCCTTTTCACACAGGGCGAGGCCCTACTCCCGGGTCAATGACTTTTATACAGGGCTTTGAACTGGTTCTTCCTGCTTCAGTCATGGCTGAGGAAGTGGAACGATAACTGGAATATGAAAAATTACCGGTTGAGCCTCTGCTAAAAACCTAATCTCTGTCTTAGAAAACAAGGGGCAGTGTACCTGTTACATAGCAATCAAATCTTTTGCCCACTGGATTTTTTTTTTTTTTTTGATAATTTTTATTGAGCTTTAAGTGAACGTTTACAAATCAAGTCAGTCTGTCACATATAAGCCTGTATACACCTTACTCCATACTCCCACTTACTCTCCCCCTAATGAGTCAGCCCTTCCAGTCTCTCCTTTCGTGGCAATTTTGCCAGCTTCTAACCCTCTCTACCCTCCTATCTCCCTCCAGACAGGAGGTGCCAACACAGTCTCGTGTCCACCTGATACAAGTAGCTCAGTCTTCATCAGCATCTCTCTCCTACCCATTGTCCAGTCCCTTCCATGTCTGATGAGTTGTCTTTGGGAATGGTACCTGTCCTGGGCCAACAGAAGGTTTGGGGACCATGACCGCCGGGATTCCTCTAGTCTCAGTCGGACCATTAAGTCTGGTCTTTTTGTGAGAATTTGGGCTCTGCATCCCACTGTTCTTCTGCTTCCTCAGGGGTTCTCTGTTGTGCTCCCTGTCAGGGCAGTCATCAGTTGTGGCCGGGCACCATCTAGTTCTTCTGGTCTCAGGATGATGTAAGTCTCTGGTTCATGTGGCCCTTTCTGTCTCTTGGGCTCATAGTTATCGTGTGACCTTGGTATTCTTCATTCTCCCTTGATCCAGATGGGTTGAGACCAATTGATACATCTTAGATGGGCGCTTGTTAGCATTTAAGACCCCAGACGCCACATTTCAAAGGCCCACTGGATTTTGAGCCGAATTGGAAACAGTGGTGCCCTGCTCAAAGATGGTGGCCAACTGCTCTGCTTTGACTGTGTGTCACTTTCTTCAGTCCTGGCAATAATCCAATCTCACGCGTCCAGCTCCTGGAACAGCTTACTATATCTCTTCCGAATATCCCATTCCAAAACTTCAGCCCATACTTTTTCCCATTCTGGTTATCATTCTGTATCACCCAAATTGTAAAAATTAGGGTCTGTTCTGGTTTTGCTTTGTCAGTCCTGACTGAACTGGTTCAAACTGTTTCAATGCCCTGCTTTTATACATTTTGAATGGACTCTTTCAGAGCCAGTTTAAAATAGCAACTTAACACAGACAGTTAATGCATTAGTTTTTGTTTTATGGAGTAGAATTAAAATCATCATTTCAAAACAATTTGTTTTACTGTTGTTCAGCATAATAAAATAACCTACCTAAACTTAATTGAGGGGAATATCACAAAGTTTTTGTCCCTAGGACGAACAGGCCTTTTAAAGACAATTTTTGTTCTCCTCCAGGGACATTGATCTAAGACTATTTCTCAGACATTGTCTTGAGTCTTCCAGAACTCTGGGACCATTCAAAGCCTAACCTATTATTCCAGGATGACCCCAAGCATTTATATGGAACCCTAGTATGGTGAAATGAGCATGGTCTTTTTGGCAGAGAGACAAGGGGGGAGAAATCATTGCCTTTGAGTCAATTCCAACTCATAGTGACCCAACAGGACAGGGTAGAACTGCCCCATAGGGTTCCTAGGCTGTAAGCTTTACAGAAGGAATCTGCTACATCTTTCTCCCGTGGAATGGCTAGTGCATTCGAACTGCTGATCTTTTGATTAGCAGCCAAGTGCTTACCCACTGTACCACCAGGGCTCCGTAGTGAGACAATGTGTATTTAATAGTTAAGACCTTGGGTGTTATAGTCAGACAGTCAGGGTTGAGTCTTGGCTCCATTACTTATTAACTCTGTGGCTTATGACAAATTCCTTAAGCACTGTGCTTCAGTTTTCTCAGCTGAAAGTGGAGATAATGGTAATAGCTACATCATGTAATAATTATGAGGATTTAATGGAAAAACACAAGTAAAGTGCTAAGAACAGTGCTTGTTGTTGTTATGTGCAGTTGAGTAGATTTTCGACTCACAGTAACCATGTATGATAGAATAGGACTGCCCCCATAGGATTTTCTAGGCTGTAATCTTTTAATCATTGTAGGAGCAGATCTCCAGATATTTTTCCTGTGAACCAGCTGGGTAGATTCAACCAGCCAACCTTTAGGTTAGCAGCTGAGCGCTTAATTGTTTGCACCATCAGGGCTACTTTATTAGGATTTACCAAGCCCAAAAAAACCCAATGCCATCGAGTTGATGCCGACTTATAGCGGCCCTATAGGACGGAGTAGAACTGCTCCATAAAATTTCTAAGTAGCACCTGGTGGGTTTGAACTGCTGACCTTTTGGTTAGCAGCCATAGCACTTAACCACTATGCCACCAGGGTTTAGAACCTAATAAATGCTTATTAAATGTTAACTGCTCTTAATACTACTATTGTTGCTGCTACTTTTGTTGTTGGCAGGTGCCATCGAGTCACTTCTGACTCACAGCAACCCTGTGTACAGTAGAACAAAACACTGTCTACTCCGGTGCCAACTTCACAATCATTGCTGTGTTTGAGCCTGTTGTCGTAGCCACTGTGTCAGTCCATCTTGTTGAGGGTCTTCCTCTTTTTCACAGACCCTCTACTTTACCAAGCATGATGTCCTTCTCCAGGGCCTGGTCCCACCTAATACCATGTCCAAAATACGTGAGACAAAGTTTTGCCAGCCTCACTTCCAAGGAGTACTCTGGCTGTACTTCTTCCAAGACAGATTTGTTTGTTCTTCTGGCAGTCCCTGGTATATTCAATGTTCTTCACCAACACCATAATTCAAAGGCATCAATTCTTCATTCTTCCTTATTTATTGTCCAGCTTTTGCATTCATATGAGGCGATTGAAAATGCCATAGCTTGGGTCAGGCACAAGTTTGTCCTCAAGGTGGCATCCTTGCTATTTAACACTTCAAGGAGGTCTTTTGCAGCAGATGTGCCCAATGCAATACATTGTGCATATGTCTATTCATGTGATGGTTTTCATTTCTCTAGGATACATTCCTAGGAATGGGACAGCTGGATTGTTATGGTATTTCTATTTCTAACTTTTTAAGGAAGCACCATATTGTTTTTCAAAATGGTTGTACCATTTTGCATTCTCACCAGCAGTGCATAAGAGTTCCAGTCTCCCTGTAGCCTTTCCAACATTTGTTATTTTCTGGTTTTTTTTGATCCGTGCGAGTAATGTTGGGTTGAGATGGTATCTCACTGTAATTTTGATTTGTATTTCTCTAATGGCTAGTGATCATTCCTCGTCTGTCTGTTAGCTGCCTGAATGTTTTCTTTGATTAAGTGTCTGTTCATATCCTTTACCCATTTTTTAATTCAATTATTTGTCTTTTTGTTATAGAGGTGTTGGGTTTTCCTGTATATTTTAGAAATTAAACCTCTGTTGGAGTTGTCATAGTCAAAAATTTTTTTCCCAGTCTGTAGGTTCTCTTTTTACTCTTTTGGTGAAACCTTGTAATGAGCATAAGTGTTTAATATTTAGAAGATCTAGCTTATATTCTTGTGCTTGTGTGTTTGTTAGTTATGATTTGTATAACATTTATGATGTGTATTAAGGCAGCAAATTTGCCCAATGCAGTACATCATTTGATTCTTTACTGCTGCTTCCATGGGCATTGATTGTGGATCCAAGTAAAATGAAATTCTTTACAACTTCAGTATTTTGTCTGTTTATCATGTTGTTGCTTACTGGTCCAGTTGTGAGGATTTTCATTTTCTTTATGTTGAGGTATAATCCATACTAAAGGCTGTAGTTTCTGATCATTATCATTAAGTGCTTCATGTCCTCTTCACTTTCAGCAAGCAAGGTTGTGTCATCTGCATATCGCAGGCTTTAATGAGTCTTCCTTTAATACTGATGCTGCGTTCTTCTTCATATACTCCAGTTTCTTGGATTATTTCCTCAGCGTACAGATTGAATTGAAGGGATACAATCCTGACGCACACCTTTTCTGGTTTTAAACCACTCATTTCTTGCCTTGTTCTGTTCAAACAACTGCATCTTTGTCTATGTACAGGTTCCACATGAGCACAATTAAGTGTTCTGGAATTCCCATTCTTCGAGACATTAGCCATAATTTGTTATGATCTGCCCAATTGAATGCGTTTGCATAGTCAATAAAACACAGGTAAACATCTTTCTGGTATTCTCTGCTTTCAGCCAGGATCCATCTGACATCAGCAGGGATATTCTTTGTTCCATGTCCTCTTTTGAATCTGGCCTCAATTTCTGGCCATTCCCAGTCGATGTACTACTGCAACCTCTTTTGAATGATCTTCAGCAAAATTTTACTTGCATGTGTTATTAATGACATTGTTTGACAATTTTTACATTCTGTTGGATCACCTTTCTTTGGAAGGGGCACAAATATGGGTCTCTTCCAGTCAGTTGATCAGGTAAGCTGTCTTCCTTGGCATAGATGAGTGAGTGCTTCCAGCGTTGTATCCATTTGTTGAAACACCTCAATTGTTATTCTGTCAATTCCTGGAGCCTTGTTTTCTGCCAGTGCCTTCAGTGCAGCTCAGACTTCTTTCCTCAGTACATCAGTTCTTGATCATATGCTACCTCCTGAAGTGGTTGAACGTCAACCAGTTCTTTTTGGTACAGTGACTCTGTGTATTCCTTCCATCTTCTTTTGATGCTTTCTGCTTCGTTCAGTATTTTGCCAGTAGAATCCCTCAGTATTGCAGCTCGACACTTGGATTTTTTCTTCAGTTCTTTCAGCTTGAGAAATGCAGAGTGTGTTCTTCCCCTTTGGTGTTCTAACCCCAGGTTGTTGCATATTTCATTATAATACTTTGTTTTCTTGAGCCACTTTCGAAATGTTCTGTTCAGGTCTTTTACTTCATCATTTCTTCCATTCACTTGAGCTACGCTCCATTGAAGAGCAAAAGTTTCAGAGTCTGTTTTGACATCCATTTTGGTCTTTTCTTTCTTTCCTGTCTTTTTAATGACCTCTTGCTTTCTTCATGGATGACGTTCTTGATGTCATCCCACAGCTCATCTGATCTTCGGTCATTAGTGTTCAAAGTGTCAAATCTATTCTTTAGATGGTCTCTAAATTCAGTTGGTCTGTACTCTAAGTCGTACTTTGTCTCTCATGAACTTGTTTTAATTTTTTTTTGCCTTCAGCTTCAACTTGCATATGAGCAATTAATGGTCTGTTCCATAGTCGGCCCCTGGCTTTGTTCTGGCTGTTGATATTAAGCTTCTCTATCTTCTCTTTCCAGAGATACAGTTGATTTGATTCTTGTATATTCTTTCTGGTGAGGTCCACTTATTACTACTGCTACTACTTTTTAATTGCATTATAAGTACCATCATGGTAATGCCTCACTAGATCTTTTCAACAGCACTGTTAGCAATCTTACTCCATGGTACATATTATTACCATTTTACAAATAAGATCCTTGAGAATTTAATGCCAGATATTTAGTTTACAGCCCTATGCCAAAGTTTTGACAGAGTGAGGTCTTAGTTCCTTCTGTTAGATGGTGGTCATGGATCATGTGACTTTTGTCTTAGACTTCCTAGCTCCTCGCCGAAAGAACCAACCAAATAAACCTCTACACTCCCACACCACTCACCCTCCCCCAAAACAACCTAACTAAACTAGGTTGGACATTTGGGGTTCTGGGTTACTTAGGGAAGAGCCTTCCTACACACGTATTAGTCAGCAAAGTGTTCATAATTATTACCCACAGAATTGCAGAATTCCTGTTCGGTTTTTATCTAGTTTTGTTGACAAGTCTTTGCTGGTGCGTAGGGCTAAGTAGTGTAAATCTTTACTAATACACTTATTAACTTTCACTTTCAGACATGCTACCAGGGAAAGCCAATTTGATGTTATGCTTAACAAAAAATTGCACTTGCTTTTAGTTTTTAGGAAATGCGTATTATGACTATATTTTGAATTTTTTTCATGTAAAGTTTTTTTGAAGAATCCATACGTACAGAAAAGTACACAAATCTTAAGTGCATAACTTGATGAATTAAAAAAAAAAAAGATATGGTTAGTTGCTACTGAGTCAATTCTGACTTATAGCAACCACATGTGAGCAGAAGTAGAACTGTGCTTCGTATGGTTTTCAAGGCTGTGATCTTTCAGAACCAGATCATCGGGCCTATCTTCTGAGGCACCTCTGAGTGGATTTGAACCGCCAACCTCCTCAATTAGCAGTCCAGCACTTACTTTAATCCAAATATGAAGACAATACAAAAAGCAAAATTGTCCAGAAACCAGAATAAAACAGAATTAGGGTTATTTCTTTCCGTGGAAGTATGTTAGTATTGTATAATCAAAGATTATAAGGAAGTCCTGGTTTAAATAGATTATTTTATTCTGTAGCTGGAATAGCTGATGAAAGTGATAATGAAAGAAAATGGCAGCATAATACCCTCCCTTTCTCTAGCCCTTTCCTTCTTTAGAGATTCTTCCCTTATTCCCTAATTTAAAGTCTAGACTCAGTCCACATTTGGAGTTGTGGAATACTAATGATTAGGCTTGTAGAATAATAGAGCTGAAAGGGACTAATAGATTGTGTCATCCAGCCCACTCCTTTTACAGATGAGAAAATGGAGTGCTGGATAAATTACTTATTGTAGGTTAACCATCTATTCATTCTTGCACCGATACCTAGTCCATGGTCTTTTTGGTATAACATATTGCTTATCCCAGAAAGACCAAATTTAGTCTCAGAGGGAACATGATTTCTTGAATTCATTTTCATTACTGAATGTTTTTACATAAGGCAAAGAGCCTGTTTGAGCTTGATTCAGACCCCCAAAATACGCACTGTTCCTAGTGACTTGCTTCCTTCTATGTTGTTGTCATTACAAATTATTATAACAGATTTAGACAAAAAATTGAGGAAACTAAGCTACTGTGGTTTGACCCTTGATAAATTTCCATGTCAAGGAATCAGACTTATCCTGTGAATTTACTTAATAGGTGACCAGCATATACTTACGTTCCAGAAGCCTATTTTATAAAGAGTAGCTATGCCTACTTCCTGATGAAAGAAGAAATACATCAGACTGAACTTCTTTAAAGGAAGGTATCTAGCATTCTTCATAACAGGTCTTTCCTACTCTGTTCTTCAGTGTCATTAAAAATCTGTATTTATTGTCTGATTACACATACTGTACAATAAGAACTAGAGAAATGAAACTTTTCTCTGGAAGTTTAAAATTTAAAGTAAAAAGAGCTGATTTGGATAGATGTGTTTATCTGTGTATTTATAAGACAATAGAATTAAATCACCATAGACCTATTCCTTTCTCCCAAAAGAGATTAACTATTGATTCTTTTAAGCTAACGATGATTTTAATTTCAGGGTCCTTTAAAGCATTACATAATCCAGCATATCTTTTTAAGAATAAGTTAAGAAAATCGAGACTTTTTTCTTAAGTTTGAACTCTTAAAACTCAGGTTGAATAACAACAAATGGTCCATGAAAGATAAGTCAGTGGAGGATCACATCCATACAGTGAAAAGAATTTTGTTTTGATCAGGTTTTTTTTTTTTTTTTTTAATTTTTATTCTGCTTTAAGTGAAAGTTTACAAATCGTCAGTCTCTCATACCAAAATTTGTGTACCCCTTGCTATATACACGTAATCGCTTTCCCCCTAATGAGACAGCACACTCCGTCCCTCCACTCTCTCTTTTCGTGTCCATTCGGCCAACTTCTGAACCCCTCTGCCCTCTTCTCTCCCCTCCAGAAAGGAGATGCCAACATAGTCTCATGTGTCTACTTGATCCAAGAAGCTTATTCTTTACCAGTATCATTTTCTCTCCCATTTGTCTGGTCCAATCCCCGTCTGAAGAATCCGTTTTGGAAACGGTTCCTGTCTTGGGCTAACAGAAGGTCTGGGGACCATGACCACTGGGGTCCTTCTAGTCTCAGTCAGACCGTTAAGTCTGGTCTTTTTACAAGAATGTGGAGTCTGCATCCACTGCTCTCCTGCTCCCTCAGGGGTTCTCTGTTGTGTTCCCTGTCAGGACAGTCATCGGTTGTAGCCGGGCACCATCTAGTTCTTCTGGTCTCAGGCTGATGTACTCTCTGGTTTATGTGGGCCCTTTCTGTCTCTTGGGCTTGTAATTACCTTGTGTCTTTGGTGTTCTTCATGCTCCTTTGCCACAGGTGGATTGAGACCAATTGATGGATCTTAGATGGCTGCTTGCTAGCATTTAAGACCCCAGACACCACTCTCCAAAGTGGGATGCAGAATGTTTTCTTAATAGATTTTATTATGCCAGTTGACTTAGATGTCCCCTGAAACCATGATCCCCAAACCCATGCTCCTGCTACGCTGGCCTTCGAAGAATTTGTTTTATTCAGGAAACTTCTTTGCTTTTGCTTTAGTCCAATTGTGCTGACCTGTCTTGTATTGTGAGTTGTCTTTCCCTTCACCTAAAGTAGTTCTTATCTACTAATTAGTGAATACCCCTTTTCCTCCCTCCCTCCTTCCCCTCTCTCTCCCCACTCTCATAACCATCAAAGAATATTTTCTTCTCTCTTTAAACTATTTCTTGAGTTCTTATAATAGTGGTCTTATACAATATTTTTCCCTTTTCAGCTGACTAATTTCACTCAGCATAATGCCTTCCAGATTCCTCCATGTTATGAAATGTTTCACAGATTCATCACTGTTCTTTATTAATGGGTAGTATTCCATTGTGTGAATATACCATTATTTATCCATTCATCCATTGATGGGCACCTTGGTTGCTTCCATCTTTCTGCTGTTGTAAACAGTGCTGCAGTGACCATGGGTGTGCATATATCTGTTCATGTAAAGGCTCTTATTTCTCTAGGATATATTCTAAGGAGTGGGATTGCTGGATCGTATGGTAGTTCTATTCTAGCTTTTTAAGGAAGCGCCAAATTGATTTCCAAAGTGGTTGTACCACTTTACATTTCCACCAACAGTGTGTAAGTGCTCCAGTCTCTCCACAGCCTCTCCAACATTTATTATCCAGCCTTGTTGGAGTGAGATGGAATCTCATTTTAGTTTTGATTTGCGTTTCTCTAATGGCTAATGAACATGAGCATTTCCTCATGTATCTGTTAGCTACCTGAATGTCTTCTTTAGTGAGGTGTCTATTCGTATCTTTTGCCCATTTTGTAATTGGGTTATTTGTTTTTTGTAGTTGAGTTTTTGCAGTATCATGTAGATTTTAGAGATCAGGTGCTGATCGGAAATGTCATAGCTAAAAACTTTTTCCCAGTCTGTAGGTCGTCTTTTTACTCTTTTGGTGAAGTCTTTGGATGAGCATAGATGTTTGATTTTTAGGAGCTCCCAGTTATCTAATTTCCCTTCTGCATTGTTAGTAATGTTTTGTCTACTGTTTATGCCACATATTAGGGCTCCTAATAACGTTGTCTGCATTTTTTCTTCCATGATCTTTATCATTTTAGATTTTATATTTAGGTCTTTGATCCATTTTGAGTTGGTTTTTGTGCACAGTGTGAGGTATTGCTCTTGCATTTTTTTGCAGATGGATATCCAGTTATGCTAGCACCATTTGCTAAAAAGACTGTCTTTTCCCCACTTAACTGACTTTGGGCCTTTGTCAAATATCAGCTGCTCATATGCGGATGAATTTATGTCTGGATTCTCAATTCTGTCCCATTGGCCTATGTGTCTGTTGTTGTACCAGTACCAGGCTGTTTTGACTACTGTGGCTGTATAATAGGTTTTAAAATCAGGTAGCTTGTGGCCTCCTACTTTGTTCTTTTTCAGTAATGCTTTACTTATCCGGGGCCTCTTTCCCTTCCATATGAAGTTGGTGATTTGTTTCTCCATCTCTTTAAAAAAATGTCATTGGAATTTGGATCGGAATTGCATTGTATCTATAGATCGCTTTTGGTAGAACAGACATTTTTACAATGTTAAGTCTTCCCATCCATGAGCAAGGTATGCTTTTCCACTTACATAGGTCTCTTTTGGTTTCTTGCAGTAGTGTTTTGTAGTTTTCTTTGTGTAAGTCTTTTACATCTCTGGTAAGATTTATTCCTAAGTATTTTATCTCCTTGCGGGCTACTGTAAATGGTATTGATTTGGTGATTTCCTCTTGGATGTTCTCTTTGTTGTTGTAAAGGAATCCAACTGACTTTTGTATGTTTATCTTGCATCCTGATGCAGTGCTAAACTCTTCTATTAGTTTGAGTCGTTTTCTTGAGGATTCCTTAGGGTTTTCTGTGTGTAAGATCATGTCATCTGCAAGTAAAGACACTTTTACTTCTTCCTTGCCAATCTGGATGCCCTTTCTTTATCTAGCCTTATTTCCCCGGCTAGGACCTCCAGTACAATGTTGAATTAAGAGTGATGATAAAGGGCATCCTTGTCTGGTTCCCGATCTCAATGGGAACGCTATCAGACTCTCTCCGTTTAGGGTGATGTTGGCTGTTGGCTTTGTATAAATGCCCTTTACTATGTTGAGGAATTTTCCTTCTAGTCCTATTTTACTGAGAGTTTTTATCATGAATGGATGTTGAACTTTGTCAAATGCCTTTTCTGCATCAAATGATAAATTCATGTGATTCTTGTCTTTTGTTTTATTTATATGATGGATTACATTCATTGTTTCTCTAATGTTGAACCATCCCTGCGTACCTGGTATGAATGGTGAATTATTTTTTTCGTATGTTGTTCAACTCTATTGGCTAGAATTTTGTTGAGGATTTTGCATCTATGTTCATGAGGGATCCCAAAACCTAGTGCTGTCGAGTCGATTCTGACTCATAACGACCCTGTAGGACGGAGTAGAACTGCCCCATAGAGTTTCCAAGGAGCGCCTGGCAGATTCAAACTGCTGACCCTTTGGTTAGCAGCCATAGCACTTAACCACTATGCCACCAGGGTTTCCTCATGAGGGATATAGGTGTGTAATTTTATTTTTTTGCAGTGTCTTTAGCTGGTTTTGGTATCAGGGGTATGCTGGCTTTATGCAGTGAATTTCAGAGTTTTCTGTCCTTTTCTATGCTCTGAAATATCTTTGGTAGTAGTGGTGTTAACTCTTCTCTGAAAGTTTGGTAGAACTCTGCAGTGAAGCTGTCCAATCCAGGGGATTTTTTTTTGTTGGGAAATGTTGATTACCTTTTTAATCTCCTCTTTTGTTATGGGTCTATTTATTTGTTCTACCTCTATTTACATTAGTTTAGGTAGGTAGTGTGTTTCTAGGAATTCATCCATTTATTCTAGGTTTTCAAATTTGTTAGCGTACAATTTTTCATAGTAATCTGATACGATTCTTTTAATTTCTGTTGGGTCTGTTGTAATATTGCCCATCTCATTTCTTATTTGGGTTATTTGCTTCCTCTCCTGTTTTTCTTTTGTCAGTTTGGTCAGTGGTTTATCAATTTTGTTAATTTTCTCAAAGAGCCAGCTTTTGCTCTTGTTAACTCTTTCAACTGTTTTTCTGTTTTGTATTTCATTTAATTCTGCTTTAATTTTTATTATTTGCTTTCTTCTGGTGCCTCAGGGTTTCTTTTGTTGCTCTGTTCCTATTTGTTCAAGTTGTAGGGATAATTCTTTGATTTTGGCCCTTTCTTCTTTTTTTATGTGTGCATTTATTGATATAAATTGACCCCTGAGCACTGCTTTCACTGTGTTCCAAAGGTTCTGATAGGAAGTGTTTTCATTCTTATTGGATTCTCTGAATTTCTGTATTCCATCCTTATTGTCTTCTATAACCCAGTCTTTTTTGAGCAGGGTATTGTTCAGTTTCCAAGCGTTCGATTTCTTTTCCCTGCTTTTTCTGTTATTGATTTCCACTTTTATGGCCTTATGGTCAGAGAAGATGCTTTGTAATATTTCAATGTTTTGGATTCTGCTAAGGCTTTTTTTTTTTTTTTTTAAGGCTTGCTTTATGCCCTAATACGTAGTCTATTCTAGAGAATGTTCCATGTGCACTAGAAAAGAAAATATACTTGACTGCTGTTGGGTGGAGTGTTCTGTATATGTCTATAAGGTCAAGTTGCTTGATTGTGGCATTTAGATCTTCTGTGTCTTTATTGAGCTTTTTTTTGCGGATGTCCTGTCCTTCAGCAAAAGCGGTGTGTTATGGAGCTGTCTATCTCACTTTTCAATGCTGATAGTTTGTTTTATGTATCTTGCAGCCCTGTCATTGGGTGCATAAATATTTAATATGGTAATATCTTCTTGGTGTATTGTCCCTTTAATCATTATATAGTGTCCTTCCTTATCCTTTCTGATGGGTTTAACTTTAAAGTCTATTTTGTCATAAATTAATATTGCCACTCCTGCTCTTTTTTAATTGTTGTTTGCTTGATATATTTTTTTCCATCCTTTGAGTTTTAGTTTGTTTGTGTCTTGAAGTCTAAAGTGTGTTTTCTCTTAGGCAGTGTATAGCCCAACTGTTTTTTAAATCCATTCTGCCACTCTCTATCTCTTTATTGGTGCATTTAGTCCATTTACATTCAGGGTAATTATGGGTAGGTATGAATTTAGTACTGTCATTTTGATGTCTTTTTTGTGTGCTGTTGACATTTTCCCGCTTAATTTTTTGTGCCGAGTAGTTTATATATTGTCTTTTCCTCGTATTCGTTGATGTTGATTTTATCTCTGCTGAGTCTCTATTTTTTTCTTGTATTTTATTTTGATGTGTAGGATGGTTTGTCTCCTTTGTGGTTACCTTAATATTTAGCCCTGTTTTTCTAAATTTAAACTAACTTTTATTTCTTTGTATCACCTTGTCTTCGAGCCATCTATAAGTTATCGTATTAGTTTATTTTATGTTTCCTTACTCTATCATAGCTTCTTGCTTTGTTTTGATATTCCCAAGTGGGTTGCTTGAGTGAGCTAGCTTGATTATTTTTGCCTTTGGAGCTCTGATGTCCTGTCACCAGTTGGCTAGAGCTGTTATCAGGTATACCAGTCTAGGAGTCCATTCACTTTTCTGGTATGAATTCAGCTCAGGTGTCTAGGTAGGTGATCATTAATGTGTGGTATGGCTCTGTCCTACAGTCTTACAGGGACAGGGGTGATTGGTGTAGGTTCTGGTATCTGGTTGCAGTAGGGGATCACACTCGGAACAAGGCAGGGGGCTGAGAATCGTCCCCCAAATGTCTCTGAAGAAAGCGCTTCCCTCTTCCCTAGAGCGTACAGGTGGGTGAGTTCTGTAGATGGACCATGGGCACCCAGTGTTTTTGGTTTTAAGGACTGGGAGGTACCAGTTAATCCTGGACCACCGTTGTGGGTCGCTGGGCAATCTGAGTGGAGCCACCAGTCCTTAGGCCCCTGATGTGGGTAGGTAAGTACCCTTTTTAACACGCAAAGTTTTGTCAAAGATCAAACACCCCCCCTCTCCACCACACAGCTGAAACTGTTGTAGTCTGCCAACAAGGGCGTATTTTCTTGAAATAGGCCCACAGAGGTCCGTGCAGTGGGGAAAGGTATTCAAAGTCCACGGGCAGTTTGTGCCTGGACAGGAGCCGCTTCTGTCCTGCGTCCAACTCCCCCCCCCCCCCCCCCGCCCCGTTAGTGGAGCTGGCAAATTATCTTTTCCCCCAATTGTGAATTTAGTCCTTCTCCAAGGCCAGGAGGATGGCTCTAGGTGCTCAATAGGCCCAGGGAAGTCAACAGCCACTGAAGCTGGCTTGGGGGCTGCGGACTCGTTAAAATATACGCAAGTACTTGGCTTTTGCCTAGAGCACTGATCATCTCTGGTTTCAGAGGTGTGAGTAGGCTGTGTAGCTGGGTGCTCCTCCCTGAGGAAACTGCAGCCAAAAGCTACTACCGGCCTACCACAGCTGCTTCTGGGAATGGTGCCTGAGGGAGCCCGGCCATTCAAGTCTGGCAACTCCTCTCTGCTTCTGAACTGACTCTCACACCCCTTGACGCTTGGTCCATCTTCTGACTTTGCCTTTGATGTTCAGGGCTCCTAGGTTGTGATAAATTTAATCGTTTCACTTGATTTTTAGGGTCCTTGTAATAAGAGGCAATCACTGGAAGTGTCTGGGTATTCTGCTGTCTTGGCCCCACCTCTCTGATCAGGTTTTTTTAAGCCGTTGGAATTCAGAGTACTAATTTACCACTGCCGTCAAGTTGGTTTTGACTCATAGCAACACTGTAGGATAGAGTAGCACTGCCCCATCGGGTTTCCAATGCTCTAAGTCTTTATGGAAGCAGGCTGCCACATCCTTTTCCCACAGAGCACTGGTGGTTTTGAACCACCAGCCTTTAAGTCAGCAGACGAGTCCTTCACCACTGCGTCACTAGGCCTCTTAGTCATCTAGTGCTGCTATAACAGAAATACCACAAGTGGATGGCTTTAACAAAGAGAAATATATTTCTTCATGGTAAAGTAGGCTAAAAGTCCAAATTCAAGGCCTCAGCTTCAGGGGAAGGCTTTCTCTCTCTGTCGGCTCTGGAAGAAGGTCCTTGTCCTCAATCTTCCTGTGGTCGAGGAGCTTCTCAGGCACAGGGACCCTGGATCCAAAGGACGCGCTCTGCTCCCGGTGCCGCTTTCTTGGTGGTATGAGGTCCCCAACTCTCTGCTTGCTTCTCTTCCATAAAAGGTAGTGCAGGCCACATCCCAGGGAAATTCCTTTTACCTTGGATCAGGGAGGTGACCTGAATAAGGGTGGTGTTACAATCCTACCCTAATCCTCTCAATATAAAATTAAAATCACAAAATGGAGGACAGCCACACAATACAAGGAATCATGGCTTAACCAAGTTGATACACACATTTTTGGGGGGATATAATTCAAACTATGACAGCCTCCCTGAGTACTAGTTTAAGTGAGCATAATTTACTTCATAATAATAACATCAGTGTCAAATTGTAATTATTTACCAAGTGTTTTTACATTGTTTCCTAGGATATATAGAGTACTGTATTGATTTCTAACAGGTCCCTGGGTGGCACAAAACGGTTTGTTCTGAGCTACTAACCAAAAGGTTGGCAGTTGAAACCTAACCAGCGACACCACAGAAGAAAGGCCTAACGATCTGCTTCTATAAAAATTACAGCCAAGGAAACCGTGTGGAGATAGTTCTACTCTGTGACAGGTGGAGCCGACACGAGTCAGGATCGGTTCAACAGTGATAAGTTTGGTAGTGGTTTCTGGAGATGTTAAGATGGATAAAAACTAGTCCTTGCCCTTAAGGAGTCTGTAATCTAATCAGATAAATGGGCACAAGCAGATAATTGCAATGTAATATGCTAGGTGCAGCGATGGAATTTAGGTATGAGGCACAGAAATGGTAAAATGTCTGATTTTGTCAGGGTAGGGGGATCAGGAGAAAACACCACAAAAGACGTGATTTCCAAATAGAGTATTAAAGGATTAATAGGAGCTTATTATGGGGGTGTATGTGTATGTGTGTGTAGAAAGTGGGAATTTCTAGCAAGAGGAACACATGCCTGAAGAATGATGAAGTATTCTAGAGAAACCTAATATTCTCATTAGAGCTCGAGGGGAAAAGGATGTAGTTGTAGGAGGTCAGGTTTTGGAGATTTAGGCAAAAAGGAACTTTTTATGCCTTAATTAGGACTTACAGGTGTCGGGCATACCTGTGAAAGGTTTTAACAGAGAGGTAGTGTATTCTGTGAAGGATGAATTTGAAGTGTGGGGGATGGCGACTCAGACAGTTCAGTTGATTACAGTAATCCTGTAAGTTTATTACAGGAAAGAGGTGGTGGTCTCTAGAGTTACGTAAAAACTGGGAGAAGTTTTTTCTTAGAGCCAGGGACAGCGCTGGGGAGGGAAACAACAGGGTCTTAACTGACTGCGTAGACTGTGGGAATGGGGATTACAGTTAAGTCACTTTAGTTTATACCTAGCTACTCTCTTTTTTAAAAGAAAGACAAACTTTTAATTTCGGAATATTTTATATTCACAGAAAAGTTACAGAGAGTTTCTGTATACTCGTCACTCAGCTTTCCCTAATGTTAGCATCTTATTAGCATTTTGTAAAATTTGTCCAAACTAAGAGATTAACATTGGTACAATATTATTAACTAAACTAACAGACTTCATTTAGATTTCACCACTTTTACCACTAATAGTCCCTCTTAGTCTTCTGTTTACACTGATACAGACCACATTTGTTTCTTTCAAATGCTGATAAGATAAAACGGAGGTAAAGTTCAGATACACAACTTTGTTGCACTATGTTTTGGGTTTTCACAACTCCCTGTATTATAGCTTGTCTGATTCAAGAGTTTTTAAATCCCTAAATTTTAGTGGAATAAGACTCTTTGGGGACTGTTAAGCCATTAAGAAAACGTTTGGCAGTTAGAAATAGAACTACCATACAACCCAGAAATCCCACTCCTCGGAATATACCCTAGAGAAACAAGAGCCTTCACACAAACAGATATATGCACACCCATGTTTATTGCAGCACTGTTTACAATAGCAAAAAGCTGGAAGCAACCAAGGTGTCCATCAACGGATGAATGGGTAAATAAACTGTGGTATATTCACACAATGGAATACTACTCATCGATAAAGAATAGTGACGAATCTGTGAAACATTTCATAACATGGAGGAACCTGGAAGGCATTATGCTGAGCGAAATCAGTCAGAGGCAAAAGGACAAATATTGTATAAGACCACTATTATAAAATCTTGAGAAATAGTATAAACTGAGAAGAACACATACTTTTGTGGTTACGAGGGGGGGAGGGAGGGAGAGGGTTTTTTACTGATTAATTAGTAGATAAGAACTGCTTTAGGTGAAGGGAAGGACAACACTCAATACATGGAAGGTCAGCCCAATTGGACTGGACCAAAAGCAAAGAAGTTTCCTGGATAAACTGAATGCTTCAAAGGTCAGCGGAGCAAGGGCGGGGGTTTGGGAACCATGCTCTAAGGGGACTTCTAAGTCAATTGGCAAAATAATTCTGTTATGAAAACATTCTGCACCCCACTTTGAAATGTGGCGTCTGGGGTCTTAAATGCTAACAAGCGGCCATCTAAGATGCATCAATTGGTCTCAACCCACCTGGATCAAAGGAGAATGAAGAACACCAAGGTCACACGACAACTAAGAGCCCAAGAGACAGAAAGGGCCACATGAACCAGAGACCTACATTATCCTGAGACCAGAAGAACTAGATGGTGCCCGACCACAATCGATGACTGCCCTGACAGGGAGCAGAATAGAGAACCCCTGACGGAGCAGGAGATCAGTGGGATGCAGACCCCACATTCTCATAAAAAGACCATACTTAATGGTCTGAGTGAGACTAGAGGAATCCCGGCGGGCATGGCCCCCAAACCTTCTGTTGGCCCAGGACAGGAACCATTCCCGAAGACAACTCATCAGACATGAAAGGGACTGGACAGTGGGTAGGAGAGAGATGCTGAAGAAGAGTGAGCTAATTATATCAGGTGGACACTTGAGACTGTGTTGGCATCTCCTGTCTGGAGGGGGGATGGGAGGATAGAGAGAGTTGGAAGCTGGCAAAATTGTCACAAAAGGAGAGACTGGAAGGGCTGACTCATTAGGGGGAGAGCAATTGGGAGTAAGGAGTAAGATGTGTATAAACTTATATGTGACAGTCTGACTTGATTTGTAAACGTTCACTTGAAGCTCAATAAAAGTTAATAAAAAAAAAAGTTTGGAAAATGTGTTGACAAGAAACATACAACCTGAAAGTTTGGTCAAATTCACTGATGACATTGACAGTAGGAAAGGATGGGCTTTACTAAAAGCTTATTTTCAGGTGGAGAAATGTAAGGCAGTCATATAATTTGTAGCTTAACTCTTTTGTGCCTGGCGGTGCGTAAAGTGACCATGGACTGTTTTTTTTTTTTAGCCTCTGGGGTTTATTTAGAAGCTGCTGGACAATTGATAGTATGTGCTCCTCAAGGCAAGGACCTTTATGACTGTTGGAAACCAAAGAAATGACTCTGTGCCTCAAAATACTCTTTTTACAGGGTATTGTGTGAGGTGTCTGAATTTTTGCTAGGAAGATAGAAATTTGAACACGTGTATACCAGTAGTAGACCCTGATGGGGACTCATAAAAAAAAAAATTTGAACACGTGTATACCAGTAGTAGACCCTGATGGGGACTCATATGTACCACTAAACACTTAAGGTAGTAGGCTCGTAGGAGGGGGCAAAAAAAAAAAAAAAATTCCATACTGCCTACCAAAAATTAGGATACATTCAATGAATGATGCAGATGCCTCCATTAATGAAAACACATGGTATCAATAGAAAATTCAAAGCAGAAAATAATTGAGTCACTGAAGGGTTAGCTGTTTTTTTTAATAACTTTAGAAATTACAAATAAAGTATTGATAACTGAATTTAAACAACATTTAACAAGCTTAAAAAATTTTATCTGTAAACATGTATATTTTTCTGTGTAGCAGCTAATATATCTTTTAACACCTTTTTTAAAAAAAGAGTTTTAGATTAAAAATGTGCTTTCTGAAGTATGTTGTTGTTAGTTGCTGTTGAGTCCATTCTAACTCATAGCAACCCCATGAAATATAGTCAGTAAAAATTTATCAGCCTTGTAATAGGCTTATTGACATCTTTAAGTAGGCAAACTCTATACAAAATTACTACAAAAGAGCATTTCCTAGCCCGTATTACTGTCAAAATATAGAAGAGTCAGTTACCTAAATACAATGGGAAGGATTTTCTTTGTGTGTGTGTGTATGTGGTTAAAAATGTATATGTGTGTGTATAAAACAAAACATTTGCCAGTTCAACAATTTTTACATGTGTAATTCAGTGACATTGATTACGTTCATCACATTGTGCAACTATTTACCACTATCTTTTTCCAAATTATTCCACCACTATTAACAGAAACTTAGTGCCCCCTAAGTAATGACTCACCCTTTGCCCCCTCCCTTCCAGCCCTGATAATCAGCAATAACCATTGGTCTCTCTACATTTACCTGTTTCACATAAATGGGGTCATGCGGTATTTGTCCTTTCATGACTGGATTATTTTACATAGCGTAATGATTTCAAGGTTCATTCCTGTTGTAAGACTTCATTTCTCTTTATGGCTAAGTCGGTTGTGTTTATATGCCACATTTTGTTTATTCATTCTATTGATGGACATTTAGAACATTTAGGACATTTCTACCTTTTTGGGTGTTGTGAAGAGTGCTGCAGTGAACATGGGTGCACAGGTTTCTGTTTTCATTCCTGCTTTCAGTTCTTTTGAGTATATACCTAGGATCGGGGTTGCTGGATCACATGGTAGTTCTGTGTTTTACTTTCTGAGGAGCCGCCAGACTTTTCCACGGGGGCTGTACCATCTTGCATTTTCACTAGCGGTGGGTGAGAGTTAAAATTTCCCCACATCCTCACCAGCGGTGGTTAATTTCCATCTCTGTGATCATAGCCATCCTAGTAGGGGTGAGGTGGCATCTCGGGGTGGCTTTGACTTGCATCTCCCTAATGACTGATGACATTGAGTATCGTTTCATGTGCTGGTCTGTCATTTGTATCTCAGTTTTTTGATGAAATGCCTATTCAAGTCCTTTGCCCATTTTTCAACTGGATTGTTACAATGGGTAGTTTTATTAAAAATCAATATCTTGTTTTAGGCTTTGACTCTCTAAGTTTTCGCTTTATTACTTTTTGCTATATTAACATGTACTTTGACCATAATTAACACTGACGCTGATGCTTTATTCACTATTGCCACAATACTGCTTTATAACATCTCTTTAGTGTCATACTTGAGAAATAAAATTGTACACTCATTCCTCACTTACCGGTATGGTTAAGTTCCAAAGACCAGGTTGTTATGTGAAATAGGTGTTATGTGAAAATGGGGGATTTTTTTTTTTCCCTGTCCAATTTTTTGAACATAGAAATAACAACTAAGATTTACTAATGTGCTCGTCATCGCTGTGACAAGTCCAGTTATGGATCATTCCTTTGCGGAGGAGGAGGCTTGGAGCAGGCAAAGTTGGGTAAAGCTGGGCTGTGTGACAGAGGGCTCATGGCTTAACCACGTCATCACCTTCCTCCGTGCTGGGTCAGAGCTTCCCTCGAGGAGCCACATCCAGGCCTCCACTCCCACCCCTGCAAGCCCTGCATTCAGGATCTCAGAGCCCACTCTGCCCTAAGGGCCTGGTGAGTCCAGAGGCTCGGGGCTTCTCACTGGGGCTCTGGGAGCCTGGCCCCAAGGCCGGCCCCAGTGAAGCAGAGGCTTACTTTGGGATGCCATTAAACTCACAGCATTTCTCCTGAACCGCCTTTCCAATGCTTCTGTCCTCCCTTTCCACTCCACAGCAATTTTGAGCTGCCTCAGGGCCTCAGGCCACATTGGAGCAGGGAACACAGAACAGGCATCCACCTCAGGGGCCACGGCCACAGAGGAGGCCAGCCCCATGTGGCAGCTGACTTGGCGGCTCTGTGCGGCAGGAGCCATGCCCGCAGGCCGGTTAATGTGCGAAACGGTCGGATAGTAGATTTTTTTACTCTTCTGGTAAATACAAAATATCACATAATGAGATAATCACTAAGTGAGGGGTAGGTGTGCAAATAATTTTCAGTATTTGAGAGGTCTTAGGAATAAACCTTAAAGTTGATCATAATTTGTTTCTTTAAGCAGGGCTTCTCACCTTTGGCACTATTGATGCTTTAGGGCGGGTACTTCCTTGTTAGAGGACCTGTCCTGTGCATTGTAGAATAGTTAGCACCATCCCTGGCACTCCCTAGTTGTGACAACCAAAAATGTCTCTAGACATTGCCAAACATTCCTTGGGGGCAAAGTCACCCCTAGTTGAGAACCACAACTTTAAGCAAAAAACTTAGTGGATCTACGAGAAACTTCCATATGCTAGTATTACCTGGGGTATTTCTGTATTTCATATATGGGGTATGCTATAAAATGTGTTTTATTTTAAAAAATGGGTCTATGGAAAAAATACTTTGGAGAAATTCTGGACTAAACAAAATTAGACAAATTTTATTTCTTCTTTCTCTTCCCTTCACCTTCCCCCTCCTCCTTCCCCCTCTTCCTTTACCTTCTCCCTTACCTAACCTTTTCCATTCTCCTTCCTTTCTTTTCATCTTCTTCCCCCTTTTCTTTTTGGTTATCCTTTTCTTTCCTTTTTTTTATTCAGTCCCCCTCTTTTTCTCCTCCTCTCCATTCCCCTCCTGCTTACTACAGGATTTCTCAGAGTCTTTGATATACTAGTTGTATTATTAATTCCCAAGAGAAGACTGTAGTATGTGATATTTCTAAAAACTGATGTGACTGAAGAATGGGTTATTTTTTGGAAGCATTCTTCTCAGGATTGGTGTTCAGTGGCCCACACTTTGGAAAATACTATGTTGAATGGAGATTGTTAGAAATAATTGTGGGGAATAGGTCACCTTGTATGTCTGAGTTGACAGCTACCCCTCGTTGTTAAAAGGGAATCAGTTGGAATGGGTTACCTATGACTTTTTGGGGATGCAGTAGTTTTTCCATATCTTTAAAAATGGACATCCACTTGAGGCAGATATCCCAAAATTATTTATTTTGCTGAATACAATAGAGTAGCCATTGGCAAGCTCATTGGTCAGCAGAACAACCCACAGTAAAGTCCGGAGACTCTAGAGTGGTGCATAGCCTAGCCATCCTGTCCCAGGGAGATGACTTGGTATGTCAGTTCTAGCACACATTCCAGAGCCTCTGCTTTTTGGTCACATTTTATTTTACTTTTTAATATTTAATGGTAATATATTTAATAGCTGATATTTAATGATTTGATATTTAGTATTTGGGCAAACTAAAAAAATAATTTTGCCTAGTTGGTTCAGTCATAGTTTTAAGGCTGATATGTTACAAAATGTGGAAAGGTTAAAAAGTATGTTTTAGAAATGATAAGATTTTCAGATCAATGAAATGCTGTAGTTATTATAATGTTAATACCTATGTGCTCTCGTAAACAGACTAGAAGAAAATAGTGAATTTGTTTCCTTGACTTATTTTTCTATTCCTTGTAAGATAGATAATTTTACATAATAAGAAAAAGTAATATGTTGAGTCGGGAAATTAATATTGATACATTGAAATTTTACATCAGTGGTTAATTTTATTCCATTTCAGATTCTAGGGACAAAGATTTTATAATTTATTGGCCTGAATAAACTGGGTTGATTGACTCAGGTTCTTTCGTGTTAGGCAGATGGCTTGGTGAATGACCAAAGGCAAATGCAAATTTATCGTTGCAAGAGAGACATTCATGGAACAGATGGAAGTCTTTTTTTTTTTTTTTAATAAACTCTGAGTACAGTAATGTAGCTTTTTTGACAATACCAGGCTTTAACAAAATAGAATGTTATAAATGTGATTGAGATCATCTTAAATATATACAATCCTGATAATTTTTTTCTTTTGCTTGTAAACTGGTAGGTCATTTTACATAGAATATTGTGTATTTAAGCAAGGGGGAAAAGAGGAATAGACCAGCCTTGATTAGAAGATGGTATAATATCAAATATATAAAAAAGCAGAGTACTCATTTCCTACATCCATTTTCTCCAGCCAGGAAAATTGTTTTCTACCTAAAGGGTAAGAAAAACATTTTTAAGAAGGAATTGAAGCATAAGATAGGTGAGTAGGTAATTATAGAACAGCTAGACACTTATTCAATGAGTTTAAACTTTCAGATTTACATAAATTATATCTCATTGTACTGGAAGGTAAGCAGATTTGATTGTCATCCACTATCAGTGAATGTCCTTTGACAAATAGAAGAAGTGTCAAAAGATTAGAGATCAGCAAATGTCCAATTTGCAAAGGGTGAGAAAAGGTGAGTTCTAGAAAATACAGACTGTTAAACTTGATATCGAGCATCCATCCCCAGCAAAGATCTAGGGTAAATTATTAATCAGATAATTGGCAAGCACTTAGAAGGAAGAAAGTACCGGTGGTGGATAGTGTGGCTGTAGTAAGGGGTCACGTCAAATCAATCCCCTCTCTCTCTCTCTTTTTTTCCTTAAGAGACAAAAGAAAAAGTCAGTTTTGTTTACACCTTCAACAAGTTTCAGGAACAATTTAAGACAGTTTACATAATAGCCTACAAGATTAATTATAACAAAAGGAGTAGAAAACAGCTGACATTTATTGTGCTCTTACAATATTTCAGATCCTTTACTACACAGTTTATGTGTTACTTCATTACTCCCTACAAAATCTTTTATATTAGCAAGTAGACAGCAAAACAATCATTCAGCCGGCTTTTATAAACTGCCTGTTCCTTAGCCGCTTAGAACAGGTACCTTATATGAAGATCCACTTGAGGCAGATATCTCAGGTGCTGGGGAGGGCTAGTAAGATGCATGTCAGGAACAAAGGGATAAGAATCGAAACAACTTTTGTTTTTTTAAGGATGACATTTAACAAATAAGGACAAAGTCCTGTGCTTAGTGGAAAGAAGACTGGCCTGACTACTCTTCACATGAAAAAGATCCAGAGATTTTAGTTAACTGTAAGCTGCACACCAGCAGTTTAATGTAGTTGCTAAGAAACTGAAAGTAGCTTTCAGCCAAGGTAATAGAATTATAGTGTTCAGATAAAGAAGATAATTTTTAGATTCTCTGGGGAGATTTAGACTTCTCCCTCTGTAGCAGTCACCAGTCATTAAGTGCCTTCCTCATTTTGGATAAAACCACACATCTGCCAGTCCCAGCCACCCATTCTGAGAGTTCTTAAAACCAGGCCACAGGGACAGCTAGCTTATATTTTACCACTAGTGGCCATGCCTCAGTTTCATTACTATGCCTGCCACCTTCATATAGCAGATCTGGGTGACTTCAGATATTTTCGTCTGGGCCTCACCCTCTTCAGCTTTACCTTCTAGAGTGGTACCTAGCTACTCCATACTCTTAAGTTAGCTTACCTTTTCAGTGGTAGCATGTGTTCCCTTGCTGTATGCTGTACCCAGCCAAGTCTGCTCATCTCTCAGGTCTTGCTAATCCCACCACCACAGCCTTACGTGGTTCATCCCTGACAGCAACTCCAGTTTAATGCACTGTTTGTTCTACACTCAGAATAATGCTTGGTTCTTGATGCTACATTTTAAAACAGACATTGACGAGCTAGAGATCACCCAAATGAAGATAACTAAACCAGGCATTGTTTCACAATGTGGCCCCAGCATATTTCCGCTTCATTTCCTGCCGTTTGTCTCTTCAGGCAGCCTGTGGTCCACTCACACCGAAGGACCAACAGTCTCTCAAATATGGCATCTTTCAAGTGTCCATTCGTTTGCACAGGCCTCTTTCTCTTCCTTTGAGTTCCAATTTTAATGTCGAGACCCAATTCAAATATTATCTCCTTCATAAAACCTTCCCTTGACTCTCCTATGTATTCTCTCTGGATTCCCACAGCACTTTATACATGCCTGGATTATGCATAAATCAAATTATAATCTAATTCAGGAGCTGGCAAACTTTTTCAGTAAAGGGCCATATAATAAATATGTTAGACTCTGTGGGCCATATGGATACCTTAGAATGTGAATGTGAGAGAGAAATGCTTTCTAAAGATAAGTGAATGATATATTTTAACAGAGATTATGTTGGAAAGATCTTTGTTGAATTAATAGATATGAATGTTTACATTCAGTCTGTTTGGTGAGAATGCTATCAAAGCAACATACTTTTGAATGTATTACCATTTTTTTGTCGTGCACTTCTATATGGTTTTTTATATGAGCCTCTTAATTAACAATTAACTTTTGTAATTCTGTCGTGGATAAAATGTGGGAGTTCTTAAGTAAAGGAAATTTTTTCTCTTGTTATTTAAATGTCCCTGACAGCAGCTTTATATTCTACAAGTGATAGGCTGTAAGTATTGAAACCTTGAATTGCGTTGTAGTAACACAGCATAAGTAATTCATTTACTTATAGAGATTAATTAGCTTTTTTTTTTTTTACATTGCACATTGGATTTATGCACTTTTTCAGGGTTATAGTATAAAACTTTAAAAGAATGTGTTAACTCAGACAATTTTAATCATGAAAGTATGACACATGCTTGTTTTCTCCTCATAGGCGAGATAAACTTTGGATTTGCATGGAGTTTTGTGGCGGTGGTTCCTTACAGGATATTTATCATGGTAAGATTTTTATAGGAGTTAAATGGAATTTCTTAAAATACAGCTATTTATTAAAACATTGACATTGTTTGGAGGAAAGAAAACTGTTTTATCACTATCCTCTTTGACTCCGTGCAGATATTTAAGCTATGTATGGATGAAAGCAGCCTTTGCTTTATAAACTGGAACATTGTATGTGTTTGTAGTAGTTGCTAATTCTGAAGAACTCATATTGCTAAAATTTCAAACTCAGACTTCTACAAAACATGCAGAGACCTTGACAGCTAACAGTGAGCCCAAAGAATATCCAGGTGATACATGAGTAGTGATAATGCAAAGATAATTGATTTTACTCTCGTGTATTCCAGAAACATCAATTAAACGTTTGCTCTCTGATAGTGCTGGATTCTGGGGAATTAAAAAACTGAAGAAAACATTTTTCATTGGGATTTTTAATGTAGTATATAAGAGATACTTTCAAAGAAAATAACATTTACTGCCTTTTCTTTCTTTCTTTCACTCTTGTATTCTGATTCTGTTAATGGATTATTGTCACAAACTACAGAGTAGGTTTAATTTGTTTGCTGGATGTGTACTTTTTTATTAATGTAAAATAAAATAATGTCTTAATTTATAATGTCAAATTTCCCACGAAAATAATCAGGAAAATTTTAATCATTTTTTTCATGTAGAATTTGAGCTTAAATAGTTCATATTTAAGTAATTTAGGGGCTGATTGTGATGAAACCAAAAAACACCAAACGTGTTGCCGTCAAGCCGATTCCAACTCATAGCAACCCTATAAACAGAGTAAAACTGCCCCGTAGGGTTTCCAAAGAGCAGGTGGTGGATTCCAAGTGCCAGCCTTTTGGTTAGTTAACCACTGCACCACCAGGGCCTCAGTTGTGATGAAGCAGATACTAAAAGGCTGTTTGGGTGAGATTTTCACTGTTTCTGTTTTGCTTCCCTAGATGGCCTTAGTTTGACAAAAATAGCATTTTAATGTGTTAGGAAGAAGGAAATGATGGAAGTGCTAGAATTATTTTAGAAGGTTTAATTAGGAAAGCGGACTTTAAATTCATCTTTAAAAGACAGGTAAATTTTGGATAGAAAGAAGTGCATTCTAGTAGATGAAACAACAGTGCAGTGACATGAAGGTGTAGCATACGGGAGATCATACTTACTTGTCTGGGGGGATGTATCTGGGGAGTAGAATCAGATATGGAGAGCCTTGAAAGCCAGATGGAAGATCATGAGAACGTTTCTGCTTTATGAAAAGTTATTTATTTTCTGAGGATATTTTTTAAGTTGTGGCAGTTCTTTAGTGTATATTTGAGAACATGTTTTATTAGTGGCATTTTTATTTTAATGAAAATTGAGAAATAATATTTGATTGTATTGAACATTGCAAAATAAATACTGCGAATTCAAAAAGCTGTTTCCCCTTTTTGTTTTAATTTGGATTAATTACTACTGCTTCCTTCACTTACCAGTTCCTCCTTCCTGTAGTTCTTTCAGCAAGGTCTTATATTGCTAAACTCTCTCAGTCTTTGGCCTGCACTGTTAAATGGTAGTTTAAATGGCTATACCAAAAAAACCAAACCCGTTGCTGTCAAATCAATTCCAACTCATAGTGGCTCTATAGGACAGAGTAGAACTGCCGCATAGGATTTCCACAGCAGCTCGTGGATTCAGACTGCTGACCTTTTTGGTTAGCAGTCAAACTCTTAACCACTGTGCCACCAGGGTTCCTAAATGGGTATAGGCAGATGTTTTCTAGGTTGACAAGTATTTTCTGTCAGCATTTTGAGGATATTGGACTATTGTCTTCTAGCTTCTGTAGTTATTGGGGCGTCTTGTCGGTCTGATTATTGATTCTTTGCAGATAATCTGCCTTTCTCTCTCTAATTGCTTTTAAGATTTTTATCTTCATTTCTGGTGGTTCCAGTGTCTTTAAGTGCGGATTTATTTTTATTTTTTTCTATTCAGAACTTAAAGTGCTTCCCTCAGAATTTAGCTCCTTCCTCAAGTCTGGAAAATTCTGAATTACTATTTCTTCAAATATTTTCTCCCCAATCTCTCCCATCTCTTCTTCTGGAATTCCAGTTAGATATATGTTATACCTTCTTAGTATATCCTCTGTGTCTCTTAAACTCAGTGTCATATTTTCTACTTTTTTATCCCTCAGTAGAGCCTTTTGGGTACTCATATCCATCTTCCAGTTCACTGATTTATAGCTGTGATTAGGGAATCCATTTGGTTACAATTTTTGGTAACTATTTTTTATTTCTACAAATAATTTGATTTTATTTCAAATCTCCCTCCACTTTTTTCTTTGTGTCTTATTTTCTTATAATTTTTTAAATTTTAATCATTCTTTTTATCCATACTTAATTTTTAGTCTTTCTTTGATTGTTTAGTAATTCTGTCATTTGCTCCATATATTTGGCCTAAGGTATCTCATTCTGTTTCTCACTTGTTGGCAATCTCCCTCTTTACCTTTCTTCATTAAGAAGCAAGAAGACTAATTTAGTTACATCAGTAGGTTGTCATGATTGTTACCATTCCGTTTCAACCAGCTATCATTTGCAGTCCAAGAACTAGGCCTTTTATCGATATTAAAAGGTAGAGATACAAAGTAATATAAATTTGTTAATACTAATTTATTTGTGCTGATCAGCAGCTGGGTCAATGTTTTACATTGTTTAACAACAGTTTTGTTATTCCCTGGGTGTTATCAAACATGTGTTCTGGAATTTACATACTTATCAAAACCCCAAACCCTACCTTACTCTGTATTCACTTTTTTTTTGCTTTACCAGGTTTCTACCAAGTAACCCTCTTGTGGCAGTGTATACTACTCTTGGGTAATCTGCAGTGCTGCCAGCTTGCATAGCCATATTAGACATGTACCTCCATTTCTTTTTGCATGTGTCTCTGTTCTCTTTCTCATCTTCTTAAAATGGGGAAGTATATTAGTTGTGTATTGCTTTTAAACAAATGATCTCCAAACTTGACAGCTAAAAACAACAGACATTATCTCATAATTTCTGAGGGTCAAGAATTCAGGAATAACTTAGCTGGTTAATTCTGGTTCATGATCTCTCCTGAGGTTGCTGTCAATCTGTCAGGACTGCAGTCATCTGAAGTCTGAACTAAGAGTGGAGAAGTTACATTCAGGATAGTTCGCTCACAGGGTTGTTGGCAGAAGGCTTCAGTTCTTGATGGCTGTTCACAGGAGATTTTAGTTACTCACTAGGTAGATTTCTGGATAGGATGGCTTGAGTATCCTAATGATATGGCAGCTAGCTTTCCCCAGAGCAAGTGATCCCAGAGAGAACAAGGAAGAAACTGTGTAGTTTTTTATGATGTAGTCTCAGAAGTTACATATTGTCACTTCTACCATATTCTGTTCTTTAGAAGCGAGTCGCTTAAGTCCAGCCTACACTCAAGAAGAGGGGAATTAAATTCTACCTCTTGAAGGGGAAAGTGGACATATTTTAAACTACCATCCCAACAAAAACCCTACCATAGGGAGGGACATTTTTGAAATTACTTTTTTTGCATGAGCTCCTTTTCCTCCCTTTTTTTTTCTTTCTTTTCTTACTTTTTCTTTGATAAACTAGCTTTGAAAGTTTTTACTGTTCCAACATAATAGGGTATTTCTTCTGTCTTTCACTGAACATTTTTCTGTTGAATATTGTCCTTTAACAACTTACCACATTCTATTATATTGTTTATGGTGGATTGCTTTTCACTTATTTTGTAATTGTGGATTTTGAAGTCATCTCTAGTGAGGCTTTTCATTGGGAATTCTGTACAGGTTTTGAAAATGTATCCTTCCAGGATGTTTTTCCCCACTTGGGATCCCAGTGACCTCATTGTTTCCAATATATATTTGTACCCTAAACCTGACTGAAGAGGCCTGTGATGACAAATTCTAACAGGAGACATTTTTTCCCCTGTCTGGATCCCAGGCCATGGCAACCAAGATCCCTAATCATCTCCATATGCTTGTCTACTCTTTAATGAGGGTGTAGCTCTTTGAGGGTCCTGGTTTATAAGGAAGGCTGTTTTAACTGCCTTTGTAGACCTACAGCATTGTCTTCTGTGCCCATGTAGGAGATAAAACTAAAACCCTAGCTTACCATGCTTGACCTTCTCCTAATACATAGCTAGAATATTCTCTCACATTTTTGCATCCTGTTTCTTCTTTTCTGTTTTTGTTTTTGACACGTGGAAAGTCTCTTATAGTTTATGAACCGAGCTCTGCATTTAAAAGGTTATTTTAAATATTTTCTGCAATTTCTAGATATCAAATGACAAATACCTTATAATGATATATATATATATATATATATATATATATATATATATATATATATATATATATATATATATATAAGAAGCCCTGTGGCACAGTGGTTAAAGCGTTCAGCTGCTAATCAAAAGGTCAGTGGTTTGAACCTACCGGCCACTTTGCAGGTAGTCTGCTTCTGTAGAGATCATAGCCTTGGAAACCCTGTAGGGCAGTTCCACTCTGTCCTGTAGGGTTGCTGTGAGTCGGAACCAAACTGGTGACAATGGGTTTGGTATTTTTTTAATGGATCAGTGAGGTGCACAAATGAAAATACAGCAGGCTTCAGTGACTGTTTCAGTGGTTCGTTCATTCATATTTTCTGAGCAGCTATTCTGTGGCAGGCACGGTTTTAAACACTGAGAATGCAACAGTGAACAAAGCGGACAAAAAGCTTTTAAGCTTACATTCTGGTTGAATTGTTAGATATATTAAATTCGCTGATAAGTGGAACTTGTAAAACTTTGTCACTTATTGGAAAACATGCATTAACTAATTTTATGGATATAATTTTCTTACAGTAACTGGACCTCTATCAGAACTGCAAATTGCTTATGTTAGCAGAGAAACACTACAGGTAAATCAAATGTTAATTAAAGAGTAACATTGAGGATTCAAACGTTGAGATACTGTGCGTTACCAGTTAAGTCAAGATTAAATGTTCTTGCTTGTTAAACTCTTTGGAAAAAGCACTTTAATAAACTTTTTGTTTGTGTAATGAACTGAAACTGTATTTACAAATAAGCACTTTAAAGCCTAAGTATGTTAATATAATCTCCTAAAACCCAAGCATTATGGATTTGTTACTGTATATTTTTATATCCCTCTTGATACTGAAGAAGGGCTTGAAAAATAAGTACTGTCAGGGGAATTGAAACTCATTCTGATACTAACTGGATGTATACTTTTTAAAAGTTATTTCAAACTATTTGCAGAATTTACTACAAATTATTTGTCTTAGGAAAATTAGTTGGTCTTACTGAGCTTGGCCTTAATTGCTTAATTCTGTTCCTTTCTAGGATATTTCAATAAAATAAGTTACTGATTACTGTAAGAGCTTGCGTGTTAACCAAAAGGATGGCAATTCAAATCCACTGGCCGCTCCTTGGAAACCCTTTGAGGCAGTTCTGATCTGTTCTATACGGTCGCTATGAGTTGGAATTGACTCAGTGGCAGTGGGTTTTGGTTGGTTAGTTAGACTTTCTGTAATGAGTAAGAAAAAACAGAGAATACTACTCACTTGAGCACTTATGACCCCAAAGTGTGCTCTGTGGTAAAATCTTGTTTATTTTTCTGTTTTTTAAACTCCAGGGTTTGTACTATCTTCACAGTAAAGGAAAAATGCACAGAGATATAAAGGTACGCATCATATTTTTAACTTAATGACCCTTCCTTCCTTTTAGTACTCTCTGATCAAACTGTTGAGCAGAATTTTTTTGACTGTTCTGTTTGATGAATTTGTTATCTGAAATACAATGTACTACTATAATAATGTTGGTACTTTAATGGTTGGATTAAATTTTTTAGCAGCTTTATTGTGATACAATTCACATTCCATAAAATTCACCGTTTTAAAAGTGTATAATTCAGTGGGTTAATGTTCTAATAACTCATTTTAGCTTGTAGTTATTTATTTGTGAATTGCAGATTAGGTTCACAGCTTCCATCAAGTCATAGTTTTTAGGAAGTTTTATGCTTTAAATATTACGGTAAGCTTTGTCCATCTCAAGGAACTGTCATTAATAATGCATCAGAATGGGTACATTAAACCTGGACACTTTCCGATGGTCTTTCATTAGCCTACAGAAGAGAGCAGCTGTAGTGGATGTGCTGGGGTGAGCTCAGTGGTAAACCAGGGGCTGTGGCGCCACTCCTAAGGTTATTTCTGAAGATACTGCCATCTCTTCAACTTAGATATTTTCCCTCTTCATTTATTTTTCTTTTCTGTCCCTCTTCCTCCTTCGTCTTTGTTTCTTCTTCTTCTCTCCCCCATTTTATTAAATTTTGTCTAGCATGAAGGTTTTTAACTTTTTTTTAAATCACGTTGTTCTTTGAGTCTCTGACAAAAGCCATGGACTCTCCTCAGAAAAATGCTATTATGCACATGCCCTCAATTTTGCATAAAATTTCAGTGAACTCACAGATCATCTGCTGAGATCCCCTTCTTTACGTATTTTTTGTAAACCACTTCAAAGACATAAACAAAGAGCTTTGGAGTTCCAAGTAGAAGGGATCATAAGAAAATGAAATTAAGAAGGATTCTGTGGCATGGACACTTCAATGATCTGGAGAGACTGAGTTTTTGTCAGAAATGGAGATCGGAGTGCATTCCAGGCAGAGGGAACAGTGTGAGCAGAAATACAGACGTCAGTCGGTGTGGAGTAGTTTTAGAGAATATAAAGGCTGTACCATATTGTTGAAGTGAAGAGAATGTATGAGAATAACAGGAGATTTGGTGCTCCATTATGCAAGGACTTGTATACTGTACTTCAGAGTCTGGGCCTGATTGGGTAGATTCTTACCATCACCACTGTTTCTGCCCTTTTCTGAGCCACCATTGTATGTCAGCTGGATTTCTGTAATACCCTTCTACTGATCTCCCTGCTCATATTCTTGTAGTTTTCGGGTCACTTATTCATCTGGCAACCAAAGTGATCTTTTAAAATCAGATCCTGTCATTCTCCTGCTTATAAACTACCATTGGCTTCCGATGATACTTAGTATCAAATCCAGACAAAATTTTCACCACAACCAATAAGGCTGTACATGATCCAGCCCGTGTGTTTCTCCCTGATCTCATCTCATACTTCCCTCCATTTTGTTCGTTCTGCTCCAGCCACACTAAGCTTGCTGTTTTGGGGATATGTCAAGCTTATTCTGCCCTCAGGGCTTTGTACGTGCTGTTTCCTCTGCCTGGAATGTTCTCCCAGAATTTGGTGTGGCTTGCACCTTCACTGCATCTAGATTTCCACTCAGATACCACACTGCATTTAAGAGGACTTCCTTACCCTGCTCTGTTTGTCTTCAGAGTACTTATTTCTACCTGACTTTGAATTATTTGTTGGTTCATTCATTCATAGGTGTATTCATTTTTAGAAATTCTTTTATTTGAATATAAACTCCCTGAGAGCTGGAACTTAGTTTTATTCATTACTGTAACCCCAGAGCTTAAAATAGCACCTGGCTGCTAGTAGTCTCTTCAGGGTGGATGGATTGGTAGATGAATAAATGGATGCAGGGGTGGGCAGACCAACAGGTGGTGGGTGGGTGGGCGAATGGATGGATGGGTGGGTGGGTGGGTGTATAAAGGCCATAATGTACACATGATGTGATACAAACTGCAATTTAAGAAAATTAATCTGGAGCTGGGTTGAGCTCAAATTCAGGACTCTGGCACCAGTCTGGGTAGCTGGTGCCTAGATCAAATTAAAATTTCTCCTCCATTTTCTTCTCTCTCCTCCTTTCCTCTGTTATTTCATAGAGCTACGGTAACATCAGTGGGTGCAGCTCAGCTTTACTGGTGACATTTGGAGTCTAGAAACCTTCCTTTTTCTTTTCTCTTTTCCTCTCCAGTCTTTTACTATTTCTTGGCTTTTTTGGTTTCCCAATGTTTTTACCCCAGCCATATACTTACAGGTTTGATGGCATCCTGGACTAAAGAGGCTCCTTACTTTTGCTTGCTCATTTGAAAGTCACAAAAAAGGCACCAAAAAAAAAAAAAAAGCATGTAAGGATGTAGTGCTTTTGGGAGACAATACTTCTTCCAAAGCTTTTGAGAGTATTGGAGAGGAAGTAGTCATTATCAGTGTCTTTGAGCTTAGATTAAGACAGTAAAGTAGCTAAAATGCTACCGGGTCATACAGACAGGTGACATTTTAATCCTGTGGACCTGTGGCTAGTTGTTGGTATACTGTTTTGGCCTTAACCAGGCACACTGGAGTAGACAGCCTCATGTATAAACAGCAGGGTGTGGCGTCATATACGAGCCTTGGTTCCACTGATAAGAGCTCCTGGAAAGGAAGGACGCCCCCCCAGTAGTAAAAAAAAAAAAAAAAGTAAACAGCACTCAAATAGCAAAAGTTTAAAGTGTAATAAAACAATTGAAAATGCTGTTATAAGGTAACATTTTAGTGACAGTGTTTGAGTGATGAAAAAATGTCTAGATTAAAACTAATCACTTTCATGTTTAACTCTCATAATGTTAAATAGCAGGGTTTTTTTGCATTGAATTACTGAAAAGGCAAGGCCATTTCATAAGGATAGTCAAATGCATAAAAAGTGAACGGTAAATTTTCCTGTGACTATAATGATTTAATATTGGGCACACTTTAAATTTTAAGTACTGCTAGGTCTAAAGTTGCCACTTGGAATTATTTTAAATATGTGTATTTAATCTGTTATCGACACTGATAAAATGTCTTTTACCTACTTTAACTAAAATGTTCTCACTTTGAAGGGAGCTAACATTCTACTAACGGATAATGGTCATGTGAAATTGGGTAAGTAAATTGGAATTTTGTCATTTGCATAAATCTGTTCCAAAATATAGTGAGTTTTATGTTTTTCTTTGTGGGACTAGGTTCCCTTCCCTTGAAACAACATCTATGTATTTTTCGGTGCAAATCTAATTATGGGGAACATGTAATATTTGTTTCCTCATCTCTTAACGCGCCCATTGCCATCAAGTCAATTCCGACTCATAGCGACCCTATAGGTCAGAGTAGACCTGCCCCATAGAGTTTCCAAGGAGTGCCTAGTGGATTCAAACTGCTGACCTTTTGGTTAACAGCAGTAGTTCTTAAGCACTACGTCACCAGGGTTTCCTCCTTATCTCTTAAATGGGGATAAAATCTGCCCTTCACATATGATAGCTATAGTTACTGTCTATTGTCATCATTTGCGGTAGTTGCCATGAACACTGAATTAGTGAATACTGAACCATTGCTCCCAGGGAGAATAGAGAGGGAGGCTCCTATGAGCCCCTGACAAAATTATGCCTTTTGTGTCAGCTAATCAATCAGTATATACCAGTTGTCATCAAGTCGATTCTGACTCATGGCGACCCTGTGTGTGTCAGAGCAGAGCTATGCTCCACAGGGTTTTCAGTGGCTGGTTCTTTAGGAAGTAGATCAGCAGTGCTTTCTCTCGAGGTACCTCTGGGTGGACTCAAACCTCCAACCTTTCAGTTAGCAACCAATCGTGTTAACTGTTCACACTACCCAGGGACTCAATCAATACACAACACCATTTTATGTGTGTTTCTGTTTAGAGGCAGCTTATTTAATATGTTGATTTATTAACATATAGTTTACAGTCAGCAACACTATAACTCATACCTGAATGAAGTTTATCAAACACATATTTTCTCTGTTAGGCACATCACAGCCTTCTCAGGCTTAGGAACTCTAGACAGCACTTCAGCACTACACTTGGGGACCATGTTAAGCAGCGAAATCACCAACACAAAGCACAAAAATAAGAAAAATGTGGCACTAAGTAGACTGGGAAAAGGACACTTGTCTACAGCATGAGAGCTGAAGCAAGAAGGCAGAGCCTCACTTTGTTGGACCTCAGCTGAGAACTTGTGCATCAAGTGACTCAGCATTTTTGCTGCTCTGCACGTGTCTGTGAATGACCAGGAAAGCACCATGAGTATTAATGTTTGTCTTATAAATAAGTTTTATCAAGTAGATGAATTTGCAAGTATGGAATCCTTGAATAATGAGAACCGACTGTAAATAATATCTTTTGGAAATTCCTTCATCTCTAACCCAGGAAATGTGACTTTTAGTAAGAAATCAATACAAAATTATCCTATAACCAAAAAACAAGGCAAGCAAACAAAAAGCAAAAAATCACTAACTCCCAAATACTGCATTGTTATATAAGCTTTTAAAATGAAATACAGTATTACTTATATTAGAATGCAGCTTAGATGCTGAGTGTTGCTTTATTTTAAACCATAACTTATATTTGCTTTTGCAACTTTTGGTTCTTCAAGTTATGATTAAAACGGAGTTTATAACCTAAATAATAACTTAATTTGAAAGTTTAAGACAGTCATGTTTGTTAGGTATTAAATGAGGTATTTAATAACAAATACGAGACAAATTATTTTGAAATATAGGACAAAAATGTAAATATGTATTTATTTTATAAAAATAGGGATAAAACTGTTTTCATCTATAGTTTACTGTAGGACTAATCAGATTCTAAAATATATACCTAATAATTTACATATAATAAACTTTTCCTAAGCAGCCTCTAAATGTGAAAAAAGCAGAAAAAATAAGACCTAGTCTTTTCAGTTATCTGGCTGGCATAGTAAACTGTTTCTATCAGCAGTTTATTATTTTGTGGCAGTGTTATGTGCCTTGCTCAAAGACATTATATATATCTTCAGTTGAGAAAGATTTAGAACTCATCATTAATAAGCTAGAAAATATTAGAACTAAATATACTTATCTCAGGGAATAGTAACAAATCCTGCTTAAGGAATAAATTTATTACTGATACTGGAATGAATTGCTAAGGTACAGCTTTAGAAATACTCTGTTTGGATGCCTTTTCAAGTATGATGGATTTACCAGTAGGCTTATTGGTTTATTTGATGTCAGTCACCAGTCATCATGGGTGTGACAGGGAGTGAATGAGGAAAATATTACTCTTTAATCCCCCAGTGATATTCCTTGAATTTTAGGTCCTAGGAATTAGAAATTATAAAATCACTAAGTCTGCCAGGCTAGATTCTCTCAACTGCCTCTTTCTCATCAAAATTACTTGATCCTGAACTTTGTTCTCGTTTGATCCATGTTGGGGTACATGGGAGTCTATTTGCCTATGAAACACACTGACTACATTATGATATTTTAATGTTAGTCCATTAACGTCAAGAAGTTAATTTGTTTTTTTAAAATACCTAAGATTTCTGTGAAATTAATTATTTAATGAAAATAATGATTAAAATTTTCTTTTCATGTTTAATAGTTTCACGTTCAGCTTTGTTTCCTAAATGTTTCTCATTTTCTTAATAGCTGATTTTGGAGTATCCGCACAGATAACAGCTACAATTGCCAAACGGAAGTCTTTCATTGGCACACCATACTGGTAATTGTGTTTTAACTGATGTTTAGTTTTTTGTTGTTATATCATTATTACATATAGCATTTCTAAAAACTAGACTGAATGGTCAAAAGTTTTAGGATTAAAACAGTTGTTAAGAAGAGGGTCATCAGTGAGTTAAGTAATTTAGGCATGTACCTGTGCAGGTGGATTACACAGCCAAAGACTATTCCACCATGTTAGTTTTCATTCTGCAGAAAAGGCTTTAAAGGCTGATACGACGGTCACGAATCTTGGCATAGTTCCAACTTCGCTGGACAAACCGGACTTTTACTCCTATACATTAACATGTATTTTCATAGTTTTTTTTTTATCTTTCTTTACATCCACTTCCAGTCAATATTCTAATTAATCTTTTTTCAGCATTATATTAATTCACAGTACCTCTGTGCTCAAAACTTTTTGGCCTGTCTTGGTTGCCCACAAGATCAAATACAAGTCTCTCTCATCAGTCTTAACTTCTACTAGCCTTCTCCACAGAGCCTTCATTTTAGCCATATTTGTCTGGTAGATATTCACTGACCATCCGATAAAAACTAATCCTATTAATTTATTCACATAATAAATGTTTTTGATCACTTACTGTGTGGTAGTTATGATGTTAAACACTATGAACATAAACACTAAACTTTTTAGATGTGTCTTCTGCCATCTTTAGAATTATCCGTACAATTCTAGGTTGAAAATTAGTTTCCTTAAAATTTTGAGGTGGGGTTCTGTTGTCGCCTTTTCTCTGATGCTCATGAGAAGCCTGATTCCATTGTGATGCAGAGTCTTTTTAAAGGAGCCCTCCCCACCACAGAAGTATTCCTGGTGTTTTGGTATTTCCTGATGATGTACCCCAGAATATTTTTGATTGTTGTTTTTACTTTTTTGTTTCTACTGTCTTTAAGAGTTCCTGACTTTCTTTGTCTTACACCTTAGACTTAGAGACACAAACTAAAACTCATAAAGGATGGAAAAAAATATATCAAGCAAACAATAAGCAAAAAAGAAGAGGAGTAGCAATATTAATTTCTGACAAAATAGACTTTAGACTTAAATCCACCACAAAGGATAAAGAAGGACACTACATAATGATAAAAGGGACAATTGATCAGGAAGACATAACCATATTAAATATTTATGCACCCAATGATAGGGCTGCAAGATACATAAATCAAATTTTAACAGAACTGAAAACTGAGATAGACACCTCCACAATTATAGTAGGAGACTTCAACACACCACTTTCGGAGAAGGACAGGACATCCAGTAAGAAGCTCAATAGAGACACGGAAGACCTACTTACAACAATCAACCAACTTGACCTCATTGACTTATACAGAACTCTCCACCCAACTACTGCAAAGTATACTTTTTTTTCTAGCACACATGGAACATTCTCTAGAATAGACCACATATTAGATCATAAAACAAACCTTTGCAGAATCCAAAACATCGAAATATTACAAAGCATCTTCTCAGACCACAAGGCAATAAAAGTAGAAATCAATAACAGAAAAACTAGGGAAAAGAAATCAAATACTTGGAAACTGAACGATACCCTCCTGAAAAAAGACTGGGTTATAGAAGACATCAAGGAGGGAATAAGGAAATTCATAGAAAGCAACGAGAATGAAAATACTTCCTATCAAAACCTCTGGGACACAGCAAAAGCAGTGCTCAGAGGCCAATTTATATCGATAAATGCACACATACAAAAAGAAGAAAGAGCCCAAATCAGAGAACTGTCCCTACAACTTGAACAAATAGAAAGTGAGCAACAAAAGAATCCATCAGGCACCAGAAGAAAACAAATAATAAAAATTAGAGCTGAACTAAATGAATTAGAGAACAGAAACACAATTGAAAGAATTAACAAAGCCAAAAGCTGGTTCTTTGAAAAAATTAACAAAATTGATAAACCATTGGCTAGACTGACTAAAGAAATACAGGAAAGGAAACAAATATCCCGAATAAGAAACGAGAAGGGCCACATCACAACAGACCCAACTGAAATTAAAAGAATCATATCAGATTATTACGAAAAATTGTACTCTAAAAAATTTGCAAACCTAGAAGAAATGGATGAATTCCTGGAAAAACACTACCTACCTAAACGAACACATTCAGAAGTAGAACAACTAAATAGACCCATGACAAAAAAAGAGATTGAAACGGTAATCAAAAAACTCCCAACAAAAAAAAGCCCTGGCCCAGATGGCTGTACTGTAGTGTTCTACCAAACTTTCAGAGAAGAGATTACACCACTACTACTAAAGGTATTTCAAAGCATAAAAAATGACAGAATACTACCCAACTCATTCTATGAAGCCACCATCTCCCTGATACCAAAACCAGGTAAAGACATCACAAAAAAACAAAATTACAGACCTATATCCCTCATGAACATAGATGCAAAAATCCTCAACAAAATTCTAGCCAATAGAATTCAACAACATATCAAAAAAAGAATTCACCATGACCAAGTGGGATTTATACCAGGTATGCAAGGCTGGTTTAATATTAGAAAAACCATTAATGTAATCCACCATATAAATAAAACAAAAGACAAAAACCACATGATCTTATCAATTGATGCAGAAAAGGCATTTGACAAAGTCCAAACCCATTTATGATAAAAACTCTCACCAAAATAGGAATTGAAGGAAAATTCCTCAACATAATAAAGGGCATCTTTGCAAAACCAACAGCCAACATCACTCTAAATGGAGAGAGCCTGAAAGCATTTCCCTTGAGAACGGGAACCAGACAAGGATGCCCTTTATCACCGCTCTTATTCAACATTGTGCTAGAAGTCCTAGCCAGAGCAATTAGGCTAGACAAAGAAATAAAGGGCATCTGGATTGGCAAAAAGAAAGTAAAATTATCTCTATTTGCAGATGACATGATCTTATACGCAGAAAACCCCAAGGAATCCTCCAGAAAACTACTGAAACTCATAGAAGAGTTTGGCAGAGTCTCAGGTTATAAGATAAACATATAAAAATCACTTGGATTCCTCTACATCAACAAAAAGAACACCGAAGAGGAAATAACCAAATCAATACCATTCACAGTAGCCCCCAAGAAGATAAGATACTTAGGAATAAATCTTACCAAGGATGTAAAAGACCTATACAAAGAAAACTACAAAGCTCTACTACAAGAAATTCAAAAGGACATACTTAAGTGGAAAAACATACCTTGCTCATGGATAGGAAGACTTAACATAGTAAAAATGTCTATTCTACCAAAAGCCATCTATACATACAATGCACTTCCGATCCAAATTCCAATGTCATTTTTTAAGGTGATAGAGAAACGAATCACCAACTTCATATGGAAGGGAAAGAAGCCTCAGATAAGCAAAGCATTACTGAAAAAGAAGAAGAAAGTGGGAGGCCTCACTCTACTTGATTTCAGAACCTATGATACAGCCACAGTAGTCAAAACAGCCTGGTACTGGTACAACAACAGACGCATAGACCAGTGGAACAGAATTGAGAACCCAGATATAAATCCATCCACATATGAGCAGCTGATATTTGACAAAGGCCCAGTGTCAGTTAATTGGGGAAAAAATAGTCTTTTTAACAAATGGTGCTGGCATAACTGGATATCTATTTGCAAAAAAAATGAAACAGGACCCATACCTCACACCATGCACAAAAACTACCTCCAAATGGATCAAAGACCTAAACATAAAGACTAAAACGATAAAGATCATGGAAGAAAAAATAGGGACAACCTTAGGAGCCCTAATACAAGGCATAAACAGAATACAAAACATTACCAAAAATGACGAAGAGAAACCCGATAACTGGGAGCTCCTAAAAATCAAACACCTATGCTCATCTAAAGACTTCACCAAAAGAGTAAAAAGACCACCTACAGACTGGGAAAGAATCTTCAGCTATGACATCTCCGACCAGCGCCTGATCTCTAAGATGTATATGATTCTGTCCAAACTCAACCACAAAAAGACAAACAACCCAATCAAGAAGTGGGCAAAGGATATGAACACACACTTCACTAAAGAAGATATTCAGGCAGCTAACAGATACATGAGAAAATGCTCTCGATCATTAGCCTTAGAGAAATGCAAATTAAAACTATGATGAGATTCCATCTCACTCCAACAAGGCTGGCATTAATCCAAAAAACACAAAATAATAAATGTTGGAGAGGCTGCAGAGAGATTGGAACTCTTATACACTGCTGGTGGGAATGTAAAATGGTACAACCACTTTGGAAATCCATCTGGCGTTATCTTAAACAGTTAGAAATAGAACTACCATACAACCCAGAAATCCCACTCCTCGGAATATACCCTAGAGAAATAAGAGCCTTCACACAAACAGATATATGCACACCCATGTTTATTGCAGCTCTGTTTACAATAGCAAAAAGCTGGAAGCAACCAAGGTGTCCGTCAACAGATGAATGGTTAAATAAATTGTGGTATATTCACACAGTGGAATACTATGCATCGATAAAGAACAGTGAGGAATCTGTGAAACATTTCATAACATGGAGGAACCTGGAAGGCATTATGCTGAGCGAAATTAGTCATAGAGGCAAAAGGACAAATATTGTATAAGACCATTATTATAAGATCTTGAGAAATAGTATAAACTGAGAAGAACACATACTTTTGTGGTTACGAGTGGGGGAGGGAGGGAGAGGGTTTTTACTGATTAATTAGTAGATAAGAACTGCTTTATGTGAAGGGAAGGACTCAATACATGGAAGGTCAGCTCAACTGGACTGGACCAAAAGCAAAGAAGTTTCCTGGATAAACTGAATGCTTCAAAGGTCAGCGGAGCAAGGGCGGGGGTTTGGGGACCATGGTTTAAGGGGACTTCTAAGTCAATTGGCAAAATAATTCTATTATGAAAACATTCTGCATCCCACTTTGACATGTGGTGTCTGGGGTCTTAAATGCTAACAAGCGGCCAACTAAGATCCATCAGTTGGTCTCAACCCACCTGGATCAAAGGAGAATGAAGAACACCAAGGTCACACGACAACTAAGAGCCCAAGAGACAGAAAGGGCCACATGAACCAGAGACCTACATCATCCTGAGACTAGAAGAACTAGTTGGTGCCCGGCCACAACCGATGACTGCCCTGACAGGGAGCACAACAGAGAACCACTGAGGGAGCAGGAGATAGTGGGATGCAGACCCCAAATTCTCATAAAAAGACCATACTTAATGGTCTGAGTGAGACTAGAGGAATCCCGGCGGGCATGGCCCCCAAACCTTCTGTTGGCCCAGGACAGGAACCATTCCCGAAGACAACTCATCAGACATGAAAGGGACTGGACAGTGGGTAGGAGAGAGATGCTGATGAAGAGTGAGCTAATTATATCAGGTGGACACTTGAGACTGTGTTGGCATCTCCTGTCTGGAGGGGGGATGGGAGGATAGAGAGAGTTGGAAGCTGGCAAAATTGTCACGAAAGGAGAGACTGGAAGGGCTGACTCATTAGGGGGAGAGCAAGTGGGAGTGCGGAGTAAGGTATATATAAACTTATATGTGACAGTCTGACTTGATTTGTAAACGTTCACTTGAAGCTCAATAAAAGTTAATTAAAAAAAAAAAAAGTTCCTGAACTTCTTTGTCTGAAGGCTTTATTTCAGCTATAATATTTTTAATATGAGTTCTTGCTCATTCTCTGAATGTTTCCTTTATAGTATCTTGTTCTGTTTCATGGATACAATATCAGGTTTTGTTCTGTTCTTTCCTTCTGCTCCCTGCATTGCCGAAGAGCCTAGTGTTCCTATTAGTTTATCGTAGACTCACACTTTCATGATGGATGCCTCCCTCACATGTTGATCCTTATCTGCTGGTTTATACTGAAGAGCTAAAGCAAGGTACTGATAGCTGATTCTCCGTGCCTGGGAGTTAGAGTGTAAGCCTGGTTGCTAGTGTTCTAGAACTGAGCAGGTGAAGGAATTTGGGAAACTCATTCTTTTCAAGGACTTTTTCCTTAATCACATCCTCTTCTCCTCCCTTTTGTTCTCATTATCTCTGAATCTGAAGCCTGTCTCCTTCAGTTTCTCGCGGTCCTCATCTAGTGGGAATTGCTAGGCCTTAGTAGATGAGATAGAAATCTGGGGGGCTAATGGCTCCCCATATAGACTTTTTACACTTTGAAATTCTCCTGTTTTCAGCCCCAGCCCTAACCTCGCTTTTGTTACTTGTAACCCTAATGCCTCAGCCTTCGTGGGGTTCTTTGCCGGCTAATTGGCTTGCTGGTATTGGTCTTTTCCTCTGCAGGCACTTAGGCATATCTTTCCTCCTTTTTGCTCCATCATTTACTATTCTTCTACCTATTTTCAGTCTTTGTGTGTTATGCTTGTAGGTAAAATGTGTCTCCTGGCTTTTTCAAAGATGATGTGTGTGTTTATATTTTCTTTGTTCTTTCCCTTATTGTTTAAGAGTGACTTCTGAGAGGGGTAAGGACTTGAAGAGCTATGTGTCATTACTTTTAGGTGCTCTGTCTCTTCAGTTTGACTATAAACATCTGGAAGAATGTTCTTATATCTCATTGAATCTCCAGAATCGGGCATGGTTCTCTGTACCTACTTACTAAATGTTTGATGAGAGTGATCTTCAACTTCAGAGATTACAAACTCATGCCATTGCTTTTATAATAATGTGGGAAATAGCTTGAGAACATGTGAAACTGTGAATTAAGTGAAGTTAAATTTTATAACAGTTCCATTCTGCTTTTTTGTTTTTAGTCTTTCCTACCTAAACTCCGGGATAATAGAATGGAATCTAATTCAGCATGATTAAGATTGGCAGTTACTCAGTTAATCAAAAAAGTTTGTTAAAGTGGCAAATCTCAAATTTAGTACATATGTACCTTAAACATTTTATTTTAATTTGAGACATATAAATGTACATTGCTTACCAATCTTTTGATATAGGACCAAGGTCTTTTCTTTGAGTAGATTACTAATCAGCATTCCATCTTAATAATCTATCAATTACATTTCCCAGTTTACATTTCTCTAAGGTACAGTGAGAACTTAGACACACAAAGTGTGTGATTTTTTTTTTTTTGGGGGGGAGGAAGTCAGGTTTATTAAGATATAAATTTACCCTTTAGATGTATAGTTCTGTAATATGTTGAGAAGTTTGTATATTGTGATAGTGAGAAACACCGCCACGGTCAAAATAAAAGACTGTTTCTCTTACCCAAAAAAGTTTCCTTCTGTCCCTTTTTTTTATATAAATTTCCTCTCCCTGTCTGTAGCCTCTGATCTGATTTCTGTCTCTATAATTTTGTCTTCCAGAATTTCAGACAAAGGGAATCAGTCATATAGTCTGTAACCTTCCCAGTCTTTTACGGCTGTCGTGTCCTTTACTCATCTCTCAGGACCTTTTTATTTTGCTTTGTTTTTAGAAACGAACCTTCAAGAAGTTCTTCTGAAGTAGAAGAAACCAAAACCCAGTAGTCAACTTAATTTGCATAACAGCTTACTCTGTGTACCTTCACAATAAATTGCTTTTCCTAATATTTAATTAAATTATGGATTTATAATAGCAAATATAACTGGAATAAACAGGTTCAGAGAGAGACTCATTTGATGTGGTGAGCACATGACTTAGCTGGCAGGAGTAGAAGAACATGCACTGGGGGAGCCTACTAGCTGGAATCGTTTCTTTGTAATTTTTATATTTCATTTTTCAGCTCACGTGGCCAGCTAGTTAAAGGGCGGCCAAGGAAGAGCATGTCGCACACCAACAGGGCACTTCCACCAGCTAGGTGGGAACTAGTCATTAGAGTAGTAACTGACACGTTTTAAAATTCACTTTTGATTTGCATATTCATAAAGCTGCCTTAAGATAAAAAGATTTAAGGCCAAACATTTGGAACATTAGTTGGAGGGATTTTTCTTACTTTCTCAATTTACTTGACTTTCCTGAAATCATAGCAGGAAAGTAGATGTATATATGTAAGGCGACCATTTAATCACTCTTTTGAAGAGCTATAGTTGCTATAAACTACTGTATAGGATTTGAAAATTTTTATCTCTGAAAATGCATATAATCATTTAAGTGACTGAAATACGAATTTATGGAGGTATGCTTAGAATAAGACTATTTGAAAATTTTTATCTCTGAAAATGCATATAATCATTTAAATGACTTCAATACGAATTTATGGAGGTATGCTTAGAATAAGACTATAGCAAAGTTAAAAGAAAAAACAATCTAAGCAAACACATGTTTTTAAAGTAGGCATTCATTTTTATAAATTTTCTTTCATTATATTACACGGGAAAAAATGCCTATTAAGTTTGTAGTAAATGTGAATTCAACACTGAATATGAAGATTGTTGGAGCCCTGATAAATAGTTTTGGTGAAGTGAACAGAGGCCAGATTGCAGTTTATCGATAGGAGGAGGTAGAGCTAGAAGTTATGGACTGTTTCTTGCAAAAAAATGTTATTTTTTTTTTTAATGGAGTTTTGTGTGTACAGCAGAAGAAAGATTGGAATGTGGGTGACTTTTGGCATGTTGATCTATTATACCTGTAAATTTTTATAACATCTGTCATCAGTACTGTAACAAATATAGGAATCACCAGTACGGGATTGGGTCGGAGATGTTTAATGAGAAGATGTCAAGATCTGGAGGCCTGTGGCAAAGTTGGGATTTTTAAGTACTACATACTTATTTTCAAAAATTAAGCCTAAATAGGCCTCAGCGTAGATAGTGATAGTTCCCTGTACATCTGGTGGGAGTATGAAAGAAAATACCATAAACATAAGGTTTTTCTTTTCTGGAATATTTCCTTCAGGATGGCTCCAGAAGTCGCTGCTGTTGAGAGGAAAGGGGGATACAATCAGCTCTGTGATCTCTGGGCAGTGGGAATCACTGCCATAGAACTTGCCGAGCTTCAGCCTCCTATGTTTGACTTGCATCCGATGAGGTCAGTATGTCATAGTTGAAGAACCCTATGCTTAAATTAACCCCTCCCCCCCATATTATTTATTATGTCATGAAAAAATATTTTATTTGGTAATAATAGTAATCTAATTTATATGATGTATATTAAAATCTGAAATATTAAAACACGGTGTTATTATTGTTTTTTTTTTTCAGAGCATTATTTCTAATGACTAAAAGCAATTTTCAGCCTCCTAAACTAAAAGACAAAATGAAGTGGTAAGTATTTTTCTGCTGTTTACTTTCGTGGTAAGATGAGCAAAAAAAAGTTGGAAATTTAATTTTAATTTTTTAAATTTTGTAGGTCAAATAGTTTTCATCATTTTGTGAAAATGGCACTTACCAAAAATCCAAAAAAAAGGCCTACAGCTGAAAAATTATTACAGGTATTATTTCCCCCCGAAATACATATTTTTTCGAAAGAGCAAATGTCATTCAGCCAGATTTCTATTAAGTGTTCTGTATTATATTGTTTTCTTCTTTGTAGCACCCTTTTGTCACACAGCCTTTGACACGGTCTTTGGCGATTGAGCTGTTAGATAAAGTGAATAACCCAGATCATTCCACCTACCATTGTTTTGATGACGACGATCCTGAGGTAGGAATGGTTTTTACCAACTACTTTATGGAATGGGTATATGCGTGGACGTATGTATAGACGTATGTATGTGTATCTGTCAAAATAAATTTCCGGAAAGACTAGGTACTGTTTAGATTAGTCTCTCCTAGGAGTCATATGCTGGATTTTTCTCATTGGCTTCTTATAGGTGACTGTTGTCTGAAAATGACCAAGGCAGAATCACCTAATCCACTTTTTGAAATTGTTGTAATTATTTCAAAGTAATCGTTTTAGGTGAAGTTGACAAATAAATCCATTGTAAAAGGGAAGGCAAATCAGAAGTACTTAAAGAGAATATTAGAGTAGACTCAAATTTTCTAGTTTTCTTCTCAAAAAGAATCTTCTGTTGCAAACAGTATATCTCAAAACAGTATGTGTGTAAGTTTCTGATTGAGAAATTAACTTGAGCTGTAAACTTTACGATAAAATTAATGTAAATAAACAGAGTCTTCATGCATTATTACAGGTTAGTAGAAAGCATAGGATTGACTTTGTTGTTGATTGAAACCCTGCTTAGCTGCTATGGAAATGTTAAAAAATGAGCCAATAGTTGATAGAGAATAAAATAACCCTAATATGACGGACACATTGATAATAATGGATACTTCACTTTTGTTAGCATATTTAACATTCCTAGCACAGCTAATAGTCGTGGCAGCTAAGATAAACTCTGTATATGTGACACAGCACAGTTCTGTTACTGGATCTATGACAGAGGTGAATGGCGTTGGACTCTACTGGCTTCATGCAAGGTTCTAAAAATGGTTTACATTTCATTGATGATACTGAAGGAATGATAGCTTTCAGTAGTCTGAAATATAGTCACAGCTTATCTTATGTCAGAGAGAACCTTTCTGTCTACCATTTTTCCATCTTGCCATCTTTATGCACCATGATAAATGGGCTATCTGTACTTTTATTAAAGGCCTGGAAAGGAATTTGGAAACGAAGAACTTACGACTTGTAAAATATTATTGACCTTACAATTATACTAGGGAGAAAATTGTTTTTTGTTTTTAAGAACTTAAGTTTTTATGAACTCTTCTAGTGTAATTCAGAGTACAGGTAGTCCTCAATGTAGACAGTAGTATGGAGCCATAAAAATGACTGTGCAAGCTGAAACCTTGCAAAGTAATCTTAATAATCAATGAGAAAAATTACAATTGTTCTGTGATCATTAAAAATTTTTGTCAAAACATTTAGAAACTCTTACTGCTGGCTATAAATGTGTAGGGATGTGGAAAAAATTGTAAAACTAATATTTAGTACAGTTTTACTCGTTTAAATATTAGAAATGTTAAGAATTGAAGTGTTTCATTTCTTTGTTAAAAAACACTCATCAAGAGTTCATTGCATAGCACTTGCCTTCTTCTCATAACTTCATGACACAGAGCAAGTATCTTTTCTGTACATTGGCAATGTCAGATATGAGGATAGCCAGTTTAGGCTAGCCCAGATGCTTCCACCTGTAATCCTTAGTTAGCGTGAAAAGGACCCACCTTTGCTTAAATGACAACTTTCCAGAACCTATTCCTTTTTCCCAGCTAACTTCCTCAGTGCTTCTTATAAAAGGAGACTATCTTTTTCAAATTAAAGTCATTGATGTCTTCTCTTGAGTGCCAGGCTTCCAAGTTTGAATCCGCTTCCAACACTTTATTCCTTGCACTTTCAATGTCAAGAAATATCTCATTGTTCCCATGATGGGAAGCTTTGTGTTGACATTACTCCTGGGACATCTTCATCCTTTCGTCACAACCACTTTTCTTGTTTATATCACTAAGTTCCCCTGGCTGTATATTTATAATCTCTCAAACGATGGCATTGTCAACATTCTCACAGGCAGCTATTTCTTTTATAACTCTATTTTTAATGTTTGATTCAAATTTCAGTTCCAGGAATATCCAGCATTATTACTTTTTATTTTTTTGTGGCACTTTTATCTTTGTTGGGTAATTAATTCCCTCTTTCAGTTACCCATTTTTGTAAAATGTGTGGGTTCATTATCACTGGGAGACAGGAGGCCACACAACTATGCATTTTGCTTTCTGTGCCTGAACTGAATAACAGATACGCGGTGACCAGTTGCTCCCAAACTTTGAAGTAAATGATGCGATTGGTCACTGACCATGAAGTGCATCTGTTATTTACGTAGTGATTTGTGGACTGAAGAGCTAGCAGTGAAGTTTATACTTTACATAATTACAGTTAATGTACTGTTGTGACTGAAATTTGAACTACATTGTTAGGGACCAGTGTTATTGAAACTGTGGTAAGTGAAATTTATGCGTATCAAAACTGTGTAAAGCGAGGACTACCTGTACTCTGCACATGCTGAATACTGCATTGTTGCTTCTTACCTCCTGCTTTGTTTACTTGGCATACTGAATTATAAAGTCCTTTCTCAAATGTGTTCAAAGAGGAGAAGTGATAGGCCAACTTCAAAAACAGTCGGAAAAATGAAGATTCTTTTGAAGCTTTCACATGTAGCAGGGAAAGAAATTTGCCTTTCTTATCAAGAATATGTTTGGTGGCATTATAATTGTAAATTGTTTTAAACCTCCATGGTAAATAAGTACAGACAAACAAAGGAATCTCATTATTAGGGAGTAGGATAGGGAGGACTTTTCTTCACACCATAAAGAAGAAAATCATCATCTTTTTATTTGCAAATGATTTGTAATTATAATTTTTAAGTACAGTGTTGTCACTCAAAATATGATTGTATCTAACTGGCATTTCATTTCAGCACTTGGCTGTGATACTATGCCTGTTATGTGGAAATTGAATAGCCTTGAAAATATTCAGTTTTCAAGATTTATTATAATTATACACTATGGAAGGAAGAGGTTCAACTTTTTTATGTTGCATCTGCATGTAGTTTTTATTTTATAAGTACTATACACTGGTGGCACAGTGGTTGAGTGCTACAGCTGCGAACCAAAAGATCGGCAGTTTAAATCCACCAGCTGCTCCTTGGAAACTGCACGGGGCAGTTCCAGTCTGTCCTATAGGGTCGCCGTGAGTTGGAATTGACTCAATGGCAGTGGGTTTTTTGGGTTTTACTATACACCAGAGTCGTTGAATTCTGGTTTTTACTTAATATAATTTTCTTCTAGATGTTAAGCCATTTACTATGTACAGCATTATAAGGCTTAATAATTTTATAGTTATCTGGGAAAGTAAAATTGTTCACGTAGAGAATCATGGGTTTCATCCATGTTCACTGTTAACAACTTGTCTAACTGACCTGATGTGCTAGCTGTTTTTTGCTTGTTGTTGCTACCGTATGTTATAAGATTCAGGATCTGTCTCAGCACTGCAGCTTACTAGCTGAGTGCCCTGTCACTTAATTTTGAGTTTCAGTGTCCTTATCTGTAAAATGAAGAATACTTATCGAAGAAGCTCATTTTGAGGATAAATGGGCTAATGTATGTGAAAGCACTTTGTAAACCACAAAGCACTGTGCAGTGTAAAGTTTACCCGATTTTTGAAGTTACTTTTACTGCTGTTTCACTATCATCAATATTTTAATTTTTGGATCTTGTACATTATTTTACCTTTATTTCCTGGCATGTGCCTACACTGGGAATAATTAACTCAGGTCCTGTTCTTGACCTGCCTCATTGACTCTAAGAATTTGAGCTGAACCATTTATGAATAACATTTGCCGCAAGATATTTCTAAGAGTATATCTACTTCAAAGGTAGCATTTTCTCTCTCTCTCTCATAGACGCGCGCACACACACACACACACACACGCAGTTTGGTATTGCAATAAAAGAAAAAAACCTGAAATTAATGCCGGTATCACCTCTTAAGGTGAGACCTCAAGGTATCTAGCATCGAGCTGCTGAAGTTTTTCAAATAGGACCTTTTAGTCCTAAGGCTGGAGGAATGTCAGTGAATTAGCAGTAAACGGAAGGCCTCATCCTCATTCCACCCACCTCACAGTATTTCTCTCTCAAAGTGAAAGTATCCTTAGAATGGTTTTCATAAAGTAAAAGAAAAGATAATAGAGGGCTATTCCACCCAAAAACATAAAGAGGAAAAATTTGTATTTACCAAGAAAAAGGACACTAACTCGTTAATGCCTTTTAGCACTATTTCATTTCATTTATTGTGCATCCTTTCTAAGTTGAAGCATATTTTTTTAATTGCTGATTTTTCCTCCACAATAGGTAATGCTAGCTGCAGCTTCTGAACAGCTATTGAATTATTAAAACATTCAGTTTTTAGTATTTATTTATATTCCCCTCAGTCAGCATTTATTGGGGACCTGCTATGGATAAAATATATTCCCCAATCTTGGGAAGTTCTCAGTTTGTCTGTGAAAAGTCACAGACCATATAACAAAGGAATTGACATCATTGGAAAGGAGCTAGCCAATGGGAAGCTGCAGAAAAGGACCAAAGTTTAAAAATAATGAAGCACTTAGGACTTTTTAAAACTCATTTAGACATATTAAAAATGATAAACAGCCTCCATATCTTGATGTTTAAATGTACCACCTTCCATAAATTCTGTTGTTAGCTGCCATCGCGCCTCTGACTCATGGCAGCGCCATGCGCGACGGAAAGAAACACTGCCCAGTCCTGCACCATCCCCATGATAGGTTGTAGAGGGGACCGTTGTGACCCACGGGGTTTTCATTGGCTGATTTTTGGAAATAGGTCACCAAGCCTCTCTTCCTAGTCTGTCTTAGCCTGGAAGCTCTTCTGAAATCTGCCATTCAGCATCATAGCAATACTCAGGGCACCACTGACAACAGATGGTGTCTGCACATGGAGTACATTGGCTGAGAGTTGAACCAGGGTCTCCTGCATGGGAGGCAAGAATTCTACCACTAAACCACCAATGCCCACTCATAAATTTTAGAAGTGTTTAAATGTAGTCTTAATCTTTTTAAGTAAATTAGATTCATGTAAAAATGAGTGCAGTCAGAACCTGCTTACATATGATTAAGAGTACATCAAATCTGTGAATGTTTACTTTTTCTATCATTTCATTTGGTTAGATATTTACCTGTTAAGTAATGGATTACCTTGCATTAAGTAATAGCTCACAATAGGTGATGTTTATGCTCTAAAAATACTTAGAATGTTGCTTAGTATTTTTTAGAGTCAGCTTGACCCAGAAAGTATGGCCACCAGACACCCTTTTAGCTCAGTAATGAAGTCACTCCTGAGGTTCACCCTTGAGTCAAAGATTAGACAGGCCCATAAAACAAAATGAGACTAAAGGAGCACACCAGCCCAGGGGCAAGGACTAGAAGGCAGGAGGGGACAGGAAAGCCGGTAATAGGGAACCCAGGGTCGAGAAGGGAAGAGGGTTGACATGTTGTGGGGTTGGTAACCAATGTCACAAAACAATGTATGTACTAATTGTTTAATCAGAAGCCGGTTTGTTCTGTAAACCTTCATCTAAAGTCAGTTTGCTAAGGTGGATATATCTTACTTGGATTTCTACTATCATAAGCTAGTTACCTTTCTTTAAAAAATTTGAAATATGTGGAATGAGGGAAAAAATTACTAAGATTTTACTTTCCAAAGTTCCTAGCAAGTCTGAGGAAGAAAATTATGGGGCAGGGGGTTCCTTTGTGATCGTGGCAAAAATTATTACTTTTAGTCTGATTCTATGTGCTTGAAAAAGCTAAGGGCCTGAAAATAAGTTTGATGAAGTTAAACGGGTATTGTTATTGTTTGTTGCTGTATAGTCGATTCGGACTCATGGCGACCCCATGTGTGGAGTAGAACCGCCCTGGAGGGGGGGTTTCAAGGCTGTGACCTTTCAGAAGCAGATCATGAGGCCTGTCTTCTGAGGCACAACCTTCAGCTAGTAGTTGAACGCTTAATGGTTCGAGCGAGCCAGGGTCTCCGAGCAAGTGTTAGGACACACTTAATTTTGATAGCTGAACTAGAAGAGAGGTTGGCAAACTTCTTCTGTAACAAGCCAGCCAATAAATAATTTTGGCTTGTGACCCATATTGTCTCTGTCACAATTACAGACTCTGCCGTTGTAGAGTAAAAGCAGCCATAGATAACACATGAATCAACGGACATAGCTGTGTTGCAGTAAAATCATTTGCACCTGTGAGCTGCAGTGGAAATTGGTTCATGGGCCATAGTTTGCTGATCTCTGACCTAGAAGAAGAAGTTGAGAACTTTTGCGGGGGGGGGGGGTCAAATCAGGGTTCTCAACCTTAACATATTAGGTCAGACAGTTCTTTGTTGTAAGGGGCTTCTCTGTGTATTGTAGGATGTTTAGTGGTGTTTCTGGCTTCTACTCACTAATTGCCAGTGATGGTTGTGACAACCAAAAATGTCCCAGATGTTGCCACATGTCCCCTCAGGGGCAAAAGTGCCCCTACTTGAGAACCACTAGCTTATAATTAGCTAATGTTATCATATTGTCTATTTCTTTCCTTCATTCCTTACAAATTTTGCAACATCACTTAGCTTTCATTGTGAAGGGCCTATTAAAGTGTTTTTATTTGAAAAAGACCAGACTTACTGGCCTGATAGAAACTGGAGAAACCCCAAGAATATGGCCCTTGGGCACCCTTATAGATCAATAATGAAGTCACTCCTAAGGTTCACCCTTCAGCCAAAGACTAGATAGGCCCATAAAATAAAACAGGACTAAATGGGCATACCAGTCGAGGGGCAAGGACAAGAAGGCAGGAGGGGACAGGAAAGCTAATGAGGAACCCAAGGTCAAGAAGGGAAGAGTGTAGACATGTCATGGGGTTGGCAACCAGTGTCACAAAACTGTGTGTATTAATTGTTTAATGAGAAACTAGTTCCATAAACCTTCGTCTAAAGTACAGTAAAAATCTTTTTTAAATAAAACAAAAATTTTTTATTTGATAATATGTTTGTCATAAAACTCATTGCCGCCAAGTCAATTCCTTCTCACAGTCACCCTATAGGACAGAGTAGAACTGCCCCATAGGGTTTTCAAGGAGCAGCTGGTGGATTCAAACTGCCAACCTTTTGGTTAGCAGCCAAGCTCTTAACCAGTGCTCCACCAGGGCTCCAAGGCTTGTAAAGGAATGTTAAATAAAAACAAAAAAACTGGAAACCATGCTTCATTGTGAGTGGTTTTTTCTTTAAATACCATTTATTAGAATGATTATTAATGCATCAACACTTCTCTGAATATCATTTATTGTAGTAATTATAAACTCATTGTAACAGGTCTCCATGGCTGGTATGCATTACATTTGTAGGAAAAAAAAAAGTATTCATGTTTAGAAATTTAAACTATTTTTGAGAATATATTTACATGTCAAATGATACTAAAGAATATCCTTCTAGAGGTCCAAATTTTGAGGTTCAGATAAGCAACTTGGGAAATCTACTCTCCTTACTTGAAATTCTAATAAATGTAATACCCCTTTAGAGGAGTGCAGTGAAATCTATTATTAGAAAAATAGCTCTTTGGGATCATAGTAGCTCGTGCCTAACATGCAGTATCCTAGTAAGTTCCAGGGTGGGCTTGTTTCATTTAATGAAATCATGAGGCATTCATTTTTCTCAAATGGAAAATAGTATCATTTTCAACATGTTTTTTGAGAAAGTATCCATTTCTTGTGTAACAGCCTGAATTGGTACAAGTCAAAAGGAAAATTCAGTCAAATCTTTAGTTCATGTCTGTCCTAAACGATGAAATATGGCCCCTGGCTGGTCTGTCTTTTAATAATCGCTTAACTTCTTGAATGAGGTGTCAGTTTTGTTCCTGGCATGCTGTAGGCTTAATTTTCAAAAGGTTTCTTTAAATCATATTTCCAGTTCATTTTTACCCCTGATACTGGAATTCTTAACAAATCTCCTATGAAGGACTTCTGGAATGTTTAAGTTTTCTAGTACTTAATTTTTGGTCACTTTTAAAAGTTAAGTTTTATAAATAAGCCTGAGGTGTGAATCTTCTTTACAAATTAAGGAAAAAGAATTGAATACTCATGTTTTCTTCTAATGGAAATGTATACTTAATATAGAGAGAAATTGAGATGGAATGAAGAACTTTTTTGTGTGTGATGAAAAAGCTGAAAAACATAAAATGTGTGTTTGAATGAACATAATTGTAAGTTATACAGTTTTTGACAATCTAACTTAAAATCAGTTTAGTTCAAATCATGGCAAAAAATTGACACACCAGGGTCCCTTATTGAATTGTCTATTATAAGAACATGTATATATGGTATTTGTTACTGTTGAGTCAGCTCCCACTCACGGGGACCTAATAGATAGCAGAAGGAAAGATTGCCTGGTCTTGTGCCATCTTTATGATTGTTGGTATTTAAGTTTATTGTTGTGGCTGTTGTGTCAATCCATGTCATTGAGGGTTTCCCTCATATTCACAGACCCTCTACTTTACCAAACATACGTATATATGTATTGAGTATTATTTTAAAAACTGTATGTAAGTTGAAGAATAAACCTTAAAAGAAAAGGCATCATTAGATAATAGATGCAAATATAATTTTGCATTGCTGTCTTTTCTTTCCTTTCATAACTTCCTCCGGTCAGAGTAGATCCATATTTAGCATACTTGATTCTTCCTTGTAAAGTGGGTTTAGATAAGTCCAATGTTGCACTTATAAATAAGCAAAATGCATTATTTCTTGTGTTTAATTTCACATGTATTTAATCTAATGTCAAGTGCTCTCTCTAGTACAAGTAATGATTTGTGTTAATTAGGTAATAAAGATACTTATATTTTTACTTTCATAGTTTGAGCTACTACTAAGGTTGTCTTTATTTTTTAATACTTGCAAAGCTGTTATATTTTCCTATTTTCACTTTAAAATGAAATACGTCTTTCATATTTGGCTAGTTTTATAGACTGAACTGTGACTTGATTATCAAACACATTGTTGATTTTGTTTTTTCTTAGCCTCTTGTTGCCGTACCACATAGAATTCACTCAACAAGTAGAAATGTGAGAGAAGAAAAAACACGCTCAGAGATAAACTGTAAGTATATGCAGCAAAACAGTTTGGAATTTAACAACAGGAATAAGATTTCAAGTTGCGATTTAGTTATGATTACTTTTGTTTCATTTTCTTCCAAAGACTTTCTTACTAAACACTTTTAAGGTTAAGTTTAATTAAAGCAGTAAGCATTTTATTTTCCTTACTCCCGGGAATTTTTTGGTTGGTGAAGGTTATTTATGTTGTTAATGTTTGGAAGGTGGAATAAAATTCCTCGAGCAGGCAGGATACAAGTAATACGAAGCAGTGTTTCTTAAACTTAGTGTGCATATAACTCACCTGGAGTCCTGATGGCACAGTGGTTGAGAGCTCAGCTGCTAACCAGAAGGTCGGCAGTTCAAGTCCACCAGCTGCTCCTCGGAAACCCTTTGGGACAGTTCTACTCAGTCCTAAAAGAATCGACTTGACAGCAATAGGTCTTATAACTCCCATAGAGAGCTTGTTAAAATGCAGTTTGTGGTTCAGTAGATCTGAGGTGGGACCTCAGGTTCTTTATTTCTAACAAGCTCCCAGGTTTTGTGGATGCTGGTGGTCCGAGGACCACATTTTGAGTAGCAAGGAGAGGTAAAGGTCTGCAAATTGGCTTAACTTTGAGTAACCTAGGAGCTTTTTAAAATGGAATTCTTGGGCCCGAATTCTCCACAGATCCTGATTCAGTAGGTCTTGAGTTGACCCAGGAAGTTATTTTTAAATAACTCTCCAGGTAGTTCTTCTGGATGGCCAGGTTATGAGCCCACTGGTACAGACCATTCATTTACATGGGACCTAGTACTGTCAGCTCACCGGTGATACCCTTGGCCATCAAGAATCTCAGGACTAATAGTGCAAAATGGTTTATGCTCTGTGGCTTAGAATGTGAATTTAATGCAGTCAGGCTTAAGTTTCCAGTGAGGTAAATATTGATCCCAAGAGAACTGAAATGCAGAATGACCTTACTGAAATTCGGTGATGTGGTAACTTGAAGTGACTACTGTTACGATAGTTTGGTCAGTTTTGGGCTAGATCAGCAATGATAACAATAAATACATTTCATACTTTAATATGAACCTATTTCATCATGTCAAAAACTGGGTAAGGTAATTAGGGGCAAACACTATTACCATTTGATAGAAAATAAAAATGAAACGAGATTTGCCTGTAGGCTAGAGTCACACACCGAGTTAACGACAAGCCCCCTGTCTCCTGACTTCCAGCCGATGAGTTTTCACAAACACCACTGCATTTCAGTAGCCACCCCATCACATTTTGTGGCCTTTAGACTAGAAGGCCTTTGTGAACCTTCCCTTGGGATCTTGGCTGGGTCATATGCTCTGTATTAAGTTCTTGGACAAAGTTTTGTGCTGGTAGTGTTAGCGTACCATACTGCAAACAGTCTAAACCAGCAATTCTCAAAGTGTGGTTTAGGAGCTCTGGGAGTCCTCAAGATCCTTCCAAGGGATCCACAAGAGTAGAACTGTTTTCATAATAATCCTAAAACATTATTTACCCTTTCTTTTAAACTTTTAGTCTCTGAACGTTCAGTGGAGTTAAAAGAAGCTACGTGACGTGTGGTGTGGTAGCCGACTGGATGCAAAAGCATATATGAGAATCCAGCTGTTTTGTATTGAGCTAGACACTAACGAGATTTACAGAAATATAGATCAATGTCACTCTTCTCACTAAAATTTTTGTTTTGTCAAAATAATAGAATTTTTATATGAACATGTTTAAAGAATTAATAAGTATAATTTTTCTTAGTTTTAATATCTAATATGGTAAATATCAGTAGGTTTAACTCACATGAAAATTCTTTGAAATCGTCAGTTTTTAAGAGTGTATAGGGGTCTTAGACCAAAAAGTTTGAGAACCACTTATCTAAGCCATTTGTATTCTGTACTATTTTAAGTTGAGCGTGTTTTGCAGATTGTATTGTTTATTCTGCTGTGGCTTCTGTCCTCTACCGTTTATTTTTTGTGTTCTGGGGAATGCTTCTGACCCATAAAAGCTGTCAAAAGTGATGTTGGCAATAGTAGTGGACTTGCTGCAAAGAAATGAGGAGGCCTTGTAGCGTGTTAAAATGTGAATTTCAGGTGGGAAGTTCAAACCAGATTTTAGGGCATATCAACACACCTTTAAAGAAATGGTTGAGGAAACATACTGCAGAAGCTCTCAGTCAGCGAGTGTTTTGTACCTTTCTGTCCTGAGATGGAATCCTTGAATGTGCTCGGCTGCTGCCAGAAAGGTTGGTGACTTGTGGGGGAAGAAAGGCTGGCCTGACGATCAGCTTCCCAGAAACAGCCCTTGATACCTCTGTGGAGCATAGTTCTACTCTGACACACATGGAGTCGCCATGAGTCAGAATCGACTGGAGAGCACTTGGTTTGGTTTTTGGTTTTATCCTGAGTTGAGTGTATTCTGTTGAGTGTGTGTTTACTTCACTGTGGCTCCACTTGTCTGCCACAGTAGGATCAGTTGTGACCACAATGGCTAAAGAAAGGTCAGGAAGTGACAATGCTGGAGCTGTCTCATAGACTATAAGGAGTTTTCCTCCAGAGAGTAAAATATAAATAAGGACCACTTGACAAATACAGTTATGTAGGAGTTTTTTGACATAATTAAGGGTGTCATAAGCAGCCCTGCAGCCTGGAATGATTGACAATTGTGTAAATAGTAGCTGAAAGATTCTGTGGCAGAAGCTCTTCGTAACTTTAGGGAATTTGAAGAGAACTGAAGAGTGATACCAGTGTAAACTGTAGAGAGTCAATCTCCACAGGGACTTTGCTCTAGGGTTCCCTTTTCTGGGAATGCATTTTCTGTCCACAGAATTACAGGGGTATTGAATATCTGTCCTTGTTATTGAAGTTAGTGAGACAGCACCCCTGTACCCCTACAGTCAGTGGTTACACAGTCTAGAGGGAGAGGCACCCGCATGTAACTTTATTGCAGATTTCACTTTGCCATCTGGTGACAAGTGTTGGTAGAGCTGTTCTGTAGGCCTCTATCGAGGTGGTGTATGTGTTAGTTTGAATACTAAAGGCTATTTTGTAACCTTTGATAATCATATGTGAACAGGTGTGAGGAACTCATTCTTAATAAGAGCCTATTTATCTCAAGGGCCAAAATTTGGTATCTGGGTCATAATAGCTGTTCACACTCATATACAACTGGAGATCTTACAGGGTTCTGTTTCTCAACCTTCTTTATTTGTGCATTCTACTGCTAAATATTCAAATCCCATGGTCTCCTTTAACTGGTACTAACATTTCAAAATAAATTATACATACTAAGTTAAAATCAAAACAATTATAAAAGTGGTTATGCTTCAAAACCCCACTCTTTTCCCCACCCTGGGTGAGAATTGCTATTTTGGCTGAAGGTCTTACTAGGTGAACTTTGATATGTTTGCTGCTTTTATCTCGGTGCTTTTGAGTTCTTTGCCGCAGTTGTAACAACGGATGATAATAATGAGATATTACAGGTAAATTGAAGGTAAAGACAGTGAAACATTCACTACAGTCGACTAGCAAAGGGAGAGGTGACTGCAGTACAGTTAACTTACGTCTCGGGTTTTAACGGGTTCTTCTGGCCGTAGTAGCGTATTGCCAATTATTGGCCGTGTAACACATTACCCTAAAATGTAGCAGCTTAAAACAATACCATTTATTATCTCACACAGATCCAGAGGGTCAGCAACGCAGGACGGCTTAGTTGGATGGTTCTGGCTCAGGGTTTCTTGTGAGGTTGCAGGCAAGATGTCAGCTGGGGCCGCAATCACCTGAAGGCTTGACTAGGCGGGAGGATTTGCTTCTAAGCTCATGTACATGTTGTTGCTGGAGGCTTTAATTCCTTGATACGGGGTTGCTCAAACATAGCTTCCTCCGGAGCAACTGGTCCGAGAGAGTCCACGGCAAAAGCAGCATCATGGAAGCGATATGCCATCACTTCTGTGGTATTCTTCTGGTCACACAGACCAACCCTGGCATGACGTGGGAGGGACCTTCACAGGGTTGTGAATCCCAGGAAGCAGGAATTATTGGGGGCCATCTTGCAGTCTGCCTTCCACAAGTCCTCCCCGTCAACTGCTGTCTGTTCACCTACACCCCGAGGCAAATTGTCCCTTTCTTATGCTAGATTACACTGAGGTGGCAAGTCGAGCTTGATGGTAACATACTCATAATTTTGATGATCATGTACTTTTTTTACCATGAAAAAAGCCTAGGCTTAACCGATTGTTTAACAAACTTTAAACTTTCTTGGGCTTTTTCCAGCTAACAAATTGTTTTATTAAATCTTTGGGTTGTGCTCAGGTGTATGATCGATGATAAAGTTAAATATTTTGCCATGGAGTGACTTTTTAAATTATTATATCATTAAGAATGTAGAAACAGATCCTGACTTTTCTTTTTTAGTTGGTCAAGTACAATTTGACGCACCCTTAAGGAAAGAGACAGAACCACATCATGAACTTGTAAGTAGTATAGTCTTGGAGTGTTGACACTGAAAACGAATGTTTTAACTTGTCTTTGTGACTATATTGGTACTCGCTAAAAATTCTAGTTATTAATATTTTCAAAAGTATATGGGGGAAGCAAAAAGGTAAGTAATTCTAAAATTGAGAATAAATAAATCTGTGTTGCTGAAATATAATATTTTCAAAATTATTTTCAGTGAAACTTGATAGGTTTGCCATTCTTTGATTAGATGTTTTTAATGCTGACCTTTTAATTTTTTTTTTTTCCAGTTTTCTGGGCTTTTTGTGTCTCTATTAGGATAAATGCCAAGGTTTTAAACTAGAATAATGTACTCATAAAAGTACGTCTTGTCAGTCCATTTATGGGCTATGTTTTAAGAATGTAAACCAGTTTTCTAAACATCAAGGCAGAATAAAGTCTGTGTAGAGTGTTAAAATTCAAGAGAGACTAAGCATGCATAGTAGATAAATTTGTCATTCATTTCAGACTTGCTAACCATGAACATTGTTTTCATGGTTCTTTTGTTACTGTTTCATATAGTCTTCTGCAGATATATGATAATATGTTAGATGTAGTCTTAAAAGCAAAATACTTCCCAAATATTTGAGATTTTAATATTCTATGGAAGAATTAAAAAATGAGACTGTAAAAAAACAGACAGAAATTAAGCCTCATGAAATTACATTGCCAGAGCTCAGATAATGTTTCATTTTCCTCCTTTTGTATTTAATAATTAGAAAATGACTTAATAAACTCTAAGGATATAAGTAGGAACTTTTCCATTAAATTTAATGTTTATTTTAACCCATTTGACTAGTTTAAAGTACGAGTATAAAAAGGGAATCTTTAGCTTTTATTTTATAGAGTTATTCTAATGCAGTATACCAGCCTGGAGGAAGGGAAGGTGAAAGGAAGATTCTTAAAATGATCATATTAGAATACTTAAACTTGATATTTATGTAGAGAAATAAAGTCAAGAAAAGGTAGGCATGAGGTTTATAAATTTTTTTTTAAGGCAGTCTGAGTTTATTTTCTGTTTGTCTTTTTGAGTTGGCATTGCATGTATTTAAATTGTGTACTAATTTAGTAACCCCCTTACAGAGCAACAGTGTTGCAATGCTGCTTTGTTAGAAACTGCTTAATATGGTTGGACTTTGTATTTGCCTTAATAAAATGATGTTACCAGGGCTTACTTGTGAAAGTTTCCCTTTGTGAATGTGTGGCTTTTAGTCTGAGTGTAAATAACTTGGGTTTTTTGGTCTCTGTCTGCTGAACAGCCCGACAGTGATGGTTTTTTGGACAGTTCAGAAGAAATATACTACACTGCAAGATCTAATCTGGTATTTCTCATCTTCTGATTTTCTTTGTCAGCACTGTTTTAGTCTTACTTGTTTTTTTTTTTTTTTAAGATCAAACATTTTGTCCAGTTTTAATGAACCATTTTAAGCATTGTTTTATAAATTGCTATCATTTTGCAAACTTCCATGTATTAACTATTATAGTATTTTTTATAACAAGCTAAAAAAAACCTACTCATATATGTGATAATGTTGTAATAAATAAAAATATTTTTCCTTTTTTTAGTGAAAACCATTACTATTTAATTTTCTCACTCAGATGTGAGTGTGTTGTTTTAGAAACTGTATTTCCCTATAAGAATGTCCGGTTTTTAATAATGTGACATGTTTTAGTGAACTAGACACCATATATATAATTTTTAGAAATAATTTACCCTTTACCCATAGCTGTTGCCATCGAGTCAATTGTGGCTCATAGCAATCCTCTAGGACAGAGAAGGACTGCCCCATAGGGTTTCCAAGAAGCGCCTGGTGGATTCGAACTGCTGACGTTTTGGTTAGCAGCTGAGCTCTTAACCACCGTGCCACCAGGACTCCAGTTTACCCTTTAGTTAACAATAAAACCAGTCTCAGATGAAATTTTAATTTTGCAACATTGTGTCATATCCAGTTTTCTCAGGCCAAAATTTGGATTATAACACATCCTTGAAGTTATATTAAGATCATCTTAAAAATGGGAAATTAACTTTGATAAATATTAAATAAATAGTACTTTCTACTTCTGTAGTTGGCCAGAGACCGTAGTTTCCCCCATATTTCCTCCCAGTTTCCACTTTCATGCTGGTTTGAGTTGAATTTTCCTATATTTTCCCTCCTCTCAGCCTTTATAACATAAATTTTCAATTCTCGTTGACTTAAATGATTTCTCTACATGAATACTTAAATTTATACCGTATAACATTTGTAGAAACTAAGAGAGATTTGAGATGTAATTTCATTCTTTAGGGAACTTGCAGTATTGTTGGCCAGAAAATACCTACACGTATAAACTCTTAGCCACAGGCCTAAATACGTAATGGATTGCCTCTGTCAGTGAGGAGAGCGTGACACGTAATGGTCCTAAGGAGGTCAGAAAAGGAGAAGCGCTTATGGGCTGAAATGGTTTATCTAGCTTCTGGGAGGGACTAAGGCTAATTTCAGTAGAGTATTAAGAACCACTATAGATTCTTCAGGAAGAGAATGAGAAATGACTTCTAAGTTTCATAGAAATTAATGTGGGAACAGACATAGGCACAGAACACAGTTTTGAGAGATGTCATACTCCTCCTGGAAGTGTGGAGTTAGCTCAGAAGAGGTGGATTTGTCACCAGAGAGGAAAGGATAGATGAAACCATTGCATATGTTCTCTGTGGTTCAAACCTAACTGAAGAAGGAAGGCAGAAAATTGATTGCCATACTGGGTGATACTTGTGTTTAGTAATTAGAAGTAGAAGCAACATTGGCGGTGGAAAAGAAATAGTTGAAAAGCTAGGAGGAGAGTCAGTAGGTGCACTGTCACAAAAGAAAGTGGAACGTGTCCAATGGCCTAGAGAGGCCAGAGAGTATGAGGCTTGAGAATTAGCCATCATAGGGGACAAGTGAGATGGAACATTTTTAAGAAAAGAATGATCGCCGGATTAAAAAATTCTTCAGAGTTAGATGGCACAGTGGTTACATGCTCAGCTGCTAACTGAAGGGTCCGAGGCTCAAACCCACCAGCATCTCCTCAGTAGAAAAGACCTGATGATCTGATCCTGTAAGGATTGTCGTTGTTAGGTGTTGTTGAGTCTGTTCTGACTCAGCAACCTTCTCCACCCCCCAATAACAAAATGAAATGCTACCTGGTCCTGTGCCATCCTCACAATCGTTGCTATGCTCCAACCCATTGTTGTGGCCACTGTGTCAGTCCATTTCATTCCTTCTTCCTCTTTTTCATTGACCCTTACCAAGCATGATGTCCTTCTCCAGGAGCTGGTCCCGCCTAAAAACATGTCCAAAGTATGTGAGACAAAACATCATCATCCTTGCTTCTAAGGAGCACTCTGGCTGTTCTCCTTCCAAGACACACTTGTTCATGCTCCTGGTAGTCCATGGTATATTCAGTATTCTTCGCCAGCACCATAATTCAAAGGCATCAATTCTTCTTTGGTCTTTCTTATTCATTGTCTGGCATTTGCTTGCGTATTTGTGACCCAAAATGCCATGGCTTGGGTCAGGGGCACAGTAGTTCTCAAAGTGACAGTTTGGCTTTTGTGCATGTGTGTGTGCTTTAGGTGAGAGTTTACAGAGCAAATTATTTTCCCATTCAGTAGTTTGTACATCAAGTGTTCCATGACATTCGTTGCATCCCCCACAATGTGTCAGCACTCTCACCATTGCCACCCTGGGTTCCCCATTTCCTTTCTTCCAGTTTTTCTATCCCTCCTGCCTTCTCATTTATCCTTTTGGGCAGTCGTTTTGCTTTTGGTCTCATAAAATTGATTGTTCTAGTGCCTGGCTACAACCGATGACTGCCCTGACAGAGAATGCAACAGAACCCCTGAGGGAGCAGGAGAGCAGTGGGAAGCAGACCCCAAATTCTCGTAAAAAGACCAGACTTAATGGTCTGACTGAGACTAGAAGGACCCCAGTGGTCATGGCCCCCACACCTTCTCTTGGCCCAGGATAGGAACCATTCCCAAAGCCAACTCTTCAGGCAGGGATTGGACTGTACTGGACAATGGGTTGGAGAGGGATGCTGGTGAGGAGTGAGCTTCTTGGATCAGGTGGACACTTGAGACTATGTTGGCATCTCATACCTAGAGGGGAGATGAGAGGGTAGAGGGGGTTAGAAGCTGGCGAAATGGACATGAAAAGATAGAGTGGAGGGAGAGAGCAGGCTGTCTCATTAGGGGGAGAGTAATTGGGAGTGTTTACTCTGTCCTATAGGGTCACTATGAGTCGGAATCGACTTGATGGCACTGGGTCTGGGGTTAGCGAGGTGTATATGGGTTTTTGTGTGAGAGACTGACTTGATTTGTAAACTTTCACTTAAAGCACAATAAAAATTAAAAAAAAAAATTGTTCTAAGAAACCTATTCCTCTTGGATGTTATTATTTTATGGGCCTGTCTGTTATTTGGCTAAAAGATGGTCTCCAGAAATGGCTTCTGTTCCAGGCTAAAAGAGTGTCTTAGGACCACAGTCTAGGGGTTCCTCCAGTCTCTGTCAGACCAGTAAGCCTGGTCTTTTTTGTGAATTTGATTTTTTGTTCTACATTTTTCTCACTCTCTGTCCAGGACCCTCTGTTGTGATTCTAGCAGAGCAGTAGTGATAGTCGGGCACCTTCTAGTTCTGATCTCGGGGTCGTGTAGGCTATGGTTCATGTGGTCCATTAGTCCTTTGGACTAATCGCTTCCTTATTTCTTTGGTTTTCTGCATTCTCCTTTGCTCAGGACGGGAAGAGACCAATAGTTGTATCTTCAGTGGCCACTCACAAGATTTTAAGACCCCAGATGCTACTCACCAAAACAGGATGCCGAGCATTGTCTTTATGAACTTTGTGCCAAATGATGTAGATGTCCCCCAAGTCTATGGTCCTTCACCTTTGAGCCTAGGAGCTTTATCCCGCGAGGTGTTTTGTTATGCCTAAAAAGTTTCTATGGCTATGCCCCTTGTGTACTATATTGTCTATATTAATATACATGCAGTACGTACAGTCATGTATGTAGAAATATCCACCGGCAAACCTATATCTGCAGGTGGGTGTGATCCCTTACACCCTCTCACACCTCTTTAGCATGCCTACTTACCTGTGTATCCATTTGTAAATTACTGTCCTTTAATACTATTGTTGCAGGATTGTCTATGTATAGTATAGTAATTACCATAGTAGTCCTTTATTCTTGTGTGCCTCTCAGTGTCTTCCCTTGCCTTGGTCATGCTACACTGACTTGCCTTGTATTGTGTACTGCCTTTCCCTTTACCAATATTAACAAGTGTCTTCTATCTAGTGATTTTCCCTCCCTCTCTGCCTTATCCCTGGAATCCATCAAAGGTTTTTTTTTTTCCTTTGTGTAAACCTTTTCTTGTTTGTTATAATAGTGGTCACATGCAATATTTGTCCTTTCGTGATCGACTTATTCACTTAGGATAATATCCTCCAGATTCACCCACGTTAGATGCTTTACGGATTTGTCGTTTTTTATCTTTGCATAGTATCCGTTATGTGTATGTACCACAGTTTGTACATTCGTCTATTGACGGGCACATCTTTGCTTCTTAACACTTTAAAGAAGTCTTTTGCAGCAAATGTGCCCAATGTTTGATTTCTTGACTACTGTTTCCATAGGTGTTGATTGTGGATTCAAATAAAATGAAATTCTGGGCAACTTCAGTATTTTCTTCATTTATCATGATGTTGGTCCAGTTGTGAGGATTTGTGTTTTCTTTATGTTGAGGTATAATCCATACTGAAGGCTGTGGTCTTTGATTTCATCAGTAAGTGCTTCAAGTCCTCTTCACTTTCAGCAGACAGGGTTGTGTCATCTGCATATCTCAGGTATTAATGAATCTTCCTTCAATCCTGATGCCCCCTGTTCTTCCTCATATATTCCAGTTTCTCAGTTTATTTTCTCAGCATACAGTTGAGTAAATATGGTGAAAGGATACAACCCTCATGCACATCTTTCCTGATTTTAAACCACACGGTATACCCTTGTTCTGTTCGAACAACCGCCTCTTGGTCTATATACAGGTTCCGAATGAGCATAATGAAGTGTTTTGGAATTCCCATCCTTTGCAGTGTTATCCATAATTTATTACAGTCCACACACGTTGAACGCCATTGTGTAGTCAATGAAACACAGGTAAACAACTTTCTGGCATTCTCTGTTTTCAGCCAAGGTCCGTCTGACATCAGCAGTGATATCCCTCATTCCACGTCCTCTTGTGAATCCGGCTTGAATTTCTAGCAGTTCCCTGTTGATGTACTACTGCATGTGATTTTAAATTATCTTTAGCAAAATTTTATGTACATGTGATAGTAATGATATTGTTCAACAGTTTCCACATTGCTTTGGATCACCTTTCTTTAGAGTGGGTACAGATATGGATCTCTTCCAGTTGGTGGGCAAGGTAGCTATTTTCCAAACTCTTGGCATAGATAGGTGAGCGCTTCCAGCATTGCATCTGTTTGTTGAAACATCTCAATTAGTGTCCCGTCAATTCCTGGAGCCTTGTTTTTAGCCAGTGCCGTCAGTGAAGCTTGGACTTCTTCCTTCAGCGTCATTGGTTCTTGATCATATGCCACCTCCTGAAATGGTTGAACATTGACCAGTTCTTTTTGATACAGTGACCCTGTATATTCCTTCATCTTCTTTTGGTGCTTCCTGCATCTTTCAAGTTTTTGCCCATAGAATCATTCGGTATTGCAACTTGAGGCTTGAATCTTTTCTTCAGTTCTTCCAGGTTGGGAAATGCTGAGCATGTTCTTCCCTTTTGGTTTTCTAACTCCAGGTCTTTACACATTTCATTATAATACTTTGTCTTCTCGAGCCACCCTTCAAAATCTTGTGTTCAGCTCTTTTACTTCATTATTTCTTCCTTTTGCTTTAGCTACTCTACATTCAAGAGCAATTTTCAGAGTCTCTTCTGACATCCATTTTGGTCTTTTATTTCTTTCTTGTCTTTAATGACCTTTTGCTTTCTTCATGTATGGAATTCACAGGAATCTGTGGAAAGAGACAATGGAAAAGCTCAGTATCATCAGTTAGAACAAGGCTAGGTGCTGACTGTGGAACAGACCATCAATTGCTGTAAAGATTACTGCCTAGGAAACCCTATAGGGCGGTTCTACTCTTGTCATATAGGGTTGCTATGAGTCAGAATCAGCTTGATGGCACACAGCAACAACAAGCCAGAATGACAGTGAAATCTGTTGTGGCAATAAAAGACCACAGAATAAAAAATTTAACTCTTTTTATTAGTATGCCGTATACAGGAAAGACAACAACAACAAAACAATGCAGAAACAATACTTTAGAGTTATAAATATTGTTTCTGTACCTTTGTGTGGAGCCAGCCTAGTAATTTGAACCAAGTTATTGTGGCTCTTTTCCCTAGAAGTGTACCCTACTCTACCCCAGCTTTCCCACGTCCCCAGTGCTAAGGAGTTTCTTATGTGGGGACATTTGATGGGGGTTTTGTGACAGAGGAGGGCTTTGAATAGAGAGGAATCTTGTGAGGTAAGTTAGCTTGTGGACAGTTCTGGTAGAAGAGGGATGAATGAAGCCTTTGTCAGATTCTATCATAAAATCAGCTTTAAAAAACTCACTCTTAATGATAATAATAGCTGACATTTTCTGGAGCTGTTTATGTGCCAGGCATTATTCTAAACACTTTACAAGTATTAACTCATTTACCATTATCCTTATTTTACAAATGGATTTAAGGTACAAAGAAGCCCAAATTGGTCTGTAGTCACCAAGCTAAAAAGTAAGAGCTGAGGTTTGACCCAAGCAGCCTAGCTCAGGAGTTCACACTTGAACCACTGTGCCATATTGCCTCTACCCAACATTATCACTATAGTTTTTATCACTAATACTGGGCAGGCTCTCTTACCCTCATTCTCTCTTAATCAACATATACGTTCTATTGTTATTTCAATCTCCTAATTTCATCAATCCTAAAATCTTGGTATTGTGGACAAAACTTCAACTCTTCCAAATGCCTGTTGCCAGCCACTAGAACCCTGGTGAACACAAAATCTCTAAATCTTACCTCGCACCACGATGGCAGCCCTACATCTTTTGGAACCCAGAATAGACATTTACCCCTTAAAGATCTTGCTGCTTAAAAGTTCCCTATCATCAATGATTTGTAGTTATTTTAACTGCTGAATGTATATATTTTACGATTTTTAAAATAAATTTAGAAAATTACACACCAATTTTTCTTACTGCAATAAAATGATTTTTTTTTAATCACGAAAAGTTCAGGTGATCATAATGTATGAAGCCAGAAAAACAGCTTGATTTGTACAATTGGCAATCATTAAGAAAGGTCTTTTAATTTTGAAAAAGTCAATTTGTTACCTGCGTTGAAGAAGCAAACAAAAAACTCATTATATCATGATGATTAAATTGTAAGAGTTTTGTCCATAACCATAAAAATTGGTTTATTCTACAAAATGCTGTCTTTAGATTAAAAGATTATATTACAAATATGTCTAATTTGAAGCTGTTTTTTCTTTTAATTTGCCCAGTTTTATTGGGCATTTGAAGCCATACACCAGTGAAAAATACATTGAAAATTATATATAAAACACTATGTTAATTGCTATAGAAGAGTATAAAGAAGTAGTAACATAGCCGTTGCTCTGAAGAAGCTTGTAGTATCCCTGAAAAACTGAGAATGAAATACTTAAATTATAATTAAGACAGAATACATGTTAGAAAGCTATACCTGACTAATAATATCAGTACACATTTAAGGATACTTTAAAATTCCCCATGAATTGGGTCAAAATTGAATTAAGTCAATTAAATTTTTTCTGGAAAAGAAACAGTAAATGCCAACTTTGTTAACTGAAATCTGTTAAACTAGTACTATAAAACATATGTTTTGTGGTTGCTAAAGTTTTTCCTTAATTATGAAAAGAATTTCAAGGAAAGTCTCATATCAGAATTGCACAGCGATAGAACATTTTACAGAATATCAAACCTATCCTGCTGAAGTTCTTTTCCAAATTTACATCACAGATGTCACGTTATTCAGTTTTAAGCTCCTTAAGTCTTCTGCTTTTATTAGTCAGAATACTGCTTAATCAGTTAATGTTCTGTTTCCACTTGCTTCTCTGACTTTTGTAGAAATACAGAATCTTTGACTTTGACTTTTCCTGGCTTCATTCCTTGATTACTTCTGTAAGTTATCTGCCACATGAAAAGGGATCTCACCTTGCTAACAACCTTATTCATGCTGTAATGTTCTCTTTTTTCTCAGTTTAGATATAATGCTGAAGCATTCATTTCCTTTGTATTGTTTGAGCAACTGTATCAATTCTATCAATCTTGCTGTTTTCTCATCAGGCATAGATTCTGTAATCTTCTGACGGGATTTAAAGAAAACTACCGTGAGATTTTCTTGACAATTTTCCTTTTCCAGTGTTCCGCTTTAGCCACTTTGTTCTTTTTCAGCTCTTTCTCAAACCGTGTTTTCTTAGCAGCTTCATCCTAGCTTTAGAAACACTCCTCCATCCATTAAAAGGAACCATTGAAGTTGGGACTTTGACCCAGAAACTTTAATTGAACTGGGATAACCAACTTGAACTTCTGAGTCTTCAGGTTAAATCTGTACTAGGCCATTGCATGTTTTCAGTGCCTGTTGTTACTTATTTGACTTTACCGTGTAGTTAAACATTGTTGTTCATTAATAAGTTGATGCGTGATTAATGCTATTTTTTTCCTATCCTGGCATGCTCAAATGTATTCTTACTTAGCTTATAAAGGATGGCCATATGATACGACCATCTAGTAAACCAAAACAAAAAAACCCATTGCCATTGAGTCGATTACGCCTTGTAGGGACCCTGTAGAACAGAGTAGAATGGCCCCCATAGGGTTTCCAAGGTCGTAATCTTTACAGAAGCGAACTGTTACATCTTTCTCCTGTGAAACAACTGATGGGTTCAAACCACCGACCTTTTGGTTAGCAGCTGAGTGCTTAACCACTGCACCACCGGGGCTCCTCTCCGTAAAGATTATAGCCTTGGCAGCCCTATGGGGTGGTTCTACTCCACCGTATATGGTTGTTAGTTGCTATGAGTTGGAATCTACTCAATGGCTTCAGGTTTTTATATTAAGTCATGACCGCCTGAATTGTTGTTCAGTATAACAATTGTGTAGCAGTCCTGTGACAGCATAGTGATTTTATCCCATTAAAAATTTATCATTATAAATGAAAGAGACAGGTGTCCTTTTGTATTAGAATTTCATGTGAGACCAGTGTGACAGTCAACCAGCTTTTTTGTTTATTGTATATTATCTTTTCTGTCACAGGTGCGAAACATTTATTATTATGCATAACAGAACACAAATATTGAAGAAGACAAAATTTGAGCCTTGTCTAAACCAGAATTTTGATTTTTATTTTCATCAGACTTTTTGATGTCTTGGAGCACATATTTTAAAGTGCTTTTCACCTCAATTTAATGCATTGCTTAGAATTTTTACATTCCCAGCCTTAGTATCTTTGTGATCTAAAATTATATTTTGTATCTTAACAAGACTGAAGTGTTAGTTATCTGCTGATAGGAAAATAAGCATGGATTAAACCAGAATTTATTTAGGGCCTAGTGACTGTGTGGTAGTTACTGTGCTAGACCCCGGGCTGCCAGAAAGTAAGATGGATTTGAAAGTTTGCCTTCCTTTGAGGAACTTACAGCCTGCTTGCTACATGTATGTATTTTTTCCAGCCTACTATTTTTACCGAGTTGTAAATAGATTAGTTAAAGTGCAGTGTAAGTGCTGGAGGAGAACTATGTATTAAATGCTGTGGAAACACGGCAAAGGTCGCACTGTCTGCCTGGGACAGTCTTAGAAGGCTTCTCCAAGGAGGAGTGCCTTATAAAAATCAGAGCGTTTTAAGTACAGTATATTCTAATGAAAATAAAATTCATTTAAAATGTTAAATATTCTCTTATATGGTTAAAACAGGGCTTAAAATACCATGACTTAAAAAAGAGAGGAAAAAAAAGACTGCTTTGTACTTTCCATGGTTGGAAAGCACGTTTAATTTCTAGAGAAGCCGTTTGAGTATATAGCCACATGTATTGTTCATTCCTTTAAACTTTAATCCGTAACCCTGCACAGCCCTGCAGTGTTCAGTAGATATGATTAAATACTTGACGAACTTCTTTAATAATATTCATTTAAAGCTTTGCTAACTATTTACTCTTTTAAAAAATTCTTAAAAGTCCTTCAGTACAACTTAGAATCTTGTACAGGTTCACATATGTAATTTACTTTAAAAAGCACCTTATTTTACATCTTTAAAAATTATGACCTACTTGAAGCAACAGTAGATATATATGAATGTGTGTCTATATACATGATTATTTCAGACCACGAATACAAGGTCAAACCAAGATTTTTGTTGGTTGTTCTCTGATCAGTTTTGCTTCAGTATAGCTTGGAGCAAATGTCTTATTTGAGCTTTTTTCTTTTTAAATACAGATTTTTATGTTAATTACAATAGCAGCAACCAAAAATGAAACTTGTAGGTATTATTTGAATGAACTCCTGGAAAAATACTTAAATAATAATAATTAAATCAGGACTACAAACTTCTAAAAATCTTTACTGTTGAAGTCCTATCATGCCTCCTTTTTAAGAACTTAGAGCAATACAGATTTATTTGGTGTGTGAGGTTTCTCTTTTAAAAATAATATAATTAGTGCATTATATGTGATATACTACCATTTTACTAAATATTTTATTTTGTACTATTAGGATCTACAACTAGAATATGGACAAGGACACCAAGGTAGTTACTTCTTAGGTGCAAACAAGTAAGTAAAGTTCTCTTAAAATTAAATTTAAACACAAGAATAATTAAGTTGTCTTTAATATTGTATGTTTTATTATTTGTGCTGGACTGGTAGATATATTTTACAATATGCTTTTAACTTTTTTCATTGCTATATTGTTAGGTATTTAGTTAATTGTCACAGCAGGCGGATGAACTTAAATTTTTATATCCAGCTACTCTGCAGGCCTAACTTGTTAGAGAAAACCAAGTAAATTCCATCTGAAGATAAATATGTGTTGCAGCAATTTAGTGATTTTACCTGTAAAGTAGACTTGTTTATTCCTCACAAAACTTGATTTGGTACATCTGTTGCATGTGTTGGCTACTATAAAAACAGCTTGAAATGGTCAAATTATTTAGAAATTGTAGGTTTTTTAGCTGTTGGAGTCTTTTAAAAAGTAGATAATAGTTAAAATGTGTGTCTGATGTCTTAAGAGTTTTCAATTCATGCAAGAAATAAATTCAGCAATTATTTAGTGCCTGTTCTACACCAGACACAGGTAGTAGCAGCACAGTGATTTAAAACAAAAAAGGCAGTTTACAAGCTATAATGATGAAGTTAGCAAGACGCAGAAGATAGGACTCTGCTAGTCCCTGTACGCTCAGCTAACGAATCATGGATAAACTGTCCTTTTTTTTTTTTTTTTTTTACCTATGCAAACTACTAGTTTATAAGGGAATATTATTTAAATTGTCAAAATCTCCCAGCAATGTAGAGATTATTTTAATAACCAGAAAAACTTAAAATTTCAAAGTAAAGTTTCCATTGTATTAGAGTTTTATATATTTTATAAAGCTAAATGTTTTTTTAGTATACTGTATTTTTCCAACACAGAATGACAACCTGGAGAAATGCATTAGTTTTGATTTAAGCTGAACGTTGGTTAAATATTAGTGAATTTTTTTATTAACCTTAATTATGATTTCTAAAATGGAAAATAAGTGTAAAATTTCCCTAATAGGAAAATGAAATTTTATCTAAATAGTAACTGTTTGCAATTGACAGCTTGTCTTAGTTTGTGGGTAGGCAGGAAAATTTGTCTCTTGATGAGTTATCAAAAAATTCTGAAGTGCGTTTCATGTTATTTTATCTAAATAGGAGCCCACTAGTTTTAAGGACCCTGTTATAGCAAGTTTTGGTGTACTTTTAACAGACTTTTAATTTGGTAAAATTAGTTTATTTACCTTTTTTGGTTTATTTTAAATATATTTTTTAAATTATATCCTTGCAAAAATATAGGAAAGTATAACTATCAGTAAACGTTTTGGCAGATTCCTTAGTTCCCGTTGTTTGATTTTTGAGTGTTAGACATTTTCATAGTATGTATTTACTTTGGCTAGGTAAAATGTTAATAATTTGCCCAACCTTCATTTTTTGATTAATTGGATCCCTGCTTAAGGAACTGTATTCTGTATAACGAATCACTGGCAAGGTAGGTTGGCCAAAAGCTTGACCTTTGGCTGTGTTTTGTGTACAGGCGTATGCATACATGTGACGTGAGCATGGATGTAGCACTTCTCTTACTGTACTGATATGTCTGCTTTATTCTCATGACTAGGCAGTGTTTTAAAACTCACAGGATTTCCTGCTTTCTCCAAAGGTGAATAGGCAGACAGATTTCCATTTGTGGGTTTCTACCTATTCCAGACCGTACAGGCGCTGTCTAATTAGAATTGTTACATAAGGTTTGTTTTGTTTTGTTTTGTTTTTAAACAGAAAGCATACTGGGTTGCCTTTTCTTTTGAATTCTGGTATTACTGGAGTCAACTTTTCTGACCAATTATGAAAAACTCAACAAAATACTATTTTTAAAAGAAAACTAAATTATTTCTGATTTATTTTTTAATGTACAGCAAAATTTTTCAAGTAATTTTTCTCTAATGACTTAAATTATAGTGAAAAGAGCAAATTTAATCACACAATTCCTGGTACAAACTATTGTTTTACAAACTGTTGTAGTAGCAGTGAATGCCAGGTCCAGAGGCAGAGCTGTCTGTCCCAGTAAGCTACGTGAGTTTGAGAATTTACCTTCATTTTCTCACGTAACGTGGGAATTACAAAAGTACCTATCTCATAGGGTTCTAAGAGTGAAATGGAATTACTGTAAAGCAGTAAAGTAGTACATTTAGGATTTCAAATTACCCACTGGGCTTAAAAAAAAAAAAAACACAGCAACAATTGTGGGGATGGCACAGGAGCGGGCAGCGTTTTGTTCTTGTACATAGGGTCTCTGTGAGTGGGAACTGACCCAACGGCACCTAACGACGACAACAAAGGATTTAGCAAACACTTATTAGTTGAATAGGAAGTCTTGGTGGTGTAATGGTTAAGAGCTTCGTCTGCTCATCAGAAAAGTTTGACCGTTCGAATCCACCAGGTACTCCTTGGAAACCATATGGGGCAGTTCTGCTCTGTCCTATAGGGTCGCTATGAGTCGGGATTGACTCAATGACAGCGGGTTGGCTATTAGTTGAATAAGGGCAACTAATAAGTTACTGGAAACCCTGGTGGCGTAGTGGTTAAGAGCTACGGCTGCTAACCAAAGGGCTGGCAGTTCGAATCCGCCAGGTGCTCCTTGGAAACCCTATGGGGCAGTTCTACTCTGTCCTATAGGGTTGTTATGAGTCAGAATCGACTTGACAGCACTGGGTTTGGTTTTTGGAATAAGTTACTACTCTATGAGCAAGTAAATAGTATGAATGAAACAGCTCAAGCGTTGTAGAGAAATAGGGAGTTTTTTGTTCTGTTTTGTTTTTATTTCAAAGTCGTACTTACAGATTTTTCTGGGCAGTTCAGCAATTTTTAAAGATTTTAGCCATCAGTAGCACAAACTCTTTAGCTGTCTCAAATATGCAGAGATGTGGGGAGTGTTTTAGTGGGAGTCTAGGCTTCTCTCCATACCAGTCTCTTCACTTCATCCGTTGAATCTGTGTTTGTACATTCTTCCATTTTTAATCATTTATCAAAAATTTCTAGTCATGTTAGATTGCCTTAGTAATTCAGTATCTGAGGGCGTCATTTTTATTTTGATTCGTTTTTTACTTCCTACAAATTCCATAAAGAAGACTCCAAGCAGATCAGTGAGTCGTGAGCGACACCGTGTACCGTGCAGGGCAGGATGTGGTGAATTCATCCTGTCACCTTCTCTCCAGTGCCCTCAGATCACAGCAGTTACCGTGTACCGTGCAGGGCAGGATGTGGTGAATTCATCCTATCACCTTCTCTCCAGTGCCCTCAGATCACAGCAGTTACCGTGTACCGTGCAGGGCAGGATGTGGTGAATTCATCCTATCACCTTCTCTCCAGTGCCCTCAGATCACAGCAGTTACCGTGTACCGTGCAGGGCAGGATTTGGTGAATTCATCCTGTCACCTTCTCTCCAGTGCCCTCAGATCACAGCAGTTACCGTGTACCGTGCAGGGCAGGATGTGGTGAATTCATCCTATCACCTTCTCTCCAGTGCCCTCAGATCACAGCAGTTACCATGTACCGTGCAGGGCAGGATGTGGTGAATTCATCCTATCACCTTCTCTCCAGTGCCCTCAGATCACAGCAGTTACCGTGTACCGTGCAGGGCAGGATGTGGTGAATTCATCCTATCACCTTCTCTCCAGTGCCCTCAGATCACAGCAGTTACCGTGTACCGTGCAGGGCAGGATTTGGTGAATTCATCCTGTCACCTTCTCTCCAGTGCCCTCAGATCACAGCAGTTACTGTGTACCGTGCAGGGCAGGATGTGGTGAATTCATCCCATCACCTTCTCTCCAGTGCCCTCAGATCACAGCAGTTACCGTGTACCGTGCAGGGCAGGATGTGGTGAATTCATCCTATCACCTTCTCTCCAGTGCCCTCAGATCACAGCAGTTACCGTGTACCGTGCAGGGCAGGATGTGGTGAATTCATCCTATCACCTTCTCTCCAGTGCCCTCAGATCACAGCAGTTACTGTTGTAGCAAATTTAGCCGTGATCCTTTTTTTTTTCTTTTGTAGAAACTAAAAAGCAAACCATACATTTTACGTTTCCTTAAGGCTTTATGATTTCTGCAACTTTGTTTACAAAGTATCTTAACACATAATAGGAAATTTTCAACAATAAAAAAGATATATGAGTCAGTAGATCATTAACTAGTGCTTTCCTGTGGTCTCTTACACAAGCTGTTCTCTCTTACTCTTAGAGAATCCAGTATTCCTAGGAAGATTCCTTTTAAAAAAGTGGAATGCCACACGAACACAATTAAATGTGAAAACTGAAAGTAAAACTGTTTCAATTCCGTCCCTACTAAAGAAAGAAGTGCCTCAAAAAATACTGTCATGTGCTTAAGAAGCAAGTATTTTTTCGTATCTTCTAAAATGCTATAAAAGCCCACCACCATACAGTTCAGACATTATGTTTAATTTTGGCCTCAAGATCCTTTACAGTCTTAATAATTATTAAGGACTCCAAAGAGCTTTTGATCATATGGATTATAACCATCAAAATTTATTGTATTGGAAATTTAACTGAGAAATTTAAAAAATATTTATTATTAAAAATAATAAAATACCCATTACATGTTACCATAAGTAGCAAATTTTTTTCTGTGTATTAAAAGCAAAATTCCTTGTCCTTAAGGACCAATTCAGATGCCACCTTTTCATGGTACCTTCTTATAGCACTGTTTGATTCCTGTCCGGAAACCTAGAGGCAGCAAATAACTGCAATAAGAAGCTTTGTATATGTCAGTGTAATACAGCAAACTTTTTGTCGAGATCCAAAACAGAGTATTTAGCAAAAAAAAAGTATCATTTTATTTAATTTGCAGATCTCCTTAATGTCTAGCTTAATAGAAGACGACTAAATTCTCCTATCTCCTCATACTCTGTTGTGGTATCACCCATCTTGTAGTCTCTGGAAATCTCAGTGTATACCACGAGAGGATGAGAGTGGAAAAAGTAAATGCCTTAGTATTGTGAGAACTCCCTCCTGCAAGGGACTCAGGGACCCCCGGGGTTCCCAGATCGCACTTTGAGAACCATATAAGCTGTGGAAACGATGCTTACGATGGTGGAAGCAGGATTCCGTTTCAGGCAGTCTTTCCTTCCAAGCCTGCAGCCGTTTTGCTATACTGCCTCTAAGGCAGGAGCCACTGCCTTCCTAGAGCCCTTGAAGAGCTTTGTGAATAAAGATAATGGATCTGACTGTGGTACCTCAATTTTTCTGTCTTCAAAATAGAACTTCTAATTAGTTTTCCGATGTCATTTACCATTTTGTTATTCAAAATTTATGTTGTTATGAAGCTGCCCTAGTTAAAATCTTTGACGACTAAAATCTGTTGTTAATTGCTTATAGCAGATAAGCATACCTTTCAGTTGCTCGGGTTATGTGTTTGATAATTCCAGGGGTAGTTTTTCCTAATATATATTCTGAGGAAAAATGATTAGAAGGTGCTACCTTACAATTTTTGAGGAGAGTAAGTTTTCTGCTGGGTCATCCTTAGCCCCGTAATTTATCAGTAACCCTGTCTCTCTCTATCGCATTTGTGTTAAGAAGGCTATTTGAGTTTTTATGTGTGAAGAGTATAACATAGGTATGCTGCATGAACTTGCAGTGAAAATAAGGGAACTTCAGGAATGCTACGAGTGCTGTCTTACATCCCTGAAAAGTCAAAGTTTTTATGTACTGTTCCTAATGGTAAAATCCTCACACCTGGTCTGATACAGGCTTAGTCTCCCAAAAGTGTAAATGTGTTTGCCAGTACACCACTGGAGAACAAATACTTCAGGTAAGTGAGTGTCTTTTGTGAAACCAAAGTGCTGCTACATTCATGTATTCACATCACATGCATGCATGCTTTTGCAGAGAGATCCAACATGTTGAGCTTCATTTTGCAGGATTGCCTGAGAGCATGATTTTTTTTCAGAGTGTGTCACCTTCCTTATTTTAAGAAAAAGAAAATATAATTTCAGGTGTCAGGTAAAGTGTTCAGGGTAAAATTTGGATCCTGGACACCCCTGACTATGACCCTGCAATTATTGTTTTGTCAGTCCTATTGTGACATTTCATGGTGGGTTGTCTTCTGTTTGAATTGGCATTTTTCAATAAGCATTAGGATTTATTTTGTTCCTTTAAAATACATACTAGCTGTAGAAAATGGAAATATTAAATATAACATGATGTTTTGAGGTTCAGAGATGATCTTTGGAGCAAATTTTAAGTAAATAGTCAAAAAATAATGATTAAAAAACACACGAGTATGGTTAAATGATGAAAATATATACTTGGTATTCTTTTCCTTGTTAATTTATTATTTTTTGTTTTTTCTTATAAGGAGTCTCCTGAAGTCTGTTGAAGAAGAATTACATCAGCGGTAATTTTAATATTTAGTTACACTTAAAATACTTTATACACAGATGAATAATGTCAGCATGCCCCTTCTGCAGTGTAGCTTAAGGTGTTTTTCTGTTGAGTTCTTTTAAGTTCTGAGTCTATGCTATAAAGACATAGAAAGAGTAAAATTGTGTCTTGTAATAACCCTTTCTGCATTTTCTAAACTTTCTTTTGTTAATTTTATTGTGCTTCGGGTGAAAGTTTATAGCTCAAGTTCATTTTTCATTCAAAAATTTATACACATATTGTTTTGTGACATTGATTGTAATTCCTGCAGTGTGACAGCACTCTCCCACTTTCCACCCTGGGTTCCCCATGCCCAGCTGTCCAGTATTTTTTTTTTTTTGTCTGTTCCTGCCTCGTCTTGCTTTTGAACTGGAGTTGCCCATTTGGTCTTCTGTATTTGATTGAATTAAGAATCAAGAAGCGTGTTGCTCATATGTGTTATTATTTGTTTTATAGCCTTGTCTAATCTTTGTCTGAAAAGTGGGCTTCGGGGGTAGTAGCTTCAGTTTTGAGTTAGCAGGGTGTCCAGGGACTGTAGTATTGGAGGTTCCTCAAGTCTCTGTAAGACCAGTAAGTCTTGTCTTTTTTGTGTGTGAGTTTGAGTTTTTTCCTACATTTTTCTTCTGCTCTGTCCGGGACTCTCTGTTGTGATCCCTGTCAGAGCCGACAGTGGTGGTAGCTGGGCTCTATCTAATTCTTCTGGGCTCGGGCTGGTGGAGGCTGTGGTTCATGTGGTCCTTTAGTCCTTTGGGCTCATATTTTCCTTGTGTCTTTGGTGTTCTTTATTCGCCTGTGCTCCGAATAGGATGGGACCAATAGATGTGTCTTAGATGGCCTCTCGCAAACTTTTAAGACCCTAGATGCTACTCACCAAAGTGGGATGTAGAACATTTTTGTTACGAACTGTGTTATGCCATTCAACCTAAATGTCCCTCGAGACCATTGGCCCCAGCAACTCGGTCTCTCAAGGTGTTCGATGTGTCTAGGAAGCTCCATGACTTTGCCTTGATCAAGTTGTGCAGACTTCCCCTATGTTGTAAGATGTCTTTCCCTTCACCAAAACTGACGATTTTCTATTATCTAGTTAGTAATTTGCCCTCCCCATCCCCTCTCCCTCTTAGCCATCAAAGGTTATTTTTTTCTGTATGTAAACCTTTTGATGAGTTTTTATAATAGTAGTCTCATACAGTACTTGCCCTTATGTGATTGACTTATTTCACTCAACATAATGCTGTCCAGATTCATCCATTTTGTGTGTGATCCTTTACAGATTCATCATTTTTCTTTATCATTGTGTAGTATTCCATTGTATGTAGGTACCATAATTTGTTTATCCATTCATTCATTGATGGACACTTAGGTTGTTTCCATCTTTTTGCTGTTGTGAATAATGCTGAAGTTAACATGAGCATGCATATGTCTGTTGGTTTCACAGCTCTTATCTCTCTAGGATATATTTCTAGGAGTAGGATTGCTGGATCATACAGTATTTCTATTTGTAACTTTTTAAGGAAGCGCCATATCATTTTCTAAAGTGGTTGTACCATTTTACATTTCCACCAGCAGTGCATAAGGGTTCCAGTCTCCCTGTCTAAACTTTCTTAAGAGGTTTTGGTAAAGTCCTTTTAATAATGGAATTAGCCCTTTTTTTCTTTTTTTTTCCTTCAGAGGACATGTGGCACATTTAGAAGATGATGAAGGGGAAGATGATGAATCTAAGCAGTAAGTGCTGGAGGTTTATTTCATTTCTGTTTCTGGTAAAGGAAAAAGTGCCACATCACATGGCTTTGTCTGTCTGATGTCTTAATGTGGATGACTGTTTTCATATTAGTAACGCAGTATCGTGGGTTGTACCACAGTTTCTTTTTTCTCTATTCTAGTTGATAATACAGAACTCTGAAGGAAGAAAACCTGGTTATAAACAAGTTACATAAGCATTAACAAGGACAGTAAATTTTTGTTGTAGTTTCATCTTATAAATTAGTTGGTAATTGGTAGCTGCTATAATTATTACTGTGACTACAAAGAGGCTTATTATATGCTGATTAAATTTCATCTGATGTGTTTCAAATAAGCACATTTGGATATAAACGTTTATGTTTAAAGGAGGAGTATTTTCACTTACATATGCATTAGTATTTAGTCCTTTCAGTTTTTTGTTTTGTTTTTTCTTTTTTTAAAGAAAAATGTAGCTGCATGGTAGAGTGATAGGAGCTACCTGACTAGCAGTTGGGGACGTAGGTTTTTCTTTCCCACCTCACTACTCTGTGACCTGGGATCAGGTCACTTAACCTCTCTGGGCCTTGGTTTCCTCATAGGAGACATTTGTGTTTAATCATCTTTTAGTTCTTGGTACTTGTAAAACTCTGATTCTAGGTTGGTGTGCATCTTCGCCTCGGTCGAGCAAATTCTGCTATAATTTCATGGAGGACATATATAGCTTTTGATGAGCTTCATCAAAGATATTTTAGTAGGAAAAATGAAGCTTATGATGTGATATACTTTATACTATGTCATTCTGCGATTTTTCCATAAACAAGTTGTTGTTTAAATTCCTACATTTATTACCTTTCAGTTGATATAAACTGGAATTGTGCTGTTTTCCAGTTTTAATTACGGTGTAGTATTTGAAATGAATAAAGTGTGTCTACCCGGTATACTTCAGAATAACACCTCACTTGCAATATATCAGGAAATATTTTGGAAAACTCATAATCTTACCAAAAAAAGTCCTCACTTACGCAGGTTTTTCTTCCGTATCTTTGAAACAGTAATTGTATTTTAGTAATAATTTGTTTTAAAAATAAAGAGTTCTGATTCTAAACTTTTGTGTTTTTAGTTCAACCATGAAAGCAAAAATTCCACCTCCTTTGCCACCAAAGGTAGACGGATTTATTTTTTAGTTTGAATTTTGGGTGTGTGGGTGGGTGGTGGTGTTCTGCCACTTTAATATTGTATTGATAGTTATTTAGTAGCTTATTTTATTTGGGATTCACCAGGAGACATCATGAAGTCCTTAACCACAAGCAAGTGATTAACTGTAAAAAGTAGATGATTGTCATTATTTTCGTTGATTTTTAAAAAATTACTCACCTTGTCATTTAGTGTTTATTCTAAAAAGTTCTGCAAGTTTCTACACTGAAAATGATTGTATTGCTCGATTAGCATTATTTTACTAAGATTAGAAAAACTAACTTAAAAAAATTTTTTTGCCTCAAAACCTACAGTCTACTGCTAACTGGTTTCCTGAGAATGAACTTATCATCACAGAAGTTTACATTTCAAATGATACTGTTAAAGTAAAAATACAAAATAGGATAGTAGTTTTCAATTTTTTAACAATAAAATACTTTTATCAAAAAGATCAGCATAAAATAATAATTTTATAAAGTAATTCCAACTGATAGGTTTGTCGTGAGAGTAAAATTAGTTAATATAGATAATGGCAGTATAAATTTATTCTATAACAAATTTATTTACAAAGTGAATAGTGAAGCTGTTTTAAGATTTAAAATCAAGGGTTATAAATGAGTTACAATCTCAACCCATCTTGGTATCCAATGTATTTCTGTATTCCATTTTTATTTTATACACTATTGAGAAAATCTTGATTCACACGGGTAAATAATACTGTACTTGCTTATTTAGTTTTATATTAGCAGAAGTATACCAAAAAAAACCCAAACCCGTTGCGATCAAGTCAATTCCAACTCATAGCTACCCTATAGGACAGAGTAGAACTGCCCCATAGGGTTTCCAAGGAGCGGCTGGTAGATTTGAACTGCTGACCTTTTGGTTACAACCGAATACTTAACCACTGTGCCATCAGAGTTCCAGCAGAAGTATGGGGATCTGAATTTTAAAGAGATATGTTCTGAGCAACCTTTCTAATAAGGGACAGGTTTATAAGAATTTATAAATTCTCCAAGCTTTCATCCGGCTGGAGATTGCCATCATCTGCACCTACTGTGATGGTATTCTCCAGTAGGATAAACTTTTAATTGATCTTTCCCCCTGCTCCCAGTCTGAAAGATTAAGCGTTAACACAAAAGATTGAGTCCTCTAAAAGAGACAGTTTAGATTAGCTTAAGGGTTTGAACTTTGTTTAGCCTGAATATTTAAAATAAAAAGATTCATTTAAACTGGAGGAAATCAGAAAGACTAGAATACTTTTATTTGGTAAGTCTTAAGTGGAAAGGATTGCAAAAAAAAATTAACAGGAAGACATAGAGGCCTCTTTATTTTGGAGGGAGGGGAGCACAGAAGCAAAACCTGAGAGACACATCATTTGAGTGTGTGTTTTTAGGATGTATTTTAAATAATTGAGTATATTAAGATAAATCTGAATCAGATATTTGCATATCCTTGAAACTTGTGAACATAGTTTGAAAGCCAAAGCCTCTGATGTGTAATAATATTTACTTTAGGAAAACAATTTCACATTTAATCCTTGGTCTCTTTTTGTGCATTGTTGCAGCCTAAGTGCATCTCTCTACCCCAGGAACCTCATTCGGCCGAGGATGACAATCAGGGAACGATCAAGCGGTGTCCCACGTCAGAGAGCCCAGCAAAACTGTCCCAAGTTCCGCCTAGACCACCACCTCCCAGATTACCCCCACAGAAGTCTGTTGCTTTAGGTAATTTGGGGAGGGAGACCTGAAGTAAAATGGAAGAAATCTTTCTTTTAAGAGATTATTTGATATTCCTTTGAGGGAGGGGAGAAGGAGGGTGGTGACTATATAATAGAGTGACGTTTTCAGCTTTTTGCCTCATGGTTAGAAGGGTAAATTTTTATGCAGAGTTACCTTTGACCCAGTGTGGAATGTTTTGCCTGTTGTTTCTCATTTTATATCCAGCTTCCCACTTTGGAGATTTGTTTATGCCCAGTGCATCATTTATTTAGAGAGAAACAGTAGCAATTTAACTGTGAACAAACAAGAAAGATATGTTTTAGTTGTATGTTACTTCTGTTTTAGGAAAAGAGAAGATAATTTGTCTAACCCTTTTATTTCATTTAATTACTTCTTCGAAAATGATGATTGCTGTTTGCTAGGTATTTGGCTCCTAATAAACACTGGAATTTGCTGCTTTAGCTCTGTAAAGGTTCTTCTGTATTATGCAAAAGAAGCAATTAAAAAAAAGAGCAACTAAAAAGCTTCTTGGATAACATAAGTTCCACCCCTCTTGAAAATAGTTACAAATTCAATGTTTTGTTTTTATCTTTTTAACTCAAACATATATATTTATATACAATGTGAATTTTAATTTGTCTATATGCCAAAAGTAGAGATATGAGTAGAGAATCATATATTTAGGAATTCTTACATCAGTTATAAATACTCTGAGTGGGCGATCCCAAATGAAGATTGAAAATGTCTCAGAGTTAATATTTTTCTTTCCTACTCGATAGTTTTCTTAGTGAAAATTAATTCTTTTTAAATATATTTAAACACGTTTTATTGAAGGAAATGGAACAAGCTCCTTCCAGTTAAATGGTGAACGAGATGGCTCATTACATCAACAACAGACTGAACGTAGAGGCACAAACCTTTCAAGGAAAGAAAAGAAAGATGTACCAGTAGGTATTTATATTCAGAAGCTCTACTTTTTGCTTCCTCTTTCACTAACAAGGTAGTTTTTCACTAATAGTGAAATTACAGCAATTGTATATTTTATAATTAGTACACTGATACTTTATTTCAATCTTGGGAAAAATGTATCTTTGCTATGTAAACTTGAATAATGGCTTCTGTGGTTCAAATTACTTAGACCAATTTATTATATAGTGACTTTCAACATACAGGTAACCATTTAATATTCTTGTGATTATTCAGAAAATAACTCTTATTCTCATTAATGAGAAGTGACTCTTAAAATTCCCCTTATAGTCTCAAGAAGTTATAGAAAGAAGGCCATGGACCGATAAGGAAAGCTATAGCTTCTTTCCCAAGACAGATCTAACTATAGATTGCACCATTTGGAGTATTGTTGCTCTTATTCAAAGAAAACAACTAACAAAGGAGAAAAACTAGGATTATTTTCTAGTGGATATAAGATGAGGTAAAATCAGACTCCTGGTACAGATGTTAGATAAGCTATGACATGATTATTAAAACATGAATATTATTTTACCAGGAATCATACAAGATTAATAATTTTAAACATTTATAAAGAAATTACCCTTAATGATAGGAAGACATTCATCTATTATCATAAAACTTAAAACAACATTTTTTTAAATCCCTAATACTTTAACAGATACCAGTGAGATCATGAGCTGAGACAGTATGTTTTTTCAAGTTTTGTATGTACTCATATTTATTGTTAATTTTTGTAGAAATTTATAATACACCTAATACATTCATCTCAGGAGGAAGATGTGGCAGTCTGCTTCCATAAAGATTACAGCCTTGGAAAGCTTATAGGGCAGTTCTACTCTGTTCTACAGAGTTGCTGTAAGTCAGAATCAACTGACCTGCAGTGGGTTTGGCTTTTTTGGTTTTATTAAATAGTTTATATGCATATAGCTATGGATTTGTGCAGTGAGCACATTACTTGAGGTTTTTGTACTTTGTTAAAAATTTTTTTTTAAGATTTCACTGTAATCTTAAATCTTTTGTAGCTTAAATCTTAGCAGCCCTGCTAAACTATTAATACAAAAAGTGCAACTTAGTGACTCTGCGACACAATATAATAACCTTTGAGAGACATACGGATTTTTATGTATGCATTTTTAAGTCACTGTTCCATTACCTTTTTTCATTAGGACAAGGAACTAGTTAGTTAAAATAGCTGTTGCACTAATTCTGAAATAATATGCCCATGGCTGTATTATCAGATAAACTGTATCCATGGTGCACTGAAACATGAGTATAGTTTATGCAGCTTCTTGAAATGATTTTCAGCCAATTCTGTTGTTAAATCTGAGTGTTATAACATTCAGAGCTCCTTAATTAAAATAGATATGATTTAAGGATGTCAATGTAAAAAAATTAACATAAATTCTTCGTAAAGTGGAATAAAAAGTCATTGGAAATTTGTGACAGTAACATATGATGGTGCTGCACATTCTGAAATTCTTAGCTTTAAAAGTGTCAATTAATTACTAATATAAGTAGTACTATGTGGAATACTTGTATCGTATACCTGAAATCAATCAGCAATAGCTGTTTGGTTTCATTTATCGCACGTTTTAAGTGTTTCCGATTTATATCAGATTGAGGAAAATAATATATATATAGTCCTATTCCTTAAAATGCTGTTATTAAGATTAATTTTGAAAGAAATCTAGACTTCCATAAAAATCTGTGTTTAAATCATAGACTGTCCCAAGGAGATTCTGTTTCTAGTGGACAGATCATATCCCCCAAGAATGTAGCCTCTTGGGAAAATATCTGGCATTCTTGAGAATATTGAGAATGAGAGAATATGCTTCTTGTGTTCCCTTTTATTATTTGTATACTCTGGCCAATGATTAATATATTTCAGTTCATCAAATTTAAAACTTCAATTGACAAAACACAGTACAAATAAGGTTAAGATCATCTACAAACCAGGAAAAATATCTGCAATATATGTAACAGATCAAGTATTCAAATCTAGACTATAACTATATCCTTAACGCGAATAGTGTGTGCCTTCTCCATTTGTTTGCCAGCCACTCCCTCCCGCCATGAGATATTTTTGTAAGTGCGTCATGCTAATTTTTTTTTACAGCAACATGTAAAAAAAAAAAAAATTGGCATAGTAGCGCTTATGAAAATACCTCCCGGGACGAGGGAGCAGTTGGCAAACAAACATACAAGGTACACGTTATTTGCATAAAAATATGGTATAAAGAACTGTAACAAATAGATAAGAAAAAAATGACTCTTAAAAAAATGGCAAAAGGCTAATCACAGAAGAGGAAATAGATGGCCAATATGCACTTCGTTTTTTAAAAAAGATTCTCAGAGTGAGCTATTTGTATCAGGTGGACACTTGAGACTGTGTTGGCATCTCCTGTCTGGAGGGAGGATGGGAGGATAGAGTTGGAAGCTGGCAAAATTGTCACGAAAGGAGAGACTGGAAGGGCTGACTCATTAGGGGGGGAGCAAGTGGGAGTACGGAGTAAGGTGTATATAAACTTATATGTGACAGTCTGACTTGATTTGTAAACATTCACTTGAAGCTCAATAAAAGTTAATAAAAAAAAAAGTAAATAAAAATAAAAAAGATTCTCAACTTTCCTAGCAATCAGAGGCATGCAAATTAATGAGACACATGTGGGCACACATTTTTTTACTAATCAGTTCAATAATATTTAACTGTCTACAAGACTGTAGCAATTAGGAAATCTCATATACTGCTGGTGAGTATGATTTGATAAGAGCAGTCTGAAAGGTAGTTTGGCAGTCATTGTCCACTAAAATGTAAAAGCTACAGAGCCATGTTCCAGCAGTTCACTTCTCACAGTAGACCCTAAAAAAAAACCGTGCACATATGTGCACAAAAAGGTACGTACAAGGGTGTTCATTTCAATTAAAAATAACCTAAGTACCCAGTAACAATTAGGGAATAACTAAATCTAGTAGGTTGTATTCATACTATGCTGCAGTTAAGACGAATGAACCAGATCAATACATACTGACAGAATGCTGTCTACAACCCAGTGTTGAGGCAGAAAGCAAATTATTAAACACTACATAACTATTTCTGTTTAATACACACAAAAAACAATACGCTGTTTTCTCTGTGGGCATGCATATAAATCCACACAAATACGGGCATACACATAATGGCCTAGAGAAAGGTTTGAACGAATACGCACTAAACCAGCTTTCTTTGGTTCCAGTCCTAGAAAAAAGTGGGCTGTGGAGGAGTTATAGGCAACCTCAGCCTTATCTATAATGTTCTGTTTTAATGTTTTTTATTTGGATAAATGTATTTGAAATAGAGTATTGTTATACAAAATTGCAACAAAAAAAGTGTAATGATGCATGTGTTCTTTTTCTAGAAGCCTATTAGTAATGGTCTTCCTCCAACACCTAAAGTTCATGTAAGTACTAAATATCAAATAGGTTAAGTTTTCCAGCTAAATACAATGACATATAATGGTTTGAATGTTTAGTTTTGGTTAGTATTTTTTCCTGTTTCAAATAACCTGCATTACTGAAAAAAAATTTAAGGTTGCTAATTTAACATTAATTGATCATACCTGAGATTTAGCTTTTCAAAATAAATTATACATTTAAAACACCTTGATTCAAAAAGTGTTAATATCTTATTTGCATCTGTTTTTGAAGAAAAGGAGCCTTGATTCCACAGTGGTTAAAGTGATTGACCGCTAACTGAAAAGTCAGCGATTCAAACCACCAGGGACTCCGTGGGAGGAAGATGTGGCAGTCTGCTTCCATAGAGATTTACAGCCTTGAAAACGTTTGGGGTCACTGTGAGTCGGAATTGACCCAATGGCATAGGGTTTTATTTTTGAAGAAATGTGAAAAAGGCACATGGGTATAAGAGGAAGTATAAAATACAGCCATGACATTTTTTTCTAGCATGTTTTTAAGTATCAAACAGAATTGTAGAAGGAACCCTGAGTGAGCATCTTGTCCAAGCCCTTTATTTTGCCCATGAGTAAAGCAGACCCAAAGATCTTAATCACGAAGATCCCAACTCTGGCTAGACCTAGAACTATGACTTCTTGTTAGTCTTTGAGTCTATGGCTCTGACTCATGGTGACCCTGTGTACAACAGAAAAAAATGTTGCATGGTCTTGCACCATATTTACAATTATTAGTATATTGTGGCCACTGTGTATTTTGAGTGCCTTCCAACCTAGGCGGCTTGTTTTCCACCACTATATTGGACAATATTCTCTTGTGATCCCTAGGGTTTTCATTGGCTAATTTTTGGAAGTAGATCACTGGGCCTTTTTTCTTGGTCTGGAAGCTCCACTGAAACCTGTTCAGTGTCATAGCAACAGGCATGCCACCACAGCATGACAAACTGACGGTGGTAGAGAACTGAAACTTGGATGTCGGGCGTAATAGTCTGTTTCTTATTTATTTATTTTGGACCATGCTGGCTTTCTTAGGATTAAAGTTATATTGTATCGATGTAATTTGAAGTAGTATGAATAGAATTGCATTTTCACTGTTACTAATATATAATCCAAACCCTATGTAATACTAGTTTAGAGCGTGTGCATAATTTTTATAGTTTTTAACCTCTCAGCACAGTTTTTTAGCCTTTTTTAGTTTGTAACTGTACTTTTTAATTACTAGTTAATTACTTTTAACTTGATTCTAAAGGTCCAAATAATTCTACCATATCCTACAAAGTAAAAAAAAAAAAAAAAAAATACTGTAAAGGACTCCCAAGTTCAGCAGAGATCTATACAGTAGGGACATAACTTCCTATTTGGCTACAAAATAAAACTGTTACCTCAGGTATGCAGTTTGACAAGGAGGAGCTCGTAAGTATGGAATGCCAGATAGGATGCAAGTCTACAAATTAGCTGAAGGTTGTGGAGCTGATTGATTGTTTTGTAGCTCATTTTGTCATTTGGATTTTTAGGGATTAACAGTACCTTAACATAGAAATTTTGGTGGTGGTTGTCATTATTAGGTGCTGTTGAGTCAGTTCCAACTCATAGCGACCCTGTATACAACAGAATGAAACACTCCCTGGTCCTGCACCATCCTCACAATCATTGCTGTGTTTGAGCTCATTGTTGCAACTACTGTGTCAGTGCTATTTTTTAATGACCCACTTGTTTTACTAAGCACAGTGTCCTTCTCCAGGGACTGGTTCTTCCTGATAACATGTCCAAAGTATGTGAGATGAATTCCTGCCATCCTTACTTGTAAGGAGCAGTTACTGGGATTACTTAAGAAGTAGAGTCTCTGTTCAACACCATAAAAACACTTTTTATTAAAAAAGACCAGACTTACTGGTCTGACAGTGGCTGAAGAAACCCCAGGAGTATGGCACCCGGACACCCTTTTAGCTCAGTAATAAAGTCACTGTTGGGGTTCACCCTTCAGGCAAAGATTAGACAGGCCTATAAAATAAAATGAGACTAAATGAGCACAACAGCCCAGGGGCAAGGATGAGAAGACAGGATGGGCAGGAAAGCTGGTAATGGGGAACCCAGGGTCAAGAAGGGGAGAGTGTAGACATGTCTTGGAGTTGGCAACCAGTGTCACAAAACAGTGTGTTTATTAATTAATGAGAAGCTAGTTTGCTCTGTAAACCTTCATCTAAAGTACAATAAAAAGAAAAAATAATTTTTTTCTCTTGGGCTCCTACTGCCCATATTATTGCCAGGCTAAAGTTATGCTGTTTTGATACTAAAATCTTAGAAATATTGGTTGGTGGGTTCATATGAGTAAAAAGGAAATTTTAAGATTTATTGTTTTGATTCTTAATATTTTAAATTCACTATTGTCAAAGTTGTTCTCAGCATGTTACCTCAGTGTTTGTGAAGGAAACATTCTGCTGTAAAATGATATACAATGGTGTTCTTTTAATTAAGCACAATAGGGCATATAGAAAAATTTCCTCTGACCACATGCATTTGTAATACTGCCCATCCCCCAATTGTTGCTAGTAAAAGGGATTAAATGAACGAACTTTCTTGGACACCGAGTATTTATTCTAACTACAACAGTGATCTCAGAATTAACAGTTTGCTATTTGAAGATATAGTAAAAGTTCAAGTGAGATATATTATATCTCATTAAACCAAAAAACCAAACCCACTGCCATGAAGTCGATCCCTATTTCATGGTGACCCTAGTAAGATATAGTAGAACTGCCCCATAGCGTTTCTAAGGCAGTCAATCTTTATGGAAGCAGAGTGCCATATCTTTCTCCTGCAAAGCGGCTGGTGGAATGAAACTGCCAACCTTTGGGATAGCAGCCTGAGCGCTTTAACCACTGCACCACCAGGGATCCATCTATATATATCTCATTATAAGGTGTTTATGTGAAATATTTATAACTTACAAATGGGCTTGTAAATAAATATTAACATCGAATACTAAATCATTTTAATAAATTGTTGCAGGTAAAATATATTGTTAAAAAGAAAAATTGGTCTGTATATTTTGAGATTGTAGTGCATATACAGATTTCACATCAACCATACTTTTTTCATTTTGCAATATTCATGGTTAATACCATGTTTAAGATCATGAAACAAAGCAACGTCTTTTACTTTTGTAGGTATTACGATTTTCTTACCAGGGAATAAATAATAAAAAAAAAATTTTTTTTTTAAATAATCTATTGCTTTTGATGTAGATAGAGCATGTTAGTGATACTCCTGTAAACAGTTTTTCCTGGAGAATTGGTTACTATTACTCCCTTGTTTAGTTGAAAAAACAGAAAAAATAAAGTATAACTTTTTTTGTTCCTTAAGTGAAATCTTTTATTAGTGACAATCATTGTTGTGCCAGGAACCTTTGTAGTTAACCACTGTTAGGCTAGTGACCATGATTTGATACACTTATTTCTGTAAGTTTGAAGATTATCAAAATTTTTAGTTTACCACTTACAGCCTCCCATGTTAAAGCAGAAAATAATTGCACTTTGTATTATAGCAAAGACTGCTGTTTTTCACTGTTTCATGTGGGGTATTCTTTGTTTTTCCAGATGGGTGCATGTTTTTCAAAGGTTTTTAATGGGTGTCCCTTGAAAATTCACTGTGCAACATCATGGATAAACCCAGATACAAGAGGTAGTACTGTATGTTTTTATCTGCTATCTTTTTTCTTTATTGGGGCCATGAAAGTATTCCATTTTATTTTCTGGATATCTATTTGATATCCAAATGATACATTTTTAAGGTATGTCATATGCTGTTGTCAGTGTTTGGGGTGACAGATAGCAACAGAGTTTTGTTGTATATTCACCATATCAATACAGTGAAACCATATACCTTATAGTATACCACCCTAATTTTCTCCAGAAATGTTTCTTCTGCTGCTGCTCCACAATAGTGAAATGTCTTTGTTTTTTAGACACAGCCATTGAAGAAATTAGCTACTGAGGATCTAGAGTCTAGCGACCACTTAAAAGGATCTCTGTCCTTAGAGAAGGGACCGTAATCAGAGTAGTTGTCATTAGGTGCTGAGGACTGTCTGTGCCTTCTGCCTTGCTATATATCTGTATCGTGTTTGCTGTATAAAATACAGAGACATATATGGGTGTGTGTGTGTGTGTCAGTATATAAGAATACATGTAAGTCTGTGCATTTATACACATATATCAATGTGTATATATATCTTAATGGAGCCCTGGTGGCGCAGTGGTAAGAACTTGGCTGCTAACCAAAAGGTCAGCAGTTTGAATCTTCCAGCTAGCTGCTCCTTGGAAACCCCATGGGACAGTTTGTCCTATAGGGTCGCTATGAGTCAGAATTGACTCAACGGCAACGGTTTTTTTTTTTTTTTTTTGGTTTGTATCTTAACGTCTGTGTAAGACACAGAGACTATATGAATATACATGCGTGGTGTGTGTGTGTCGGTATATGTCTCTGTATGTTATGTAGATATATATATATTTATATGTGTGTTAAACCATACCTCAAAAAAACACTTTAATTCTGGCCTAACAGCTCCAGGTACAATGTCTGGGGACAGACTCTAGGTACGATGCTGTGTGTTGACCACTCACATGCAGCTCAAAAGCCCCCAAGGGGGACCCACCCTCAGGGTATCGAGCCAAGGGGGGAAAGGCGACCCAAGAACAGGGACGGGGCAGACATGGGAGAAAAGGTGCTACTTCTTGATGAAGGAGATCTTTATGGCATTGCTCTGGGTGACCTTGAAGCCCTGCAGAGCATCACGAGCAGCCCCTGCCAGCACCTCATTGTCAAACCCCAGAAAGGCGATGTCCTTTCAGAGGATATTTTCTTATTAAATTGTCTCAAAATCTAATTAGGTAGGTACTATTTCACAGGTAGGGAAACTGACACTCAGAGAGGTTTATAGTTTTCGCAGCCAATTGATGGTACAGCTGCAGCTTGAACCTAGTTCTGACGACAAACTTACGCCGTTAACCTGCCAGTAGTAATCCTAAATCCTGGGCAATTTAGGAACCCCCTTGGCATTCTAAGTTGTTCTCAACATACTTCTGTTTAGTCTGGAAATGTTTTTGAGCTGTTATTTTATGTTATCCTTGAAACAGGTCAGGCAGGGCCATGGCTAGGCTTCTACATAATATCATCTAAAAGATATTGAGGACCCTAGCAGGTCTTCAAGTTTTAGTTAGCCTTTTTCATAGGCAGTGGTCAAATTCTGCTTTTTAATGATAGTGCATGTAACATTAGCCCACCTGTCAACAGGTGTAAGCTGTTCATGATTTACATTCTGCATGTCAGTTGCACGTGATCCTTTATTAAGAGGGTTTTAGAAAAAGTTGCTGCAGATTTGTTGCCAGTCCTTAGTGCCCTTTGTTGAGGGAGGAGGCCCCCCATGCCACTATTCAGAACCTCCTTACATGAAAGTTCTCTTCATTGCTTAAAGCTAATATTTACATACATGTAACTCACCATTGGTATATAATCTAAAGCATCTAACCTCTTCTTTGCATTAAAATTAAAAATATTTATTGCTTATAGATCACAGTAATTTTTATAAGTTAATGCATATTTACTGAGTTTTAGGCTATATAAATCCTTTTTTAAGTTTTTTATTTATCAAAATCAGTGGATTATTTTTGTTATTTCAGATCAGTACTTGATATTTGGTGCGGAAGAAGGGATTTATACCTTGAATCTTAATGAACTTCATGAAACATCAATGGAACAGGTATGTTATTTTGTATTTTTTACTTTATAAGTAGACAATAAACAAAAATAATGATGTTTCAATTCTATGATTTGCTGATTTCTAAAACTTTCACGAAGCATATTCTATATAGCAGATACTGAAGACTGGCACCTTCACAGGACTAGTCCTTACCCTTGAAAAGCTTATGACCTTACAGGGAAAGCAGACATATAAATCAATAACTGCAGCAGTTAGGGTTAGGTATCACACTAGGGGTAAGTACAGGGTACAGGACAGAAGGCAAGAGTCACTAGCACCTCTTGTGGGGAGACGGGAATGATAGGCATTTCAGATGAACCTTAAATGATGACGAATAGAAGTTTGCCAGACAGACAGTAAGTCAGAAAGAGGGTCTCTGTGAAGGCATGGAGTTGTGAAACAGCATGACAAGTATGGAGAACCATGAATGGACAATTTGTCTGGAGTACAGAATGAGTACAGAACAAGCAGTAGATGGAGCTGGGTGAGTAGGCAGATGCCAAACTCCAGAGCTTCGTGTACCATAGTGATGATCGGATCTGTGTTTTAGAAATGTCTCTTTGCAGTGTGGTGGGAGCTGAGACTAGAGGCAGTGGTCAAAAGATGCAGGAGTATTGAGGTGGAGAGGAAAAGGGTGGGTTTGGAATTGTATGGGGACATTTTTAACTGTCACAATGACTGGGGAAAACCTTTGCCATTTAGTGCCCAAAGGCTAGAAATGCAAAACCTCCTGCAAAAATGATTGATGATAATGATATTAATAGCCCATACATACATAAAGCTTACTGTGTGTCAAAAGAAAACAAACCCATTGCCACTGAGTCGATTCCGACTCATAGTGACCCTATACAACAGGGTAGAACTGCCCCATAGGATTTCCAAGGAGCAGCTGATAGATTCGAACTGCCAGCCTTTCGGTTAGCGGCTGAGCTGTTTAACCACTGCGTTACCAGGGCTCCTACTATGTGCCAGGTACTGGTTTTAAAAGGTTTACATATATTAACTACTTAATCTTCCCAACAACGCTCAAAGCTGGATACTATTATTATTCTCAGTATACAAATGAGGAAACTGAGGCACAGAAAGGTTTAGTAACTTGCCAGAGATCCCACAACTGGTAAGTGACTGAGCTGGGATATGAACCCAGGCAAGCTGGCTCCAGAGTCCATGCCCTTAACCACTTCATCACACTACCTCTCCTAACTATTGTTCCTGCTGAGAAACACTGCCCCTAGGGAAAGAGTAAAGAGCTAGAATTGGCCACATTGAATATTAATTCATTGTGGAGGTTGAGGAGAGGTCTAGGTTGACTTCTAGGTCCCCAACGTAATTAGCAGTTGGGTGAGTGACAGTACCACTAGGTAAAGTGTAGTAGAAGGAGAAGCCAGTTTGAAGGAAACGATGATGCTTTCAGTTTGGTCACGTTGAGTTTTGGGTGCCTTTGGGATGTGAAACATTCTCCATTATCAGTATGAATTGGAGAGAAAACTCCCTAAGTAATAATTTCTTCATGACCAAACACTTCCATCTTTTCTTATCACAGCTTTTTTTAAATCATATTTTCTAGTAAGAACCTAAACTGTATGTTACACAATAAAATTTCCTTTTAACCTGGAAGCAATATGCAGTGAAGTGGCTGAAAAGTACGAAAGATAAAGGAAGAGAAAAGTTGTTATTTACAATAACGCAAGGGCAGTAACATTTTTCTTGGATATAATGAGATATCCAAAAATCATATTATTGGTAACAATATTAATTGTAAGGAACAGGACCAACTTCACGCATAAATGGAGTAAGCATTTATCAACCTAATTTAAAGGACTTTTTTAACCAAAGGCACCTGTCACCCCCACCCAGACCCAGTCTGCAATAGCTCCCCATCTTAGGTGCCTTAACATTTGAATATTACTGTAATAATAACATTATTACAGTAATATTTTCAGAGCTAAAACATTTCTTTATCTTGGAAGAGTAGAAAATGAGTATATGTGAGATCCTGAATTTTTAAATCTTACTATGAAATTGATCATTAGGTTGGTTTTCTAGGTACTCTAGGGGAAACTGAGCGACATGATTCACTAGGTAGAGGAAAACGCTGAAAGGTGAGAAAGTGACATAAAGCAGGGTTCTGATTTGAAATTTCTATCAGCTTTCATTATTTATAGCTCACATTTATTGAGTGCTTAGTGTGTGCCAGAGACTGTTCTAAGTGCTTTTGAAAGAGTATCTCATTTAATCATAACCGCAATAGGTTGTTTCATTTATAGATAGGAACATTGAGACACAGATTAAGTTACCCAAGGTCACACAGAGTCATTGGGAAAGCAGATAGCTGAATGTAGGCAGTCAAAACAATTATTTTGCCCATAGCCTACCTTGGGAAAGTAGATATTAGAAATCTAGAAAAGTTTTAGAGTTTTAATAAATGTGGTTAAAAATGAAAATCAGAAATAAAATCTAATACTTAGAAAAACCTTTGCATGAATACCTTTCCATTGTCCCTGTGTTGACAATGTGAAAGGAACGTGTGTCTTCCCCTGGTCTTTACATGTGCTTATATTAAATAAGCAAATGCATGTGTATTTGCAAAATACATCAATATATTTAGAGTGATATCAATATAGTCGGAATCGACTCGACGGCTCTGGGTTTGATTTTGGTTTTTTTAATCAATATAAACAAACCTAATATAGTTAGGGTGAATTCCCAATGCTGTTGTGAGTTTTTTGTGAAAAGAATAAAGTAGAAGATGTGTGTTGTCTTTGCCAAATGAAAAACGATGCCACGTTTTCCTTGTTTGGAGAAATGACATTTTCTATGAGTGTGTTTTCCAAATAAATGAAACAATAAGATTTTATGTATTTTCTATTAGAATAAATTTGTTTCTCCTCCCTAATTTCCCTATTGTAATTATTCAAGGCCATCATTATGCTTTAATAAAGTAATGTCCGCAGAGGGTTTTGATAAGTTGCATCATACATCTCTTTATTCGTTTCATTTCCTACAACTCATCCCAATCTGTTTTGGAGTAACCTAGCAGGAGTTACCAGAGCAAACGCAGCAACCAAGCTTGTTAAGTCAGCATGCTTAATTATATGCGTTGGTGCTTCTCAAACGTGAACCTCCATCAAAATCACCTGGGGGGCTGGCTAACACACAGATGACTAGTCCCGCCCTGAGAGTTTCTGCTTCAGTAGGTCTAGGATGAAGCCTGAGAATTTGCATTCGTGACAAGTACCCGGGTGATCGTGATACTGCTGGTCCAGGGACCACTTTGAGAACCACTGATAACTCATAATGAAATGTCTTAGTGAGAGTAGCTATTTTTTTCCTTCAACGTAGATGGACTGTGTTCCATGAAATTCCCTTTCCTTTGCTCTAAATACCAACCACTTTCAAACTTCCAGGGGTGCTTCTCAGTTCTTAAGTACTAGATACTGGTGAAAAATTCCATGTATCTCCTTTATGACTTAAGTGTTTTCACTATGTTCTCCCTTAGCTTTTTTCCCCCATGTTTACTGTTTCCATATCTTATGTTCTAGTCCATCACGATCCTTTTTTTCTCTCAAACTTTAGAAGCCAGGCATATCCAGATACCTAGATAAATACATTTCTTGGAAGTACATAAGAGAGTCTTGGAGCTAAGCCTGACTGTGATTATTCAACCTCAGAAGCAAAATAAAGGAGTAGACATTGCCTGAAAAAGTTCTTTTTCCATGTATTGTGTAGGATTGCATAGTACTCATCATAAGGGAGACTTGAACTAATCGTATCATGTTTAGACTTAGGTAATGAAATTACATTGCCACTTTATTTTCTCCCATATAAAAGTGTGTATATGTATATCATCTTGTTTTAAAATGCTATACAAAATTAATTTCTACTGAATATAAGTTATTGCATTTTTAAGAACTGGCCTATTTGACAGTTTATATGGTCAATATGTATATATTTATATTACTGTTGTGTATTACCCTTTGTAAACTTGGTGCTTTTTTTTTTTTTATCAGCTGTTCCCCCGTAGGTGTACATGGTTATATGTAATGAACAATTGCTTACTATCAATATCTGGTAAGCCCTTTACCTTTTTAAATACCTTACAATCGTACCTATTTATACTATTAGCTTTTATGTCATATTTCTTTTTCTCTACAGGTAAAGCGTCTCAGCTCTATTCCCATAATTTACCAGGCCTTTTTGATTATGCAAGACAAATGCAAAAGTTACCTGTTGCTATTCCAGCACACAAACTCCCTGACAGAATACTGCCCAGGTAACGGTACATTTAATTAAATTTTCATACTTAGAGATAATATGTTGATAATTCATTCTAAAATGCTACAAAAAAGTGAAAGAGCACTCAGTTTGGATTAGTAGAAATCACATGTAATGAAAAAATTAAAGGAAACAACGTATTTGCTTATCACATTCTTGTTCTAAAATTTTTTTACACTATCCAGTTACATCAAACATACGCAATGACTCACACCTTCTGCGTTTGTTTGCCAGCCACTCCCTACCCCCGTGAGGTATTTTCATAAGCATCACTGACAATTTTTTTTACATTCTACATGTAGAAGGCACACATCATTTGCGTAAAAATATATGGTACTCTGAATTTTTAACTCTTGTTTTTCTGTAAAAACTAATTTTTTAAAATAATTTGTTGGTAATTTTACATCACATATAGTACTTTTCCTTTTGGCATATTTGTGTTAGCTTATTTTAAATGACTTTTCTCAAAGTTTCTAAAATTAGAAATTCAAAATGATTGATTAAATAAAACTTTTATGTTTGGAAATAATTACATAGAAACTGAAGGGTTGTTTTTTTAAACTTCCAGAAATTTTTAATTATAATACATTCTTCCTTTTGGTTATTATAAGCCTCATTTGTTGACTAAGAAGTCCTCTGCGTCTGGTACAGATTGTTTTATAAACTTGATGAGGTTGTCATTCTTCCGGTACGTATTAGTGGTGAAGCAACTAATGTAAAACCTCAGCTTTCTAGCACATTGAGAACCTCTTCTCTATTGCCGAGTTCACGGTGTAACTAAGATTTGCGCATTTGTTTTAAAAATAGATTATATTGAATTTAATTAGACGTTTTCCTGATGACTCAGAATTGGGATTATGAACTTGATTTATTATATTGTACTGTAATAACTGTATTTGGAATTAGGAATATTACCCATAAAACTAGCCCCAGAACTAGGGTTGGGAAGTTTCTTTCTTCCCATGTAGCTTATCTGCCTCTCTTTTTCTCTCAGATGCCACTTTGTGCTGCTATTTGAGTCCCTAACTATAGCATCTATCTGTCCAGCCTTCCAACTTGGTATTCCTAAATTCCTGTGCATATGGAAAATGACCACCAGACTTTAAAGTACATATAAGATACAAGTTAAGAGCTACCAAGAAATAGAAGGCATACAAACCTTAATGCATTAACTTTTTTTTAATATCCTTTTGTCAGAGTAGAGACCTTTTCAGCTTGTTTTTTAAAAAAATCAAATAACAAACCCATTACTGCCGAGTCGATTCCAACTCACAGCAACCCTGCTGGACAGAGTAGAATTGTCCCCATAGAGTTTCCAAGGAGCAGCTAGTGGATTCGAACTGCCGACCTTTTGGTTAGCAGTTGAGCTCTCAACCACTCCACTTCCAGGGCTCCAGCTTATTTTTAGCCGCGTTCAAGTCTTCAAATTTTCACTGAATACACAAAGTGTGCGGGAAACATCCCAGTGTATATGTGATACAAAATTGTATAAGATATTACCTCTTCCTTTAAGGAGTTTCATGTATAAGATTTTACCTTTAAGAGTATTTTATCTCCTAGTTACTATTACAAGCATTTTGTTATAATCAATTTTTAGTGTTAGGAACACTCACAAATGTGTCCTTCCTACTTTCTTCAGTTTTTTTATCTAGTAATCAATTACTGTAAAATGTACTCTTAATTTCTCTCATTTATTGGCAGGAAACCTAAAAAACTCTTTTCTGTATGATAATATTTTGTATGTACACCAGTATTATATAGAGCCCTGGTAGTGCAGTGGTTAAGCATTTGGCTGCTAACCAGAAGGTCAGCAGTTTGAATCCAGCAGCCACTCCTTGGAAACGCTATGGGGCAGTTCTACTCTGTCCTGCAGGGTTGCTCTGAGTTGGAATCGACTCGGCAGCAATGGGTTTGGTTGTTTTGTTTGGGGTTTTTTTTGGAGTATTATATACATATAAAATATTATCATGGAAATGTTGTTATAGCATGCAGTGAGCACAATTTAAACTTCCTTTGACCGAGCATCTTGTAATGCCTGATGGTTCTCATTCGCAAGATAGGTACTCATGGTACCATTTTATAATTCCACTTTAGTAAAGCATAGGCCTTGGAATCCAGGTAGACTTGAATGTAGGTCCTGAATTATCCACTTGCAAGGTCAGAGACCTTTGATAAGTTACACAGCCTCTCCAAGTGTAAAATGGAAGTGGTATACCTATCTTGTGGCTTTATTTGGAGTTATAAATTGCGTGTGTAAAGTATCTACCATGATTCCTGGCACCTACTAGAATCTCAGGTAGACCTCATCATCATCAGTCATTGTAAATTGACTGTGTCTGTAATATGCCCTGAAACAGCCTACATTAAATACATTAATAATGTTGTTTAACTTAGGATTCCGGTTAATTTGGTGCTGGTAAAATAAATTTTATTGCCTTTTTGTAAAATCATGACTAAAATTAAGCATTTCGATCACTGTAGAACACTGATTAAATTTTTATAAGATTTAAGTATGTACCCATAACTCTATTTTAAATAGTTTGATTATTGTTGACTCCAAGCCATACTTAAGAGTTTATTTTTCTCATCAGTGTGGTATTCCTGTGGCCTCTCAGAACCTGGCAATCATCTAACCCTCCTAGATTTTGACTGATTCAGTCATGTAAACCCTGATTTAGCTTTGGGAATCAAGGGACAAGTTTACAAGTGTGGACCAGGAACATTAAATTTGTTGCCAGTGGAAATCTATCAGGAGCTTACTAAAAAGGCCCTTTCACTCAAAATTTGGTTGAGGGAGTATAGGATGTTTGTGTAAGCTTCATGTAACTCCAAAGTATATAAAAGTGATATTTTAATAATTATAACTGTAATTTATGAATCCAAATATAAAACTTTTTATAAAAAAAATTAGTCAAGTAGAACAATGAGGTGCTTTAGCCAGAAACTTGAAATTAGGATATTCTAGATGGCCACTGTAGATATCCTTTGGCTCAGCATCTGACTAATTTCTGTATCGTTGTTTAGGTACTATAGTATCAAGAAAATTCTAATTCACAAAGATACCAAAAAACCAAACCCATTGCTATAGAGGCAGTTCCGACTCATAGAGACCCTATAGGACTGAGTAGAACTGCTGCCCCATGGGGTTTCCAAGGCTGCAAATCTCTGCAGACTCAGAATACTCTTCATTTAAACTGAGCAAAAAACGTTAATGAGTAATAAAGAGATTTTTGTTTTTGAGTTGAGTCACTATGAGCACTGAAGTCAGACTAAGACACTAGGTTAGAGCTCTTTTTCTCTAAGTTCCTAATTGTATGACCCTGATTAAATTACGGAATCTAAAAGCTTCAGATTTCTACGCACTGACCTAACTTCATAGTATTCTCAAAGGGACTAAATGTAGAATGCCTAATACACAGTAAGGATTCAGAAGCTGCTTTGTATACATGAAAGTCAGTATACAAAACATACTAGTGGCCAAAATTACAATAACATGGTTGCCAATTACATGGCGACAAGAACATTCATCAAGAAGATTGTTCTGAGCTTGCTTAGAATTGTGTTGAGTGTCATCACATATGTGCTGTACAATTTTATGTTCCCAGAAAAGTACAACTTTAATTTTTAAAAAAATTAAAAAGAGTGGTACACAGCAAGGACATTTAAACTTTGGTGCATTCACACATTTAAAAGACATCTAAGATACATGTACAGAAATAGTGAAGAAGTTTAAGGTTTATACAACTCAGTATACAAACAGCCTCCCTTATATTAACTGTCATTATAAAAGACGTGTGTGTGCATTTCTTAACTTAGTTTTTAAAGAATAGTTCAGAATAGATTTTTAAATATTAAATTTGAATCAGATGTTTGTAAAACTCCGTAACACCTTTGCAGAAAATCTATAACCAACTTTTCTTGAGTAGTGAAATAAAGATATTTAAATAAAAGAAGTGCTTAAAATTGTTTTAGTGGTAAGACAACTTTTTACATAGCTAAAATTCATTATATGGGCTTAAAATATCTAACCAGTGTATCTTTTTCTCAGTGATAACTTTGGTAAGCTAAAGTTATGAATATAGTCAACAAATACATTCAACAACTTGAATGCCACCTATGTACAAGGCATAGCTTGAGGTGCTAGGGCTGCATCACTGAAAAAATAAAGGTCAATTACAGTTTAACCTTTTCTCTATGATTTTCTCTTTTTTACCTTTATTTAAGAAATCACAGTCATATTGTTCTATATTATAAATATTTTATAGCTTTATTTTTCATATTTAAATCCTTAATCCACCTGGAATTGATGGAAGGAGGAAGAATTAGAGATCCAATTTATTCTATTTTGCAACAACAGTTTTGGAACAACCCACCTTTTTCCCACTGCTCTTCAACGGTACCTCTATCTTTTACTAAGCCTGGCTAATAGATATTCCTTTTCATTTATATTTTAGGAAATTTGCTGTATCAGCAAAAATTCCTGAAACCAAGTGGTGTCAGAAGTGTTGCGTTGGTAAGTAAACTGTCCAATAACTTGTAGCCCTCACGTTTTAAACGAGTGGATAAGAAAACTCCATGAGGCTCAGTTTTTGTTTGTTTGTTTATTTAGTATAAGACTACCCCAGGGCATACTGTCAGTAAGAGTTTATTTTTTCCGCTTGGCTGTTCCATCCCAACATAGACTCAGCATAATTAACACCTTACACATAGCAGATGTTTGGTTAATAATTTGTTGATGTAAAAAATGGAGAAAGTCGTATGAGTTTTTATTATAGCACTTTATCACCCCCTGTTCTCTAAGGAGCCTGTTACTTACCATTCACCACTCTACTTAGTAATGGCTTGTAATGCTGCATTTATTCATTCCTACGTATTTTTATGCCTTTAGTATGTGAAACCTTGTGCTCTGTGATATGAAGGTTATAGTCTCCCATTTACATATCATTCATCCCCCGTCCCCATAACAACTTACTATTGTTGGCTGCCATCGAATCAGCACCCAACTCACGGCAACCCCACACACAATGGGATTGGACTGTTGTGATCCTTAGGGTTTTCACTGGCCGATTTTGGGAAGTAGACCACCAGGCCTCTCCTACTCTGGCTTAGTCTGAGAGTTCCACTGAAACCTGTTCAGCATCGCAGCAACACGCAAGCCTCCACTAGTAGATGGTGGTGGCTGTACTTGAGGTGCATTGGCTGGGAATGGAACGCAGGTCATAGAAGATGAGAATTCTACTGCCAAACCACCACTGCCCTCCCATAACAACTAGCAGTTTTATTTACGTATAGGAAAAACAAAAACGGTTTCCTTCCTTAAATTAATAGTATTTTAAAAGGGAAAAAGAAGGAAGAAGATAAATCACTATACTGCAAAGTATAATGTGGAAAGGACTCTAAAAAGGAGATCTCATTTGGCTAGGCCTCAAAAAGAAGGCAGATTTTAACTATACATAGTTAAAGAGGCCATTTCAGAAGAAATGATGTAACAAATATGGGGGCAAAAAAGAATAAAGCTTGCATAATAAATCCTAAATATTCCATTTTAGCGGGAGTTAAGAGTACAGAGGGAAGAACGGTCAATGATTAGTGTGGACAGTTACATTGGAGATACCTTGTGAGAGGTCTTGTATGAACAGCCTGAGGAATGTGGACTTTATTCACAATACAATAAGGAATGTCCTGAGCTATGAGCAGCAGCAGTGGAAATAGAAAGGAAGAACAATCTGGGTGTGAAGGAAAAAGAAATTAGAGACGACTCTGAGAATGTGAACTCCAAAGACTGCAGGACAGCACAGTTGTTACCAGGAAGCAAGAGGAGCAGCTAGTTTGGGCCAAAGGAGAATGACAGGTTTGGGTGTTGATGTGATACTCCGAGTCACCATCAGAACACCCAGCATACTAATCTTGACACTGTGCTTGGGGAGAAGCAGGCAGGTTTTTCCTTGCAACTGAAATTTCCCATACAGACTTTGCTGTCTCCGTTGGCTGAGTAATTTTGCTTTTCACCTTTTCTCTGCCATTTAAATATTTCAAATCTATATTGTTACAAATTTTACTCTGTTACCATTTTTACTTTTAAAAATTTTCAACTTTACTTCAAATATATTTCTTTAAATCTTAACCAGGGGAAGGAAAATCCAAAACACCAGACAATTTAGTTTCATTATTTCTGAAGTGGTGTTTTGAGATGTGATTCATCTCTGTGATGTTTTCCAGTGGCCGCAAGAGTTTAATAAAAAGGGAGAAGGCGTACAAGTGTCGCGGTTTTAGAACCAAAGCATTGTTACTTCTGAACATTACCACCAGAAGCACCCTGAACCACCTGTCCACGACTGTGCTGCACCTGGCCTGTCCCCTGTAGCCTATCAGTTCAACAACTTCTCCCCAAATCTACATCACCATTTCTTCAGGATCTTCTCATACTCTTTCCTATAGAGTAGAACTTGCCATATGGGGTTTCGTAGGCTGTAATCTTTATGGGAGCAGATCACCAGGTCTTTTCTCCTGCAGAGCTGCTGGTGGGTTCTAACCACAGACCTTTCCATTAGCAGCACTTAACTATGAAGTCCTTCTCCCTCCCCCACCTCTACCAGCAGTTTTATTTGCGGGTACAAACAGCCGGCAAGTTTCCTCCTATTACCTGAAACAGTATTTCTTTTTCACCTTGTTGTCTAATTAAGAAATTGAACTGGCAATCAGCTTTTGTTTTTTTTTTGGTTGGTTTGTTTGTTTGCTTTCTGAGCATACAATTATTATTATAAGGACATTGTATTATAAGAGAAATCATATATACTTTTTGCCTTGACAGTGAGAAATCCTTACACGGGCCATAAATACCTATGCGGGGCACTTCACACTAGCATTGTGCTATTAGAATGGGTTGAACCAATGCAGAAATTTATGTTAATTAAGGTAAGCCTGAAAGTCAGCTTATGTCGTTCTTAGTACAAAGCTTGATTGTAATGTTTTCTGTTCTTTCAGGTCAGAAATGCATTTCAGAAAACGTTTTTTCAGTAATTTTCAAGTTAATGGTTTTGGATTGTGTGGCAGTGTGGTGGAAATCTTTCCAAATGTCAGGCATTTAATTAGACTGATGAAAGTTTGAAAGAGACTGGAGAAATAGTGCCAAGGGTATGGCCCTGGGGAGCTGAAAGTGATATGGCTCATATACAGCCTGATGTCAAGAACAGGAGGTGCTAAAAGATGAAGAAAATGTTGTTTTGAATATATTCTCTGGTTGACCTCCTTCATTATAGCAAAGAAACACCCTTGAGGTTGGAATTTGATCTAAGAGAACAAAGGATAACCATAATGAGGAGGAAATTATTTGTTTTGGCTATATGCTGCCAATTCATTTGCCCAGGCCTTCCCATGGATGGTTTTTGTGCCTTAATTTCTCTAGAACCTTTATGTAATGAATATTCTTTAAAATATTTACTCATCTGTAACTTACATTTTGACGAAAAACTAATTTTTAAAATTTATGATGTATAGGCTGAGTCACACTAAGGAAATACTAAGTGAATTTTTTAAAATAATATTTTCATTGAGTTTTTGGTGAAAGTTTACACAGCAAGTAAGGTTCCCATTAGACATTTTCCACACAAATTCTTCAGTGATACCTAACAACATAATAAATGGTTACGTTTATCACAGCGTGTCAACATTCTCTTTAACTGTGTTCTGTTTGTTCTCTTTCTGATACTCTAGTTTTCCTACCCCTTATCATTGCATCTTTGATTTTGAGTAATTGTTGACCTTTTGGTTTCATATTGATGGTTTTTAAGTAGAGAACTGATCTAACGGGTAATATTCTTTATTTTGTGTGCCACCCTGCTGTTTCGCCAAAAGATAATCTCAGGGGATAGGCTTGGTTCTAAAATTAGAGTGTCTCGGGGCAATAGTCTCAGGGAGTCTTCTGTTCTCTACTCTTTGTTTGTCTGGCCTTTTTTTTTTTTTTAAGAATTTGAGTTTTCCATATTTTCATCCCACTGTCCGGGACCATCTGTTGTACCTCAGTCAGAAAGGTCAGTGGTGGTAGCTGGGCACCATCTAGTTCTTCTAGTCTCAGGGTAGATGAGGTTGTGGCTCATGCAGACTGGTTTCTTCTCTGAGCTTTTGGTTACCCTCTTACTGTTTTACTTCTGGTGAGTAGAGGTCTGTATGTAATTATGTCTTAGATGGCCACTTGCGCAAGCTTTTAAGATCCCAGACGCTACTTCACTAGGATGCAGATCACGACTTTTGTGAACTATATCATGCCAGTTGACTGAGTTATCCCATGAGACTATGGTCCTAAGCTTTCAAACCCAGAAAACCAGTCTTGGAAGGTTTTTGGTTCTGTGTGAGGAGTATCTGTATTTGTGTCTTCTGTGAGTATATGTGCCTGCACCAACGTGTTTGTATTTACATGATACTTCTATCATATACTCCTAATGGTGCAGTGGTTAAGTGCTTGGCTGCTAACCCAAAGGTCAGTGGTTCAAACTCACCAGCTGCTCCACAGGAGAAAAATGTGGCAGTCTGCTTCTGTAAAGATTTACAGCCTTGACATTTGACAAAGTCCAACACACATTCATGATAAAAACTCTCAGCAAAATAGGAATAGAAGGGAAATTCCTCAAAGTAATAAAGGACATTTATACAAAGCCAACAGCCAGCATCATCCTAAATGGAGAGAGTCCAAAAGTGTTCCCCTTAAGAACAGAAACCAGACAAGGATGCCCTTTATCATCACTCTTATTCAACATTGTGCTGGAGATCCTAGCCAGAGCAGTTAGGCTAGTTAAAGAAATAAAGGGCATCCAAATTGGTAAGGAAGAGGTATAAGTATCCCTATTTGCAGATGATATGAAAACCCCAAAGAATTCACAAGAAAACTACTAGAACTAATAGAAGATTTCTTCAAAGTATCAGGGTACAAGATAAACATACAAAAATCCATCAGATTCCTCTACATCAACAAAGAGAACTTCAAACAGGAAATCACCACATCAATAACGTTTTCAGTGGCCCCCAAGAAGATAAAATACTTAGGAATGAATCTAACTAGAGACATAAAAGACCTATACAAAGAAAACTACAAGTCACTACTGCAAGAAACCAAAGGAGACCTACATAAATAGAAAAACATGCCTTGCTTAAGGATAAGAAGACTCAATATTGTGAAAATGTCTGATCTACCCAAAGCAATCTACAGATACAATGCAGTCCTGATCCAAATTCCAACAACATTTTCTAACACAATGGAGAAACAAACTACCAACTTCGTATGAAAAAGGAAGAGGCCCCTGGTAAGTAAAGCATTATTGAAGAAGAACAAAGTGGGAGCCCTCACACAACCTGATTTTAGAACCCGTTATACCGTCCTGGTAGTCAAAACAGTCTGGTTCTGGTACAAAAACAGATACATAGACCAATGGAACAGAATTGAGAATCCAGATTTAAATTCATCTACCTGTGAGCAGCTGATATTTGACAGAGGCCCAAAGCCTGTTAAATGGGGAAAAGACAGTCTCTTTAACAAATGATGCTGGCATAACTGGATATCCACTTGCAAAAAAATGAAACAAAACCCATACCTCGCACCGTGTACAAAAACTAACTCAAAATGGATCAAAGACCTAAACAAAATCTAAAACGATAAAGATCATGGAAGAAAAAATGGGGACAATACTAGGAGCCCTAATACATGGCATAAACAAAATACAAACTGTAACTAACAATGCACAAACACCAGAAGAGAAACTAGAGAACTGGGAGCTCCTAAAAATCATGAGACCTGTCTTAGTCATCTAGTGCTACTGTAACAGAAATACCACAAGTGGATGGCTTTAACAAAGAGAAATTTATTTTCTCATAGTCTGGTAGGTTACAAGTCCAAATTCAGGCTGCTGGCTCCAGGGGAAGGCTTTTCTCTCTGTCGGCTCTGGAGGAAGGTCCTTGTTCTCAATCTTCCCCTGGTCAAGGAGCTTCTCAGGCACAGGGACCCCAGGTCCAAAGGACACGCTCTGCTCCTGGTGCTGCTTTCTTGGTGGTATGAGGTTCCCCACTCTCTGCTTCTCTTTCCTTTTATCTCTGAAGAGATAAAAGGTGGTACAGGCTACATCCCAGGGAAACTCCCATGACAAGACCAAATGGGCGGCTTCTGTCTGGAGGCAGGATGAGAAGGCAAGAAGGGACAGGAGCTGGTTGGATGGACACGGGAAACCCAGGGTGGAAAGGGGAAGTGTGCTGTCACATTATAGGGATTGCAACTAGTGTCACATAACAGTATGTGTATAAAGTTTTGGTTGAGAAATTAACTTGAGCTGTAAACTTTCACCTAAAGCACAATTTAAAAAAAAAGATTTCTAGCCTTGGAAACCCCTTGGAGCAGTTCTACTCTGTCCTACAGGGTTGCTGTGAATTGGAATTGACTCGACAGCAATGGGTTTGGTTTTTGGTTTTATAGATACTTCTGTCTCTTCTCGCCTATGTACACATCTGTGCCTGGCTGTATACCAACCAGTATGCCTGTGCCCATCCATATGTGCTCTAACACTCATTTTCACTTTGGTTGTACTGCGGCTCACTACATCCACATTCAGCGCCGCTTTTCCCATCACTAAAAATAACACGTCTCTACAATCTAAAGCATACTTTCCTCGCCGCCCTCCGTCTCCTCTCCCTGCTAACCACCAATTAACACTGGTCTCTGTATATACCTTTTCTTGTCTTCTTGTAAAAGAGGGATCGTGCAATGTGTGGCCCTTGTATGCTTGACTTGTTTTACTTAGCATCATGACCTCCAAGTCCATCCATGTTGTGTTTCGATGCCTCGTTGTGCTTTATTTATGGTCACGTAGTACTCCATGTATGTACCACAGTTTGCTTTTTCGTTCATGGGCCCTTTGGTTGTTTCCACTTATTTGCTATTGTGAATAAAGCAGCAATGAATGTAGGTGTGTATATCTGTCTGTGTCATTACTTTTAGGAATCTAGGGTATATACCTAGGAGTGGGATTGCTGGATCATGGGATACTTCTGTTTCTAGTTTTTTGAGAAAGCACCATACTGTTTTCTGTAGTGGTTGTACTATTTTACAGTTCCACCAGCAATGGATCAGGGTTTTAATCTCCCCACATCCTTGCCAATATTTATCTGTTTTTTTGTTTGTTTTTTGTTATCAGTGCCATTTTAGTAGGATAAGATGGTATCTCATTGTAGTTTTGATTTGCATCTCTATAATGGCTAATTGTGAACATCTCTTCGTATGTTTCAAGGCTGCTTGGATGTCCTCTTTGGTGAAGGTTCTGTTCATGACCTTTGCCCGTTTTGTGTTTGGGTTGTTTTGTCTTTTTGTTGTTGAGCTGTCAAAGTTTTCTGTAGATGTTAGAGATTAGACCTGTATTGAATCAGTCGTTTCCAAAGATTTTTGCCCAGTCTATAGGTTGTGTATTTACTCTTTTAATAAAGTCTTTTGATGAGTATAAGTTTTTAGTTTTTATAAGGTCCCATCCATTTTGTCTTCATCTATTCATGCATTTGGTGTTAAGTTTGTTATCCAGTTTTTACAAAAGATTAGTTCCCATAGTTTTCTCCCAAGAATTTTATGGTTTTAGGTTTAACATTTAGGTCTTTGATCCAGATTAAGTTTTTGTGTTTTTTTTTTGTGAGGTATGGGTCTTGTTTCATTTTTCTGCAGGTGGATATCCTGTTTTGCTAACAACATTTATTAAAGAGACTGTTCTGCCCCACTGAATGGACTTTCACCCCTTGTTGAAAATCAGTTGTTCAGAGATTAAAAAAAAAAAAAAAATAGCTGGGTTTAATTGTCAATTCTCAGTTCTGTCCTATAAAACCAAACACATAAACTTTTAAAAGCTGTTTTCTCTGCTGTTATATATGGATTAAGCACTCTTACTTATGAGAGTTTTATATCTCAGTAGAAATTGGAGTCAGAGTATAATCAGAGTGGGATTCTTCCTAAATTGTAAAATATAGAATTAGGATAAAGAATTGGTGTTTCTTGTTATTTAAAATTTTTAAGTGATGAAGGGATCTATTTTTAATTTTTACATCAATATAACCTCAAGGTTAAAACCAGATGCCAAAGAGTCGGCTCCCAGTGATGGTGACCCCGTGTGTGTCAGGGCAGACCACGCCCTGTAGGGCTTTCAGCTCCGAGTGATGGTGGCCCCGTGTGTGTCAGGGCAGACCACGCCCTGTAGGGCTTTCAGCTCCCAGTGATGGTGACCCCGTGTGTGTCAGGGCAGACCATGCCCTGTAGGGCTTTCAGCTCCGAGTGATGGTGGCCCCGTGTGTGTCAGGGCAGACCACGCCCTGTAGGGCTTTCAGTGGTTAATTTTTTTTTAGAAGTAGATTGCCAAGCATTTCTTTTGAGGCACCTCTGAGTGGACTTGAACCTCCAACTTTTCGGTTAACAGCTGAGCACCTTAACCGTTTGCACCACCCAGGAACTCCTCAGACCCTCTAGGATTAACTCTGGTTAAAGAAGTGGAAAAATAGTTTGAAAAATTTGAAACATACCAAGATAATATTTTCACAAATAAATTCACTGAAACAAAAATTCTTTAAACCAAAAGCTGACAGAAAAGTAGCCTTATGAATTGTCTGAAGCAGAGTTACTGAATACAGCCCATTTATTGCAAATTTTTTTGTTCTCAGTTCTTCTTTGTTCTTTCATATTTGATAAAGGCATACCGTGTCCTAGATGGAGTATAAAGAGTATAAAGTATATACAGACTTGGAGTCTTCTGCAGCCCCTTCCTTCCCTGACTACGTTCTTCCTTCCTTTTTTTCAGTCCATTTTAGGTGTCTTTCTTATTCCTTCCATTCCTAATCTCTATCAAAATGAAAAACAGTTTCATCATAGCAGTAAATTATATATACTGATAGACTGATTAAACCTTAGCATAAATGAATTTCATGTCTCTTCTGATATGTTAAGCCATTTATTCTAATATGTAATGAAGGTCCTTTTTCTCTATTAAAGGAATTTTGGGTATCAAGAATATACAGGAGAGAATACATATTTTGAAGAAATGGGAAGCTTAAAAATTACCCATCCGTGGCTTCTCTTCTCCAGGTGGATGGCACCTTGGTCCCCAGGAACACAGGTGTGGAGCCTGGACTGACTCTGACTAATGAGGCCTGTTGGAGTCTTGGTGGCATAGTGGTTAAGAATTTGTCTGCTAACCAAAAGGTCAGCAGTTCGAATCCACCAGCTGCTCCTTGGAAACCCTATGGGGCAGTTCTCCTCTGTCCTGTAGGGTCACTATAAGGCAGAAGCGACTCAACAGCAACAAGTTTACCAGGATTCTAAGATAGTAGACTAATAGTACAATTCTGTTTGCAGGTTTCCTTCAAGACATTCTTACTCTACCCCCTTTGCTTAAACCCTCTGAGCCATACACAGGCCCTTACCTGTCTCCTTAATCTTATCATGACTATTCTTTCTGTCTCACTGCTTCAAGACTTTACTGTTTGTATATTTTGTTTCTCCATATTTGACATTAATTTTATTAATATTTATGATGTTGCTACACTATAACTTTATCAGATTTGTTCAAAACATTCTTATGCTTTCTCTATAATTATCCTTTCCCTATCCTTTCTAAATGACATTTCTGACAAATGTTTTTGTTTCGTTAGACCATGTTTTTATCATAAATGAAAGATCTTCCCAGCAAACATGTACTTATTACAAACCAGGCACAAGCTTTTTAGTAAAGAGACAAATATGAATAACATGTAGCACCTGCCCTCAAGGATAATCACCAATAACAACTGGATTTAAAACTGTTAGAAGGAAATCTCCTTCACTTATTCATGGTGCTTCATGTTATTATTGGAAACTAATAGAAATAGTCAAAAGCTATTGGTTTTCTCATTTGCTGACAAAAAATTAGGAAAGAAGCAGAAGCATTGCTTTCTTTCTGCTTTACTGTTCTCATCACATTTCAAAGAGAATTAATCTTTTTTTAACCTTATGTCTTAGTTATCTAGTGCTGCCATAACAGAAATACCACAAGTGGATGGCTTTAACAAAGCGAAATTTATTTTCTCACAGTCTAGTAGGTTATAAGCCCAAATTCAGGGTGTCATCTCTAGGGGAAGGCTTTCTGTCTCTGACAGCTTTGGAGGAAGATGCCTTGTCATCAGTCTTCCCATGGTCAAGGAGCTTCTCAGGCGCAGGGACCCTGGGTCCAAACGATGCACCCTGCTCCTGGTGCTGCTTTCTTGGTGGTATGAGATCCTCCACTCTCTGCTTGCTTCCCTTTCCTTTTATCCCTTGAGATAAAAGGTGGTGCAGGCCACACCCCAGGGATATTCCCTTTACCTTGCATCAGGGAGGTGACCTGAGTGAGGGTGGTGTTACAATCCCACCTGAATCCTCTCAACATAAAATTACAATCACAAAAAGGAGGACAACCACACTATACTGGGAGTCATGGCCTAAGCAAGTTGATACACACATTTTGGGGGGACATAATTCGGTCCATGACACCTTATTAAAGCTATGAGAGATTTTATCCAAAGAACATGCTCCAGGTAATGGGAAGGCTCCTAGAAATGAGGTTTGGAGAGGATTGATGAAGTACCTGGGCGTGGGCTGGAGGCACTCCAGTGGCCATAGAGAAGGAAGGGATGTGGGCACCATGAATCATCTACTGCTCCCCAGTCCAGCCAGGAGGACCGCATTGTGTCTTCTAACACTAAAACCAGTAGTAAGGGTCGCCCATTTCACCTTTTTGTTTTCTCGAGAAAATGCTGTATTAAGTGAAAATAGTCTGTTCCTAGTTACATTAGTTATGTGTGTGGTGTGGTATTTGGTGTATTTTTTTTATTAGTGGTTAAGAAGACATACCGAAACTTTCTGAGACCTGTATATATCATTGGAGCTCTGGTGGCGTAGTGGTTAAGAGCTCAGATACTAACCAGAAGGTTGGCAGTTCAGATCCACCAGCTGCTCCTTGGAAACCCTGTCCGATAGGGTCGCCATGTGTTGGAACCTATTCAACGGCGCCTGACGACAACCACATGCGCATCATGAGTCGGAACTCACTCGATGGAAGCGAGTTTGGTTTTTTTTATCTGGTGTATGTATCAAAATTTGGATCTTAGTGATTTTGTATATCAGTAGTTCTCCGTGGGGGGTGGTTTTGCCGCCAGGGGACACCTGACAATGCCCAGAGCCTTTTCTGGTTGCCACAACTTGGGACAGAGGTTAGGGATACTGCTAGACAGTCCTCCACAACAAAGAATTATCCAACTCAAAATGTCAATAGTAAATGTTGAGGTTGAGAAATCCTGTTGCCAATAAACATAGAATGGAAACGCAGAAAGAATGACATTCCTGGTAGGAGGAGGACAAATAATGAATCAGTGGTTTAAACAAAATAAACCGGGTTGAAGTAAGACAAATATATATCATGTCATGAAATATGTATGACATACCATGAAACAGAAACTAAGAACAAAATCCCGGAAGTACATTGTACTAGGCATTGTCATTATTGAGTTGCCAGTCTATTGCAAAGCATGTAAACAGAATAAATAAGGTCATGGAGAATTTTATAATCAATATGGTTTAGTAGATATGTATCCTGAATTCTGCTTTGGTTGGAGAGGAGTTTGAGTGGGCCCACCCTGGATAAACAACTCTCAGGGGCATTTGCAGGGATGGAAGGGGGCTCAGCAGCTGTGCACTTGAGTGATAGTCTAGCCTGTCCTCCCAGGGACAGTGCCTGGCAGGCAGAGCCTTTTAAGCTGGAAGTTGTATGAAAAATCGAATTTAGCATCCAAAGGATTATTAGATTTAAGGATATCAGTGTTTAATGTGCTAAAACTGAAGGTTATATGAAAGTGATTGGGAGTCAGGATAACCTACACTGGCGGTAAATCGGATTTAACAGTTTTAGGAGGATTACTCAGCGCAAACAAGAAGGATTTATCCCAGGGAGGACTCAGAAATAAAAGGGAATCCCATTACAGTGGTATAAATATTCCGATTATCTCAGTGTGTTACATGTTGTTTGGTGCCCTCCAGTTGGTTCCGAAACATAGTGATCCTACGTACAATAGAACAAAACGTTGCCTGGTCCTGCGCCATTCTCACAGTCGTTATTATACTTGAGCCCATCATTGCAGCAATTGTCAGTCTATCTCGTTCACGGCGTTTCTCTCTTTTGATGACCCATTACCTTACCAAGCATGTCGTCCTCTTCCAGGGACTGGCCCCTCTTGATAACATGTGCAAAGTAGGTGACACAAAGTCTCACCGTCCTCGCTTCTAAGGAGTATTCTGGCTGTACTGATTCCAAGACAGATTTGTTCATTCTTCTGGCAGTCCATGGATATTCCGTATTCTTCACCAACACCACAACTCAAAAGCATCAGCTCTTCTTCAGTCTTCTTATTCATTGTCCAGCTTTCGCATGCATATGAGGCGGTTGAAAACATCATGGCTTGGGTCAGGTGCACCTTAGTCTTCGAAGTGACGTCTTTGCTTTAGTGCTTTAAAAGAAGTCTTTTGCAGCAGATTTGCCCAATGCAATATGTCCTTTGATTTCTTGACTGCTGCTTCTATGGCGCTAACTATGAATCCAAGTAAAGTGAAATTCTTTACAACATCAATATTTTGTCCATTTATCGTGATGTTGCTTATTGATCCAGATGTGAGGATTTTTTTCTTTATGTTGAGGTGTAATCCATTCAGCAAGCTGTGGTCTTTGATCTTCATCAATAAGCGCTTCAAGTCCTGTTCATTTTCAGCAAGCAAGGCTGTGTGGTCTGCGTATCAAAGTTTGTTAATGAGTCTTCATCCAGTCCTGATCCCATTCCTCTTCATTATAGTCCAGCTTCTCAGATTATTTGCTGAGCATACAGATTGAATAAGTATGGTGAAAGGATACAACCTGACACACAACTTTTCTGATTTTAAACCACAGAGTATACCCTTGTTTAAATATTCTGATGACCTCAGTGTGTTATATAGAAACACAAAAAGAAGATAATCCCACTACCGTTTAATAGTGTTTTGGGTATTGTGCCCGAGAGTAATGAAACATATTGAAAGAAATTTAGAAGAGGAAATGTAATTATGTATAAACCCTTTGCCGTCGAGTGGTTTCCGACTTATAGCGACCCTGTAGGACAGAGTAGAACTGCCCCGTAGGATTTCCAAGGAGTGGCTGGTGGATTCACACTGCCAGCGTTTTGATTAGCAGCTGTAGCTCACTGTAGCTCTCAACCACTGTGCCACCAGGGCTCATATATTTATAATCATAAATAATGTGAAACGGTCAAGTTTTTTAATTTTGGCCAGATTAAAAGAATAACTTTGTTAAATACTGGGAATAACCGTTTTGAAAATTCATAACGGCAACGAAAGAAATAAAAGTTAATAAGTGTAAGACCAATGTTTTTTAAAAGAAATTTTGTTTAAAAATATTAAAGACTTGAGTAAATGTAAAATCATGGCCTGTCTCGGATGTCATTTTTCTCTGGACTAGTTTATAGTTTGTGATGTGAACAGTTGCAGTTAAAATCTCAGTGAGAATTTTCTATCAGAAGAATAAAAAGACCATTAAAACTTATTCTGAAAAAGCAGTGGTGGGGAAAATTCTTCAACTTGGTACTTCTTGCATGTTTTGAGCAATCTTAGCCAATGTAGCCCTAGTTCATTTTGGAAAATTTGACAAGTGAAAGAAATGCTAACTTCTTGAAAAAGAATTGAGTTACATCGGGAGTTGTAGTAAGAAAAGCATTAAAATACCTATTAGTTAAAAGGGCAAAGGGGTAGCTTGTATGCAAAGAAATACAGTTATTAAATGAAAGCTTGAAAAAAAGTCAACTTTATTAAAATAACAAATTGTTTTTGTTGGTTAATATCCACTGCTGGAGAGATTTGGTGAAACTGGTATATTTGCGTATATTCAGAAAAACACTAAAAAAAGAATTTTTTTGTTAATAACATTCTGGCACCTCAGAACTCCCCATGGCACCTGTTCTGGTTGCCGCCACCCCCTCTTTCCTACAAAGGAAACCATTGTCCTAACTTTTATGGCTAGAGAAAGTCCTTGCTTTTCTTTCTAGTATTACTGTATAAGTATGCATCCCTAAACATTAGAATTAATTTTATCTGAGTTTTGTAACAGTGTATAAGTGGAATCAACAGTATGTATTCAGTTGTGTCTGGCTTCTTTTTACAACATTTGATTTGTGTAGTTCTTGGATGTAGATATAGATTGTTTATTTTCATTGCTGTGTATTCTATTGTGTGAATATGCCATAGTTTTATTCATTTACTGTTGATAGGCATTTAGGTTATTTCCAGTTTTTGGTTATTCTGAACAATGCTGCTGTGAGCATCTGTGTATATGTCTCCTGGTGTGCATGTGCTTGTGTACCCTGGGGTGTGTACCCAGGACCGCCATTGCAGATTTTAGGCATCCTCTGTGCTACTGGATAATGTAATTAGCCGATGTGGGTATACCAGTTTTTATTCCCACCACCAATGTGGGAGCATCTGTTTACTCCTTTCCAATACTGTTACTGTTACTTTTTTTAGTTTATTTTTAACCAGTCTGGTGGGTATCTCTGGTATCTCATTGTGGTTTTATTTCCTAATTACTAATGCAGTTAGTGTCTTCCATCTATTTTTCCAAACTTCTAAATGTAATGTATTCACCCTCTTTATAATACAAAAAAAAAATTAAGTTGTTTAAAATTAAAATTGATTGTATTATAACTGTGTAAGTTAACTTATTGGGTGAAATCACTTGCGATATGAAGCTAAATTTCTCTCTAACTTGTGACTCTATCCACACTTAGAAGTGTTTCTGGCTGATTAAATTTTCAGTTCTCTTAGCCATGTTTGCTCAGTTGAAAAAGAAGGCAAAAGGAAGTATAAACGGAGGTCAAATTGGGAGACGGGAGACCATGCCACAAAGCACAGGGGGACCCTGAACCAGTCACCCTACTCCTGGGCCTCAGTTTCCAACTCAGAAAAAAGAGGGTTGGACGGTTGATTTTTTTACTTCCCTTCCAGTCCTGTTGTCATTCCCAGGTGCCATCAAGTAGATTCTGACTCATGGAAGAACTGCCCCATAGGTTTCTTAGGCTATAACCTTTTTAGAAGCAGATCCCCAGGTCTTCTTTCCCTGAGGAGCCATTGAGTGGGTTCAGACTGCTGACCTTGGGTTAATAGCTGAGCACTTAACCATTGCACCACTAGAGCTCCTTCTTCCAGACCTAAGAGCCTAAAATTATGGGATTTTAATGTTAAAATTTCACGTTGGTGAGCCTAAAATCTTTATAAAAATACTTTATAATTCAGATTTTTTGGCATACCCTGAGTTTCTGTGACAAGAAGAATCTTTATAGTAGAAAGCTATTTCATATATTTTTATAAAACTAAAGATTGTTAATAGTATAAATTATTTGGCTTTTGGGTCTTCTTTGTTTAATGTTTTTTTGTTTCTTCTCTCAGCACATAGATTTTCCTATACCCTGCCCACTTAGAATGTTTGAAATGCTGGTAGTTCCTGAACAGGAGTACCCGTTAGTTTGTGTTGGTGTCAGTAGAGGGAGAGACTTCAACCAGGTGGTTCAATTTGAGACTGTCAATCCAAATTCTACCTCTTCGTGGTTTACCGAATCAGGTTTGTGATTTTTATTGACTTATTAAGACGTGTGTGTGTGTGTGTGTGTGTGTGTGTACACACACACATACATATACACACACACATACATACTAGTTTTATAATTTAATGTTTCTTTAAGCAGAAATAGTGCATGGAAATCCAGTTTTAAATACCTACTATGAAACTGGGAGAAAATGACTTGTTTTCAAATAGCTAATTTGTTCAATACATTTGAAACAATTTGATTGACAGAAAATGTGTATTGAGACTTGACTGTGTCCAGAGCATATGCACCAACTTTTTATTTAGAGATGAGTTTTGTATAGATTAATCCTGAGAGTCCTGTATTTGATGTATATTAACACACAGTTTTCCATATACATGTCTGTTTGTATAAAATGAGGTATACCTGGGCCATTTTATGATTTTTGAGAAACACAACATAAAATATGACATTTTAAATAATAGCTTATGTATGCGTAAATGTTTTTTAATGCTTTGATGTAGTACATTCAATTTTTTGAATTTATTTTTTAGAGAATTTTATATGCACCTAAACTTTTTTTTTATTGTTTTGAATGCAGTTTATTAATATGAAAATGAATCTTTATGAAATGCTTATTTTTGACATAGGACACATTAAAAAAAACCTGGGCACTTAATGATTTCATAACTTTCAAAATTTTCAGCTACTTAATGTAATTTAAAATGGTATATACCTAAAAATTGCATTATTACATAATTCCAGTTGCCCTGGCTCTGATGATTTTACCTTTTTAATCACATTTCATCACTTTACTAGGAGTGTTGGTCAAAGGGATCATTCAGTATTTAATACAGACAGGTGGTCCCCAAACTTGAGCGTGCTTCAGAATCACCTGGAGACGTGTTTAGGCACACTGCTGGGCCCCATCCCTAGTTTGTCATTCTGTAGGTCTGGAGGGGGCTCCGAATATTTTCATTTTTCTGTGTTCCTAGGCAATGCTGAGGCTGTAGGTCAGAAACCACTCTTTGAGAACCACACGTATACACAAACCTCAGGCTAAAAGAAACACCAATTTAAGGAGAAGGAAAAGCTGAATTATAGAATATTTCAATTATAGTTTGTTTTCTAGTATATACTTGTAATTGATACACAGGTGCTACCCAGTAAAAAAAAAAAAAAAGTAGCTTTAGTAAATGAAAAAAAAAAAAACATGATTTGTATGTAATCATAAGTAAACAGCTACTGCCCAAGTGTTTGAGAGTGCTTGAAAATAAGTCTCTTATATAATTTATTTCCTTAAATTTTGATCTACATTGTCAAGTTGCATAGTAGATCCTTCCTCCATAGCTAGTTACCCTAGTATTTGAAGAAATACTATCTTCATTTAATGAGCTTTGTACACAAATTTGATTGTTTGAAACCTTCTAATTCATATAGGTAAAACTTGAGTTTTTCTTGCATTTTAAAAAACACAACCTTTAAAGGCCTTTTTAACTTTTATTTTTTAAAGTATCGTGTTTGTTATGAACCCCTTTTACTTTTGCTTTTAGACCCTTTCAAAGTTTTCTCTTTAAAACTGTCATTTTAGAATGTTTTGCTATAGACAGTGACCATATTAGAGGACAATTTTTAGAGGCCTCACAGCAGCCCTTGGTTGGGGTTTATGGCTACTAGGGAAATGTTGAGGAACCAGTTTGCCAATAAAATATTGATTAGGCAGGAGTTTGTTGAAAGCCTGGAAGATTGTTCACAAAAAGAAAAAAATTAAGGGACGTAGGTTTTCCTGAATTGAAAAAACAAACAACAAAAAAATCACAAATAACATGGTTGCTGAAGCCCAGGTTCTGTTAAACAACACATTAAACCGGAAAGATAGCTGCCTTTTAAGAACACATTGTTGACATTGTTGAAATGACGCACATTTCAAACACAGTGATGCTCAGAGTTCTCTCTCTGTGTGTGCATCTACATGCTTTAAATATTATCTTTTCTATAAGTTTATCAAACTTTTCTTGTGTTATAGATAGCCCACAGACAAGTGTTACTCATGTCACCCAGCTGGAGAGAGATACCATCCTTGTATGCTTGGACTGTAAGTTTTTATTTATGAACATCTTGTTTTAACAAGATTACTTTTGTCTTCATTTCTGAGTAACTTTTTTTCTCTAGGTTGTATAAAAATAGTAAATCTCCAAGGAAGACTAAAATCTAGCAGAAAATTGTCATCGGAACTCACCTTCGATTTCCAGATTGAATCAATAGGTAAGTAATTTCTTGGCTGATTGCATATAAACTGATTAAAATCATTGATCTGATAATTATCTAAAGTTACAAAAATATATTACTAAGGACTTGTTTTTAAAAATATATGAGATATAATGAAGATGAGATCAATATTAGCCTTTACTTTTATATATTCTCTAAAATAGTTTAATAACTATGGTATAAATAATATATTCCTTACAGGTCTGGCATTTCAAAAGAAATAATTAAATATCATTTCTCATAGCACAGTTAGGTTTTCCATTTCCTCCAGTCTCCTGTACTTTAAAATTTAGTACTTAGTATACTCTATTGTAGAAACCATGGTGGCGTGGTGGAAACCCTGGTGGCATAGTGGTTAAGTGCTATGGCTACTAACCAAAAGGTTGGCAGTTTGAATCTGCCAGGCGCTCCTTGGAAACTCTGTGGGGCAGTTCTACTCTGTCGTGTAGGGTCGCTATGAGTCGGAATCAACTCAACGGCAGTGGGTTTGGTTTTTGGTTTTTATACTCTATTGTATTTTTGCTATTATATCTGCTGATGAGAGTTTTAAATATGTGGAATTTTCCTTCGTGCTACTCTCACATTTTGCCTGACAAAAACTTTTTCTAGAAAAGAATTTCTGATAGAGTCAATATTCTAAAATAATTATATCCAGGAAAAATAAGGTGAAGATGATTGTATATGGGGTTGTGCTGGGAAAAATGCATGACAATTTAAATTTGGATTTATAATTACAAATTAAAATTGTAAATTGTATTTAACTATACACAATTTTTCTGATGTCTTTTATCATTAAAATAAAGATACTTGATGTTGGCAGAGTAGGTAAGACCAAGGGCAAATACTTCATTTGTTTTTTTTCCTGGATTCCTGGTTCTGTTTTCCTTGTCCCTCAACAAAAGAGAATAGTGCTGATAAAAAGTCGTTTTGAGGAGGATCTCCAGATGTTAAAATGGAATCCGTACCTAAAATGACATAGGCAGGGTCAAAAATACAAGATAAACAAAGAACAGAAAGTCAAAATAGTGTGAAGGCCTGAAGCCAACCTTGTTGCTTCAGAGCCTAGTAATCCAGCACTCTCCCCACAAAAGACATAAGGCTGGGTGGTTTTATAGATGACTTTTATGTACCCTACAAGGCCTAGATAATCCCAATCCTATACAGACTGTTGAAGATTATAGACCAAGAAGGAATGCTGAGCAAATCAGTGTATGAGACCAGTTTAACACTTACGCTAAAACCAAACAAGATTAGTATAGAAAACAAAAATTACAATCCAATTTTGCCTTATGAAAATAGATTTTAAAAATTCTAAGTAAAATACTAGCAAATAGAATTCCACATTGCCAAGTAGTAGACTTTATCTCAGGAAAGCAAGGGATATCTGTGCAGTACACCATACTAAAGATTAAAATAGAAAAGCCATATAACTTTTTAGTCACAAAAAGGCATTCAATAAAATCCAAGTCATTCATGATTTAAGCAAAAAAGACTCTTCTTAGCAAATTAGGAATGGAAGGAAATGTCCTCAACCTAGCAAAACCTATTACAAATATCATGTTTAATGGTCAAAGTAATTCCCATTAAAGTGGAGAACAAGATAAGGATGCTTGCTGTCGTCATATTTCAACATTGTCTTAATAGACAAGAAAAGGAAAGTATGATGGATTAGACAGAAAAAAGGTGATGGTGTGGTTATCTATGTAGAAAATACAAGAAACTGTATAGGTAAACTTCTAGAAGTAATAAGAGAATTCAGAGTTGCTAGATCTGAGTAACACAAATGAATAGCTTTCCTATATGCCAGTAATGATCATTGAAAAATTTAATAGAAAAAAAAGATCCCATTCACAATGGCAGTAAAATATGTAGGAATAAATCTAATCAAAACATGTTTAAGATCATTATATAGGCATTCCAAATTATTACTTAGATAAAAGGAGATTTGAACAAATGAACTACACCATGTTGATGGGTAGGAAGTCTCAATATGAAAAAGATGTCAATTCTTCAAAAATTAACCCACAAATTCAGTGCAATTATAATAAAAATCCTAACAAGATTTTTTTGTGCCACTTGATAAGCTGATCTTAAAATTTATACAATGCCAAGAATAGTAAAATAAATTTTGAAGAATAATTGCCCACTCAATATTGAAACTTAGTATAAAATCATAGTGATTAAGACAGTGGTATCAAGAAGAGACGGCCCAGAAATAGACCCTCACATAAATGGAAACTTAATGGCATTATATATCAGTGGAGAAGTGATGGATTATCCCACAAATAATGCTGACACAACTGGTTATTTGTGGGGAAAAAAATGGATTTCCTCCTCAATCATTACACACAAAAATATGGATTAAATATGTAAATTAAAAAATGAAGACTAAAAATTATACTTCTAGATATCTATCTCATGGAAGGTTTTTCACATGTATGCAAGATGTACAAGAATGTTTATTGCATCGTTGTTTCTAATGACAAAAAAACTAGAAATAACTTGAATATTCATCTTACCAAATGTATGAAAGTTGGAATCATGGGGTATATAAGGTATGCCAGTTGTGTTTGTTTGTTTCTTAAAACTAAAAGCAAATATAGCAAATACTAGAATTTGAGAGTCGAGTGGTAGAACATGTATGTTTGTTAGTCTCTAAGTATTTTAAAAAGTTAAGTCAGGTTAGCAAAAGAGTTTCTATAACAAAAAAAAAATTTCAGTGAATTGTCTTTTTTCCTTATCAAAAAAATAAATAAGCTCTGTATAGTATATTTTAAAATTCTAAAAGTAAAGAAGCTATGTAAATATGAAGCATCTGGCACTAGGTGCCAGTTGAAGTATTGCTGTTAAAGACAGAAAGAAGGATGAAATGATGCTTATCCGTTGAACTTTTGTGCCATTAACAGTAATTGAGCTGTTCTTGCCTGCTAGTTTGCCTACAAGACAGTGTGCTAGCTTTCTGGAAACATGGAATGCAAGGTAGAAGTTTTAGATCAAATGAGGTAAGTAATCCTTTAAAAATTACGTCCATTAAATAGTCACAAGATACAACCAAGTTCTACTTCAGACAGTCCTCTTTAACTTTGGAAAAAGTGCAGCTAGTACAAGTAATACTTGATTTGCTGACTTTATTATTTCCTGTGTACAGTCCAGTGATTAAAATCAGTAGCATATATTTTATAGCCAGGTCTTTCTCTCCATTACTCAAACAACTTCAGTGCATATTTTATGTACTTCTGGGTAACTACCCTTCTATTCAGAACAAGAACTACCTAATACTGCTCAAAGTTAGCCACGATGATTTTCATTCAACTTTCCCAGACCCATCTCCTGGAACAAGATTGCTGACGCTGGCTCTGTCCTGAGACACCTTTTCTGCCTTGTGTTTCAGAACACAGGTTCTAAGTAAAGGGCTCTATATTTCTCTTGAAGCCACCTTGCCCCCTATTTTTGTTGCCTCGGCATTTATAAGATTGTTTGCTCCTTCCTTTTTATTAACCTTTATCTGCATCTTAAGAGTCCTTTCACCCTTACAGGAATAATTTAACTCCAAGCCATGTGACATACTCATTTTGGTTGAAAATTTATACCATGCTGCAGTTATGAGCAAAACTTGCCCCCCTAGAATGTCATAGGAAAAAAAAATTACCAAAAATTCTTCCAATACCCCCAAGCTAATGCTTTCTGCCAGTCTCAGTGGTATAACTTTTACTTGGTCATTGGAGGGAAAGGAGAACCTTCTTGTGCCTCAGCCGAGAAAGTAGCTCATTGTGTCCTAAACTATCTTTCATTAAGTCAGAGCATTTCTTCTAACAAAGGTAAGCAGTATAGGCTGATGATCATGAGCACTGGTTCCAGAGGCAAGAGTCAGCTCTGTTCTTTATCAGCTGTGTGATCTTGGAATGTCACTTTACTTCTCCTTACCTGTATTTTTCCATCTGTGGATTGAGGAAAATAAAATATTACTTCACAGCGTTGTTAAGATTAAATAAAATGAAGCATGTGATGTGCTTGGCATAGTTTAAAAAGGTCACTTGCTAATAAATGCTTCTAACAGTATTTAAAGTCACCAGAGGGAATTTGAGCAGAGAGATAGGAGCAGACAGGAGCTAATACTCTAGGCAGAGAAGGCAAGGTATCAGAGAAATGACCCAAAGAGAGTGGTTTTTTTCTTGTTTGTTTTGTTTTTTGAAAGGAAAGTTTACCAAAAAAAAATCACCATCTCCAAAAATACTATGTTCCTCTAGTAGCAAACCCCAAAATCTGTTGGAAAATCACAGTCATGATGAGCCCTTGTTACTTCTGTGAGTGTGTTGTATCCTTCAGGTGAACTAGGTTAAAGAAGTTAAGAATTACTGGGTTTCCCGAATAATTATAGGGGTATTGATGAAATAAACTTAGTTTCAAACTCACGTTTTTTTGCAGCCTGCCAAACTTGGGGAAGAAGTCACCGCCATTATTATTTGGAATGCTTTGCATTCAGTAAGCTATGAACAGTGGCTTCCTCTTTCTCTTGTAGCCTTATTCTTCTCTCTCCAACTGGTAATTGGTCACAGGACTTCTTGCTATTAGAAAATATTTTATTATTTCGAGAGAATGGGGAAGAAATGGAACGGAATTACCATCCATTGAGCACTTCCTTAGACTTGTAAGAACACCGCAAAGTAGATAGTTTTAATCCCATCTTGCAGAAGGCAAAACTTTTTTTAAGAGATTACATAACTTGCCTAGTGTCGCAGCTAGTAAGTTAGGAGAATTGAAATTCAAACTAAAGTCATGTCTGACTTTCAAATGCCTCCTATTATACTTCACACTACGTTTTCAATAAAAGGACCAGACCTAAGTAGTTCACTGCTGCCAGTAGCCTTGCTGTTAGCATTCACATAATATTAACATAAATGACTAAAGTTTGCTAGAACTCAATGCTTTGCTTTTTAAGTTTTCCCTTGAAGTCTATAATTTAACAAATGTTTTTCTGTTCCCACTATCTTATGATTAATTCAAAATTAGCCATGCTTTTTCTAGACTCACAAAATTATGCACCTGTGTGCTGAGCTAACAAATTGGCACTCATGCAGGGATGTATCTCCATCTTAGGAAATAGGTTTCTTTTCTGTAAAGTTATACATGAAATGAATGCCTATATGCAATTTCGTTTCTCTAATTTCAGAAAATAAATTTACATTTTAATTGAACAGGTAACACAAGAAATTTCAGATAGCACAAGAATTTTCAGGCTGCTTGGATCTGACAGGTATGAAAAGGGGTTTTATTAAATACATAAAACTAAATGTGTTGTATAAATCTAGCATGTAATAGGTTTCTTTTTCAAGAGAATTGAAATTTCTCAATAATACCTTCAACATTGTATTTTATATACTATAACAATTCACAAGTCAGAAAGTTAGAAAACCTTTGCAAACGTGCCTGATCTTCCAAGTAACAGGAATTTATCAATCTGTCAGTGCAAGTTTTCATTAAACATACTGTCTAAAGTCTGATTTACAGCACAGGACAGAGGAAATATCATATGCAAAAAAACAGAAATTTTTGTTTTTAGTGCCAGGTAAGATTTTAGCTGTATTGTGATTTACTTTCTGATTCTTGAACTACACATTGTTTTTAGAATTTATAAGAATTAAGCCCCCCACATTATTCCTAGTAGGTTTCCCCCCTCTTGCTCTTACAAGAACAATGGATTTAGAGGTGGAAGGTGGTGGGCAGCAAAATTACTCCCCAGACCTGGAACTGGCCCTTTAATCAGAGTGGTTTTCAAAATTATGTCTACTCAAAAATTATTTCTACCCACAAATACGCACCACTTGTATATAGCGGCATATAATGGAGAAGCAATGAAAAGTTTTTATGCTAGTATCAGTTTTCAGGAATAACTTTGTTATGTTTTTGTTGATTGCTTTCAGGGTCGTGGTTTTGGAAAGTAGGCCAACTGATAACCCTACAGCAAACAGCAATCTATACATCCTGGCAGGTCATGAAAACAGTTACTGAGAAATGTTGTGCTTTGACAGTTAACTCTAGAAAGAAGGAACACTACTGCTGGGACGTTAACGGATGCTTGAAGCTGTACAAAGCTGCAGTAACCTGGCTTCAGTTACTTGTAATTTATTGTGGCATGAGACAAAGACGGGGAAATTTGTGTTTTAAGTGGTATGGATATATTTAGCATATTGAACCACACAAGTGCTTAATTCATTGTTATGTAATCTTTGTACATATAGGCAGTATTTTTCTGTGGAACTTCATATTGCTGAAGACATACACTAAAAATTTATGTAGATAATGTACTTTTATGAGATGTACAAGTAAGTGTCTTTATGTACAGATGTAAATGTTGATGAAAAATGCAATTGGGATTACTATTTTAAGAATCCTTTAGCATATTCTTGGGTGTGGTTATATTAAAAAATGGGATACTGGCAATGAAAACAGTACATTTAACACTATTGTATTTTTATTATATGTAATTTAGTAATATGAATATAAATCTTGTAACTTTTAAAATTGTAATGGAGGCTGTAATCATTTTATAATCTTGTTTTTAATTTTAATGCAAGTACACTGGTGTTTATATTTGCACAGAGTATTGATATGTGATGTATTAAGTCACAAAAGTAAGCTGTGACATTGTCAATATGCATTTGGCTCCCCAACATCTTTTTAAAATGTATTTGGATTGTTTTCTGTGTGAAACCAACCAATTAACCACCTGTCGTAGTAACTGGCCTTTTTATATTTAAGCAGAATTCTCTAAGATTGCTTGTCTGTGCTTAAAAACAATACCTTTGAAAGATGTTTGAATCACAGAATAGCGGTACTGTGATGTAACAAGGCAATTCTTGTCTGAGTTACAGTATGCACAAAGAATAAGTTAGCATTATTAAAGAGTCCACACTAAGCATTGCACACATCACACTAAAGAACTATAACATTCCATAGAGTGAAGTGGTTCAAATTTCTAGTGGAATTTTTACTTCTGTTGGCCTTATTTTTTGATCATTTTCATATTTCTTTTGATTTAGAGTATTAACACATGGCCAAAATAATTTAGTTACTACCTCATACAAACAATATAATGGTTACTACACATCACAGGAACTTGGTTCTGGTTAAAGTCATTTTTTGATTGCTGTTTTCCAGTGGAATATGTATATACCAAGTTTTAGTAAAATGCATACTTTTGGCTCTTTTTTGGTATATGTTCTTTATATTTTAATGTGAGTATATACACTAAGAACAAACTAAATTGTGATTTATGGTCTTCATTTATTTTAATTGATAATGCTTTTAAATATATTCTTGATTGTACATAGTGTAAAATAAACATGTTTTTTAACATGCTGTTGTGTAGTGGCTTATCGCGTGGCTTAATCTGTATAACCCACTGCCGTAGAATCGACTCCAGCTCATAGCGACCCTAAATTCTAAATTATATTAAAGGGAATTTTTTTTTATTGTTATTTAAATCCTTAAATACTCAATTCTGGTCCCTTGAGTAACTATTTTTATTTGACCTATGGTCTCAGTGTCATGAAGCGGGGATACTGCCACATTTGAGAAAGGGCCGTCTTCTGCAGAATCCTCGGCTTACTGATCAGGAAAATCACTTAAACATTCCTAGCCTTTTGGTTAGAGCGGGGATGGGTAAACTACAGTCCTCAGCACAACTCATCTCCCTGCCTGTTTCTGTAAATAAAGTTTGATTGGAACACAGCACCACATATTTCATCTACATACTATCCATGGCAACATTTGTGTCACCATGGCAGGATTGAGTGGTTGCCAAAACACCTTATGGTCCACAAGACCTAAAATATTTACTATCTGACCCTTTAGAAAGTTTGCCAGCTTCTGGGTGAGGAAAAGGAAGGGAGTGTTGGAGAAGTGCAATCCCGGAGGTAAGGAAGGGAAAAAAGACTAAGTGGGAAGAACTGGATTGGGGGTCAGGAGGCCCCATTTCTAGTATTGCTTGTACCACTGCCTGTCACTGTGACCATGGATAATTTAATCAACTCTAAACTGGCGTCCTAATCTAAAACTGTGGTTTTTAAGTCATACACATGCTAATAAATGGCAATTGTGTACATTTATCACTTTTCCCAAATACATTTTGACTAATCTTAGCATTAATGACTCAATAATAACTGCTGTAAAACTCATCTTCACCAGTCTAACATTATCACTTTGCTCAGAAATAGAGGCTTGTGAGAAAGATTTCCAAGAAACCAAGATCCTTTTGTTGGCGTTTATTGGAAAGGTAAATCCTTTTTCTGTGCCACTGTTTTTTCCAATTTCCAAGTTTTGTAAGTTACATAAAAGGTTGTATCTCAAAAATTTTCAGCCATGACTAACTCTGAAGTATTTTTACAAATATTTCCAGGAAATAAAATGTGCAACTGGTTGTGTAAAATTACCCATGGGGCTTTTTAAAAACGCAGACCCCTGGAATCATACTCTGTGGGTGAGGTCCAGTAACCTATCTTTTTACAAAACTATACAAGCAATTGTGATGTGCAGCCCTGCATGACAACCACTTGGTGGACCTTGAATTTAAGTCCGTGTTTCTGAGTGTGGTGCAAGAATCACCTGCCTCAGAAAGAGTCATCTGTGCTGACGGTTAACAATGCAAATTCCTGGGCTCAAGAACTTTCGATTATGAATATGCACTCAAAAGGGAAAGAGCCACTCACTTAAATATTAGAAAAAATCTCATCTTCATTGAAGTTCAGGCTATCTTATTAGCTAGTTGCTTAGACACTGGGAGTGATTGTTAATATGCCTGTTGGCATCATTCAGCTTCCAGGTGTATCCTCGATTTCAGGAGAGGCCAGGAAATAATGGATAGATGGATTAGTGTTAGTTTTCACCATTACTCGAAGAGAGATGAAAGTATGTGCTGTAGAAAATAACAGGTAAATATTGAGAGTATTCTTTGAGGGGATATAATAACAGCAAGGGTTCAGTTCATGTATCTACATCCTTTACATAGATTCTTCTACTTAATCCTCAGAACAAGCCAATGAGGTAGGTATTGCTAACTCCATTTTATAGATGGAGAAACTGAGACCCAGTGGCTGATAAATGGTAGAGCCAGGATTTCAACCTAGGTGGCTGGTTGAAAGTGTATACTCTCAACCACTGTGCTAGACTGTGTATTAAACAGAACACATGCAGTATGCCCATTGCCCTCTAAAATACATTCTAGCAATTTTCTCTCTGAAATTAATTTTTTTCCAACCAGAAGTTGGATTTCAAATTCTGATTTTCACTGTCTTCTTGCAACAAGAGAAATTAACTTCCTGTCTTCATTTTTTATTTTACCAAAGAGTATTTTCTTTGTTCACTGTTTTATGTAAGATAAAAGGACTTACGTTAATTTCACAGATAAAGCCTATTAAGTCTAATCAAAACTCACTGCAAAGACTTTTGTGACATACTCATTATTTAATCATGTATTGATCATTTTTAGTGTATCCAAGCACTTAATTGGCACTGGAGAAAAGATGGAAAAGGCCTAAGTCCCAGTATTCGAAGACTATCCGTGGATGAATAAAGATAAACAGCAGTTGCTTTTGTTAGTTGCTGTAGATTTGGCTCCAACTCATACTGAGCTTTATAAGTAACAATGAAACACTGCCTGGTCCTACTCCATTTTCATGATTATTGGTATATTTGAGTCCATTGTTTATTATAATTGTCAGTCTGCCTCATTGAAGGTTTGTCTTGTTTTCGCTGGACCTCTACTTTACCAAATATGATGTCCTTTCCTAAAAAGGATTGTTCCTTCCTGATGATGTGTCCAAAGTAAGCAAGCCAAAGCCTCGCCATCCTTGCCTCTAAGAAGCATTCTGGTGGTATTTCCTCTAAAATTGATTTCATTGTTCTTCTGGCAGTCTGTGGTATGTTCAGTATTCTTTGACAAACACCACAATTTGTATGTGTTATTTTTTTTTTTAATTGAACTTGAGATGTTTACAGAACAGTTTCTCATCAAACAGTTAGTACACACATTGTTGTATGACATTGGTTAACAACCCCACAACATGTCAACACTCTTCCTGCTCAACCCTGGGTTCCCTATTAGCAGCCTTCCTGTTCCCTCCTACCTTCCAGTCCCTGCCCCAGGGTTGGTGCGCCCCATTAGTCTTGTTTTGTTCCATGGGCCTGTTTAATCTTTGGCTGAAGTGTGAACCTCAGGATTGGCTTCATAGCTGAAAGGGTGTCCAGGGGCCATACACTCAGGGTTTCTCCAGTCTCTGTCAGGCCAGCAAGTCTGGTCTTTCTTTCTGAGTTAGAATTTTGTTCTACATTTTTCTCTAGCTCTCCCCAGGACTCTTGATTGTGATCCTTGTCAGAGCAGTCAATCGTGGTAGCTGGGCACCATCTCGTTGTACTGGACTCAGTCTGGCGGAGGCTGTGGTAGATGTGGTCCATTAGTCCTTTGGACTAATCTTTCCCTTGTGTCTTTAGTTTTTTTCATTCTTCCTTGCTCCCGAAGGCGTGAGACCAGTGGAATATCCTAAATGGCTGCTCACAGGCTTTTAAGACCCCAGACACTACTCACCAAAGTAGAGTGTAGAACATTTTCTTTAAAACTTTGTTATGTCAGTTGAGCTAGATGTTCCCTGAGACCATGGTCCTCACAGCCATCAGCCCAGCAATTTGGTCCCTCAGAGAGTTTGGATGTGTCTACGGAGCCACCATGACCTTGCCTTGTACAAGTTGTGCTGGCTTCCCCAGTATTGTGTACTGTCTTACCCTTCACCAAAGTTACTGCTTATTTATTGCCTATTGTTTTTCCATCCCCAACCCTCCCCTCCCTAATAACCGTCAAATATTTTTTTGTGCATAAACCTTTTCATGAGTTTTTACAGTAGTGGTCTCATACAACATTTGTCCTTTTGTGATTGACTTATTTCACTCAGCATAATGTCCTCCAGATGCATCCATGTTATGAGATGCTTCACAGATTCATCATTGTTCTAACTCCTTTGTGTATATGTACCACAGCTTATCCATTCCTCTGTTCATGGGCATCTAGGTTGTTTCCATCTTTTTGCTATTGTGAACAATGGTGCAGTGAACATGGGTGTATATATCTATTCGTGTGATGACTCTTATTTCCTTAGGATATATTCCTAGGAGTGGGATTGCTGAATAAGATGGTATTTCTATTCCTAGCATTCTAAGGAAGTGCCAAATCGTTTTCCAAAATGGTTGTATCATTTTGCATTCCCACCAGCAGTGCATAAGAGTTCCAGTCTCCCTGCAGCCTCTCCAACATTCGTTATTTTCTGTTATATTGATTTGTGCCAGTAATGCCAGGGTGAGATGGTATCTCATTGTGGTTTTGATTTGCATTTCTCTGATGGCTTGAGATTGTGAACATTTCGTCATGTGTCTGTTGGCTCCTTGAATGTCTTCTTTGGTGAAGTGTCCATTTCCTTTGCCTATTTTTTATTTGGATTATTTGTCTTTTTGTTGTAGAGGTGTTGGATTTTCTTGTAGATTTTAGAAATTAGACCTTTGTCTGAGTTGTAATAGCCAAACATTTTTTCCCATTCTGTAGGTTCTCTTTGCACTCTTCTGGTGTGGTGAAGTCTTTTGATGAGCATAAGGTTGGTATCTGGCTGGTACAATCTTGCATCCTAGATTCAGGCTGTGGTCTGATGTTGTTTGTTTTCAAACCAAAGGACTCCCTTTAATAATTCTTGTAAGTTTGGATTGGTTTTTACATATTTCCTTAATTCCTGTTTATCTGGAAATGTCCTAATTTCACCATCATATTTGAATGAAAGTTTTGCAGGATATATTATTCTTGGTTGGCAGTGTTTTTCTTTCAAGGTTTTATATATGTCATCGCATTGCCTTCTTGCCTGTGTGTGGTTTGTGCCAAATAATGAGAGCTTAGTCTTATTGTTTCTCCTCTGCATGTGACTTTCTGTTTTTCTTGAGCTGATTGCAGGATTTTTTCTTTGTCTTTCATTTTAGCGAGTGTGATTATGATATGCCTTGGTGTTTTTCTTTTGGGGTCTATCCTATATGGGGATCGTTGAGCTTCTTGGATGGTCAGCTTTTCATCATTCATGATATTAGGGAAGTTTTCTGTCAGCAATTCTTCAGTGATCCTCTCTGTGTTTTTTGTTTTCTCTCCCTGTTCTGGAACTCCGATAACTCACAAAGTTTTGTTTTTGATTGTGTCTCAGGATTTCTTCAATTTTCTTTGTTCTTTTTTCTGATTTTTTCCCCAGTGTTGTATCCAAGTGTTTGGATTCAATTTCGCTGATTCTGTCTTCTTTCGTTTCAAACCTGCTTCTCAGGCCTTCTGTGACACTGCCCATTTCTGAAATCTTGTTTATCTTTTGGATTCTAATTGTTGTTTTTGTATGATTTCTAGTTGTGAGTTTATTTTGGCATTTTGCTCCTGTATCACTATCCTGAATTGTTCCTTTTTTTTTTTTTTTTTGGTCTATATTTTCCATGAATTTGTCTGCCTTTTCCATAAATTTGTCTGCTTTTTCCTCACTTTTGTCTGCTTTTTGCTTCAACTCTTGGATTGCTTTGAATATTAGAGATTTGAATTCCCTGTCAGGTAGTTCTAGTACCTTTTCTTCTACTGGAAAGCCATCTGGTGTTTTATTTTGGATGCTTACTGGAACCATCCTGTCCTGGGTTTTTTTTATATATGTTTTGATACTGTCTGCTGTCTTCGGGACATTCTGTAGTTATTTGCTTTGCTTCTTGATTGTAGATTTGTTTCATCCTGCTTTTTTGTTTTATTTGGTTATGTCTGAGTAGGTAGGCTGTGCGTTCTTTGTTATTTGCTCGTCTGTAGTCACGATACTTTTCACCTCATCCAGTAGGCAGAGCCAGTCATTCAGCTATGGTGCAACAGGGCAGGTCCAGCTAAAGGGGAGGGGCTAGGATGGGTGGTTTGTAGCATGTACTAGGCCAACGGGTGGGCCAGGAATCAGTGCTGGGCAAGTTTCAGTAGGCTATGCTTGTGCTGCTCGGGGGTGTGATGTTCAGTGCACAGTGCAGGTAGGCAGGAAAGAGCAGGTAGGTTGTGATGTGTGGATATGGGAAAGAAGAGAGAGAAACAGGAGCCAAAAACAAACAAGCAAACAACGAGGTGGCGTGGAGAGATGAAAAACCGAGAAATGTAGAAAAGGAAAAAGCAAAAAAAATAACTAGATAATAATTTGAAAAAGAAAAGCCCTCAGGAGTCCCGGAGTCCCACCGGTGGGACTGTTAAGACTGGAGAAGTGGCTCCCGGGCTGCTCAGTAAAGCTTGGCTAGAGAGGGTATAGATCTCACACAGCACCAGGTATTTAGGAGACAAGAAAAGAAGATAAATGTAGAGAGACAAGAACTGAGAAATGAAGAAAGAAAGGGAAAAAGAGAAAAGAAAAAATGAAATGCCCCCAAGGATCCCACCTACGTGGCTGCGAAAAGAAAACAGAACAAAGCAAAACAAGGAGAAAAAAAGTCCCAGGCATCCCACCAGTGTGGTGTCACAGGCCAGAGGAGTGGTTCGCCAGTCAGGGTGGCCTCGCAGCCTTTCAAAAAGAAGCAAAGATGGCACATGGAGCCAGGTGTTTCAGAGAAAGGAGGGAGAGGTGGTAGGAGGCACAGAAGAAACCAAAAGAGACGGAAAGAACCACCACCACCAGCTCATGGGCCTGGCCAGTGTGGGCAGGGCAAATCCAAGCAGCCTGAGGCCAAAGCAGTTGCCTCCTGGCCGTGGCTGATGGGAAGGAGAGGAATCCAAAGGAGGGGGGGTGGTTAGGAAAGCATACATTGCTTGTTACCGGCTGCTCTGTCTCCTGTCGGGAACTTCGTGAAGCAGCTTTCCAGCACTCCGTGTCTGCCAGTCTCCGAAGTGGGTGGGCAAATCCAAGCGGTACTGACGCTGCACTTCCCAGGCGGCGGGGCCACCACAGCCAGCCAGCAAGCTCAGAGGTAGAGCAGTGGGGAGAGAAGGGGGGGTGGCAAAGCCTGTGTCACTGGTTACCGGGTGCTCTGTCTCCTACCGGAAGTTCCGCAAAGCTGCTTTCCCGTGCTTCCCGTCTGCCCATCTCTGACAGGAGCCCAAGATGGCGGATCAGTGCTGCCTTAATTGATGGGACCCTCCACGCGTCTGTCTCCTCACTCTCTGTCCTCTGTCAGTTTCTTATTCCATTCGGTGCTTGGCTGAGTTCTTTATCTCTTCATTTGATGCTTCAGGTTCTAGAAATGACGTTTGTCTCAGTTTTACTTAATTTTTCGGAACTTTGCTGTGGAGGGACAGCATGGTACTTTTGTCTACAGCGCCAGGTTGGCCAGAAGTCCCGTATGTGTCAATTTTTCTGTCTTCCTTTTTTGCTGTCCAGTTTTCACATGCATATGAGGTGATTGAAAAAGACCATGCTTGGGTCAGGTCATCAAAGTGAAGACTGCTTTCATAAACTTTAAAGAGATCTCTTGCGGTAGATCTGCCCGTTGCAGTACACTGATTTCTTGACTGCTGCTTCCATGTAGTATTAAAAAGAGGTACAAAGGGCTATGCTTGATTCTTTTGGGCAAAGCCTTTTTGTAAAACAGCTATATATCAGCCAGGTTGTTGATAGATGAAGAGAAGTTTATTGAGTGCAGGAAGAAAGACAGGTAGACAGCTGAAGTTTAGACAGAGATATATGCCAAAAATAATGCATGTGGAAGGAATTTGTTGTTCCTGGTTGCCACAGAGTTGGCTCTGACTCATTGCAACCCCAAGTGTACAGAATAGAATGGCTCCATAAGGTTTTCAAGGTTGTGACCTTTCGGAAGCAGATCACCAGACCTGTCTTCCGAATTGCCTCTGGGTGGGTTCAAACCACCAACCTTTGTCTAGGAGTCAAGCACTTAACTGTTTGTGCCACCCAAGGACCTTGCTCAAGGAATGCCAAAAAAGACAAACAAACCTGTTGCCATCGATTCAATCCCATAGAGTTTCCAAGGAGCAGCTGGTGGATTCCAACTGCCGACCTTTTGGTTAGCAGCCATAGCTCTTAACCACTGCACCACCAGGCCTCCTGCTCAAGGAATAGTGATGCTGAATGTGGCAGACCTTAGGGTGCAAAGTAAGAGGACATGAAGCTGGAGAACAAGGATGGGCCCCAACTGTGAAGTGCTTCCGAAGTGAGCAAAGTAGCTAGTAGTTACCAGTTCCAAAACTGTAGAGATCAGGTACCATGAAGATTGAAAAGGGCGGTGGGTTTTTACATAAGATGATCACTGGTATCCTGAGAAATTTTTCTGTAGTATGGTGAGGGCAGAAACTATATAGAAATGGGTAGATTTAAATTTGAGTAGATTTAAGTTTAGTGGAAGTATATTTGGTCGTGAAGGTAAAGAGGGAGGAGATAAAAGTGGTTGTTTCTGGCTTTTGTTTTCTAAAGATGGCAGGAGATATGAGCATATTTCTAAGCAAATGAAGGATTAGGAAGAACTGAAGATAGATGTGAAAAAGGGAAGAGAATCACCGGAGGGAAGAAGGAAAGTATGGACATCCTAAATTGGAGCATGATGGGCAACATTTTATTGATGCTAAAACAAAGTATTTATGTGTTCTTAACATTTTTTTTTTAAACATGTATTTTTAAGTTAGTTTTGGGAAAAAGAAAGGTAAGCTTTGGCAAAAATTATCTTTCCCAAGCTTAATACATTTACCTGCCTATAGCATTCATCACATTATTCACTTGACTTTTCCCACTGGGTGGCAAACATGGCTTATTCTTTTTTTTTTTTTTTCTCTCTCTCTCTTTATACTGTACTTTAGATGAAGGTTTACGGAACAAACTAGTTTCTCATTAAACAGTTAATACACGTATTGTTTTATGGCAAATTGGTTAAAAACCCCACAACGTGTCAACACTCTCCCTTCTCAACGTTGAGTTCTCTGTTACCAGCTTTCCTGTCCCCTCCTGCCTTCTAGTCCTTGCCCCAGGACTGGTGTACCCCTTTAGTCTTGTTTTGCTTTATGGGCCTGTTCAATCTTTGGCTGAAGGGTGAACATCATGATTGACTTCCTTACTGAGCTGAAAGGGTGTCTGGGGGCCATACTCTCAGGGTTTCCCCAGTCTCTGTCAGGCCAGCAAGTCTGGTCTTTTTGAGTTAGAATTTTGTTCTACATTTTTCTATAGCTCTCCCCAGGACTCTCGATTGTGATCCCTGTCAGAGCAGTCAGTGGTGGTAGCACCCTCTAGTTGTACTGGACTCAGTCTGGTGGAGGCCATGGTAGATGTGGTCCATTAGTTTGCTGGACTAATCTTTTCCTGGTATTTTTAGTTTTCTTCATTCTTGCTTGCTCCCAAAGGAGTGAGACCAGTGGAGTATCCTAGATGGCTGCTCACAGACTTTTAAGACCCCAGATGCTACTTACCAAAGTAGAATGTAGAACATTTTCTTTATAAACTATGTTATGGCAGTTGACCTAGGTGTTCCCCAAGACCATGGCCCTCAGCCCTCAGCAATTTGGTCCCTCAGGGAGTTTGGATGTGTCTATGGAGTTTCCATGACTTTGAAACATGGCTTATTCTAAATCAGCTTGAAGTACTAGTACAGTTTCCAATGCTTGCTGGATTATGATTTAGGAAATAATATTGGAGTCATTACTGCCTGTCCTTGAGCAGAGAGAATGTGACCCAGCTGGAGCTGGGCTCACAAGGACGCATCAACTGGGCTCTGAGGTATAAAGACAATAGCTGAGATAATCTTGGAAAATATCTTTCAGGGAACTTGTCACATAAGCCAGAACACAAAAGACTTTGCACTCTCATTTTTTTTCTATTAACATTTAGTGAATAGAAATTTGTTGGACCAATGAAGACCCTCCTGACTGTTGGTTACTGCAACCTGTACCAATGATCATTAAGAAAGACAATTGAAAATGTAAGATCACAGTTTCTAGCCAAGCTGTAAAAAGGTAAAGCTTTTAATGGTTTTGCTCATTTATAATGTTAATAATGACTCTGTAACCTTCCTTGGATTCAGACAGACATGGCTGTGGCAGCATGCTTATCCATTTCCCCATTGCTTATTCTGCACTATTGCCTTGGACTCAGGCAGACATGGCTCTGGCAACATGTTTGTCTGCGTCCCACTTTTGCCTTTTTGAATATATGCCGAATAAAACTTTCTTTTGCTTTCCCTTACAACAATTATGAAAATGGAAGTAAGGTACCACAGCTAATTGATAGCTGTTTGTCACAGAAAAGCCAATAGAATTTTGCTCAAAAGCTAGTTAGACAGTAAGGCAGGTCCAAAGGATAATGACTGATAATGGAAGATCTTACCAACTGAAAGTCTCTGCCCAGGTGGGGCAACAGACTAATCAATATTCAGTATTTACATATTCTCAATTTTATGCGCTCAATGCCTTGTGAAGGAACTGGAATTAGTATAATCACAGTGAGACAGCCCCAACGGTACTGTATTTTTTTTTTTTAAATCCCATTTTCTTTGCTTGGCTTTCCCCCTTCCCTGCAGCCTTTGCGTGTGAGTTCTGCTTTTATGTAAAACATACTTGTGTCAGAGTAGTGTGATTAAGAATGTTGCTGACATAATTTATATGAACTGCCTACTTGTAAACCCCTTTCAAAGTAACTGGCCTGCCTGCCTTTGGCGAGCAGTCTTGGCAGCAGCAACTCCAATCGACTCCTTTCCTTGTACAACAAAATAAAGGTGTCTTTCCTGCTCTCCAGAAACCCTGGCGGCTTAGCGGTTAAGAGCGAGGGCTGCTAACCAAAAGACCGGCCCTTCGAGTCCACCAGGCCCTCCTTGGGAACCCTATGGCATGGTTCTACTCTGTCCTATAGGGTCGCTATGAGTCGGAATCCACTGGACAGCAACGGGTTTGGTTTAGTTTTGGTTTTCCTGTTCTCCCACCGAGGCCAATACATCATGCCAAGCTGGAACCTAGGGTTTCCACCCATAACAGTTTTAAGGGAAAATATAGTTACAATGTTTCCTGGGTGCTTTCTTCATAGCCCTTAAAGGGTTCTCAGAGGAGGAGCTCCTGCTGCGTCCACACCCAGACGTTGGAGCCTTGGCCCAAAGGTTACCCACCAAGAGATGAGCCCTGGGGACAAGCCTCTCCTGCAGTGATGCCCTGGCGACCAGCTCCGGAAGCCGCCCCGCCCCGCTGGGCCTGAGCGTCCCGGTTGCCAGGAAACGCCCGCTGGGGACCAGCTGCGCCTGCGACTGTCTGCCGAGAGCTGGCGGCGGGCGCGGGGGTTGAGGCTGCGCGAGGCTGCGTCACGGTCGCCGCCGGCCGCGCGGTAAGTGGAGTCCCGAGGTGGGGAGGGGGTGGAGGGCGGGGGGTTGATGGAGGGATAAGTGAGGTCTGTTTGGAGGATCCCAGAAAGGGAAAGAGGCAAAGTTCCTGGAGGGCAGGGGGCTGCCCTCCCCTTTGGGGGCCCCTGGAAAGGAAAGGAAGGGGTGAGGGGAGAGGGTGCAGGTGGCTCCCGCTGGCCCAGGACCAGCCTGGGGGGCGGGGAGCGGAGGTCGAGCGAGAGGAGGCCTTGGCTGCGGCGGTGCCTGTGCGGGGGCACCTGTGCGTCCCGACACCCACCTGTAGCGGAGAAGCCGAACAGTCTTTTTAGGTGAAGGGTAGAGATAGTTTAAAAAACAAAAAACTTAGAGGCCTGAAAATAAGGTGGATTTATGCCAGACTTTCAGATCTGTTATGTTATGTGTGTACATGAAATGTGTTGTTTTTAAGCAAAAGTAGTTTCTTTGGTTATACAAATTATATGGTCTCTGGTTTTCCGTGGGTGGTTTTAATTAATCCGATTATACTGTCACCAAGACAAGTTTATAAACAAACGTGTGTGTACTTTCAGTACAGTGTGCATTTTTATAAGACAAATGCAGAAGGGATTTATAGCCCATTTCCCTGCTTGATTTTTAAAAATATAAATGCATGTTTAGTTTCATTGGAAGCAATAATAACTGCTCAGCAAGTTGTGATTTATGGCCTGTAGAATCCCTAACTAATCTGGTCTGATTTTGCAAATCCACCCTCCCCCGCCCCCCATTCCTAACCCCACTGTTAGGAATTTCCTAGAAACCTTTAGGTTAGGAAATTAATAAGTGGGTTTTTTTCCCCCCTCACTTTTTTTTTCTACTCCGTATTTCCTGTCCCTTAATTGTTTTACTTCTTGCGGTGTATTCCTTAGGCTTGCTTGAGCCCTCAGGACCTGATTGGTGATACAGTCGTGGAAAATAATCGGCCTCCAAGTGTTTTCTCTGTGTCTGTGAACATCATTTTGCAAATCCTTAAGACTAAGGAATTTAAATGGAAAATTTTCAAAGAATTTAATGATTTTAAAGAATTTTCATAAACAGAAGCCCCTGTTGCTAACAGGTATATAGCCTCAGGTTGAAGGTCACTAATAACTCTGGAAAATGTCTCTAATGAATTATATTTATTATATAATAAATATATTTATTCTCAGCCAATAGCTACAGTGTGTCACTGTTTAATCTTTATTTCCTGCCCAAGTACTGTAGTAACAAAATATGCTTAGTGCCTCTGCTTTAAAAAAATAATAATTCCACATATTTAGTGGAAAGAATAGAAAATTAAGTTATAGTAGGAGTTGAGAAAGGTTGAGCACCTACTGTGTGTCCAACAATGGGCTAATATGCAAGTTGGACATGAAAAATCAATTTTTTTTAAAGGAGTTGGGGGGAGGGGTGTTTAATACAGCATGTGTGCAGAGAAAGAGCCTGACATTATGGCCAAGCAGAACAGGTGACATTTGAGCTGAGCCGTAATAGATGAAAAGGATTTCAGGGTCATATATGCCAGGCAGTAGTATGAACAGAGAGACTCAGGGACCTGAAAGTGTTTGGGGGAAAGAATCTGAGAAGCAGTGCTGGAAAGATAAATGGGGATAAGGGTATAAAGGGCTGCAAATATCATACTATGGTTTGAACTTTGTGGCATTAGATACCATGAAACATTTTTGGAAAGGGACAATATCTGATTATATTGACATTAGAAAAAGATGGTTTTGGTAAAATGGAAGTAGATGTGAAGAAGAAAAGTGAGGTAAGACACTTAAGTGCCACCATATATATCTGAGTTTTTATAAAAAAAAAAAAAAAGCTTTATTTTGATATAATATCAAACTTGCAAGAATAGTACATTGAACTCCCATGTATCTAGTTTTCATTTTGCTCCACTTGTTTTATCATTTGCCTTTTTTCCCATGTCTCTGATAAATGCATATTCATTTTTCCGGAACCATTTGAGAGTAAGCTGCAGGTATCATGCCCCTTTACCCTTAAATACTTGAGCCTTTCCTAAAACTAGGATATTTGCTTACATAACCACGGTAAATTACCAAAATCAGGAAATTTAATATCTAATTCACAGTCAGTATTTAGATTTTGTCAGTTATCCTAGTATTTTTCTTCCTTTCATGATCCAGTCAAAGATCACATGTTGTGTAAAAAACAGCATTGGGGAGGTGTCTGACCTCATCCAACCCAAGGGGGAAGGAGAACCAAGATCAACAGCCCAAGGCTGATTGCTATGAGATGGAGGTCAGACACACCTCCTTTCTCCCCCATCTGTCGATTCTGACACCAACTGTCCTTCCCACAGCACTCTGCCAGGTTTAATAATTCATTGCAATGGCCACACAGAACTCATAGATCATACTGACAATTATGGGGTTTATTAGGGAAGTAATAGTTAAAATCCAGGCTCAAGAACACTCAGGATACAATTCTTCCTTCAGGATAGCCTATCCCCAGCTGTGCTTGCAGGCATGCCTCTCCCTGGCCCTCAGTCTCTGCCCAAAGGCACTCAGCTTTCCCTCTCTGTGAACTGGGAAGCCCACCATGCCGTCTCCTGCTGCTGGGTCTCTTCTGCTGGTCTCTCCTTCCTTGGTGGTGGTGGGCTCCTCCTCTCTGCTCTGGAATTGGCTCTCTTTTAAAGCAAAACTGACCAGTCCCCTTGGTAGGCCACAATTACCCTATCACCCCATCACCTGGATGAGAGTTACAAGACCATGGCTAGAAAGGCCACACCCAAAAGTAATTCATCACACCACACATTGCATTTAATTTTCACATCTCCTTAGCCTCCTTCAATCTGGAACAGTAATTTGGCCATTGCCTTTCATGACCGTGACATTTTTTAAGAGTTGTTTTCAGCTTCCATCCAGTTGGCCCCAACTCGTGGGGACCCCGTGCACAATGGAACTGGACGGCTGTGACCCACAGGAATTTTCATTAGCTCATTTTCAAAAGTAGATCTCCAGACTTTTCTTCCTATTCCATCTTAGTCTGGAATCTCCAGCGAAACCTGTTCAGCATCATGGGAACATGCAGGCCTGCGCTGACAGATGGGTGGAAGCTGCACGTGAGGTGCATTGGCTGAGAATAGAACCCAGGTCTCTCACATGGAAGGTGAGGATTCTACCACTGAGCCACCACGGAGGCCAGGTGTTTTGTTGAAAAAAAAGCTTGTTGTTGAGTTGATTCCGACTCATAGTGACCTTGCAGGACAGAGTAGGACTGCCCGATAAGGTTTCCAAGGTTGTAATCTTTACGGAAGCAGACCGCACATCTTTCTCCCACTGAGCAGCTGGTGGGTTCGAGCCACCGACTTTTAGGTTACAGCAGAGTGCTTAATCACCGCGCCCCCAGGGCTCCTTTATTTCGTAGAGAGCCGCACAATGTGACTGTTGTTTCCTTGCAATTAGAGCCAGGTTTTGCATTTTTGGCAAGAATACCATAGAAATGATGTGTACTTCTCAGTGGCTCATTTGGGTTTTGCAGGAATTCAAGTAAATAGAATCATGCAATATGTAGTTTTTTGTGTCTGGCTTCTTTCACTTAGAATTCTGTTTGTTTTTTTGATATTCATCCATGTTACAGCATGTATCAGTATTTTTATTCCTTCTTATTGCTGAATATTATTTTATTGCATGGATGTTCCACATTGTCTTTATCAGATTGTTCTCAGTTTTGGGCTGTTATGAATAGCGCTACTTTGAACATTGGTATATATTTCTTTGTATAGATGTGTATTTTTTTTTTTTTCTCCTGGATAGATGCCTAGGCGTGGAATTGCTGTTTATATATATGTTTAACTTTTGTGTTAAATTTATGTTTAACTTTTAAAACACTGGGAAAGTGGCTATGACATTTTAAATTCCCACTAGAGTTCTAGTTTTTTATTAACACTTGGTACTATCAGCCTTTTGTATGTTAACCATTCTGGTGGGTCTGTAGTGGTATCTTACTGTAGTTTTAATTTGTACCCTAGTGGCACATTGGTTAAGGGCTGCTGTTATCTGAAAGGTCACAGTTCAGAGCCCTGTAGGGCAGCTCTACTCTGTCAAATAGAGTCACTATGGGTCGGAATCAAGAGCATACAACAACAACAATGGCTAATAACATCCTTTCATGTGCTCACTGAACATTTGAGTATATTCTTCGGTGAAATGTCTATTAAAATATTTTGCCTATTTTTTATTGGGTTGTTTGTCTTCCTGTTACTGAGCTGTAAGAATGCCTTATGTATTCTTGATACAAGTCCTTTTCAGGTATATGATTCACTACTAGTTTTCCTCAGCTTCTTGGGCTGGGTTCTCTAGAGAAGCAAAACCAGTAAAGCCTATAAATATATATAGAGAGAGAGAGAGATTTATATCAAGGAAATGGCTCATGCGGTTGTAGAGGCTGGAACGTCCCCCCTGTGGGTCAGGCTTCTCCTGATTCACATAGCCACACAGGCTGGCAAAACCAAGATCAGCAGTTTGGAGAGCAGGGCTCTTGTTCACAGGCTGTGAATACTGACAGATCCCAAAGATCTACAGGCAAGACCGCACTTAAGCTGCTAGATCAACTCCCAAGAACCAGGATCAGATGAACAGGAGCCACCCGCAGGATCCAGAACAAGCAAAAGCCCACAAGCCTTGCCAGAATATTTGCTTATATTCAATACAGACCCATGCCTAAGGAAACTCCCTTTCAACTGATTGGCTACTCACAGCAGATCCCATCATGAAAGTGCTCACATAATATCCAGTCTCATCATGGAAGTAATCACACCATCATGTTCTTGTTGTTGTTAGGTGCCATTGAGTCAGTTCCGACTCATAGTGACCCTGTGCACAACAGAACAAAACGCTGCCTGGTCCTCAGCCATCCTTACAATCATTGTTATGCTTGAGCTCATTGTTGCAGCCACTGTGTCAAATCAACCTCGTTGAGGGTCTTCCTCTTTTCCACTGACCCTGTACTCTGCCAAACATGATGTCCTTCTCCAGGGACTCATCCCTCCTGACAACATGTCCAGTGTATGTAAGATGCAGCCTCACCATCCTTGCTTCTAAGGAGCATTCTAGTTGCACTTCTTCTAAGACAGGTTTGTTGGTTCTTTTGGCAGTCCATGATATATTCAATATTCTTTACCAACACCACAATTCAAAGGCGTCAATTCTTCTTCGGTCTTCCTTATTCATTGTCCAGCTTTCACATGCATATGATGCGATTGAAAATACCATGGCTTGGGTCAGGTGCACCTTAGTCTTCAAGGTGACATCTTTGCTCTTCAACACTTTAAAGCGGTCCTTTGCAGCAGATTTGCCCAATGCAATGCGTCTTTTGATTTCTTGACTACTGCTTCCATGGCCATTGATTGTGGATCCAAGTAAAATGAAATCCTTGACAACTTCAGTCTTTTCTCCATTTATTCATGATGTTGGTCATTGGTCCAGTTATGAGGATTTTTGTTTTCTTCATGTTGAGGTGTAATGCATACTGAAGGCTGTGGTCTTTGATCTTCATTCATAAGTGCTTCAAGTCCTCTTCACTTTCAGCAAGCAAGGTTGTGTCATCTGCATAATGCAGGTTGTTAATAACTCTTTCTCCAATCCTGATGCCCCGTTCTTCAGATAGTCCAGCTTCTTGGATTATTTGCTCAGCATACAGATTGAGCAGGTATGGTGAAAGAATACAACCCTGACGCACACCTTTCCTGACTTTAAACCAATCAGTATCCCCTTGTTCTGTCCGAACAAGTGCCTCTCGATCTATGTAAAGATTCCTCACGAGCACAATTAAGTGTTCTGGAATTCCCATTCTTCACAACGTTATCCATAATTTGTTATAATCCACACAGTTGAATGCCTTTGCATAGTCAATAAAACACAGGTAAACATCCTTCTGGTATTCTCTGCTTTCAGCCAAGATCCATCTGACATCAGCAATGATATCCCTGGTTCCACGTCCTCTTCGGAAACTGGCCTGAATTTCTGGCAGTTCCCTGTCGATATACTGCTGCAGCTGTTTTTGAATGATCTTCAGCAAAATTTTGCTTGTGTGTGATATTAATGATATTGTTCTATAATTTCCACATTTGGTTGGATCACCTTTCTTGGGAATAGGCATGAATATGGATCTCTTCCAGTCAGTTGGCGAGGAAGCTGTCTTCCATATTTCTTGGCATAGACAAGTGAGCACCTCCAGTGATGCATCTGTTTGTTGAAACATCTCAACTGATATTCCATCAATTCCTGGAGCCTTGTTTTTTGCCAATGCCTTCGGAGCAGCTTGGACTTCTTCCTTCAGTACCATCAGTTCCTGATCATATGCCACCTCTTGAAATGGTTGAATATCGACTAATTCTTTTTGGTGTAATGACTCTGTGTATTCCTTCCATCTTTTGATGCTTCCTGCGTCGTTTAATATTTTCCCCATAGAATCCTTCACTACTGCAACTCGAGGCTTGCATTTTTTCTTCAGCTCTTTCAGCTTGAGAAACGCCAAGCGTGTTCTTCCCTTTTGGTTTTCCATCTCCAGCTCTTTGCACATGTCATTATAACACTTTGTCTTCTTAAGACGCCCTTTGAAATCTTCTGTTCAGCTCTTTTACTTCATCAATTCTTCCTTTTGCTTTAGCTGCTTGGCGTTCGAGAGCAAGTTTCAGAGTCTCCTCTGACATACATCTTAGTCTTTTCTTTCTTTCCTGTCTTTTCAATGACCTCTTGCTTTCTTCATGTATGATGTCCTTGATATCATTCCACAACTCGTGTGGTCTTTGGTCACTAGTGTTCAGTGCATCAAATCTATTCTTCAGGTGGTCTCTACATTCAGGTGAGATGTACTCAAGGTCATATTTTGGCTCTCATGGACTTGCTCTGATTTTCTTCAGTTTCAGCTTGAACTTGCATATGAGCAATTGATGTTCTGTTCCACAGTCGGCCCCTGGTCTTGTCCTGACTAATGATATTGAGCTTTCCCATCGCCTCTTTCCACAGATGTAGTCAATTTGATTTCTCTGTGTTCCATCTGGCAAGATCCATGGGTACAGTCGCCATTTATGTTGGTGATTGAGGGTATTTGCAATGAAGAAGTCGTTGGTCTTGCAAAATTCTATCATTCAGTCTCCAGCATTGTTTCTGTCACCAAGGCCATATTTTCCAACTACCAATCCTTCTTCTTTGTTTCCAACTTTCGCATTCCAATCACCAGTAATTATCAATGCATCTTGATTGCATTGATCAATTTCAGACTGCAGCAGCTGATAAAAATCCTCTATTTCTTCATCTTTGGCCTTAGTGGTTGGTGCGTAAATTTGAATAATAGTTGTATTAACTGGTCTTCTTTGTAGGTGTATGGATATTATCCTATCACTGACAGCGTTGTACTTCAGGATAGATCTTGAAACATTCTTTTTGATGATGAATGCAACACCATTCCTCTTCGAGTTGTCATTCCCAGCATAGTAGACTATATGATTGTCTGATTCAAAATGGCCAATACCAGTCCATTTCAGCTCACTAATGCCTAGGATATTGATGTTTATATGTTCCATTTCATTTTTGACAATTTCCAATTTTCCGAGATTCATACTTTGTACATTCCAGGTTCCGATTGTTAATGGATGTTTGTAGCTTTTCTTCTCATTTTGAGTCGTGCCACTTCAGTGAATAAAGGTCCCAAAAGCTTTGGTCCATCCATGTCATTAAGGTCGACTCTACTTTGAGGAGGCAGCTGTTCCCCAGTCATCTTTTGAGTCCCTTCCATCCTGGGTTCTCATCTTCCAGCACTATATCAGACAGTGTTCTGCTGCTATTCGTAAGGTTTTCACTGGCTAATGCTTTTCAGAAGTAGACTGCCAGGTCCTTCTTCCTAGTCTGTCTTAGTCTGTAAGCTCAGCTGAAACGTGTCCTCAATGGGTGACCGTGCTGGTACCTGAATACCGGTGGCATAGCTTCCAGCATCACAGCAACATGCAAGCCCCCAGAGTACGACAAACTGACAGACACGTGGGGGCACACCATCATATTACTATGAAGTTCCTGAGGATCATGGCCCAGCCAAGTTGACACACAACCTTAACCATTATAGTCCACTCCTTGTCCACTTGGCACCTGTACACATCTCCTCAAAGCATACATAATCTCTGAATAAGGACAACTATAAAGTCATTCTTATCCCTAACATGATACAAGGAACACACATACAAAGCAGAAATACTCATAATAATTACAGTCCTCATTTCTGCAACTGGTCATGTGGTGGTAACTGGTATTTAGAACTACCTACTTCTACCACACATTCTGTATTCTCTTTACCCTCAGCAGACACCTCAGCTGGTCGTGGTTCTTTGCCCAGTGATCCAAACCTTCATTCTTGAAGGGCCATTAGTAGTCATGTCAGAATTGGGTTACTGTAGTTTTCCAATGACTTTAATCACAGGGCGTGGTGGTACTAAGAGTCACCCTGAAAGATATCCTGCATTCCAGACATACTGTTCTTTACCTCCATTATGTAATATCAATCTGATTTCTTCTTGGTAATCAGGATTAATCACACCAGCCAGTATGGTAACTTTCTTCTTTGCCTGTTGATCCAGAGGCAGAAGCCCAAAGTGGCCAGGTGGCATTTTTAGCTTCCAGTTCAATGGAATCAATTATGTGTCTCCAGTTGGGATCATTCCCGTCTTTGAAACTAAGACCTGGACCTACAGAGCATAAGGTCACAGGGACAGGAAGCAAAAATCTAGCGAATGGGTCACTAGGGTAATAGTGAGTGCCACCATTCCCATTTCCACCCCTTGATTCCTGGACGCTTGAATCCTGGATATGGGAGAAACAGCACCATATATTGGACACTGGTTTAGAACATATACAGCCTTCTGGAGAGCATTGCCCCAACCCTGCAAGGTATTGCCACCTAGCTGGCACTCTAATTGTGTCTTTAGGAGGCCATTCATCATTCTATCAAGTCAGCTGTTTCAGGATGTGGGGATCATGGTAAAACCAGTGAATTCCATGAGCATGGGCCCACCGCACCATTTTATTTGCTATGAAGTGAGTCCCTTGATCTGAGGCAGTGCTGTGTGGGATACCATGATGGTCGATAAGGCATTCTGTAAGTCCATGGATGGTAGTTTTGGCAGAAGCATTGCCGGGAAGGCAAATTTATGTCCAGAATAAGTTTCTAGTCCAGTAAGGACAAAACGCTGCCTTTTCCATGATGGAAGTGGTCCAGTGTGATCAGCTTGACACCAGGTTGCTGGCTGATCACCTCGAGGGATGGTGGCATATCAGGGACTCAGCGCTGGTCTCTGCTGCTGGCAGATTGGGCACTCAGCAGTTGCTGTAGCCAAGTCAGCCTTGGTGGGTGGAAGTCCATGTTGCTGGGCCCATGCATAACCTCTATCCCTTCCACCACGGCCACATTGTTCATGAGCCCAATGAGCAATGACGAGAGTAGCTGGGGAAGGAGGATTACTGGTTTCCACAGAACATGTCATCCAATCCACTTGATTGTTAAAATCATCCTCTACTGAGGTTACCCTTTGGTGAGCATTCACATGAGACACAAATATCTTCACTTCTTTGGCCTGTTCTGGGAATTCTATTCACATACCACTTTCCCATAAATCCTTGGGTCCAATTTTCCAATCATGTTCTTTCCAAGTCCCTAACCATCCAGCCAAACTATTGACCACAGTTCACGAATCAGTATACAATTGCACGTCTGGCCATTTCTCCTTCCAACTAAAGTGAACAACAAGGTGCACTACTTGAAATTCTGCCCATTGGGAGGATTTTCCTTCACCACTCTCCTTCAGGGAGGTCCCAGAAATGGGCTGTAGTGTTGCCGCTGTCCACATTCTAGTGGTGCCTGCATATCACACAGAACCGTCTGTAAACCAGGCACAAGCTTCCCTCAGTCAACTGATCATAAGGAACTCCCCATGAGGCCATAGGTGCAAACTGGGAGATGGAGGGTAATGTGACAGGAGTGGAGGCCATGGGCATTTGGGCCACTTCCTTGTGCAACTTATTTGTGCCTTCAGGTCCTGCTTGGGCCCAGTCTCGTATATACCACTTCCATTTAGTGATGAAGTGCTGCTGTGCACGTCCAACTTCATGACTCTGTGGGTCAGACAACACCCAGTTCATGATGGGCAACTCAGGCTGCATAGTGACTTGGCGTTCCACAATTAAGCGTTCAGTCTCTACTAAGGCCCAGTAACAAGCCAAAAGCTGTTTCTCAAAAGGAGAATAAGTTGTCTTCCGAGGGTGACAGAGCTTTACTCCAAAACCCTAAGGGTCTGTGCTGTGATTCAACAATAGGAGCCTTCCAGAGACTCCAGAGAGCATCTCTATCTTACACTGACACTTCAAACACCATTGCATCACCTGGATCGTATGGCCCAAGTGGAAGAGCAACTTGCACAGCAGCCTGAACCTGTTGCAGAGCCTTCTCTTGTTCTGGGCCCCACTCAAAACTAGCAGCTTTTTGAGTCATTTGATAAATAGGCCAGAGTAGCACACTCAAATGAGGAATGTGTAGCCTCCAAAATCCAAAGAGGCCCACTAGGTATTGTGCCTCCTTTTTACTTGTGGGAGCAGCCAGATGCAATAACTTATCCTTCAGTTCAGAAGGAATATCTTGACATGCCCCACACCACTGGACCCCTAGAAGTTTCACTGAGGTGGAAGGTGCCTGAATTTTTCTGTAATTAATTTCCTACCCTTTAGCATGAAAATGTTTTGCCAATAAGTCTAGAGTCAGGGACACTTCTCTCTTACTAGGTCCAATCAGCGTGATGTCATCAATGTAATGAACCAGTGTTCATTACATCTTGTGGAAGGGAAAGGTGATCAAGGTCCTTGCAGACTAAATTATGACGTAGGGCTGGAGATTTGATGTAGCTCTGAGGTAGGCAAGTGAAGGTGTATTGCTGGCCTTGCCCTCTGAAAGCAAACTGCTTCTGATGGTCCTTTGAAACAGGTATGGAGAAAAAGGCATTAGCCAGATCAATAGCTGCGTACCAGTTACCAGGACATGTATTAATTTGCTAAAGCAACGAAACTACATCAGGAACACCAGCTGCAACTGGAGTCACCACCTGGTTAAGTTTTCGATAATTGTCACGTATTAAATTGTATCCCCCCAAAATATCTGTGAATTTGACTAGGTCATGATTCCCAGTATTGTATAACTGTCTACCATTTATCATCTGATGTGGTTTCCCTATGTGTTGTGAATCCTATCACTATGATGTGATGAGATGGATTAATGGCAGTTATATTGATGAGACCTACAAGATTAGATAGTGTCTTAAGCCAATCTCTTTTGAGATATAAAAGACAGAAACAAGCAGAGAGACATGAGGACCTCATACCGCCAAAAAAGAAGCACTGGGAGCAGAGCGCATCCTTTGGACTCAGAGTTCCTGCGTGGAGAAGCTCCTAGTCCAGGGGAAGATTGACAAGGACCTTCCTCTAGAGCTGACAGAGAAAGCCTTGCCCTGGAGCTGACGCCCTGAATTTGGACTTGTAGCATACTAGACTGTGACAAAATAAATTTCTTTTTGTTAAAGCCATCCACTTGTGATGTTTCCACTATAGCAAATCTAGATAACTAAGACAGTAATCTACCATCATTCTCGAAGATCCACCTGTTTTTTGCACAGGCCAAATAGGTAAGTTGAATGGAAATGTGATGGAAATCACCACCCCTGCATCTTTCAAGTCCTTGATGGTGGCAGTAATCTCTGCAATCCCTCCAGAGATGCAATATTTTCCTAGGTAGGGGCAGTTCTAATGGCGTCCACTTGGCTTTTCCTGCCATAAGAGCCCTTACTCCATTTGTCAGAGATCCATTGTGGGGGTGCTGAGTATATCTATTCCAATTATGCATTCTGGAACTGGGGAAATCACTACAGGATGAGTTCGGGGACCTACTGAACCTACTGTAAAATGGATATTGGCTAAGACTCCATTAATAACCTGACCTCCATATGCCCATGCTCTGACTGGTGGACCACAGTGACGTTTTGGGTCTCCTAGAGTTAGTGTCAGTTCAGAGCCAGTATCCAGTAATACCCAAAAAGTCTGATTATTTCCTTTTCCCCAAGGAACAGTCAGTCACTCTTGTAAAAGTGCTTAGATCGCTTTAGGGAAGGCTGGGAGAAAGATTAACTGTATAAGTTTTCGGCAGTGTACTGAAGTCCTTACTCAAGGGAACCTGCCCTCCCCTTCATTCAAGGGGTTGTGCGTCTTTAAACTTGCTCAAGTCTGGGAATTGACTGAGGGATCATTAACTGTATTGTAGCAATTCGAGTTAGACTACTGTTCACCTGACCTAGAATTCATCCAGTTGTACAGATCAAGTAAACATTTAGTAGATTTCCTATGTATTTTACTCCTAAGGACACCATGACTAAGTAGCCAACACCATAAGTCCATATGAGTCAAAGACTATCCTGATTACTGCTTTGACTCCACTGTCCATTACTGTAACCATGCCTACCTTGTCTTTCTCGATTGAGTGCAGCCACTTGGCCTTTACTACCACGGGGTCCAATCAGCCCCATTGTTGTTAAGTGTCTTAATTCCATTAGGGCAGTTCCCACTGTCAAGTCTGATTTGCATAAAAACAATCACAGGAGCCTGGGGCTCCCTTCACAAATTTGTTCCTCAACATTGTGGTAAAAGATGTGCCCTTTGGGCACTCCATGTGTGGGTCTTTGGGTCTAACCTGATAAATCCACTCTAGCATTGCCAATTTCCCTAAGTCTTTGGATATCTTCTTCACCTTTTTTCTTTGGATACCTTCTTCTACGGTATACCCAGGCAGGTCTTGTACTTCAACTTGATTTAATGTAGGCCACGTAATCCATGCTTCAGCAACCCAACCAAATAGACTATTAGATCTTTTCCTAACTTCTCCAACTGAAACATTGAATGAAGAATCTGCTTGGTGGACCCATATCAATAAACTCAGACTGATCCATCTGTATGTTCCTTGCACCATTATCCCACACCCTTAATAGCCATTCCCAGACATATTTCCCAGGTTTCTGTTTGTATGTATCAGAAAAGTCAAGCAGTTCTTTTTGAGTGTAGCCTACTTCTCCTGGGTCACATTTTGTATTTCACCGTTTGTCTAGTTATAGGTGTAGAAGCCAAAACTGATAGTGGGGAAGAGTTTTGAGAACATTCAGCTTGTCTTGTAAAGCATCTGTCTCAGGTGATGCCTCAGGCGATGCCTCAGGCAATGACTCAGAGGCAGATGGAGGGGCTAATGGTTTTCCTGGGCCAGATGGTTTAGCAGACAAACATGGAGTAATCCCTTCAGATGGGAGTGACAGGGCTGGTTCTGTTGGTGGGAGTAATTCAAGGGAATCCAGGGGCTCAATGTCTCCAGCTTCCTGATTATCTGCCCGTATGTCCCCATCCCAAGTTTCAGGATCCCATTTCTACCCAATCAGTGCCCTAACTTTAACTTCAGACACCTCTCAAGGCTGACAGCTGAGTTGGCATTGTAATTCAGCCACTCTTACAGTAAGACTCTGGGTTTGCTTTTTGGCAATATCAGCTCTGTTACTACAAGAAATAAGGCTTTGTTTCAAAACACAAGTGGAAACTTTAAGGTCATTTATGTGGCACTTGAGCTTTGACTTTGAAGCCCTGATCTCATCTCTTTCTTTCACCACTTTGTCTAGTGAAAGTAGGACCAACCAACCAGCTTCCTTAAAATTCTCATTCTGACAAAATTGTACAAAGGTATCACACATGCAGTTACCCAGAGCCTCACCTTTCACCAATACCTGATCTATTGGCAGTGATATTTTGAGTATTTGAATTGCCACCTCACACCATGGATTAGCAGTGCCCTCTTTACTACTAGAAGCAGAGTCATCAACAGCTTTAAGACTAACTAGACTTAAGAACCAATTTAGAAAACTCATTCTTACAATTTTGTTTCCCTAGAACCACTCTCTGTACCAAATGTCTTAAGCTGGGTTCTCTAGAGAAGCAAAACCAGTAAAGTATATAAATATATATATAGAGAGAGAGAGTTTAGGTCAAGGAAAGGGCTCACACGGTTGTAGAGGCTGGAACGTCCCAAGTCTGTGGGTCAGGCTTCTCCTGATACACATAGCTAAAGGGGCTGGCAAAACCAAGATCAGCAGGTCGGAGAGCAGGGCTCTTGTTCACAGGCAGTGAAGATTGACAAATCCCACAGATTGACAGGCAAGGCTGCAGGTAAGCTGCTAGTTTAAGACCTAAGAACCAGAAATCAGATAAACAAGAGCCAGCTGCAGGATCCAGAACAAGCAAAACCCCATAAGCGTTGCCAGAATATTCATTTATTTTCAATACATGCCCACGCCCAAGGAAACTCCCTTTCAGCTGATTGGCCACTCACAGAGATCCCATTGTAGGGATGATCACATAATATCAAATCTCATCATGGAAGTGATCACACCATCATATGACTATCAAATCCCTGAGAATCATGGCCCAGCCAAGTTGACACACAACTTCTCTTTTCATTTTCTTAATGGAGCAATTTTCTTTAGAAGAGCAAAAGATTTTAATTTTGATAAATTCCAGTTTATCAGTTTTCTCTTTTATTGATCATACTTTTGGTGTCATATCTAAGAAATCTGCCTAATTGAAGGTCACAAAAATTTTCTGTTTTCTTATAGAAGTTTTCTATTTTTAGCTCTTACATTTAGGTCTGTGGTTCACTTTGAGTTAATTTTTGTATACAGTGTGAGTTAGTAGTCTGAGTCCATTTTTTGTTTGTTTTGCATATGAATATCTAATTTCCCAGAAGCGTTAGTTTAAAAAACTGTTCTTTCCTCATTGAATTGCCTTGGCACCTTTGTCAAAAATCAATTGAACGTAAATAAAAGGGTTTATTTCTTGACTCTATTCTGTCACATTTATATATATATATATATCTATATATATATATATATATATCTTTATGCCAGTAAAAAAGTGTAAATCCTCCCTCCAGGTTTGTTCTTTTTTTTTTTTTCCAGAGCTGTTTTGTATATTCTAGGTCCTTTGTATTTCCATGTGAATTTTAGGTTCAGCTTGTCAATTTTTACTTAAAAAAAAAACTTAGTTGGAATTTTTGTAGGGACTGAATCAAATCTATTAATGAATTTCTGGAGAACTGACTTCTTATGGAGTTTTCCAATTCATGAACATGGCACTTTTTCAATCTTCTTTAATTTCTCTGAGCAATGTGTTGTAATTTTCAGAGTACAGGTCTTACACTTCACTTGCTAAATGTATTCCTAAGTATTTTATTCTTTTTATGTTGTTGTGAATGGAATTGTTTTCTTAATTTCATATTCAAATTGTTGCCATCATATAGAAGCACAATGTGTTACCGTATACTATTGTTCTATCCAACTACTTTACAAACTTGTTTATTAATGCTAGTAGTTTTTATGTGGATTCATTAGGATTTTCTGAATACAGTACCATGTCATCTTCAAATAAAGATAGTATTACTTTTCATTTCCAACCCCTATGCCTTTAATTTCTTGTTGTTGCCTTATTCCACTGGCAGGAGTTTTGAATACAATGTTAAATAAGTGGTGAAAGCAAACATCTTTTTCCCAACCTTAGGGGAAAATCATTTGGTCTTTAACCATTAAGCATGATGCTAGCTGTAGGTTTTCCGTAGATATCCTTTATCATTTTGAGAAAGCTTCTTTCTGTTCCTTATTTGTTGAGGTTTTTTTTTTTTTTTTAATGAATGGGTATTGGATTTATCATATGCTTTTTCTGCATCAATTGAGATGATCATGCGGTTTTGATCCTTTTTTCTATTAATGTGATGTTTTTACATTACTGGTGTTCAGTTTTAAACCACTTTGCATTCCTAAGGTAAATTCTACATGGTCATGGTGTATAATACTTTTTTATATGACTCTAGATTTGGTTTACTCATTATTTTGTTAAGGGTTTTTGTGTCTGTGTTCGTGAGAATAATGATCTGTAGTTTTCTTTTGATTTATTTGTTTGACTTTCATATCAGGATAATAATAGTGGCTTCATAAGTTGAGCTGGGAAATGTTTCCTCCTCCTCTTCTATTTTCTGAGTTTGTGTAGAATTGATATTAATTTTTCCTTGAATGTTTGATAGAATTTACCAGTGAATCTATTTTAACCTGGATTTTTCTTTCTTGGTAGTTTTTTTTTTTTTTAACCCAACCAGCATTTATTAGGTGCCTACTGCTTTTTTTTTTTTTTTTTTACTGCATGTGGTACTCATCGCACATCACAGATGAGGTTGTGAATAGGTTATTAATTACTAATTCAATGTCTTTACTTTTTAGGGTGTGATCAGATTTTCTGTTTATTCTTTAGTCACTTTTGACATTTTGTGTCCTTCTGGGCATTTGTGCAACCAAGTTGTCTAATTTGGTTGCATAAAATGTTCATAATAATCCCTCATAATCCTTTTAATTTCTGTTGAGTGGTAGCGATTGTCCCCTTTTTCATTCCCAATTTTGGTAATTTTTACCTTCTCTTTTCTTGGTCAGTCTAGCTAAAGGTTCATGAATTTTGTTCATCTTTTTGAAGAACCAATTTTTAATTTATTTTTCTATTATTTTTCTGAAGCGAAGTCAGTCATTAAACTATTGTTGATCTCCTGTAAGTCATTTCTCTCTTGCTGCTTTCAAGATTTTTTCTGTCTTTGATTTTCTGCAGTTTGTACAGTATCTAGATATGGATCTCTTTGTTCATTGAGTGGCTTGAGTCAGTAGGTTAATGTTTTTCATCAAATTTGAAAAGTTTTTTTTTTTTTTTACCATTATTACTTGAAATAATGGGAATCTCATTACATGTATATTTGTACTATCGATTTCGTCCCACAAGTCTCTCGGGCTCTGTTCATATTTAGTCTGTTTTCGAATTCTGTCTTCTGCCATCTTAAATCTGCTGTTGAGCCCATCTAGTGAATTTTTCATTTCAGTTATTGTATTTTTTGGCTCCAGAATTTCCATTTGGTTCTTTTTATCTTTTGGTTTTTTAGTTGAGACTGTCTATTTATTGAACCATTGTCATCATATTTTCCCTTAATTCTTTAAATATAGCTTCCTTTGATTAGTTGAACACATTTGTAATAACTACTTTGAAGTCTTTGTCAGCTAAATCCAACATCTGGGTTCACTCAGAGTCCATTCCTGCTGACTTCTTTTTTTCTTCTCAATATGGGTCACATTTTACTTTTTCTTAGCTTGCCTCATAATTTGATGGTGGTTGTTCTTGTTGAAAACTGGACATTTAAGTAACGTGTTATAACAACTTTGGATCCTGATTTTCTCTCTGAGGGTTTTATATGTGGGTTGTTTTTTCCTTTGGTCTTTTGGTTTCACAAACTGCCTGTATTTGGTAATCTCTTCATAAGTATGTGGCTGCTGATTTTCATGGCCATTTCACACACTGTTAGCACTACAGCACTCACTGAGCTGGGCCACAGAGGTGATGGGGGAACAGCCCCAGCCAAGAAGACTGTAGATTCCCACTGTTCTTAAGTGGACTTCTGGCACCTTATCATGAATAAACGCTTCTTGATTTCTTTTTTTCCTTTGGCTGATTTTGAGAGCCCCAAAATAGTTGTTTTTGACAATATTACCTTGCCCAGTCTTATACTTGTGTGTATATGTGTGTGTGTGTTTCCAGGTTTTGTGTGTGTGTGCAGTACAGTAAACTGTTCTTATATGGCCCTTATAGACATGCTCTTGTAACCCCCACAAAATGAATGGAACTATGCAAATAAAGTACTTGTAGCCCACCAAGGAGCCTGGACAGTTTTGCTAATGCAGATAAGATACATGGAACCCTTGCTGGGGCAGGGGGAGGGGAGGAAAACATGCAAATAAGGTGTATGGAACCCTTGAAGAGGATTGGTCAGTTTTGCCATCACACTGGATTTAAAGGGAGTCAATCCCAGAGGTTGGCAGGGGGACCTTGCTACCATCAAGAAGAGCCAGGAGCAGAGCACATCTTTTCAACCCGGGACCCTGCACTGAAAGCCTCCTAGACCCAGGAGACAGGGAGAGCTATAACATCAGAGACAGCGTGAGATGACAAGAAGCAGGGGCAAGCATGGCAGAGCCCAGCAGCAGAGAGATGACAGCAGCAGAAACAGGAGACTGGCATGGGTTGGTGTGGTGAGCTTCCTGGCTCATGGAGTGATGCAGCTACAGTGGGTGTGCCAACCCACAGAGCAAGAGAGCTGAGCGCCTTTGGGCAGGAAGCTACCTGGCAGAGTGGGGTGCCTCCAGACACTTGACAGTGGAGCTAAAGAAAAAGCTTTATAACACTTGCCCAAGCAGGGCAGAGGCCCAGCCAAGAACAAGGGCCAAGAGCCAAGGGCTGAGAGCCTACCCGCAGGCACAGCCAAGAAGCTGTCCTGATCAAAGAACTGTTCCTCAGTCATTCCTGATGATTCAAGTTGACTCTGATGCTGAATTGTAACCCGTTACTTCGCTAATGAACCCCCATAATCATAAGTATGGTGAGTTCGGTGTAGCCATTGCAGTGAATTATCAAACCCAGGAGAAAAGTAGAGAATGCCGTGGGAGCAATGGCTGGTGTCAGAATTGGTAAAAAGGTAGGAGAGAGGAGGTGTGTCTGACTGCCACCTCACAGGAATCAGCCTTGGGCTGATGTTGATCTTGATTCTCTATCCTCACCCTGATGTTAGTCAGGGTCTGATGCCATGCCATTTTTACAGGGTGTGTGTGTGTGTGTGTGTGTGTATGTGTGTGGTGAAAATATACACAACAAAACATTTGCCAATTCAACAATTTCTTTACGTATATTTTAGTGACATGGATTATATTCTTCATGTTGTGCAACCACTGTCGCTATCCTTTTCCAAATCATTCCACCGCCACTAACATAAACTCCATGTCCCCTAAGCAAAAACTCTCCCGTTTACCCTCCCACCCACCCTAGGTAACCACTAGTAATCTTTGGTTTCTGTATGTTTGCTTATTTCACGTAAGTGGGATCATATGGTATTTGTCTTTTTATGACTGAACTTATTTCTCTCAGCATGATGTTTTCAAGGTTCATCCATGTTGTGACATGCATCAGGACTTCATTTCTCTTTATGGCTGAGTAATATTCCATTTTATGTATATACCACATTTTTGTTTATCCATTGATCTGTTGATGGACATTTAGGTTGTTTACACATTTAGGTATTGTGAAAATTGCTGCTGTGAACATTGGTGTACAGGTTTCTGTTTGCATACCTGCTTTTACCACTTCTGGGTATATACCTAGGATTGAGATTGTTGGGTCATATGGTATTTCTCTGTTGGACTTTTTGAGTAACTGCCAAACCATATTCCATAGCAACTGTATCATTTTACATTCTCACCAGCAATGGATAAGGGTTCCAGCTTTTCCACAACCTTACCAACACCTCTTGTTTTCTGTTTTTATTTGTTTGTTTAAGTGTTTTATCTTTACCATTCTAGTGGAGGTGAGGTGGTGTCTCATTGTGGTTTTGATTTGCATCTCCTAATGGCAACCAACAACAACAATGGCTAATGATGTTAAACATCTTTTCATGTGCATCTTGGTCGTTTGAATATCCTCTTTGGTGAAATGCCTGTCCTTTACTTATTTTTTTGATTGGGTTGTTAGTCTTTTTGTTAAGTTGTAGAAATTTTTCTTTGTTTTGGATACTAGACACTTAATGGATATATGGCTCCTGGAAATTTTCTCCTAATTTGTGGGTTGTCTTTGCACTTTGTTGAAAAAGTCCTTTGATGAACAAAATATTTTTTATAAAGTCCCATTTATCTATTTTATCTTTTGCTGCTCATGCTTTTGTTGTCACATCTGATAATTCATCAATAAAAACTCGGTCCTGCAGCCATGCCCCTGTATTTTCTTCTAAGAGTTTTATGGTTTTAGTTTTCACATTTAGGTCCCTGATCCTTCTGAATTGGTTTTTGCATATGCTATGAGGCGTGGATCCTGATTTATTCTTCTGCATGTGAAAACCCAGGTTTATCAGCACCATTTTTTGAAGAGACTCTTCATTCCCTATGGAATGGATTTAGCAGCCTTGTCAAAAATCTGTGAACAATAGTTGTATGGTTTTATTTCTGGGTTCTTAACTGTATTCCATTGATCTATTCTTATACCAGTACCAAACTGTCTTAATTACCATGGCTTTATGGTATGTTTTGAAATCAGAAAGTGTGAATCCTCCTACTTTATTCTTCTTTAGGATTGCTTTATCTATTCGGAAGCCCTGGTGGTGTAGTAGTTAAGAGCTATGGCTGCTAACCAAAAGCTTGGCAGTTCAAAACCACCAGGTGCTCCTTGGAAACTCTATGGGGCAGTTCTCCTCTGTCCTAAAGGGTCGCTATGAGTCAAAATTGACTCAGTGGCAACGGATTTGGCTTTTGTTTTTTTGGCCCTTCCATATAAATTTGAGGATTGGCTTTTCCATTTCTGCAGAGAATGCTGTTGGAATTTTGATGGGGATTACACTGAATTTATAGGTCGCTTTTTTTTTTTACACTTGGGATAGTATTGACATCTTAACTGTATTAAGCCTTCCAGTTCATTGAACATGGAATGCCCTTCCATTTATTTAGGTCTTCTTTAATTTCTTTTAGTTATCAATTTCTTCTGTAGTTTTCTGTGTTCAAGTCTTTCAGCTTCGTGGTTAAATTTATTCCTAGGTACCTTATTCTTTTAGATGCTGTTCTAAGTGGTAATGTTTCCTTAATTCCCCTTTCTAGTTGCTCATTGCTGGTATATAGAAACCTGACTGATTTTTTTATGTTGACCTTGTACCCTGCCACTTTGCTGAATTCATTTATTAATTCTGATAGCTTTCTTGTGAATTCTTTGGAGTTTTCTGTATATAGGATCATGTCAACTGTGAAAAGGAATAATTATACTTTCTACTTCACTATTTGTATGGGAGCCCTGGTGGTGCAGTGGTTAAGAGCTACAGCTGCTAACCAAAAGGTCGGCAGTTCGAATCCATCAGCTGCTCCTTGGAAACTCTATGGGGGCAGTTCTACTCTGTTCTATAGGGTTGCTGTAAGTCAGACTCGGCTCAACAGCAATGGGTGTGGTTTTTTTGGTCCCTATTTGTATACCTCCCCCCTCGCCCCCCAGCCTAATTGCTTGGGCTAGTATTTCCAGAACAATGTTGAACAGCAGTGGTGAGAGTGGGCATCCCTGTCTTGTTCCTCATCTCAGTGGGAAAGCTCTCAGTCCTTCTCCATTGAGTATGATGTAGCTGTGGGTTTTTCATAAATGCCCTTTACTATACTGGAGAATTTTCCTTCTATTCCCATCTTGAGTGCTTTATCATGAAAGTGTGTTGCATTTGTCAAATGCCTTTTCTGTATACTTGCGTTTTGAGAAGAGGATTCACCTTTCTCTTTTACCCATCATAGCCAAAGTCCAACCCCTGGTACTTTTTTTGTAGGACTTTTATTATTAATATTTTATTAATATCAAGTGGTTTTTTGAATTGTGCTTGCTTTTGAATTAACCGAAAGTGATTAAAATTATGATCTCTGGAAGCTATCTGCCTGGGTTTTAATTCCATACTGGGTTTGCTGTGCCTCTTTTATAATAAAATAAAAATGGCTCCTACTTCATAAAATATTTGTACATATTTATATGTAATTTGCAAAGAACAATGTTGTTTAAGTGCTAGCTCAGCCATTGAAAACCCTATGGTTTTGCCCGGAGGCCCTGAGGATATTTTCTTTATCTTTAATAGTTTTATTCAGATATGGCTCAGAGTTCATTGTTCTGGGCCAGTTTTCCCAATTACCTGGTGGACCATTTCAAAATATATAAAATCAGTAACTAGTTGCTATCAGATCAGTTCCGACTTGTGACAACCCCGTGTGTAGAACTGCAGTCCGTAGGGGTTTCAATGGCTGTGATTTCTCAGAGGTAGATTGCCAGGCCTTTCTTCCAAGTCACCTCTGGGTCAGTTTGAACCACCAACCTTTCAGTTAGTACCACCAACCTTTCAGTTAGTAGCCCTTTCCTATAGACAGTGCTGTGCTCTACCAGGACATTCGGTATTTTTACGCTCAGGATATATTTTCTGAGGGAGATGGTTTTAAGTCTATCTTATGCCACTCTTTTCCTCTTCTTTCTTCTTTAAAATTTTCCCATGCCTCATCCCACCCCCATCTTTGCTTTCTGCAAAGGCTTGCAGTGGGAGCTCAAGACATATCTTTGCCAGATTTTAAGGTTTACCTTTCCGCTTAAATTCATGGAGTTCTCTGTCTTTTTGGTATGTTGAAAGCATTGGATTTTTGTCATTTTATTTGTTCTTCTGCTTGAGTTATATAACTTTGTGGAAACCAGACCAAAACCATTGCTGTCAGGTTGATTCCGACTTATAGCAACCCTATAGGACAGGGTAGAACTGCCCCATAGGGTTTCCAATGAGCAGCTGGTGGATTCAAACTGCCGACCTTTTGGTTAGCAGCCTTAAGCACTGTGCCACCAGGGCTCCAGCTTTGTGGAAGGTGTGTGGTAATAAAGATGATAATAGACAGTTGCCATTATCCTTGGCTGCCTCAAAGTTTCCCGCCATATGTATCTTGACAAGCCATTGGGTGTAATGTGAAGCTTGGGTAGGAGTAAAGGATAAGGAAAGAAAGAAGATAGGCATTTGGTTTAGAACATACCAATTTTGCAATGATTTCGTTCATTCATGTAGAGATGTTCTTCTAGCAGTTAGATCATTGGTCTGTACGTCAGGTAAGACGTTAGGAATTACTGCTTCTGAAAGCTCTGGTAGAGTCTTAATACGCTGAAAGTAGAGCCACAAATTGCTTTGTGAGATTCCCACGTCTGTCTTACTCCTGTCTGCAAACACAGCGTTACACTCAATAAACATAGAAGGGCTTTAGCAAGGAGATAATATCGAGAGGTACCAGGTAAAGAAGGAGCCCTGGTGGAACAATGGTTAAGTGCTTGGCTGCTAACCAAAAAGCTGGTGGTTCGAACTCACCCAGAGCCTCCTTGGAAGAAAGGCCTGGCAATCTGCTCCATAAAGACTACAGCCTAGGAAGCCCTGTGGGACAGTTCTTCTCTGTTACGTGGGGTAACTATGAGTCAAAATCAACTGGATGGCACCAAACGACAACAGCAACCAAGTAAAATACTGTTTTCTGGAAATTTATTTTGTTGTATTCAACAGTTTGTTTGATGTAACTGAGAGATCCAAATCTTAGTCTGACAAGCCAGTCATTATTTAATCTGTTAAAAAAGGGAAAACTCATGGCTCAATAAGAAGAAAATAACACTTAGCCTAAAACTTCATAATTGAACCTTTGGACATATTCATAGTTTCCCCCAGTAACCATAGTGTTATCAAAGAGGTTAAATTCATGAATCTACAAAGTCGTATACTAATTTTTAAAACAAATTCACACTTTTTCCAGTTCTTCTGTTCTCTACCCAGTCACCTACTACTTGCCAAAAGAAAGGCAAACACATGCATGCCTACATCTAAATACTTTTGAGAGAACAATAACTCATGGAAAAAATACACAAGTATCATTAATAGGGCATTGAGAAAACATAGATTGTGGTGGATTTTGCATGTGTTGATGGAGTGTGTAGGTTTCAGTTTTCTCCTTTGTAATAAAACTCATAGCAATCCTATAGAACAGGGTAGAACTGCCCCAAAGGGTTTCCAAGGCTGTAAATCTTTATGGAAGAAGACTGCTATATCTTTCTCCCATAGAGCAGATGGTGGGTTCAAACCTCCAGCCTTTTGGTTAGCAGTCGAACATTTAACCACTGCCAGGGTTTCTTCTCCTTTGTAGTAGCAGAGGGAATAGAATGCACTTAAAAAAAAAAAAGATATGTTAGTGGTCATTTACCCAGGTAAACAGTTTTCTCCTTTGTTTATTTTTATGGTGTCAAGTGAAAGTAGATGATTCTTTCCACGCTGATAATCTGTGAATGGAAAAGACTGAATATTAGTGAAGTACGAAAATTTTGTACTCATTTGAACTGAAACATGAGAAGTTTTAAAAGTGGTCAGAGTCTTTCATTTGACATTGTATTAATATCAAGACCTAGATAAAGCAGTTCTTTGAATTGTGCATTCTTTTGAATTAACCGAGAGGCTTTATAGTGTGGTGATTAAAATTGTAATCTTTGAATCCTGACTGCCTGGGTTCTAATTCTATACTGGATTCACTCTGCCTCTGTTTTCTTATCTGCCTAATGGAATAAAAATAGCACCTGCTGGATAGGATATTTGTGCAGATTATATATAATTTGCATAATTTAAGTACTAGCTAATACTAGTATTAGATTATATTAATAGGATTCTGCTTGGTAAATTGGGATGGAATTTTTTAGACTAATTAGGATTTTTATGTCTTTAATTCCTAAACAATTTAATTATGTTGGCTTTATTGGTCATTTAACATGTAATCGAGTCACTGCAAAATTCACAAATGGATAACACAAGACAAAATCCTAAACCCACAATTTCCATGGTAGAGTCCCTGGGTGAAGAAAGCTAAGCACTAGACTCAACTACTAGCCAAAAGGTTAGCAGTCCACACCCACCCAGAGGTACCTTGGAAGTCAGGTCTGGAGATCTGCCACCAGAAGGTCACAGCCTCGAAAACTCTATAGAGCAGCTCTGCTCTGCACACATAGGGTCGCCATGAGTCAGATTCAACTCAGTGGCAACTAACAACAACAACCAGTTTCCATGGAAACCACCATGGGTATGAAAGTATTCATTAAGTAGAGAAATTTCCCTTCTTTTTTGTGCTTCATCATTGTTTCTTTGGAGGCTAAGAATTTAAGGATATGTTCCTCCATAAAAATAAAAGCTAAGAGCAGTAAGTGATGCCCTAGAAGGATTTTGTGATTGTTGTCTTTAGTGGCTGCTTTTTTTTGTTCAGTAGCCGGCATTTTCTCTTTCCTCTCTCCACCAGGTGGAAATATAGCACTTTGTATCATTTCTTCTGACACAACTCTCGTAGTTACTGCAGTGCCGTATTCAAATGTCAAATGGGGTGAGGAGGAAAAGGCAAAGTCATATTCAAGAGGAAGAAGTGTGCCTTCAGCTGCATTTTATAGCATCACATTTTAATCATTTACTTGAGGGTAATGAAAACAATAGATTGGATAAGCTTCCTTTCTACAAATTCTTTTAATTCACTGAGATAAATGTAGATCCATTACTAGAAATAATACATGAAATCTTTGTGTCAGGTAGAATTGCATAGCACAAGACCAGACTAACAAAATAGCACCCAGATATGTTTAAATCTACTTTAAAATAATCAGTGGAAATAAACCTTTGGCATTCTTGGAAAGTTGGTTTTATATTAATATGTGAGAACGTTGTTCTTTATAACCTGACTAAGGCAAGTCAGTCTTATTTTCCAGGTGCAATATTATACTGCAAGTCAATTTTAACACAGTAATTTAAGGCACTTCAAATATAATGGAAAAGTATGAAAAACTGGCTAAGATTGGAGAAGGATCTTATGGGGTTGTATTCAAATGCCGAAACAAAACCTCTGGACAAGTAGTGGCTATTAAAAAATTTGTGGAATCTGAAGATGATCCTGTTATTAAGAAAATAGCGCTAAGAGAAATACGCATGTTGAAGGTAGGTCATCTTTACATATATGTGTGTATAAACATGGCATTGGGTGAAATACGTATGCAAAATCAAAAAGGAATTTAAAATAATGTCATTTTTTCATCGCACTTAAGTTCCTTTGTATCAGCAACTTAGGGAAATAAGTTGACCATCACTTGGGAATGTGACTGCTTTAACGCTCATCGTATTCAAATGAGTACAGCTGGAAATTGTTAAAATACTGCAGGTCTTCCACTCTGCCTGGTAAATACCCACTGCCTTAGGTGCTCCATTCCCATGGCTTACCCTCCCGCTCCTGCACTGGTCCCTCCGGACTGCCCCACCCCCAGCCCCACCATCCTGGCCCAGAGGGAGCCCAAGGGATTGCTCCAGTGCCCCAGTAGGCATCCGTATGGATTAATCCCTAATTTTTTTTTATGATGCACTGGTTCGTAAATATATTGAATAATTACACAAAGTTTTTGTAATAATTGTTTTACACAAAGGTTTTTGTAATAATTGTTTTTATTCTAATAAGATTTGACATATAAAATTCGCTATTATCTCTACTTTTCAAAATATTATTTGCAGCAGATTTCCTTAACCAATAAGTTCCAATATTTTGTTTAAAAATGCACTATGATATACACAGTTTTCAAGAATACATCCAGCGCAATAAAAATTGGGTCACTGTTATCTCTTCGCCACCAGAGGGCGCCGGTCAGCCGGACAGCGCTGGCAACAGTCCAGAGCTAAGCTGCAGGGTGTGTCTGAACCCGAGCTTTGGGTTTGTTTTATAAAAAAATATTTTTACATTCCCCCCACCACCACCCACAGCCTGCAACCAACATTAATGCTCAGGTAGTAGCTGCTGGTTTACAAGTACCCCAATGTGACAATGAGCTTTAAGGTGACGAGTAGCTAGATTTCAACTCCCCTTGGCCTCTAATGATGGCTCTCAGAATGTACATCTTTTCTGCTTTTGGTATGCTGTATGCCCTGAACATTTGCCTCCTGTGATAAATCTACCTTGCATTCCTCACATGCTCCTGTTTTCTAAATTTACTTTGCCTTTTTTCCTCTGTACTGTTTTACTTTAGGCAAACCTAAGCTAATTCATTATTTGCACAGGGGATGTAATTGCTGACCCACCCCAAGGCAGGAGGTTTGACGTTTGACCTTGGCGATGCCTCCATCTCTAGCATCTGTGAAGCCCTTACTGCCCTGGTAAGGTACAGCTTCGCTTGCTTGCTTGCTGTGATATTGCTGCAGCCCACAGCAGCTGGCTTACCAGTGTGACCTTTTTCCTCCTCTGTTTGGCTTCGTGCTCTTTTAAGCAGTGGAGCGTATTGAAGGCAAATTGTTTTGGTGCTCTGGGCCGGTTTTAATGTATGATAGATTCCCTTTTCCCAAATTGCTGAGCTGCAGGCTGATTTTTTTTGGTCAAGCCACACTTACAGATACTGAGATAGAGGCATGCTATGCGGTCGCTGTACCTAAGACTCTCTGCTGGGCCTGCAAATATTTATTGGGCTTCTTTTTTTTTTTTTACCACATACAAAACACTTTATATGGCTCTCTGGGTAAATGGTATAGGGTTTGGAAAGTTGATTTGTCTGTTATAAATAACAGGGAAGATGAGTTATAAGTAGGAGTGACCATATATCCTGGTTTATGGCCGTTGTTCCAGTGTTCCATATGGTTAGAAGCCCCTTTAAAAGTGTCCTGGTTTGTATACTATGTCGTATGGTCTCCTTAGCTCCAGGCAGGAACTGTAAGAGCTATGTGCCAGTTTGCCTGGGACAGTCCTGGCTTACACCCATTGTGTGAGCAGATGATAAATTAGATAAATTATGTAGTTAGTTAGGGATTATTTTACTTAATCACAATATTTCCTCTGGTTTGCAGTATTATACCAAGCTCCCTTGTAAAATGCTTAAGTTTGGGAATAGAATTTAACACATAAGACATGTAAGCATAAGAGAGCACAACAGAATTAAAGAACAGAGCTGAAATGTAATAGCTGTGGGGACTCCTAGAATAAGCAGTTTGCTCAGACTTAAGGGTTGGTATCGAGTATAGCTGAGAGCTAGCACCGGAGTCCAGACTGGGTTTAAATCCAGCTGATATTTACCTTAAATCCAAGGCAATATGTAAACTGAGTGGCTATTGATGATTTCGATAGTCTTCTCAATAATTCCACTTCTCTCAACTTTGTATTCAGGTTATTTTATGACTTGGATAGTTCAAGTTTCCTTAAAATGTTTGAAGCATTTTTTGGTCTAAGTGCTTGTATTTTAAGTTGTGTACTTCATTTGCTATCACCAGAGAGATTCAAGCAGTTTAGTCACCATCTGTCATGGGTAGATTGGAGCCCTGGTGGTACCGTAGTTAAGAACTTGGCTGGTAACCAACAAGTTAGCAGTTCAAATCCACCAGCTGCTCCTTGGAAACCCTTTGGAGCAGTTCTGCTCTCTTCTATTGGGTCACTATGAGTCGAAATTGATTTGACAGCAACAGGTACTTTTTTTTGAGGGGGGGTGGTTATTATGGATAGATTAATTGAATTCTGAACTTTCTTTCCACTTTAAGATTCTGTGATTCTTACTAAGTGCAGTTTCTCTTGTACGTAACTGCAATGAAATTCTCCACGAGAGATGTATTGATAAACAGGCCTTCGGTTCTGAAAATTTTCAGAGGCCTGGGGAGGAACTGCACCTGGAAACAGATCATTAAACTTTGTATTTCCATTCCTTTGCAGCAACTAAAACATCCAAACCTTGTGAACCTCATCGAGGTGTTCAGGAGAAAAAGAAAAATGCATTTAGTTTTTGAATACTGTGATCATACACTTTTAAACGAGCTGGAAAGAAACCCAAATGGGTAAGTAGTGTAGGAACTGAAATTCTGTATGGCCAGTTCTCAGATTCATTACATGTGGGATCGACTTTGGCAAATTTCAGATCCTAGCCACAGTTCTCCCTCCTAACCAGCATGCACCTGGCTAGTGTTTTCCAGTCTCAGAATGTGCTCAAAGGGCAAACGAATATGAACCTAAAGGAAATATAATTAGGAAGACAGATCTACTGCAAATATAAATCACAGTGTATTTTAAGGCTAAAAAAAAAAAAGGCTTATATATTGTCTGAATTCAGGGAATGAGCTATGGTTCAATATTAGGAAATCTATGCATATAATTCACTAAAAAGTTAAAGGAGAAAAAGTACATATGATTGATAAAATTTGAAAAGGCATACTTTCCTTTCTTGATTATTAAAATTTTTTTAAGAACTTAATAAATGAGAATTAAAAGAATACTTTCTTAATGTTAAAAAAAAAACCCTCCTCAAACCAATAGCCAATTTTATGCTCAATGGCAAAACAGTAGAGGAGCTTCCATTAAAATGAAAAACAGGACAAGAACGTTGGTGGCTGCCACTATAATGTAACCTTGTTCTGAAAGTCCTAGCCAATGTAATGTAATCAGAAAAGCAAATAGGATATATAGCTTTTAGAAATGAGATAAAATTGCCATTGTTTGCGTATAGTTGTTTTTCTACCAAATCCGAGAGTCACCTAAAGCGTCATGGAAACTAATGGAGTTCAGTGTAGTAACCATGATGCCACCGCAAATTCCAACACTATCAATAGCTTTTGCGTCAGCCAGCAGTTTGGAAAGTCTAGTAGAGAAGAATCCCATTCAAATATTAACCACAACCAAAAAGTTTAAGAGTAAAGATAAAAAGGGTTGTTCAAAATCTCTATAAAGGAAACTGTAAAACTTTATTGAGCTCTACATAACAGGTTTAATTTAACTGAGCATATTGTATTTCTGGATGGAAATATTCAATGTAAAGATACTGCCTCCTCAATTTATTTCATTATTGCACAAAATTCTAATCACAATTCCAGTGGGATTTATTTTTGAAACTTGAAAAAGTTAAACTAAATCAAGAAATTTTTTAAAAAGAGGAAAAGAAGGAATCTTAACTGCCAAATATTAAAACACATTAGAAAACTACAATAATTAAAACAGCTTTGTAATGACGCAGAAATATACAGACAGAGCAGTGAAACAGTAGAGAGACCCAGGAGCGATCCCGAGTGTATACAGACTTACAGCAACTATGCAGGTGGCAGTGGAGATCAGGGAAGAGGGGGCTCTATTCCTTGGTGGATGTAAGAGTAGCTAACATTTATGTAGCACTTCTGTGTGCTACAACATTAAAAATAAATAAATAAATAATGGAAGACAATAGAGGTGAATCCTTATTCCGTCTTGGTGGGAAAGACTTTTCTAAGCATAAAAATGAAGCAAGAAGCATCTGTGTTATTGTCGTTAGTTGCCTTTGAGTTGTAGACATTCCCTTTGGCAAAAAGTACCATAAACAAAACTAAAAGAGAAATGGCAAATCGGGCACAGTATTTGTCAGATCGAGGATTAATGTAAGTTTATATGTACATACACAGATTTTACAAATCAACTTTTTTTAAAGATGGACACCCAATTAGAAAATATATTCTTTCAAAAACAAAAAAGTTAGTGAAGTCCTGCTATACACCAGGCACTGTCCTAGGTGCTGTGGATACAGCCGTGACCAAAAAAGTCTGTCCTCATGGAGCTAACCTTCCAGTGGTCATGCAAGTGTACATCATTTAGAAAAGGTAGCAAAACGACCAGGACACCTATGAAGACATGTTTATCCTCCTTACTAGTCATTTCTCACCTATCACATTGGCAAACGTTTTTCAGAAAATCAAAATGCCCAGTATTTTCACCTGTCAGGGAGTCAGGTGCCCTCGTTCACAGCTAGAGAGTGCATAATTAGGAGGCATTTTGGCAGTGTGCATGAAAATCTCTTAAGCTGTTTTCATCTTCTGACCAAGAAATTCCATTTAGAGAAATTTATAGTAAGAAGATAATCAGATACATGCAAAAAGTTATGTATAAGAGTGTTTCACCCTTCGTTATCTATAGCACAAAAATTGGGAGTAACCGAATTGGCCAGTATAAAGAATTGGTTAAATACCTTTTGACGCACTCACACAATGGATGATACACATCAGCCTATTGAGTGGCATGCTGTAGATGAAGAATGTTCTGGGGACATGTTCATGGGATGGCGTGTGAAAAAAATGAGGTTACAAAGGAGAATGTTCAGTGAAATTGAAAATTAATTTTGAAAAAATATATAGATTAGGTAGATGGATGAGTAGATGACTGAAACATTAATGGTGGTGATTAGATTGCGGCTGGTCTTTTTTCCTTGTCTTTTATTAAAATGTTCTCAATATTCTATTGAAGGGGTACATGTATTGCTTTTAAAATATATATATTAGAAAACAGTTAAAATGGTGAATGAATTCATAGTTGAACTTTATTATGCAGGAAATAGGGTTTTGTACATTGGCTTGGAAGGACAGATGTGTTCAGAATTCCAATAACTCATTCAATAAATTAATTTATAAATTAATATACACTTTCATAAAGTTGGAAATTTACATTTACTTCATGTATTGTTCCAGGCCCTGAAAATAAAGCATACAACCCATATACCAGTTTAACTGAGCTGAACAGCTTTCTCTTCCTTATACGCATCCTAAGCCTTCCTGCCTTTACGTCTTAGTTCATACTTTTCTCTCAACCTAGAACGTTCTAGTCTTTTCTACTTTCCCTATCTCTATCATAATCTTTAAAAATGTGAAGTCCTAGATATTCTTACTGTCTCTGAGATTCCTCCCTCTGAATGGAATTGCTTCCCTCCTTGGAATCCCCATAGATTTTCATTTTTATCCCTGTTACTTGACATTTGCTACTTTATATGTTTTTATGTGCCTATTCTCTCTCTTACTAGACTGCAAATCTCTTGAGGGCAGAGTTCATATCTAATTCATGTTAATAGCTTCCTTGGTGCCCAGCATTCTTTCATTCATTCCTTCAAAAATATTTCATTGAGCACTTACGCTGGTGCGGAGACTACAAAGATATAATGGTACAATCCTGCCCTCAAGAAGCTTAAAATCTAATTAATAAACATATTCAAAGTAACAATTATAAATGGCAATACTGATTGGGTTAATGTTGATGCAGAGGATACACGGGAGAAGCAGCTCCAACATCTGCTGTTCCTGGAGAGTCAGGGAGGATTCTGCAGACGAAGCAGCATTTGGGCTGAGGCTTTGAAAGGGGGGAGGAATCGGCCAGACGGACAGTTTTGGAGAAACGCATGCCAGGGAGTGGGAACAACATAAAAAAAGGCAAAGAGCCATAAAAGAGCAAAGCATGTTCAGGCAACACCTATGTTCATTATGTGTTCAGGAACCCCAGAGATCTAACTACCCTACTTTTCCCCTTTCAAGTTTCACAAGGACATATATCAGTGCCAGTTTATGGAAGTGCTCTCAGTCAGCCCTGAGACATGGGTCTACATCCCAGCTACCACAAACTCATTCCTGACTCATGGCATCCTATGTGCTCCATAAGGCTTCCAATAGATGGTTGGTTTTTCAGAGCTGGATCACTAGACATTTCTTTTGACACACCTCTGAGCAGACTCCAACCTCCAACCTTTTGTGTAACAGCTGGGTGCTTAACTACTTGTGCCACCCAAGGATTCCTGGATTCACATACCAAACCAAAAACAAAACCCAGTGCCGTCGAGTCGATTCCGACTCATAGCGACCCTATAGGACAGAGTAAAACTGCCCCATAGAGTTTCCAGGGAGCACCATCATATTCGAGCGAGAGTTTTGCAGGATATATTATTTTTGGCTGACAACGTTTTTCTTTCAAGGTTTTGTATGTCATCCCATTGCCTTCTTGCCTGCATGGTTTCTGCCGAGTAATCAGAGTTTAGTCTTATTGTTTCCCGTTCGTATGTGACTTTTTGTTTTTCTTGAGCTGGTCTCAGGATTCTTTCTTTGTCTTTGGTTTTGGCAAGTGTGATTATGATATGTCTTGGTGTTTTTCTTTTAGGGTCTATTCTATATGGGGTTTGTTGAGCTTCTTGAATGGCTGGCTTTTTGTTTTTCATGATATGAGAGAAGTTTTCTGTCAGCAAGCTTCAATGATCCTCTCTGTGTTTTCCGTTTTCTCTCCCTGTTTTGGAACTCCGATCTTGTGCAAATTTTTGCTGTTGATTGTATCCCACATGGTTCTCAGGTTTTCTTTATTTTTCTTCATTCTTTTCTCTGATTTTTCCTCAAAGTGGTATTCAAGGATGTGTCTTCAATTTTGCTGATCCTGTCTTCCATTGTTTCAAATTTGCTCCTGAAACCTTCTATTGCACTGTCCATTGCTGAAATCTTGTTGTTTATCTTTTGGATTTTTAATTGCTGCTTTTTTATGATTTCTAGTTGTTTATGTTGACATTTTGTTCCTGTATTATTTTCCTGAATTCTTCCATTGCAATGCCTATGCTTTCCTTGATTTTTCTGTATTTTCCATGATTTTGTCTATTTTTTCCTTATTTTTGTCTGTGTTTTCCTTCATCTCTTCACTATCCCTTGGAGAGCCCTGAATATGAGACTTTTGAATTCCCTATCAGGTAGTTCCAGTGCCTTTTCTTCTACCAGAAGGTCATCTAGTGTTTTATTTGGTCGCTTACTGGAGCCATCCTGTCCTTTATATATATGTTTTGATATTGTCTGCTGCCTCTGGGATATTAAGGAATTATTTTCTTCTTTATTGATTGTAGATTTGTTTTGTCCTGCTTTTTTGTTTTATTTGCTTATGTCTGGGTAGGCGGCCTGGGTGTGTTTTGTTGCTTCTCATCTATGGGGATGATACTTCTTTCCACCTTGTGCAGGTGGGCAGGCCCAGTTGCTCAGCTATGGTACAGCAGGGCAGTTCACACGGGGGGAGAGGTGGAGATGGGTTGTTTGTGGCATGAACTTGGACCAGCAGAACAGGGCCAGGGGGCAGTGTGGGACAGGGTCCAGGAGTCCATGCTGATGCTGCTTGAGGGTGTGGCACTCAGCATACAATGCATATAGGCAGAAGGGAAGGGAGAAGATATGATGTGCAGAGCTAAGTGGGTGAGAAAAAGGGAAAGGAGAGAAACAGAAGCAAGAAAAATAGCACAAAAACAAGTAAATAAAATGGCTGTGTGGTGGGATTCAGTGGGTAGAGCAGGGAAGACTTGGGAAGGCTGTGTACTGGTGGCTCTCCAACCAAGTGGTGTGGCACAGCCCATCAAGAAAAGGCAGGGATGGCACATGGGGCTAGTTGGATGGGAGAAAGGAGAGGAAGGAAAGGAGAGGGAGAGAAGAAACAAACAAACAAAATCCAAAAAAATTTTTTAAATGGCACTGGGAGAACCAGCCATTGGGGGTGGAATGGATCCAGGCAGCAGTGAGCTGGTGTCTCTCTGGCCAAGTGACCATGGCCCACTGGAAAGCAGCGGAGGCTGCAGATAGGGAAGGCGGGTAGGACACATGTATCACTGGTTACCAGGTGCTCTGTCTCTCATTGGGAGCACCATGAAGTTACCTTCCCATACTCCCTGGGAAGTTAACGGTCCTTGGTGGCTGAGGTCCAAGGTGGTAAATCCATGCTGCGTTAGCTGGTAGGAGACCCCAACTCCGTAACTCTCCCCATTCTCTGTCAGTTTCTTATTCTGTTTGGTGCTTGATCAAATTCTTTATCCCTTCTTTTGATGCTTGTGGTTCCAGGATTGATGTTTATATCTGTTTTACTTGGTTTTTCAGGTCTTTGTTGTAGAGGGACGGCATAGTGCTTCTGTCTATAGTGCCATGTTGGCTCCACCTCCCATGCATCAGGCTCCAGGTAGTTCTATTGAAGCCAGAACTTCTAATAAGTGCATCCATATTGTTATAATCAGCCATATCTAAAATTCTGTTCCTTTCTGCTCCAATACCCATGGAATCCATTTCCACATATACTGCCCACTATAAATTAATAGAATGTTATCGTTCTTTCACTGTGTAAATCTCCTCCTCTGTTTAACTTTGGAATAGGCTCCTGGGGCATGCTGGGATCTAACTCTAGTTAAGGTTTGGAGAGAAGCCCTGAGGAGAATTGATACCATTTTGCAGGGTCACTACCTCAGATGAGATTGTTAGGGGATCCACAACAGAGCAGAACCAGCTGCATCATACAAGTTTGGGGCAACTTCTCATGAGAAGGGAAGCTTAAGGGAAAGTTGGGGTGCTCTTACTTATCTGAATATTCCCAAGCATCACATTCCAGTTCTTGAAGTGAAATTTCCTTTTCAGTTGACACATTAACCTCACATAAATTCAATCTATGTTGCTGTTTATCAAACAGTAGAGTTGTTCTATGTCCAATTTTTCAGCCAAATGAGTCCTAAATATACAAGGAATAAGGGGCTCTTTTAGGGCAGCCATAGAAATTCCTTGCTTCCTAACTGTGCTTTGAACCATGACATTAAAACCCTAATATACTGCTGAAATTAAAAGCAGCAAGCTCACCCCATATTTCTTTTACTGATTACATTGTTACATTGCCAACCAAAGCCTTGCCCTGAGCAGCACTTTACTCCACATGGCCAAGGGGGTCAATGAAATGACTGGACACCCATCTACCAGTCTTCCATCCACTAATTAGGTCTTCTGCACTCTGACTCTGTTAAATCAGATCGCCAATCCCAGATTTCCAAGGCCTTGAGTTTCTTTCCTACATCCACTTCTGGTACCTTATTATTTATCGGTCAAGTTTCAACAACAGAATTCACTCTAGCTAGTTTAAGTAAAAGGAATATATTACAGGATATTAGTTTATAAAATTTCTGAGAGTGCCAGAGAACCAAGGTTGATTGAGCATCTCTTAGGTACCAGGTCCTATTCTAGGCATTAAGGCTACAGGAATGGACAAGATAAAGTCCCTGCACCTGTGGAAGTACCATTCTGGTATAGTCTAAAAATAAAAGAAGACTTATAATTCTCTGAGGAAAAATAAAGCACAGTGAGGAATTAGAGAATGCCTTGGGAGGGGAGTAAAAGGAACAATAAATCAAAGGTTTGGAGATGTAAACAAGCATGGTATGTTCAAGGATTAATGGAAATGGAAATGAGTGTGGCTGGGGTGCAGTGCCTGTGGGGATGCAGTAGGAGATAAAGCTGGAGAGGTTAATAGGTGTGAAATCATTTAGAACTATGGTAGTCCCCCATGTGTCTGTCAGTTTGTCATACTGTGGGGGCTTACATGTTGCTGTGATGCTGTAAGCTGTGCCACTGGTATTCAGATACCAGCAGGGTCACCCATGGAGGACAGGTTTCAGCTGAGCTTCTAGACCAGGATAGACTAGGAGGAAGCACCCGGCAGTCTACTTCTGAAAAGAATTAGCTGGTGAAAACCTTATGAATAGCAGTGGAACATTGTCTGATATAGTGCCAGAAGATGAGCCCCTCAGGTTGGAAGGCACTCAAAAGATGACTGGGGAAGAGCAGCCTCCTCAAAGTAGGGTCAACCTTAATGATCTGGATGGAGTAATGTTTTCGGGACCTTCATTTGCTGATGTGGCATGACTCAAAATGAGAATAAACAGCTGCAAACGTCCATTAATAATTGGAACCTGGAATGTATGAAATATGAATCTAGGAAAACTGGAAATCAGCAAAAATGGAATGCATAAACATCAATATCCTAGGCATTAGTGAGCTGAAATGGACTGGTATTGGCCATTTTGAATTGGACAGTGATATAGTCTACTATGCAGGGAATGAGAACTTGAAGAGGAATGGTGTTGCATTCATTGTCAAAAAGAACATTTCAAGATCTATCCTGACATACAACATTGTCCGTGATAGGATAATATCCTTATGCCTCCAAGGAAGACCAATTAACACAACCATTATTCACATTTACCCATGAACCACTAAGGCCAAAGATAAAGAAATTGAAGATTTTTTACCGTCTTCTGCAGTCTGAAATTGATGGAACGTGCAATCGGGATGAATTGATAATTACTGGTGATTGGAACGTGAAAGTTGAGAACAAAGAAGAAGGTTCGGTAGTTGGAAAATATGGCCTTGGCCAGAGATCAAATGATAGAAATTTGCAAGACCAATGATTTCTTCATTGCAAATACCTTTTTTTACCAACATAAGTGGTGACTATGCACTAGACCTCACCAGATGGAATACACAGGAATCAAATAGACTACACCTGTGGAAAGAGACAATGGAAAAGCTCAATATCATCAGTCAGAACAAGGCCAGGGGCCGACTGCTGACTGTGGAACAGACCATCAATTGCTCATGTGCAAATTCAAATTGAAGCTAAGAAAAATTAGAACAAGCCCACAAGAACCAAAGTATGACCTTGATTATATCCCACCTGAATTTAGACCATCTCAAGAATAGGTTTGACATGTTGAACACTAATGACCAAAGACCAGCCGAGTTGTGGAATGACATCAAGGATATCATCTGTGAAGAAAGAAAGAGGTCATTGAAAAGACAGGAAAGAAAGAAAAGACCAAAATGAACGTCAGAAGAGACTCTGAATCTTGCTCTTGAACGTCAGGTAGCTAAAGAAAAAGGAAGAAATGATGAAGTAAAAGAGCTGAACAGGAGATTTCAAAGGGCAACCCCAGAAGACAAAGTAAAGGATTATAATGACATGCAAAGAACTGGAGATAGAAAACCAAAAGGGAAGAATATGTTCAGCATTTCTCAAGCTGAAAGAACTGAAGAAAAAATTGAAGTCTTAAGTTGCAATATTGAAGGATTCTGTGGGGGGAACATTAAATGATGCAGAAAGCATAAAAAAGAGATGGAAGGAATATGCAGAGTCACTGTAACAAAAAGAATTGGTTGACGTTCAGTCATTTCACAAGGTAGCATATGATCAGGAACTCATGGTACTGAAGGAAGAAGTCCAACCTGCACTGAAGGCATTGGTGAAAAACCAGGCTTCAGGAATTGGTGGAATACCAACTAAGATGTTTCAACAAACATATGCAGCACTGGAAGTACTCACTTGTCTGTGCCAAGAAATTTGGAAGACAGCTACCTGGCCAACCGACTGGAAGAGATCCATATTTATGCCTATTCCCAAGAAAGGTCATCCCACTGAATGCAGTAATTATTGAAAAATATCATTAATATTGCAGACAAGTGAAATTTTGCTGAAGATCATTCAAAAGGGGCTGCAGCAGTATATTGACAGGGAACTGCCAAAAATTCAAGCTGGATTCAGAAGAGGATGTGGAACCGGGGATATCATTGCTGATGTCAGATGGATCCTGGCTGAAAGCAGAGACCACCAAAAGCATGTTTACATGTGTTTTATTCAACTGTGTGGATTATAGCAAATTATGGATACCATTGCAAAGAATGGGAATTCCAGAACTCTTAATTGTGCTCACCAGGAACCTGTACGTAGGTCAAGAGTCAGTTGTTTGAACAGAACAAGGGGATACTACATGATTTAATGTCAGGAAAGGTATGCATCAGTGTTGTATCCTTTCACTGTACCTATTCAATCTGTATGCTGAGCAAATAATGGGAGAAGCTGAATTATATGAAGAAGAATCAGGACTGGAGGAAGACTCACTAAGAAGCCGCATTATGCAGATGACACAACCTTGCTGCTGAAAGTGAAGGGTCCTTGAAACACTGATGAAGGTCAAAGAGCACAGCCTTCAGTGTGGTTTACATCTCAACATAGAGAAAATTTAAAATCCTCCCAACTGGACCAATAAGCAACATCATGATAAATGGAGAAAAGATTGAAGTTGTCAACGATTTCATTGTACCTGGAGCCACAATCACCCATGGAAGCAGCAGTCAAGAAATCAAAAGATGCATTGCATTAGGCAAATCTGCTGCAAAAGACCTCTTTAAGGTGCTGAAAAGCAAAGATGTCACCTTGAAGACTAAGGTGCACCTGACCCAACCCATGATGTTTTCAGTCATTTCATATGCATGTGAAAGCTGTACAGTGAATAAGGAAGATGAAGAATTGACGCCTTTGAATTGTGGTGTTGGCGAAGAATATTGAATATACCATGGACTGCCAAAAGAACAAACAAATCTGTTTTGGAAGAAGTACAACCAGAATGCTCCTTGGAAGCAAGAATGGTGAGACTACTTCTCACATACTTTGTACATATTATCAGGAGGGTTCAGTCCCTGGAGAAGGACGTCATGCTTGAGGAAGATCCTTAACAAGATGGATTGACACAGTGGCTACAACAATGAGCTCAAGCATACCAAAGATTGTGAGGTTGGCACAGGACCGGGCAGTGTTTCATTCTGTCATACATAGGGTCGCTATGAGTCGGAACTGACTGGATGGCACCTAACAAGAACAGCAGGTCATGTGGACAGGCTTGGTTTTTGTTCTCAGAGAAGAAGGGTGTACCAAGAAAGGCTCAGTGATGATAATGAAATCAAGTTTCTCACATTAAGCTACGTGAGGAACTAAAACAGAGAGAGTGGGTCCTGATGTCAGCCTCAAGTCTTCACCTGAGCAGCTAAGAGAGCAGTCTCTGAGCAGTCCCATGGGAATCCTTTGATCACATCATCCTTGTCCCACTCTGACTTGAACTGGGATGTCTAGTTTTTGCTCTAAGGCTTTCGTTATTACTAGAACTATTTGTTTTTGCACTTGCCAAAAGTACAATACTTTTTATTTTTAATTTTTATTGTGCTTTAAGTGAAAGTTTACAAATCAAGTTGGACTCTCATACAAAATTTTATAAACACCTTTCTATATACTCCTAATTGCTCACCGCCTAATGAGACAGCACACTCCTTCCCTCCACTCTCTCTTTTCGCATCCATTCGGCCAGCTTCTGGACCCCCTACCCTCTCACCTCCCCTTCAGACAGGAGATGCCAACTTAATCTCATGTGTCTACTTGATCCAAAAAGCTCATTCTTCACCAGTATCATTGTCTATCCCATAGTCCAGTCCAATCCCTGCCTGAAGAGTTGGCTTTGGGAATGGTTCCTGTCTTGGGCTAACAGAAGGTCTGGGGACCATGACCTCTGGGGTCATTCTAGTCTAAGTCAGACCATTAAGTCTGGTCTTTTTACAAGAATTTGAGGTTTGCACCCCACTGCTCTCCTGCTCCCTCAGGGATTCTCTATTGTGTTGCCTGACAGGACAGTCATTGGTTGTAGCCAGGCACCATCTAGTTCTTCTGGTCTCAGGCTAATGTAGTCTCTGCTTTATGTGGCCTTTTCTGCCTCTTGGGCTCATAATTACCTTTTGTCTTTGGTGTTTTCATACTCCTTTGCTCCAGGTGGGTTGAGACCAGTTGATGCATCTTAGATGGTCGATTGCTAGCGTTTAAGACCCCGGACACCACTCTCCAAAGTGGGATGCAGAATGTTTTCTTAATGGATGTTATTGTGCCAATTGACTTAGATGTCCCCTGAAACCATGGTCCCCAAACCCCCTCCCCTGCTATGCTGCCCTTTGAAGCATTCAGTTTATTCAGGAAACATCTTTGCTTTTGGTTTAGTCCAGTTCTGGGGACCTCTCCTGTATTGCACGTTGTGTTTCCCTTCACCTAAAATAGTTCTTATCTACTGTGTAATTAGTGAAACACCTCTTCTTCTCTCCCTCCCTCCCCCCCGTCGTAACCATCAAAGAATATTCTCTTCTCTGTTTAAGCTATTTCTCCAGTTCTTATAGCAGTGGTCTTATACAATATTTTTCCTTTTGCAGCTAATTTCACTCAGCATAATGCCTTCCAGGTTCCTCCACGTTATGAAATATTTCACAGATTCATCATTGTTCTTTATCGATGTGTAATATTCCATTGTGTGAATATACCATAATTTATTTATCCATGCATCCGTTGTTGGGCACCTTGGTTGCTTCCATCTTTTTGCTATTGTAAACAGTGCAGCAGTGAACATGGGTGTGCATATATCTGTTCATGTAAAGGCTCTTATTTCTCTAGGTTATATTCTAAGGAGTGGGATTGCTGGATTCTATTACTAGTTTTTTAAGGAAGCCCCAAATCGATTTCCAAAGTGGTAATACCATTGTACATTCCCACCAGCAGTGTATAAGTGTTTCAATCTCTCCACAGCCTCTCCAACATTTATTATTTTGTGTTTTTTGGATTAATGCCAGCCTTGTTGAAGTGAGATGGAATCTCATTGTAGTTTTGATTAACATTTCTCTAATGGCTAATGATCATGAACACTTCCTCATGTATATGTCAGCTACCGGAATGTCTTCCTTAGTGAAGTGTCCGTTCATAGCCTTTGCCCATTTTTTAATTGGGTTATTTGTCTTTCTGTAGTTGAGTTTTTGCAGTATCATGTAGATTTTAGAGATCAGACGCTGGTGGGAAATGTCATAGCTAAAAACTTCTTCCCAGTCTGTGGGTAGTCTTTTTACTCTTTTGGTGAAGTCTTTGCATGGGCGTAGGTGTTTGGTTTTTAGGAGCTCCTAGTTATCTGGTTTCTCTTCTGCATTGTTAGTAATGTTTTGTATACTGTTTATGCCATGTATTAGGGCTCCTAGCATTGTCCCTATGTTTGCTCCCATGATCTTTATCGTTTTAAATTTTATATTTAGGTCTTTGATCCATTTTGAGTTTGTTTTTGTGCATGGTTTCAAGTATGGGCCTTGTTTCATTTTTTTGCAGATAGATATCCAGTTATGCCAGCACCATTTGTTTGAAAGACTGTCTTTTTCCCCATTTAACTGACTTTGGGCCTTTGTCACGTATCAGCTGCTCTCATATGGATGGATTTATGCCTGTATTCTCAATTCTGTTCCATTGGTCTATGTGTCTGTTGTTGTACCAGTACCAGGCTGTTTTGACTTCTGTGGCAGTATAATAGGTTCTAAAATCAGGTAGAGTGAGGCCTCCCACTTTGCTATTCTTTTTCAGTAATGCTTTACTTATCCGTACTTCCCTTCGATATGAAGTTGGTAATTTGTTTCTCACCTCATTAAAAAATGTTGTTGGAATTTGGATGGGAATTGCATTGTGTCTATAGATTGCTTTTGGTAGAATAGACATTTTTACAATGTTAAGTTTTCCTATCCATGAGCAAGGTATGTTTTTCCACTTACATAGGTCTCTCTTGGTTTCTTGCAGTATTGTCTTACGGTTTTCTTTGTATAGGTCTTTTACATCTCTGGTAAGATTTATTCCGAAGTATTTTATCTTCTTGGGGGCTACTGTAAATGGTATTGATTTGGTGATTTCCTCCTCGATGCTCTTTTTGATGGTGTAGAGGAATCCAACTGATTTTTGTATGTTTATCTTGTATCCTGATGCAGTGCCGAACTCTTCTATTAATTTCAGTAGTTGTCCTGAGGATTCCTTAGGGTTTTCTGTGTATAAGATCATGTCATCTGCAAATAGAGATACTTTTATTTCTTCTTTACCAATCTGGATGGCCATTATTTCTTTATCTAGCCTAATTGCTCTGGCTAGGACCTCCAGCCCAATGTTGAATAAGAGTGGTGATAAAGGACATCCTTGTCTGGTTCCTGATCTCAAGAGGAATGCTTTCAGACTCTCTCCATTTAGGATGATGTTGGCTGTTGGCTTTGTATAAATGTCCTTTATTATGTTGAGGAATTTTCCTTCTGTTCCTATTTTGTTGAGAGTTTTTATCATGAATGGGTCTTGAACTTTGTCAAATGCCTTTTCTGCATCGATTGATAAAATCATGTCGTTCTTGTCTTTTGTTTTATTTATATGATGGATTACATTAATTTTTTTTTTTTTAATGTTGAAGCATCCCTACATACATGGTATGAATCCTACTTGGTCATGGTGAATTATTTTTTTCATATGTTGTTGAATTCTGTTGACTAGAATTTTGTTGAGGATTTTGCATCTAAGTTCGTGAGGGATGTAGGTCTGTAATTTTTCTTTTTTGTGGTGTCTTTATGTGGTTTTGGTATCAGGGATATGCTGGCTTCATAGAATGAGTTTGGGGTTATTCTGTCCTTTTCTATGCTCTGAAATACCTTTAGTAGTAGTGGTGTTAATTCTTCCCTGAAAGTTTGGTAGAGCTCTGCAGTTAAGTCATCCAGGCCAGGGCTTTTTTTTGTTGGGAGTTTTTTGATTACCTTTTCAATCTCTTCTTTTGTTACGGATCTATTTAGTTGTTCACCTCTGCTTGGGAAACCCTGGTGGCGTAGTGGTTAAGTGCTACGGCTGCTAACCAAAGGGTCGGCAGTTCAAATCCGCCAGGTGCTCCTTGGAAACTCTCTGGGGCAGTTCTACTCTGTCCTATAGGGTCGCTATGAGTCGGAATCGACTCGACGGCGCTGAATTACCTCTGTTTGTGTTAGTTTAGGTAGGTGGTGTGTTTCTAGGAATTCATCCATTTCTTCTAAGTTTAAAAATTTGTTAGAGTACAAGTTTTCGTAGTAATCTGATGGGATTCTTTTAATTTCAGCTGGGTCTTTTGTAATATTGCCCATCTCATTTCTTATTCGGGTTATTTGCTTCCTCTACCTTTTTTACTGTTTTCGTTGTCAGTTTGACCAGTGGTTCGCCAATTTTGTTAATATTTTCAAAGAACCAGCATTTGGTCTTGTTAACTCTTTCAGTTTTTCTGTTTTCTCTTTCATTTAGTTCTGCTCTAATTTTTATTATTTCCCTTCTTCTAGTGCCTGAAGCTTTCTCTTATTGCTCGCTTTCTATTTGTTCAAGTTGTTGGGATAATTCTTTGATTTTGGCCCTTTCTTCTTTTTGGATGTGTGTGTTGATATAAATTGGCCTCTGAGCACTGCTTTCACTGTGTCCCAAAGATTCTGATAGGAAGTGTTTTCATTCTCATTGGATTCTATGTATTTCTGTATTCCATCCTTAATGCCTTCTCTAACCCAGTCTTTTTTGAGCAGGATATTGTTCAGTTTCGAAGTGTTTGATTTCTTTTCCCTGCTTTTTCTGTTATTGATTTCTGCTTTTATGGCCTTATGGCCAGAGAAGATGCTTTGTAATATTTCAGTGTTTTGGATTCTGCTAAGGCTTGCTTCATGACCTAATATGTGCTCTATTCTAGAGAATGTTGCATGTGCACTAGAAAAGAAAGTATATTTGGCTGCTGTTGGGTGGAGTGTACTGTATATGTATATAAGATCGAGTTAGTTGATTGTAGCATTTAGATCTTCCGTGTCTTTATTGAGCTTCTTTTTTTTTTTCTGGTTGTCCTGTCCTTCATTGAAAGTTGTGTGTTGAAGTCTCCTACTGTAATTGTGGAGCTGCCTATCTCACTTTTCAACGCTGTTGGAGTTTGTTTTATGTATATTGCAGCCCTGTCCTTGGGCGCAAAAATATTTAATATGGTTATATCCTCCTGGTATATTGTCCCTTTAATCATTATATAGTGTCCTTCCTTATCCTTTGTGGTGGATTTAACTTTAAAGTCAATTTTGTCAGAAATAATATTGCCACTCCTGCTCTTTTCTGATTGTTGTTTCCTTGATATATTCTTTTCCATCCTTTGAGTTTTAGTTTGTTTGTGTCTCTAAGTTTAAGGTGTGTCTCTTGTAGGCAGCATATAGACGGATCATGTTTTTTATCCATTCTGCCACTCTCTGTCTCTTTATTGGTGCATTTAGTCCATTAACATTCAGTGTAATTATGGATAGGTATGAGTTTAGTGCTGTCATTTTGATGTCTTTTTTTGTGTGTTGTTGACAGTTTCTTTTTCCCACTTAGTTTTTTGTTCTGAGTAGTTTTTATATTATCTTTTCTTCGTTGTTGATTTTGTTTCTACTGAGTCTCTTTTTTTCTTGTATTTTATTTTAATGAGTAGGAAGGTTAATTTTCTTTGTGGTTACCTTAATATCTACCCCTAGTTTTCTAAGTTTAAACCTAACTTCTGTTTCTTTATATCACTTTGTCGTCCTCTCCATATGAAAGATCTATGACTATGTTTCTTAGTCCTTCTTTATTATTTTAATGTTGTCTTCTTTTACGTAATGACATCCCTGTTTCCCTGTTTTGAGCATTTTTTTATCTTGATTTATTTTTGTCATTACCCTGTCTGGGTTGACATCTGATTGCTCTGTCCAGTGTTCTAGTCTTGGGTTGATACCTGATATTATTGATTTTCTAACCAAAGAACTCCCTTTAGTATTTCTTGTAGTTTTGATTTGGTTTTTACAAATTCCCTAAACTTCTGTTTATCTGGAATGTCCTAATTTCACCTTCATATAAGAGACAGTTTTGCTGGATATATGATTCTTGACTGTTAATTTTTTTCCTTCGGTGCTTTGTATAAGTCATCCCATAGCCTTCTTGCCTGCATGGTTTCTGCCAAGTAGTCCGAGCTTATTCTTATTGACTGTCTTTTGTAGGTGATTTTTTGTTTATCCCTAAAAATCCCTAGCTGCTCTTAAAATTCTCTCTTTGTCTTTCATTTTGGCAAGTTTGATTATAAAATGTCTTGGTGACATTCTTTGAAAGTCTACCTTATGTGGAGTTTGATGAGCATCTTGGATTGATATCTTCTCATCTTTCACAATATCAGGGAAGTTTTCTGCCAACAAATCTTCGACAATTCTCTCTGAATTTTCTGTTATCCCCCCCTGTTCTGGTACTCCAATCACTCATAGATTATTTCTCTTGATAGAGTCCCACATGATTCTTAAGGTTTCTTCATTTTTTTTTAATTCTTTTATCTGATTTTTCTTCAAATATATTGGTGCCAAGTGCTTTATCTTCAAGCTTACCAATTCTGCCTTCCACTTGCTCAGTTCTCCTCCTCTGACTTTCTATTGAGTTGTCTAATTCTGTAATTTTATTGTTAATCTTCCGAATTTCTGATTGCTGTCTCTCTATGGATTCTTGCAGCTTATTAAATTTTTCATTATGGTCTTGAATAACCTTTTTAATTTCTTCAACTGTTTTTTCTGTGTGTTCCCTGGCTTGTACTGCACATTGCATGATCTCCTTCCTGATGTCTTTAAGAGTTCTGTATATTAATCTTTTGAATTCTGTATCCGGTAATTCCAGGAGGGCACATTCATCCGGAAGACCCTTTGATTTGCTGTTTCGAGAGCTTGTTGAAGCGATCGTGTTCTGTTTCTTTATGTGGTTGGATATTAACTGTTGTCTCCGAGCCATCTATAAGTTATTGTATTAGTTTATTTTATGTTTGCTTACTGTATGCTAGTTTCTTACTTTGTTTCATTTTGATATGCCCAAATGTGTTGCTTGAGTAAGCTAGGTTGATTATTTTTGCCTTTGGAGCTCTGACATCCTGTCACCAGATGGCTAGAGCTGTTGTCAGGTATGTGAACTTATGAGTCCATTCACTTTTCTTGTGTGGATTCAGCTCAGGTGTCCAGCTAGCTTGTCATCAAGTGCGTGGTACAGGCTCTGTCCTACAATCTTAGAGGGGGACGGGGTGTTTGGTGTAGTACCGGTATCTGGTTGCAGGAGGGGGTCATGTTCTGAACAAGGCAGGGGGCTGAGAACTCTGCCCCAAGTGCCTCTAAGGAAAGTGTGGCCTTGTTCGATAGAGCGTACAGGTGGGTAGGTTCTGCAGACAGACCATGGGCACCAAATGCTTTTGGTTGTAAGGACTGGGAGGTACCAGTTATCCTTGGACCCCTGTTGCGAGTGACTGAGTGACCTGAGTGGAGCCACCAGTCCTTATGCCCCTGATGTGGGTAGGTGAGGACCTTGTTTACTAGACAAAATGGTGTCAAATATCAAACACCCAGTTCTCTATCACACAGCTTAAACAGTTGCAGTCTGCCAGCAAGGCCTATTTTCCTGAAATAGGCCCACACAGGTCCATGCAGGGGGGAAAGTTATTCAAAGCCCACAGACCGTTTATGCCTGGATAGGAGCCACTTCTGTCCTGAGCTTCCCAGGTTAGTGGAGCTGGCAAATTATCTTTTCCCCCCTGTTGTGAATTTTTACCTTCTCCAAGTCCAGGAGCATGGCTCAGTTCACTCAAATGGGCCTATCTCAGGCCCAGGGAAATCAACAGCCACCAAAGCCAGCTTGGGGGTGGGGGAACGTGGTAAAATATACAGAAGTACTTAGCTTTTGCCAAGAGCGCTATTCTTCTGTGGGTCCAGAGGTGTGAGTAGGCTGTGCGGCTGGCTGCTTCTCCCTGAGGAAACTGCAGCCAAACACTGCTACCAGCCCACTGTAACCTCTCCAGGGAATGGTGCCTGAGGAATCCCAGTGATTCAGGTCCAGTAACTGCTCTCCACCCTGAACTGACTCTCCCTCCCCCTGCCACTCTGTCTGTTTTCTAACTTTGCCTTTGATGTTCAGGGCTCCTAGTTTGTCATAAATAAAATCGCTTCACTTCATTTTATGGGTCTCTGTTGTAAGAGCAATCACCGGAAGCATCTGCATATTCTGACATCTTCCAAAGCACAATACTTGAGCATTGAATATCAATTGATTTCTATAGGAAATCAATTATTTCACTCCAAAATGCTTTGAAAAAATGCTGACTTTGGCTAAATAATGTTGCAGTGTGCCATCCTTCTGGGCTCAGCACTGTGTGACTCTGTGTTCTCTTTGATAATTGTCTTCTCTTTGTAATACCACTGGTGGCTATTTAGAGTGGTTGTTATTTTGTATGTATGTTGTTTTGCCTGTGATGGAATCTGCCTTCTTGGACTCTGTACTAAGGATTCTTTCTTGAACAGAACCATGGCATTTTCTGTGAGATGCAATTAAACATGTCTCTTGCACAACAATAGATCAGGACTTTCCTCTAGAATTACTTCATGCCTGATTCCATGTTTTTAACATCAGTGACTGGGGTTCTGCCTAATTTCTGAACCCTATCCACCTACCTTGCTTTCTAGCCTCAATACTTCATCTCCTATACCTGTAGTCTTTTAGATCATGGCTCATAGGTCCTGCCCAGCATTCCATTCATCCATGAATAAGGCGATACATTACCCTTGCCAGCCCTTCCCAAGGATTGAAACCTATTTCATCTCTCCACCACTACTGCCCTAATCTATAGCACTAAAGCTCACCTGGATTATTGAATGAGCCTCCTAGTTAGTCTCCCTATGTCTACTTTTGCCCCCCAGAAATCCGTTCTCCACCTAGCCATATTACATCACTTCTCTGCTTAAGTCCTTTCAACGGCTTCCCAACGCACCTAGAGTAAAATCCAGACTCCTTGCTAAGATTTGTAAAGAACTCCATGGTCTGGCGCCTGCCAGCCTTACCAATCTCTTTGTTCATGCTTTAGCCACACTGGCCTCCTTACTGTTTCTCCCACACCCCCAGTTCTTTCAAACCCCAGGGCCCCTTGCTATTCCATGGGGGCTCTTTTTGCCTTTGCACAGGGGCCTCAGTCTCATCTCCTGTCCTAATATGATCACAGTGGAGATTAAAACCGACACTCCTAGGGACAGATTTCTCAGTAAACCTATGGGGTAAGTACTTTTCCAGTTTTACATATGAAGAAAACTGAAAGCACAGAGAGCTTAAGTAACTCGCCCAAGGTAACAAAACTAGGAAGCAGCAAAGCTGGAGTTTGAACACTGGCAGTCTGTCTCATAGCGCTCAAAATAGCTATACTATTCTCTCTGCCTCTTATAAAAACTGTAAACAATGTTGTCTCAGATTTGGCTCTAAGTAAAGGAGGAGAAGGGTAAAGTTATACCAGAATTCAGTGCAGGAAATAGAAACCACTTTTAAGTGGAAAGGGATTTAATATTGAGAATTAGGTGCTTTTACAATGTTAATGTTCAGAAGCGCTAGGGTCGAAGGACTCAACTGCTAACCAAAAGGTTGGTGGTTCTCACTTACCCAGTGGCTCTGTGGAAGAAAGACCTGGCGATCTGCTTCTGTAAAGATCACAGCCTGGAAAACCCAATGGGACAGCTCTGCTCTGTCACATGGGGTCACTATGAGTCACAGTCAACTCAACAGCACACAATAACAGCAACGGGGTCAAAGAGTTGTCACTGAACTGCTGGTGTCAAGGGCCCACCACCATAATTGCAATCCTAGATCTGGATACTGCTCAGAGGGAAGAACCTCTATGCATCAGTTGCTATTTTTCAGCATATACCTACCCTAACAGGTGGTGTCTTCTAGCTAGTGCTGTCATAGACTCCTGTACGGGCCAGCCCACTCTTCTATAAGCCAGCTACATCTGCATGATGAGTTCAATTTCAAAAAGTGATCTAAAAATGTGATTTAAATTTCCCAATATGACAAAATATTAAATCCAAGTGGCGAGTGTATTTTGTATATTCCATAATTTTTAATTTTTCACATTAAAAAACATCCTTACAGTAGACATTAATAAAAGATACTTTGTGTTTCACATTTTTGAAAGTATGCAAAAAACAGCCCTATCTCCATCAGCAGGAATGAAAGACAAACAGCAATCTGAGAAGAATATTTACACTATATATAACATCAGGTCTTCATAAATCAATAAGAAAAGAGTAAGCAGGCCAATCAAAAAAGCAATAAAGGCCATGAACAGGAAATACACAAAAGAAGAAATGTTGTGTCCAACAATCATATGAAAACTGTTTGGCCTCACTAGTAATTAATGAAATGCAAATAAAAATGAGGTATCTTTTTACTTTAGTCACAGATTGGCAAAGATAGAAGATTGGCAAAACCAAACGTTGGTAAGATGGTGGAGAGTCGGAGACTTTAACACACAAATGTTTGGTGGGTGTGTAAATAAGGTTACCCTTTCTCAGAGAGGAAACCCTGGTGGCATAGTGGTTAAGAGCTATGGCTGTTAACAAAAAAAGTCTGCAGTTCGAATCCACCAGGTGCTCCTTGGAAACTCTATGGGGCGGCTCTCCACTGTCCCATAGGGTCACTAGGAGTTGGAATCGACTCCATGGCAACGAATTTGTTTTTGTTTTGTTTTGTTTTTTGGTTTTCCTAGAGAGGGTGGTTTGGCAGTGTGTGTGAAGGCATCATCATGGGACAGTGATAGGATCGATGGAAAGATACCAATAGAAAAACGAAAAGGAATATAATTGCTATAATTTATATAGTTCCGCAAAGTAGAATACTCCCCAACAGAATACAGGTTTCTCGGATCCCCAACTACCCAATGGAAAATGCAACTACCCATGATACTCACCAGTGTTTTCCACACAGAGTGAGGATTCTGCCAGGGACAAGAAGCTCCCAGCCTCCCATTCTCATGGGTCCTTATTCCCTCTTGGCCTCCCCTTTGAATACGCACCTGCCCACTCACCAGGTGTAAGTTAATTGCTTAACTAACAGCTCTAGTACATGCTATTCATGGATATACTTTAATGCTTTTAAAATTTTGAACCACATGAATGAAATTATTTAAAATTAAATTTCAAATGTAAATGCAGACAGAGAGAGGTATACAGAGATACTTGAAGGGAAAACCACCAAAATATTACAGCAATTATTTTGGGCTCTCAAGATTTGGTTCGACATTTTTATTCCTTTACTTTTCTACATTACTTTTCTATGTTGTTTGAATTTTTGTGATAAGCATGTTATTTTCACAGCTGTAATTAAATATGTAAATGTTTTTCATTACAAAAGAAAGTTACATAATTATAATGAAAAGTAGTAATGCAATTTTTATTAAATTTTGTTTAAAAGAACCCTTTGCATCGTGCTTGTCTGGCCCTGCCTGCCACACCCCCATTCCAGCCCTAGCTCTGGAACCCCAGCCTAAAAAAAACAAAAACAAAAACCTGTTGCCATCGATTCCAACTCATAGCGACCCTGTAGGACATAGTAGAACTGCCCCATAGCGTTTCCAAGGAGCAGCTGGTGGATTCGAACTGCTGACCTTTCAGTTAGCAACTGAGCTCTTAACCACTGCACCAAGGATCTGGCGCTACTCTGTGGGAGAAAGATGTAGCGATCTGCTCCCATAAAGATTTACAGTCTTGAAAACTCCTTGTCCTGTAGGGTCGCTATGAGTCAGAATTGACTGCACAACAACAGAACCCCAGCCTAGGAGTCTTCATTTCCTTGTTTATTTTTTCCCCAGAATCGCTGATGGAGTGATCAAAAGTGTATTATGGCAAACACTTCAAGCTCTTAATTTCTGTCATAAACATAATGTAAGTAACATTTTCTAATGTGTTTGTTAATTTCTTCATGATGATCTTTTTTTCCAAATAGCTCAAGGGCCAATTTGAAGAGCTAAAGACAGGAAAGAAAGAACCAGAAGAACAAAACAAAAGAAAGTTACAGAATCTGAGGAAAAGCGATACACGATTCATGACCCTTTTCCCGTGTCTATAGGAATCAAGCTGCTTAATTCTTTGTGAATTAGAAGTTTGTATAGACAGTGTTTTCTTTTGCTGCAGCGCTAATGATTCCTATGATTATCTATAAATTGGTTTAAAATAGGTTTTCAGGATATCAGTAGTGTAATCCACTATAGCACTTGGTTTTATTTTGTTATTATGTCTCTTAAATCCTTTATTCTATAACAGCCTCCTTTTCTTTACCTTTTTTTTTTTCCATGCCATTAATTTTTTAGAGCTTGGTTCTCAAGGAACCCAGATGGTGCAGTAAGCACTCAGCTGCTAACTGAAAGGTCAGCAGTTCCAATGCACCAGCTGCTCTGGGAGAGAAAAATGTTGACAGTCTGTTTCCATAAAGATTACAGCCTTGGAAACCCTATGGGGCAGTTCTACTCTGTCCTGTAGGGTCACTGTGAGTTGGAATCAACTCGATGGCAGTGGGTTGGGTTTGATTTTGGTTAGAGTTCTCAAACTTGTATGTGCACCAGGGTTACCTGGAGAGCTTGTGGAAACACAGCTTACTGGGCCCCAGCCTAGTGTTCCTGATTCAGGAGGTCTGGGTGGGCCCTGAGGATTTGTATTTCTGACATTTTCCCAGATGATGCTGAAGCTGCTGGTCCAGGAAGCTCACTTTGAACACTGCTGTGTTATAGGGATCATTCTGACTGCTTGCTGCCTGTGCGTAATTTAATTTGCTCTTCTTTCCCCTGTTTTTCCTGTTTACTGACATTTGTATCTAGAGGCCTGATGACATTCTGGTTCAGTTTTTAAGACAAGCGTGCTTCATAGGGGTGCTCTATACTTCCGGTTGCATCACATCATGAGATATGTAATGTCTGATTGGCTCATATTTCACGATGTTAAAATTGATCGGTGGGTTCAGGAGATGTTTGATCTCTTCCATTGTAAATTTCTCTGTTGACATTTTACCTGATAATTTTAGCATCCATCCCTGATTATTGCCTACATCCATTACTTCATTAGGGTTAAAATATGGTGATTTTCTAATTCTGTCACTCCTTTTGCATTTAGTAATTGGAATTCTATAGAAAAACTCTTACCCTCATTTACTGTGGTTACTGTAAAATGCAACAAGATAAGTGATTACTTCCCTTTATTTAGGCTCAGATTGATGACTTGATGTCTCAGCAACCTCCAATGGTAAACAATGAAGGTGTTTCGGTGGGACATCATTATAAACTCGTGGATTTTTATGTATTTGATGTGTTGGAAACCTTTGCAGTCTTGGTTCTCGCTGATGCTCAAATTGTCCCATCTGAGGCCAGTGGGAGCCTGTTGAGGTTGGCTTCTGGGTGCTTTTGCTAATGATAATAGCTCTTTTTAAAAAATAATTCTAGATCTGTTGAGTTAACGCATAGATGGAGATCTCACAGAGGCTAGGATGGAGATGACGGTTTTGGTGTCAGCAGAATCTGTCATAATGGTTTAGGATTGCTGAAAAGGACAGTACAAGATCACGACACTAAATGTCAGTACGTAGGCAAAGCTCTCTTTAGTTTCAAGAAAGTCAGTGAGGTTTTTATTAGAATAAATCAAAAGCTTTCCTTTTCTATTAATAATAATAAAAAAAAATGTTGCTATTGAGTCAATTCTGGTTCATAGCGACCCCATAGGACAGAGTAGAACTGCCCCAGAGGGTGTCCAAGGAGTGGCTAGTGGATTTGGACTGTGGACCTTTTAGTTAGCAGCCGAGCTCTTAACTGCTACGCCACCAGGGCTCCATTAATAAAATACAGAGGGATACTATTCGCAAGGCACATACACCTGTCTTCATGGTTCAAGCACTTATGCTTTAAATACTTAACTAAAGATAATATTGAATTGAATCCATATCTCTGTTGCTTTCCACCAGTATTAAAGTTCACCTTAGGAGTATTATGGGTAGTTAGAATGATTGTGTGTGTATGTGTGTGTGTGAAAATTCATAACAAAATGTACACCCATTCGACATTTTCCACATGTACAGCTCAATGACAGTGGCTACGCTCTTCGCATTGTGCCACCATTCTCGCTGTCTCTACGCATATTGTTTTATCACCATTTACTTGGACTCTCTGTCCCCCAGACTTCTCTGTTTTAGAGTTACTGTTGTCAATTTGATCTCGTATAGATAATTCTTTAAAAGAGACACTGCTCAAGGCGAGCATTCTTTACTAGTTGAGCTAAAGTGTTTAAAGATAGCTTCATGGGATAGCTTTGGTTCAAGGCTTAAATATTAAATCAGGGCAGTAGGTTCAGGGGTTCCCCCAGTCTAAATGGGGCAAATAAGTCTGATTTCTGTAAGAATTTGAAATTCTGTTGCACATTTTTCTTCTTTTTGATCGGGATCCACTGTTGGTTAAAATGATTTTTAAAAAATACTGTTTAGCATAAGTGTTTACACTTTATCCCTAAATAGTGAGACACTTCACTGTGGACTAGACTGTAAGCTTGAACACAATATTGGTGGTGAATTTATTTTTGTATCTCTTGCAATGCCTATTGTGGATGTTTTTATATATAAGGTATTCAATAATTATTGACTACCTGGATGAATGAGTCAATAGTCTGTCAATCTGCCTACCTGATTGTGACTCACTATTTCTGGTGGACCCAAACATAATCATAGCTCAGTGCAACTGCCATCATTTCTCTGGAGCAACACGTTTTGAATCTTAAGCTTTAAAATATTGAAGGCCTCTATTAAAAATGGATAATTTTTCAGGCAAACTTCTCTCCTCCAAGATGGAAATTATTTCTGAACTCTGGTTATCACATTTTCTTATACTCTGGTAAGCCTTTGTGTACCTGCTTTTATATTTTATCTATTAGCTAAAATGGAAACCTTGGTGGCGTAGTGGTTAAGTGCTACAGCTGCTAACCAAGAGGTCGGCAGTTCAAATCCACCAGCCGCTCCTTGGAAACTCTATGGGGTAGTTCTTCTCTGTCCTATAGGGTCGCTATGAGTCGGAATCGACTCGACGGCAGTGGGTATTAGCTAAAATTGCATGTGAAGGAAAAAATCTAAGTCATATATAAGCTGTTACAATAATGCATCTAAAACCTTTATGCTCTCCTTGCTTTTAAAGGAACGCTCATGATACCCCCCAAAGGATAGAAAAGGCAGTCTGACACAGTGCTGTTGCTGAAGACTCACAGCGTTCAGCCTGTGGAGATCATGTGCCCCTTACTGTCTCCAGAGTCGTGATCCTAGCCAAGACTGCGAAGGTTAAGTAGTAAGGGATTAGGGCCTTGTGTGGTTGCAGAGGGATCACCTGGGAGCTTGCTAGAAATGCAGACTCTGGGCCCTACCCCAGACCTGCTGAAACAGAGTCTGCATTTTAACAAGGTCTCCAGGTGATTCTTCTGCACATTAAATTTGGAGAAGCACTGGACTTAAGAAAATAACCTTCTCAGTTGGTTCACTTTCTAACCCTGTAATTCCACTGGAGTGAAGTGATCCCTTTTCATCGTTAAGAACTCATGACTTTTTATATATTTGATGTATTGATTACCGAAAAAGAACTCCATCTCAGAATCACAAAACTACAGTAATTTCTGGGATACGAGTGTCAGGTTGCAACACCCATCATCACCTTGTTGATATTAATGTTTTGGTTATCAGGAAGGGGCCCTCTTCCCTCTCTCATTGCTTTGTGAGTATCCCTCCCTGAAGCTCAACAAGAACAACCGTTTCAGATAACAGACAACTATTGCCCAGTCGGAAACACTGGTGGCGTAGTGGTTAAGCTCTACAACTGCTAACCAAAAGGTTTGCAGTTCAAATCCACCAGGCACTCCTTGGAAACTCTACGAGGGAGTTCTACTCTGTCCTATAGGGTCGCTGTGAGTTGGAATCGACTCGAGGGCAATGGTTTCGGTTTGGTTTTGGATTGTTCAGTCAGGTTACTTAAGAAGCAGTTTCTGGTGTGGAAGGTTCCAGAGATGATTATTGACATCAAAGGTCAATTTAAAATACCACAGATACCTTATTGCTGGCTGTGAACCAATAAAAATGAGACTGCACATTAGCCACAGTCACCCAGCTGGTACAGTGTTTGCTAAAAGCTGTGTATGAAACCCAAGTTTATTAAAGTTGTTCCATTACAGTGACCTGCATGTTTCTTATTCTTTGGTGGAAAATGAGCTGACTGCAGAGAGCGGGCGCCGCCCGTGGCTTTGCAGCAAGGCGGTGATTGCGGTGTGTCCAAGCGCCTCTCATCCTCCCGGCTGCCTTTCTTATTGCTTCAGTGATTCTTACTCTCTTTTTTCTTTCTTCAGTATCTTACCCCTATTGATCAGTAGCTTCTTTCTCTCTCTCTTTTTTTTTTTTACATGACTTTATTGAGGTATAATTTAAATACCATAAAATGTCCAAATCAATCATTTTTAGTAAGTTTAATGTGGTAATGTTCAATCATTACCACAATCCAATTTTAAAACATTTCCATCATCTCAAATCAGTAATTTCTCTTGCCTGTACCTACACCAATACATTTTTCTGCTTCTTTTCGGTACTTCATTTGCCTTTTTATATTTTGGTTGGAAAAAAAGTTCCTGTAAATTTCACATGGATTTGCATTAGATTCAAAACATATTTAAGTAGGTGAATAGACAGATACAAATGTAAGTCCATTTCCTTGGTAACACTACACATAGAGTTTAGAAATTTTAGAATTTGATGCAAACTCATTTGAGGGGTGTACCTTGTTCTCATTAAATCACAGGATGATTTAATGAAGTGAATATGACTCAGGGTGTTAGTCCAAGTTCCGTAAATGTGTTGCTTAAAAGGCAAATGATACAAAAACTACCGGTATGTTGGTTTGTATTCAACAATGTATTTATTTTTTTAATTAACATCTAAGGCCTTAGGACTTTTAGGGGCCTAATAAGTTTTCCTAAGTGCTGGTTGTCCAAATTATGAAACAGCAATTTTGTAGTTGACAGTAATTGAGACTAAATGGGAACAGACTTCTGTTACGGTGCCGTTTTTGTGACCTAAAATGAACTTAGGGTTCAGGCTGCTTTTTCTTCTTAGATAACTATTCTAGAAACAAAGAGAAATTATTTCAAAATTGTCAGCTTGGCAGGGATACTCAGAGGAACCGACAGCATGGCCGAGAAGTGCGGCTGAGGAGCTAAGTATTGTTAGACTTTAACCTGCAGACTCTGCCAGGGCCACCTGCGGGGTCGAGATTGTTGTAAGAATGAAACAGTTCATGAGAAAGGGCTTTGAAAAGTACAGGGCTGGGTTGTTATGATCAATATCATTTTTTGCTTCTTTTTGGGGTCAATAAACTGGAAAGGGAATGTTCTCAAGAGTAGGGCCTGAGTGGTTTTCTTTCGGGGCCTCCCAGCACATGGAATAACCGTTACTGTAGGCACCCTCTCAGCCCGCTGCCTCCAGGCCCCTTTAGCTCTGATGGCCAGCCTGGAGCTTGCACTTCATTTAGGGTAATTTATGATGTTGCAGCTGTGCACAAGAGAATACCAGGAGCTTCTCTGAGGTAAGAGAGCCTCACGGTGATGCCTGACTGCCTGACTCTCCCAGGGGGTACTCCGCAGTGCTGTGCGGACATCTCAGGAGGGCTGTGATTTAATCATTCCAGGTTAGCACCTTGTTAGGAAAGCTAAGGGATACTCCTCCCCTGATGCTGAATGCTTTGCTCACTCTGACAAGCAAGGTGACGACAGCCCAGCTTGCTCAGGATGTTCCGGTCTGTGCCTATAGCCCCGTCATCGTCATCGTAATTAATAGCGCTCTTGTGCCCATTTGAAAGTGTCCTGATTTGGATGATAAATCATATGACCTCTTTAATTATAAGTGAGTTTTGTTTTTTGTTGTCATTCAAATGCTTTTCCAGTTTCTTAAATCTGCAGTACTTATCCAATCTGAATTGTGACTCTTGGGTGACAACAGTCTAGGCTCATTTAGGGTTTTACTGCTTTAGTCTAAATAGGGCTCTGTAAAAAGTGGAAGGAATAACTGTATGATATTCCCTTAAAAAAAAATCAGAGTTTTCATGTCCAATGATTATAATTTTAACTTCTTCACTAATACGGCAATATTTTGCTATTTTTTTTCCTTTTGGTATGACAGGATTTACAAATGCAAAATTACCAATTATCATTCTGTTAGAAAAATGAAGGAAACCCATATTTGTAAATTTATCTCATAGATTGTTTATACATCATTTAAAATTCATAGTTGATGTTTGCTAAGCATTGACTTTTTGATAGCCCAGAGAAATAATCAAAAACTACCTTACAGTGTATTCACAGAGATGTAAAACCTGAAAATATTCTGATAACTAAGCAAGGAATTGTCAAGATCTGTGACTTTGGGTTTGCGCGAATTCTGAGTAAGTAGCAACTTTTTACCTTAACTTTGCCCAATTCAGACGATTTTGAAATGATGCAGTTTGAATTTTTACTTTTCGATAATAAATGTATACTAAACGTTACGTTGTTGTTCTTTAGAATGGAGGATCTCACTTTAACCTTTTAGTCCATACATTAGTTTGCACTTTGACTCCCCTACATCCGGCCAGAATTTATTGGATGTCACACGTATGTGCTTTGTCCTATAGGGGAGGAAAAGAATTGTAAGATGCATTGCTGCTCTGCATGCACTTATAATCTGAAGTAGAAGAAACAAAGAACAATACAAGGTCATTGGCAATAAAGTACAGAAGCAAAGGTGTGCACAGTTCCCTGGAGGGAGATATTAATGTAGGGTGGAGTGGCTGGAAAACTGTATATGGAGCTGATGAGATAGATGAGTAAAGTGAAAATTAAAGGGAGAGGAGTCAGAGACAGTACTGCCATCATCCCAAGGAGGGAGAAACTGAAGGGAAAGGGGCACAGATAATCATTTCTCCCTGAAATCTAGAACTCTGCAGCAGACAAAAACATGTATTAATATATACACATCGCAATATGGGTGTGCACGTATTCAGCGTCCCAGGATAACCCCAGCACAGGTGACATGACAATATATTGGGCAAAAACACAAAATTGGCAAGGGCTTTGTGAGGTTCCTGTTCTTTGTGGCATAAGATGATAAGATTGTAATGAAAATTGCTCCCTGTGCCACGTGGCTGAAAAGAGACACGGACAAACCCTGGAGGGCTGTCAAGCCAGTGGCAGAACATCTATACCACGAAATGTTAGGTGACCATTCACAGTCATGTTTAACAGAGTATTCAGTGACAGGGGAGAATGTTTAAGATGTGGCAGGGGGAAAAAGGAAAACCAAAACTTATGTATACAGTATGATCTCAACTATATAAGAAATACATAGAAAAAATAACTGGAATACGGATGACCCTCAACTTAGGAGGTAAGTGGGTAATAGCCATCCAGTGCATCCTATAGATGCAAGGCCATAATTTTTTTCCCCTGGAAATCCATTTCATACTACAAAAATACCCAAGTGGGTCACAAAAAATATGAAAAAGCCTACAAATATATGCCATTACAGACATTAAGAACATAAAAGAAACATTTCATATAAAAGCTACCTAATAAATGTCCCTTTGGGGGATTTTCTATGTGGTCTGGTAAGCCTTCTTTAACTGCCAGTGCTTCTGAAAATATAAATCCGTTAAACTTTCCCATGAATATGCGTTCTTGCTTTCTTGCTGAGTTTTCCTGTAGTAAACTTAGCCCTTCTTCTCTGAATGTGAACCTTAGAACTAAGTTCAAAATTAGGGTCATCTGTCTTAGAAATTTTCACTGCACAAATCCTTCCAAAAGTCACTTTAACGGTGAATCCGCTGTGGCAGTTTCAATAACAATACCTTCTGCCATGATCTTTGTTATAAACAAAGCTGTGGTATAAGACAGGAGCCCTGGTGGCACAATAGGTGAGCACTCAGCTGCTAACCAAAAGGTTGGTGGTTTGAACCCACCCAGCGGCTCTGTGGGAGAAAGACTGGACAATCTTTACTGGAGCAAATCAAAAAAACCAAACCAAACCCATTGCCATTGAGTCCCTTCTGACTCAACGGAGACTCTGTAGGACAGTAGAATTGCTCCATAGGGTTTCCAGGGTATGCCTGGTGGCTTCAAACTGCTGACCTTTTGATTAGCAGCCTAGTTCTTAACCATTGTACCACCAGGACTCCTCCCAGTAAAGATTACAGCCAGAAACCCTATGGGCAGTTCTACTCTGTCATACGGGGTTGCTATGAGTCAAAATTGACTCTACGACACCTAACAGCAGCAGTGTAAAATACAGCCAACTTGTTAAAAAAAAAAAAAAAACCCACTGCCATTGAGTCGATTCCCACTCATAGTGACCCTATAACTCAGCAAGATGTGAGCTCAGGCACTGGTCACAGCTCATTCAGTTATAAAATACTGGTTTGGGTTATTGCTGGAATCACTGTTGGCCATCTACAATAAGAAAGGCAAGGGGTGGAGGGGGGGAGTTGCTCACAAGTAAAGCCATTGGCTCAGTAGATTTAACCACAGAAAATTTAAGCTCCTCTAAAATGTACTTGGAGTAGATAGATAATGGAGATACACACAGAGATAATAAAAATTTCTAGCAAATATATCAAGAGAGACTATTTCAAAATTGATAATTCATAGTTTGATGTGAAAGAGCTTATGTAAATTGATAAGAGAAAACACTAAGCCTCTGAGTAGGAACATTGGCAAGATGTTAGCAGACAATTCAGAGAAGGAAAGGCTAATAAGCATGAAATAATCTTCCTCCTAACTGATAGCAAAGAAATGCAGATAAAAATACTGCTTGTCACTCATCAAAGCTGGCAAAGATCTTTAAAACACTGACTAGTCAAAACTCACAAGATCGTTTTTAGTGGGGAAACCCTGGTGGCATAGTGGTTAAGTGCTACAGCTGCTAACCAAAAGGTAGGCAGTTCGAATCCACCAGGGCTACTTGGAAACTCTGGGGCACTCCTACCCTGTCCTATAGGGTCACTATGAGTTGGAATCAGCCTGATGGAAATGGGTTGGTTTTTCGTGGGAACACAGTTTGGAACAAATCCTTGGAAAAGCAGTTTGTTAATATGTATCAAAAACTTTTAAAAGTGCCCCTTGAACCTTTCATACCAAATAATAATACACTGTAATGTTCACTGTAGAATAGTTTATGACTGGAAAAGAATTGGAAAGAACCTTAATGTTCAGAAATAAATGGCTAAAGATATATCTGATTTAATATAATACTTGAAAATTTACGTTTTTGAGGAATTTTAATAACGTGAAAATATTCAGGCTCACAATGTAGGGCTAAGTAAAATTATATAAAACTGCACATATAACCAGATCCCAATTATGCGTGTATTTGTGTGTGTGATATTAATAAAAGACTGGAAGGAAAGAAAACCCACCAAAACATTAGCATGGCTTCTGTCTGGGCGGCAGGTGATTTTTATTTTCTTCTTGATGCTGTTTTGTGTTTTCTATAAAAAATATGAATTACTTTTATAATTAAATATATATATAATGTTTATACCTCTCAACTAGTAATTCCATTTGTAGAAATTCATTCTAAAGAAGTAATCCTGGATACAGAATTAAAAAAAAAACTGCTTCATGCAGATTTTCAATCTGGTGTTATTCATAATATTAGAAAAACTGGGGAAAGTAAAAGTAAACCACGGCACATCCATTTGGTAGGCTACTATGTAGTCATTAAACTCGAGTTTAGGAGGAGTTTATAAAGCAAGGTTTTTGTTTGTTGCCGTCGAGTCACTTCCAACTCATGGCGACCCCACGTGTGCAGAGTAGAACTGCTCCATAGGGTTTTCAATGTTGTGACCTTTAGGAAACAGATTGCCAGACCTTTCTCCCAAGGTGCCTCTGGGTGGGTTCAAACCCCCACCCTTTTGGTTAGTAGTAACCATTTGTGCCACCCAGGGACTCCAATAACATAATAAATGTATATAATTAAATGAAAATGGTATGTACAGTATGATCAAAGTTAGTTTAAAACTTACTCTAATTAAAAAAAAATTAAAAAGACCAGAAAGAAATACACCAAAAGATTAACACGAGGTATCTTTGGGTGGTAAAGCTTGGGTTTATTATCCTTCTTTCAGTCAGTTGTATTTGTCATATTCTTTATAGTGAGCATACATGATTTTTATGCTGAAAAAATGTTTCAAAAAATAAAACACCTTACTTAACCTGTGAGTAGTGAGAATTGTCAGTGATTGTTATTTTCTTATTCTCCATTTTCCAGATTTTCTATAATGGCATTTATTAATTTTTATAATTAAAAATATACATAATTTTATAAAAGAGCCATGGGTGGCTAAAGGCCAGTCCCCTCCCTGATCCTGTGAGGATGTTCCTTCATGGGCACTGCAGCTCCTGTTTTCCCAGATGCCTCCTGGCAGGGTCTTGCAGGCTACCTAAAGCCTTTCTTTGCTAGGAGAACTGCCCATTACCCATCTCAGCAAGCCGGCTGGCTTACCAACCGTTCTTCCTCTCTCAGGCACTCGTAAAGTCTATCTACGAAACCTGACTCTTGCCAGTTAAAAGCCTATGAAATCTTACCAACCTACCTTCAGCCAAACAACCGATTAAGCTGGGCTCCCACTTCTTCACGTCATATGGGGATTGTGGAATTGGCTTCCACCCACTTGGGAGGCAGGTGCCTTGGCCCCAGGCTGTCCTCGCCTGTGGCAGTAGGGCAGGTGAGGCAGTGAGGTTGCCCCCAGCCCTCTGTTGTTGGCCTGTTGCACACCACGCATAACTCATAGCTTAAGAAGTCAAATTGAGGTCTCTGCCTTAATGAGTCCTAAGTAACAAATTTGGATAGAAAAATTAGTTTAGTGCAGTTGTCCAGTACCCTGCTGTTAATAATGTAGACTTAAACAGTAGCTGGTTTAGACTTGAAGTCACTCTACAGAAATTCCGATTTCCCCTCTAGATGTTTGGGATTGTGTAGATGTTACCTAGTTACAGTGCCTTTGAAAGTGGAGTTGCCTGTCTCAGTAACTGTTTGCTGAGAGAAGGCCTCCCTGCATCAACTGTTGGAAGTGTCACAGCCCCTGAGAGCTCTTGCGGCCCACCGGAATGCCTGACCTGCTTTTACCTCACATGGCAGCAGAGTGTGGCTCACCAGATCTGGTGCGTTTGCAGTTCCAGGAGATGCCTACACTGATTATGTTGCTACCAGATGGTACCGAGCTCCTGAGCTTCTTGTGGGAGATACTCAGTATGGTTCTTCAATCGACGTGTGGGCCATCGGTTGTGTTTTTGCAGAGCTCCTAACAGGCCAACCCCTCTGGCCTGGAAAATCGGATGTGGACCAACTTTACCTGATAATCAGAACACTAGGTATGCATTTTATGGCTTACAGAGTTGCTAAATTTTTATAGTAATGGTATGTTGATTTAATGCAAAACAAGACCTTTCTCCGAAGTGCTACTCAGGATGGTTGCACTGGGTTCTGGGTTGCAGCCAAAGCCCGATCCTTTCTCAGTGTGCAGAGCCATAACTCCCCTCAGTGAGGAGTTTTCAGATGCCTTTTCACGTAAAATCTATTAGCCACAGAATAAACTACATTTACTTTCTACATTGGGTTAAGATAGGGTAAGGATATTTGTTAGCTGCCTAGAGCTTAATTTAAGAGATATTTGATCCAATTCAATTTCAGCCTTTGGTGAAAGAGAGCCTTCCCCCCTTTACTGTAGGGCAAGGGTCAGCAAACGTTTTCTGCAAAGGGCCAGATGGTAAATATTTTAAGTTCTGCGGCCATACAGTCTTTGTTGCAAGTACTCAGCTCTGCCGTTGCAGTGCAAAAGCGGCCATAAAACAAAAACCCAGTGCCATCGAGTTGGTTCTGATGCATAGCGACCCTATAGGACAGAGTAGAACTGCCCGGTAGAGTTTCCAAGGAGCCCCTGGAGGATTTGAACTGCCAGCCTTTTGGTTAGCAGCCATAGTACTTAATCACTACGCCACCAGGGTTGCCAAAAGCAGCCATAGACGATACGTAAACAAATGAGCGTGGCTGTGTTCCAGTAAAACTTTAGGGACTCTGAAATTAGTAATGTGAGTAATTTTCACCTGTCACAAAATATTATTCTTCTTTTGATCTTTTTTTAACCACTTAAAAATGTAAAAACCATTCTTAGGTCATAGGCCATACAAAAATTGGCACTGAGCCAGGTTTGGCCACCAGACCATTGTTTCACACCCCTGCCCTAGAGGTTAGGAGTCTGATTGTACTTCCTGATCAGGAGTGGTGCCAGAGTTTAAGATAATATTAACCCTTAAGAATTTACGGATTACTTTCGTACATATCTCTTTCATTCTTAAGGGAAATCTGTTAAGGGCGTTATAACAATTTTAATTGTGCCTCTTTTACAAATGAGGAAACTGGCTCAGGGAGCTTCCACGACTGGCCTAAATTCACACAGCCAGTTAAGTGCAGAATAGGAACGGGACTCAAGGAGTCTCTTTGATGACCTTTTATCATGTGTCAGCGTCCTCTGCAGTATTGGCTACCTCCACCTGGTTGGAAGAGAATATAACCGAAAAGGTAAGCAGTAGTTAACGTCAGTAGCATGGATGCAAAGAAAGTGATATCTCTCTAAAAAAAAAAAAATCTCTATATACAAGGTGAGTATTCATTAATTCCTTCCCATTAACTCTCCTGTCAGCATGGCTGCTGGGCCAGAGAGTTACTGCAGCCTGACTCAGTTCCTGTTTGTCACATACTTCTGGAGAATTCTGCAGCATGAAAAACATGAGGTAGTCGTCTTAGCTCCACACGACACAACCTCCCCCCTTCCCCTGCCTACCTGCTCCGTGCGCTGAACATCACAACCCACAAGCAGCACAGGCACAGTCTACCAGAACCTGCCCTGCACCGACCCTTGGCGCACCCTGTCAGCCCCTGTACCTGCCACAACCCATCCTAGCCCCTCCACTTCAGCTGGACCTGCCCTGCTGCACAATAACTGAGCAAATGGCCCTGCACATTGGACAAGGAGGAGAAAAGTATAGTGCACATAGACGAGCAAACAACAAAGAATGCACAGCCTGCCTGCTCAGACATAATCAAATAAAAAAGCAGGACGAAACAAACAAATCTCAATCAATAAATGAAGAAAATAACTACTGAATGTCCCGAAGACAGCAGACAATATCAAAATATATAAAGAAACAGGACAGTAAGTGTGATGGTTAAAATTGTGTGTCAACTTGGCTGGGTCATGATTCTTGGTGTTTTGGCAGTTGTATGTTGTGATCACTTTCCTGTCAAAACTTGATATGTGAGCACTCCCATGATGGAATCTGCTGAGTGGTACCAGCTGGGGTGGGACCTGTGCAGCTTGCCACCCCCTCAGCCTTAATCTCTCCACCTTCCACCGCTTACTTCCTTCCTGCTTGTCTTACAAAAGTTGTTGGCTTGTTCTGGATCCAGCAGCTGTCTCTTGTCTGATCTCTGGTTCTTGGGACTTGAGCTAGCAGCTTACCTGTCCATTTTGGGATTTGTTGATCTTCACGGCCTGTGAACAAGAGTCCTGCTCCCTGACCTGCCGATCTTGCATTCGCCAGCTCCTACAGCTACATGAATCAGGAGAAACCTTGCGGTCTTGCCTGCTGACCTTGGGGATTCCTTGACCTTCACAGCCTGTGAGTGGTAGCCCTGCTCTCCGACCTGCTCATCTTGGGTTCACCAGCTTCTACAGCTCCATGGATTGGGAAAGGCCTCTATCCTGATCCAAGGACTCAAGACGTTCCAATCCCTACAATCGTGTGAGCTGTTTCCTTGGTATAAACCTCTCTATATATATTTACACGCTTTACTGGTTTTCCTTCTCTAGAGAACCCAGCCTAAGACAGACTTCCAATTGGAACCCAGCTATTTGGTCATTCTTCTCTTGGGTTAGCTTCACCAGCAGCTAGAATTCAGGTAGACTGTGTTCTCTCAGGAGGCTTGAGATTTCTAAGCAAAGTTTGATGATAAAGTTTTTTCCTATATGGACCAGCTTTCCCCAACCCTGGATTTTTTTTTTTTATTAACTTTTATTGAGCTTCAAGTGAACGTTTACAAATCAAGTCAGACTGTCACATATAAGTTTATATACACCTTACTCCGTACTCCCACTTGCTCTCCCCCTAATGAGTCAGCCTTTCCAATCTCTCCTTTCGTGACAATTTTGCCAGCTTCCAACTCTCTCTATCTTCCCATCCCCCCTCCGGACAGGAGATGCCAACACAGTCTCAAGTGTCCACCTGATATAAATAGCTCATTCTTCGTCAGCATCTCTCTCCTACCTACTGTCCAGTCCCTTTCATGTCTGATGAGTTGTCTTCAGGAATGGTTCCTGTTCTGGGCCAACAGAAGGTTTAGGGACCATGACCGCCGGGATTCCTCTAGTCTCAGTCAGGCCATTAAGTATGGTCTTTTTGTGAGAATTTGGGGTCTGCATCCCACTGATCTCCTGCTCCCTCAGGGGTTCTCTGTTGTGCTCCCTGTCAGGGCAGTCATCGATTGTGGCCGGGCACCAACTAGTTCTTCTGGTCTCAGGATGATGTAGGTCTCTGGTTCATGGGGCCCTTTCTGTCTCTTGGGCTCTTAGTTATCGTGTGACCTTGGTGTTCTTCATTCTCCTTTGATCCAGGTGGGTTGAGACCAATTGATGCATCTAAGATGGGTGCTTGTTAGCATTTAAGACCCCAGACACCACATTTCAAAGTGCCAACCCTGGATTTTTAAGATCCACCACTGTATATCGCTTGGGAAATGGTGATGACTGGAAGCCACATTGGAGGATGGTAGGACCACCCTGACTGTCCTGGACTGCTGACCTCTAGACTCTTAGGTGCTGTGGAGTTGGTTCCAACTCATAGCGGCACTATGTACAAGCCTACGTACACTGCCTGGTCCTGCACCATCCTCACAATCATTGCTATGCTTGAGTCTATTGTTGCAGCCACTGTGTCGGTCCATCTCATTGAGGGTTTTCCTCTTTTTCGATGACCCTTTACTTTACCAAGCATGGTGTCTGTCTCCTGGGAATGGTCCCTCCAAATAACACGTCCAAAGTACATGAAACAAAGTCTCACCATCTTCATTTCTAAGGAGCATTCTGGCTGTACTTCTTCCAAGACAGATTTCTACATTCTTCTGGCAGTCCATGGTATATTCAGTATTCTTTGTCAGCACCATAATTCAAAAGCATCAATTATTTGATCTTCCTTATTCAGTGTTCAGCTTTCGCATGCGTATGAGGCAATTGAAATTACCATGGCTTGGGTCAGGCGCACCTTAGTCCTCAAAGTGACATCTTTGTTTTTTAACACTGTACAGAGTTCTCTTGCAGCAGATTTGCCCAGTACAATACATTGTTCAATTTCTTACCTGTTGCTTTCATGGGCATTGATTGTAGATCCAACTAAAATGAAACCTTGGACAAGTTCAATATTTTCTTCATTTATCATGATGTTGCTTATTGGTACAGTTGTGAGGAGCGCAGGGCTGCCACTTTCAGGAGGACCTCATACCACCAAGAAAGAAGCACTGGGAACAGAGCGCGTCCTTTGGACCTAGGGTTTCTATTCAGAGAAAATCCTAGTCTAGGGGAAGAATGACAAGCAGGATCTTCCTCCAGAGCTGACAGACAGAGAAAGCCTTCCCCTGGTGCTGATGCCCTGAATTTGGACTTCTAGCCTACTAGACTGAGAGAAAATAAATTTCTCTTTGTTAAAGCCGTCCACTTGTGGTATTTCTGTTAGAGCAGCACTAGATGACTAAAACAAAATAAAACACCAGATGACTTTCCAGTAGAAGAAAAGGCACTAGAACTACCTGATAGGGAATTCAAATCTCTAATATTCAGAGCTACCCAAGATTTGAACAAAAAGCAGACAAAGATGAAGAAAAAATAGAAAAAGTCACGGAAAAGGCAGACAAATTCATGGAAAATACAGACAAAAAAGGTGGAAGAATTCAGGAAAATAATACAGGAACAAAATGTCAAAATAAATTCACAACTAGAAATCATACAAAAACAACAATTAGAAATCCAAAAGATAAACAAGATTTCAGAAATGGACAGTGTCATAGAAGGTCTGAGGAGCAGGTTTGAAACAATGAAAGACAGGATCAGCAAAATTGAAGACAAATACTTGTATACCACTTTGTTTAAGAAAATGTGGGGTAGAGCATCACCAAGGGCCACACCTTAAGTATTGTTTGTTTGTTTGTTTGATTTCCTAAAATAATTGTGGATACTTACAATGAACTTTGGCTAGATCTCAATTTGAATCCTGGGTCTGTCACTGAGTAACCTTTGACAAGTTATCAAAACTCCCTGAGCCTCATTTTCCTCATCTGTTCAGCAAAGATTAAAAATAGCACCTCTTGTGAGGTGGTTATGAGATTAAATGAGATATGTGTGTGAAAGCCTTAGACCATTTTCTCACCTCGCTTTTTGACAGCGGGCGAATGCAGAGTACAAACACTACATGTGGTAAAGGGAGTTGTGTGACTGGGTAAACGACTATCTGAGAAGGCATACCTTTGTGGTGACCCATTGCTCCCAAATCTGGAGGGAGCACTTAGGCTCAATGTTTCTTTCATACCTAGACTCCAGAAGTTACCCATGTAAACACTGTATTATTTTTACTGGGTTTATCATGAGTTATGTGGTTTGTACTTTACAGGAAAACTCATTCCAAGACATCAATCAATCTTTAAAAGCAACCAGTTTTTCCACGGCATCGGTATACCTGAGCCAGAAGACATGGTAAACCCTATTTTGGATATTTTATTGTTGTGTTGCATACTTTCTTTAAGGAGATAGTTGTTTGCTTTTCAATATTTGTGCTTTTGACTCCTGTTTCCTTATGACACACTAATACAGATCAAAGAAACTATATAAATGACATAAAAATGAACCAGATGAATGCTCCAAAATTTTCTTGTCCTATCTATTCAAAGACTCATTCAGTGTTAAATTTGAAGGGTAACTATATTTAGTTCTTTACATCTTTGCCTTGATCCTTTTGGTCAAAGCACTAGGATAACTTTCCCTTAAATAATTTTCTTTTTCATAAATAGTACTTACTGTGGTGCTATATTTTGGAGAAAAATATATTTTAATTTTTTTCTCACCTTTTGAAACAAAACTCCAATCAACAAAAACCTTTTCTTCACTATTTATATTTTCACAAAGAAGGTCATTCTGCAGAATGATCCTCCTTGTATTCTTTAAACTCCACATCACAGTGATCACCTCCATGCCCTTGCTGTGATCTTTGCCTATATTTGGGGATGTATCAATGTCTACTTGGCTCTCTTACTCTCTGTAGACATTGATTTCCTGTCTGTGTTACCTAAGTCTGGGCTATGACCTTTCAAAACTCCATATGGACTGCTTCTAGAAATCTACCTGTAGAAAGAAAGGACTGCTGGGTGAGGCGTGTGTTCACACTCAGGCTGTGTTGGAGCTGAGTGGTATCAGGATGGGGAAAAAAATCTGTGAAGCTAGATCACGATTTATGACACGTGCAAACAATCTGAGGTGCAAATTGCCTCAGCTCTCTCTAGGTACTCTGTTCATTTTAAATCTATTATTTAATATAGTACTTTGATTTATATAGTGTTTTGCTCTTTATTATATTTTTTAAAGGTTGAATAGGATACAAGGTTAAAAGTTAAATTATGAAAGAATATTTATATAACACGTTTAACTTAATAAAATACAACACACTCCTATGAGCTCACTGCACAGTTAAAGTAGAATGTTGCCATTGTCTTTGAAGCTGCCCCCTCCCTGTTTGATCATCCTCAGTTTTCATTCCCTTTCCTCTGTTCTTTTCTCAGTTGTATGTTTATCATTCTGTTGCTTTTTGTAGCACTCTTAAACTTGTAGTTCAACATCGTTTCATTAATTCTCAAAGCATCCTTAAGTATATAATGCACAGATATTATAGTAGTGTTTTGGGATTTTGCATGTGTATGTTGGGACCCATGTGTACGGACCAATTGCAAGACATCTGAAATTTAGAAAAAAACTTCAGTTTATGTCTTTCAGACCTTTACACTATAGCATAAAATTATGTATAAAAAATTATTTAAAAAACTTTAAAAGGAATTATCTAATCTACTAGAGATCCTTTCTCTAAAGTGTTGTTATTACTAATACATTCAAAATGTACATTACATTGTTGTGATGTAACATTGAAATTCTTTACATTGTATTCCAGGAAACTCTTGAGGAAAAGTTCTTAGGTGCTCATCTCGTGGCTTTGAATTTCATGAAGGTACTTCAGAATCAATTATAATCATTATTGTTTGCAAGTTGTAATGATTGAAGCTAGTAACTCTAGGAGAGGTGGACAGTAAGGCAAATACTACCAAGGTAGGATACAGTCATTGAAATGCTAAGGAACTATAAAATAATTACAGATAAAGGAACTTCAGTGGTTTAAGCAGTAATATTTCTAATGTATACATTAAAATTACTAGAAGACCAGGAAAAGTCAGACTCATGCAGATGCCAGACCCAGCTTCTGCACGATACCCAAGAGATATGGCCAAACAAAGGATAAATTTAAATAAAAAGCAGAAGGAACTCACCTATGACCACTAATCTGCCAGTCTTTCTTGACCCACTGAAGCTATACTAGACGGTATGGCCCTCTAATCCAGTGTGGATACTGAAAGCTATTAGGAAATGGGATTGGGGATACTATTGAGAGTATCTACCTTTAATATCAGTTAAGTTGTTTCAATAGCAGTCATTTCCAAACATGGATACTCATCAGAATGACCTGGGAGCTTCTTAAAAATACAGATTACAGTAACTAACCTGTCTAACCTCAGATTTACAGAAGCAAAATCTCCGTGAGTGGGTCCTTGGAATCTATATCTTTAAGCATCCCCTCAGGTTATTGTGATAAGCAGCCCAGTTGGAAACTCATCTGACCTAGAAGATGGGGCCAACTGGAGGACCTTTGTTGACCAGCCTCTATGCTAGTGCTGAGCTCTGCCTGGTGCTATCCAGGGTGCTGGATTGCTTCAGCCTGAATGCTCTGGGACTCAGAACCTGAACCCTCTGTGCCCCCAGACTCCCCTTTCTACTGCTCCACCAGTCCTCAGCTACCATCTACTCTGGTGCACTGCTCTGACCTGCCTTCACCCAGCACTATGAAGATCCTCTCCTGGAAGCATAATTCTCTGTACGGTTCTCTGTGGTCAGCTTGTTCTGACCCACCTACAATTTACCAGAGCCTCCTGTGGTTACTTCTCCAACTAATCAGGGAGAAAGGTTCCTGAAGGCAACTCCAGGGCATGAAAACCCAAGGTATAGGACACGCGCCCTGTCCTTGTCTCCAGAGGTGAAGTGCCCTATTGACCCACCCAAGACTTTGTATGAAGCTAGATTTGTTATTCACCTATTCAATTTTGACCATAACTATTGAACTGAGACCCAAACATCCTCTAAGTGGGTCAAAGATTATGCTATTCCATGGGCCACACCCTATCTCCTAGACTCCTACACCATATTAGAGAAAAGAAGTCTCTCTTTCATCAATTGTAATTGAGACATCTTTAACAGCACATAAATACCAGCTGCCATAACAGATGGCTGTCCCATGGCACTGGACTATAATCTATGCAGGCAACTGCTCAGGTGGGTGAAGTGTTGGCCAGGACAGTGCTGGCATGCAGTGCCAATATATGGCAGGTCTTTTGGGTTCTCTTCATTAGACTTAAAGTGAGCATCTTTATTGTGCATTTGTTTCCATAGTTATGATCATCCTATAACTTTATCAGTTTGATCAGGTCATCAAGAAGACGATTGTAGGCTATTAGAAATTGTATTAAAGATTATTCTGTGAAATTTGAAGTTTCAAGAAAAGGACCCTGACCTCAGCTTTGCAGTTACAATTTCTCACCCCTCACCTTCTAGACCTCTCCCCAGTTAGGAGCACCCCACTGTCAGGAAGCACCCTTGAAGCAGCTCAGCATTAGCAGCCTCTTCTTAGGGTCTAAAAATGTTCTTTAAAATAAAAGCCCATAAGAATTCAGTGATGGACTAGATTTCAATAGATTGGAAGCCCATGCAAGGAAGTCAGTGGGTTCAAGATATATGTCAGTAAAATTTATAGGACTTGGTTATGATTTAGATGTGGGGAGTGAAGTAGAGGAGCGTGTCAAGAATGGGCGTCCTTGAGACTAAGCAGAGATGTTAAGTAAGCGGTTGTGTATGTGGGTCGAGTTCAGAGGGGAGGTCTGGGCTAGAAATATACATGTGGAAGTCTCTCAAAAACCTTGATAATTGAAGCTATGGGCATCGATGAGATTGGCTAGGAACTGTAAACAGATAAGAAGAAAGGCAGACCTAGGATGGAGCCTTGAGGATTCTATGTACCTGTTGTGGAGAAAAAGGGAAATAGGCTGATTTGAAAAGGAGTGGCCCAGGAGGTAAGAAGAAGGAAATTGAGTTATCAAGAAGCCAGAGAGTTTCAAGAAAGAGGATGTGGTCAGTTGTATCTGATACTATTGAGATGAAACTCAAAATACCTATTGGATTTAAGGATATGGAAGTAAAGGCAGGAGAGATTATCAAATAGGCAAGGTAAGCACTGTTTACCTTGCTTACCAGATCATCTGTAGTAAAACCCATGTGAAATTATTCACTACAGACTAGTAAGTAAGCACAAGTAAGCCCATGCTTACCTAGCTTACTGGATCATCCACCCCTGTCAGGGATTTTAAATTTGAAAAGAGGCTTTGATTCTGTAGGAAGGTGCTGTGAGGTTGGGAGAGAGACAGATACCAGCCATACCTAGAAGCAGAATCTTTGATGTGGTGAAAAAATGTGAAATTGTTCACTACAGATGATCTGGTAAGCACAGTAAATACTGTGCTTACCTTGCCTATTGGATTATCCGACCCTGAGAGAGCTCATAGGTATTTATGATAAGAGCCACTTTGGTGGAATGATACAGTGAAGTGATGAAGAATTAGAGATTACTTCTGTTTGTACTGAATAGTCTTTCTGCCCTGGGTATAACCCTGACAATATTGAGGTTTGAGGAGACTGAACCCCCACGCCCAGGATCAGGAGTTAACGTATGGCCTGAATCATTAATTAGGGGGTGATATGCTTGGAGCAGGTATTAGACGTAGAGGGGAGGTAAGTCTAGTTATGCTGAGCAGACTTGTTTCTTGAAGAACAGGACTAATCAGATATGTTGTAAAAGGGCAGGTGAGTCTGCTTAGGGGCAGGCAGAGTTCTCAGGGATCTCAGAGATCTGAGGTCAGTTTGGATTTGGGAGGGACAGACGCTACAGGGCAGCCCATAGCTGGAGCAACCTTAGGCAAAGCAATTGCCTTGACACCTGAAGGCCCCCAGACAAAGTTAGTTTTGTCCATAAGCCTTATTTCTCTCTTAATTTACATGTTGTTAGCGCTGGAGAGTCAGTTCTGACTCATGACATTCCCATGTATAACATCATGAAACATTGCCCAGTCCTGTGCCGTCGTCACGGTCATTGGTGTGCTCAAGTCCATTGTTGTAGCCACTGTGCATTTTGAATGCCTTCCAACCTAAGAGGGTCATCTTCCAGAACTGTATCAGATGACATTCTGTTGTGATCTATAGGGTTTTTATTGGAAGTAGATTGCCAGGCCTTTCTTCCTAGTCTTTCTTAGTCTGGAAACTGCTGAAACCTGTCTACCATGTGTGACTTTGCTGGTATTTGAAATACCAGTGGCATAGCTTCCAACATCACAGCAACACACAAGTCACTGAAGTACAACAAACCGACAGCTTATGGTAGCTTATGGAGGAATTTCAGGTCTTCCTTGCTTGGGTGTTCTAAAGCTGCACCAATTCTTTGTGGACCTGTAGTAATATGTCTTTATTGATGGGAAAAGCCCCGTTGGTGACTGGCCAAAGAGCATCAGGGCTTAACAGCAGAAGTATCCTCTGCTTCCATACTCCTTCCATTTTCTGGGGCGGAGTTAGAGGCTTGTGATGTCCTCTAACATAAAGGGCCGTAATGCCACTTTTTTCCTTTGCTGCTAGTTGTACTTTTGTGAATATGTATTCCAATTGTCCCCATTTTAAATTCTTTCTCATTACTGGGACTTACAGTCCATCCTTTGCCATCTCCAGTGCTTCTCAGACCTGAGCAGGCATCATAATCCTTTGAGGGCTTGCTCAGCACAGATTGCTGGGCCCCACCCCAGAGCTTCTGCTTCGGTAGGTCTGGGGTAGGGTCCATGAATTTGCTTTTCTAACAAGTTCCTAGGTTATGCTGATGCTGCTAATCTAGGGACCTCACTTTGAAGACTACTACAGACCATTTGCTTTGACTAGTTATGAAGAGATATCATTGGTGCAAATGCCTGATCTGTACGTCCACCGCTTCCAGAGGCATTAAATATTCATCAGTTCTAGTCTCAAAGACAAAACAAGAGCAATTCTAGCTATTAACAGATTCCCAGTGCCTAATGATGTACAAACAAAGATTTTCTAAGCTCAAATTTGCTGTTCTGAAGAATTACTCAGAGTTTTTGGACACAGTAACAAAATAGGCCTCTCTCTTAATATCTCCTTTGCTTTTCTGTTCTTCCAAAGGGGTGCCTAAAGATGAATCCAGATGACAGGCTAACCTGTGCGCAACTCCTGGAGAGCCCCTACTTTGATTCTTTTCAAGAGGACCAAATGAAAAGAAAAGCCCGTAATGAGGGAAGAAACAGAAGACGTCAGCAGGTACCTCCGTTGGAAAGTTAAAGTGCCATAAAACCATTTTTTTTTTCCCTGTTTTCCCTTTTGTCCCTTTCAAAGTGAGATGGGGTGTACACCAAGCCCTGTTCATTGTATTGGCTTAGATGTTTTTATTTATCTTATTATTGGTGCTTGATGTATTGGTACTAAATATTGGTACTTGATGTAATAAAACTAAAGGATTACGAAAATATCCAGATTGTTGCAAAATCTTATTCCAAATGCACCTGAACCAAACTCCGCACCACTTTTTGCTACACTGAATTGGGCATACCTGCCAGCTTGTGTGCCCAAAGCACAACTCCACACAATAAAGCAGGACTGAATCTTACCTGGCTTTCGGTAGAATCCTACTCTCTTTATACAACCTCCAGACATTCAATAAAAGAAACATGACTCATCTGTCTTTTCACCAAATGGCTGGCACTTAAGTCTGCCTTTCCTGGGATATAAAGGGATAAAACCCAGACATCTGAGAACCAATCCTATCCTAAAACGTGCCAATATTGCAGAATACTATTGTGAAGATTGTGACAAACATTGATTCTACAGTTTTTAGGTGACTACCCTTCACTTGGTTTCACAAAGCTTTGAACTTAAAACAGACATTCCGTGAGAGCAGGTGTGTTGGGTTTTTTTCTCACCCCATGTATGTCCAGCACCTAAAACAATAGCTGACATATAAAAGGTACTCAATAAATACTACTCAAACGAATAAACAAATGGATGAACATTGCTTAATAATCCAGGAAGGTAGTTGTCAATTTATCAGAAACTGACAATTGTCACATTTGACATTTTCTTAATCTTTCACCTTCAATCTACTTTTTGGTCATTTTTCTTCTCATTGGCTTATCTACAAAAGGAAGAAAGTAGCCTTTTTTTTTTTTTTAAAACCCTTAATAGTTGAAAGAGAAGCTTGTTGGAAGAGAAGGATAAAAACCAATCAATCAGATGAAATGCTAAGATTATCTCTGTGTCCAAAATCACCCGGTGTCCTAATTCTTATTACATGGGCCATTTTACCTTTTACTGTAAGTGATGTTAAGTGTTTGCAAGTCAAGCCCAATGCAGCTAATGAATGAAAGATATAGGTTTGTTCAAATAAGTCTGGTGAAGCAATTTGAAATACAGTGTGAATTGTGTGTAAAACACCTATCCCTTAGAAACATCTCACAAGATTTCCCACTTTTGGCCTTGGAAGGCAGAGCTCCCTGGAGATGTGTTGGCCATGGAGGGCGAATCTCCACGAGAAGAGTGGACAGTGGCACTGCCACGCCCTCCCTCTTGGCCCTGCCGATTCACTTCCACTTGGAGACCTCTCACTACACTGGCCTTAGGGGGTCCTTCTCTCTGTTTAATACCACAGTCCACAAACATGGTACCCCTTCCTTAATATCCTGGAGCCCAGCTGATACAGATCAGAAACTCAACACAAGGCCTTCCAGAAGACCCAGAGACAACAAAAGGAAAGAAGCTCAAAAAGCAGCAGCACCTAGGTGATCTAGTTTACAAAGATGGCGTCAGGTTCTCTGTACTCAATAAGAAGCATCCTATCCACCTTACCTGATAGACCCCGTGATAGCACCTGCCCATGAGACCATGCCAGCCCTCTCCCTCCTCCAGGTGAAGTTCCCAGAGAGCAAGGGCAAGAGAAATACAGGGTTGCCTTTCAGGCTCTATTTCCTCTCTGAGGCTGCGCCTCTTTCCTAGGCATTACACCGTATTCAGAAAATAAACGAAATAGCTGCAGGAAAGGTCCCTACATTCAGTGTAGCTTGTACTATGTGAGTCTGAATTTTTACCTAGATCCCAGCTTCTACACCTCTGGGTGGATGACTAATTTCTTTAAGACTAAATATTGTTTGAAGTTGATAGGTAAGAGGTTTGTAAATCTTTTCTGTTCTATCAGTATCTTAGCTATCCTTAGAAGTTTGAGATGGACAGAATTTAGACTCCTGGAATTATTGTTTAATAGCTGGCAGGCATTTATCTTTTAAAGCTAACTATTCAGAAATGGGCGTATTGAAATAAAGCATAGGACATCCATGAGAACCCTAGAATAAGTAATGGAACCTAATATCACGTATCAGCAGATCACAGTTTTCGGAAGGGTAAACCTGCCTAATTTTAAAATTGATGTCTTTGGACATCTCTGTACCATACGCATCCTTTTGTTTTAACACCTTTAAATGGAACTGTACAAACAGGAATTGTTTTCTATTTACTTTCTTATTTTTGTCTTGTTCTGCTATTAGAATCAACTGTTGCCTCTCATACCAGGAAGCCACATCTCCCCCACACCTGATGGAAGAAAACAAGTCCTCCAGTTAAAATTTGACCATCTTCCAAACATTTAGGAAAATGTCCTTTCAAGTGGAAAGCAATTTAATATGTACACATTTTTGTGCAAATGCGGTAGGAATTGTCAGTGTTTCAAGGCAAATGAGCCATAGGAAAGTTAAGATGCCTTCTGGAATTGTGTTTGCTCTCATGGTTGCTGATTCCTTCCCTGTGCTTCTTTACATGCCAAGGCTTTCTTTTGGACCACTTCCTTTACCTGTTGTGAAGTCTGAAGCTACACGTGGAAGAGACATTTTTAATTTCGTCAGAGCTGGCCCTCCTAAGGCAGTTTACGTGGAGAATTTGTGGGCTTGTACTTGGAGTCACAGAAAAGCTTTACACATATCATCCTGCTTCAGCTTCCCACATAATGTCTGAAGCAATATCAAATAGCCTACCTAGCTGTTCCTGTAAGGAATGACGTCGTTTTTGCATTTTCAGTACGTTCTTATAATAACTAAGTCTGTTGAGTAATGCTGATATTTTATTCTGTGTTTTTTATACTGCTGTAGGAAGGGAACCTTGAAAGGTCATCTAGGTTTACCCCGACTCCAGGCCAGACTCATACAACACTGACAGTTTTATTTTGAAAGCTAGCTAGAGAAAATTCCATACATTACATAGCAAATAGTGGACGAGCTAGAAGGATTTACCAACCACCCTTTTTTCTTCATAACAGTAACACCCTCGTAATTGACTGCTGACTGTAACGTTATCCTTTGAAACATCGTGATTCCATATCCTTTTCTCCTCCTGGCTAAATCATTCCAGTACCCAGACCACTGGTCCTGCGTGTATTTTCTAAATGATTCATTGTTAAATTTAGAAACATCATAATAGATGCCATTTATCCTGGACATCTAAAAATAATGCAGAATGTCTGGAAGTGCTTTTAGATTGCTAACTAGGAGCTCAGGTAGAATAATAGCACAAGCTGTCTGTCACAGACTGGCATAAAGGCACAAAACAGTGATGTTCCTATCAGTAAAAATTAACTTTCTCTGCTGCTGGGTCTGGCATACTCACCTGAATGTTGTCAGATTTTGCAAATACACCTACTCCTGACCTATCGATGTTCTTGTTATCTGACATTTTACATTTACAACCATAGTAAAAAATCTACTAACTATTTTGTGTGGTAATAACATAACATCTCGCAGCAACAAACACCAAGATGTGAGGCGAGAGTAATGCTGGCTGTGATGATTAAGGTTTTGCATCGGCTTGGCTGGGCCATGATTCTCAGTGGTTTGGCAGTTATGTAGTGATATAATTTGGCAGTTGTGTAATGATGTAGTCATCCTCCATTTTGTGATGATGTAGTCCCCTTCCATTTTCACATAACACAATTTTCATATAACCACCTGATCTTTGGATGAGTGATGAGTAGGTGTACACATTATTCCAGAAATTATTTGTGTCCGGCACTAAGAGTTAAGCATAAATTGGAGAACACCCTATGTTCATCTCTAAGAAGTGATTGCAATGGGCCAGACTCTTACAAACATGGCTATGTAAACTTTCAAAAAATCTCATTCAGTTATTTGGGAGCACCCCTTTACTAAGAAATTAGAGCATCTAAAGAATAGTTCCTTACTCATTTGATAGACAGTGTAAGCTGCTTTATTTGGCCATTTAACATTTTAGGTAGTGTGGATATAAGCAGTAGGATCTTCTTATTTTCAAGACTATTCCTCTTCGGATTTGTTTCATGCATTTTTAGTAGGATGATACCATAGGTGCAAGAAGAATTAGAAAGGGAAAAATATTTCTTTTTAGCTTTCTTAGTGTTTTGTTTTTGTTTAAGCCTCCTTTAAACCACTCATGCTGTTTCGGTATACACACACGTATGTGAAGAAAATAAGAAGCCAATACAAGATTCTACCACCCATTTTGCTTGGAGTTGTGCTTCAGACAACAATGGAGTTTTTGGCAGGGATTGATGATGACTGTCCTCACTTATTTTTGCTCATATGTAAGAGTTAACCCAAACTAGCAGTTCTCTTTCTCAGTTGTTTTCCTCAGACAAATTCATCATTTTGGTATCCCTAGGGAGGGGAGAACGGAAAGCGTTTAATGCTTAGAAAATTATTCTGATATAGTCATGTTACCAGGAAGAAAAATAATCTTCTGGTGACATTCGTGTGTCTAACTTTCCCTGGATGACCCAGGCCCCATCGCATTGCGTTGGCTGGTGTCGCATTGCGGCGGCCGGTGTCACTAGTGAGCACAAATCTCAACCTGTGACTCTTTTCTGTTCCAAATGTACACGTCTCCTTTTCATACTAACGAAGTTCCCTCACACTTCTCAGCCACAAGGAAGATAGTTATATTTCTTTAGGGGTCTGGTGCCCAAATTAAGTACCTCATGGCTATTGTAAAGCTCGTCCTTACAAAATGGTCTCAGCCCGGGCTCTTCACAGAAACTCACTTGAGACTGTAACCATGGGTTTCCCTAGAATCATATACGTTTCTGGCCTACCTGGGTCTTGTCTCACCCAGGCCAGCTTTCAAGCTACTTAACTTACTTATCTACCTCCTTCATGGTGCCGTCCAAGTACTGCACCATCCTGAGGGGTGACATGCCAAATACCCTCTATGTTCTCACTTCACCCTGGTTTTCTCAGTCTGTCCATACATGTCTACCCAAGAGTCTTAAATCAGTGGCCTTTTTTTTTTTTTCTTTTGCAGCGCACTTCACAGACCATTTAAAGTACAGGCTTAACTTCTTAGAGTGTCTGCTTCTTCTTCATGGAAGAAGGATATACCATAGAAATGACATTTAATTAGACCTGCTGCACCCTGTAAGCCTATTTGCATAGACTCTGCCTTTGATCTCCTGTTTCAGTTCTGGTGATATGTGAATATAATTGTTCCAACTTGCCCTAACCACAAAGCTCTTCCAGGGGATCACATTTCGAAGATGATTTTAGCTGAATCACAAAAAACTTGTGTCCAAGAGGCTTTGAATCCTTGGGATTAGGGAAATGATTGGTAAAGGGTAAGCACAAGGCTCATGGGCAGGGAATGAAGAGTTGAAGTAGGAATTAGGTTTTTCTTCTAAAGTGGGTATTTCACTGCTCTTCATTGCTTTGCAGGTTTCTCAAACTACAAGACACAGAAAATCAATAACTTATTTTGAAACAATTTTCAATTCTAGAGATGTTTATGCCCCTTTAGCATACCTGCCATAAAAATCACATTTTTTTTTAAAAAAGGTGGCATTTTCTTAAGTCATTTTTCACAACCAATGACTTCCAATGCTGTGCCTAGTTAGCACAGAATTCTCTTCTCAAAAATAAATTTTTTAATCAAAATAATACCATCACAAAAAGAATGATCCTGAAAGTTCACAAACAGCGAGATCTTTTAAAAATTAGGGAGTCAGTGCGAGGCCTTAGCTTACTTGCAAATATACAGATTTTTAATGCCTGTAATAAAAGCATAATGATAAAATTTGACTTAAAAGTTAGAGTAATATGCTCAGCATGCATCTGTTTGTTTTCCATTAAAATTATTCATTCAACAGCTCTATTTATGTTTTCATAGAAGACAAAGGCTCTAAGAGTAGAGTTTAGAGAATAAGAGCAAGACCATGTGGTCTGGAAGTTAGAACGACCAGGTTTTAGGCCTGGCCTAGAATGTGGAACACTAGAACTTACTCTCTGTGTAGCACCAAGGTAACTTTTCTGTGCCTTCATTTTCTCATTTGTAAAATCGGAGCATAGATAAGCAAGATGAGTTCTAAAGTTCCCTGTCAACTCTAAATTTTTGTGATTCTCTAGAGCACATGCTGTTTGTGTCCTGGGCCTATCTCCCAGGAGAAGAGGCTTTCTAGAGGTTATTTTTCATTAACAATACCAAGAGAAAATGTTGATGTTTATGATCTAGCCAGGTAGGAGATCTCTCTTTCCCTTTCTCACTCGTGTCTCTCTTCCTTTCTTTCATTCTCATACAAATACACACCCAGCTACTCCCTACTAGTTCTATCAATTCAAGAGTAGTTTACAGACAACCCTCTAACTCCAATTAAATTTATAAACAAAATTGGATTTTAAAGCTCATTATTACTGTATTTTAATTACTGTAAATAAAACAAGTGTGCATTTAAAATGCAAAGTAATATGTAATCTCTCTTTAATGTTTTAGTCTAAGTAATTAGCATGGAAATGACACATATGCTATGAAATATTATTTTAGCCTATTCATCAAGGCAAAAAATATTTAGTAAATTTCCAATTTCACTAAAACCTTTAGTGGTTTCAGTAAATGATAGTGGAATTCTACAAATATGTCTGAATTATACACTTTTTTTTTATATATATATTTCAGTAGCAGGAGCTCAGGCTCAGTCAACTTTTTATTTACAACTATAATTTACCTAAGCTGACAATTGGTTATCCTACTCAACAGGCAGATAAATGATTTGTAATTATAAAGTTGCAAGTTTTTCTTTTCTGGTGCAAATACTAGTCACTGACCATATCTCTAAACATTGTCACATTGAAGATGCTGTGTGTTTAGTCATGATATTAGAACATACTTCTATAGAAGCAAATCTGTTTCAAATCACATGAATTGTAGATATATACTAAATAGCCTTTTATAATTATCATAGAGATAGTTTAAACTACTAGAAACAATTCATTACAAAGCAGTTCTAGTAGTCATTATGTCAAATTAGCCATTTCTTTTAAAATATACATAATATTTTGGGTTTTTGTTTTAATTTGGCTTCAAGTATTTAGACAATTTCAATTAATTACTTTGGTGACTTTGTATATCTAACTTACCTGAATACGTTCTTTAACTTGTTTTAATAAAAGAAATATTTCTGTCTCCTAATTTCTATTCAACTCAGCTATTATCTAATGCTTTGTATTTAAGTGAGAAAAACTATCATCGTCATATGTAAATTCCAGAGCCTGTTATTTAATTTCGTATCAGTTGGAATATGTGAACAGCTGACATGGCAAATATTCCTCGTCATGCTATGGTTTGGGAATTTTTACAAATGGCAAAACTAACAAAATCTTTTTCAGTCTGATCGGCTAGGTGCTTACCCCTGAGAACATGTTCGTACATTTACTTTGAGGCTCTAAGATTTTTCTCTCTCAATTCATCAGCATATTTCTCTGACCCTTTACAATACTTAAGCTACAAAAAAAGATATGAAATTTTCTTGCATTTCCAATTCCGAGTTATCAGAGTGGTTTCTGTTGTGGGTTTAGAAAAGTGAAAAGTCTCAAGACCAAACTCAGTGCAATGATCAAAAGAGAAAAAAACATTGTTAAATTATGAATGGAGTTGCAATTTAAATATGTTTTCATTCCAACTTTCTTTTTAAGCATTTTGGTTATTTTTCATTAAAGAAAAACATCCTTTTCCAGGGGTAACAAAGGTCAGAAAAAAGCTGGGCGTGGGCTTCTTGCAAGGTCTTGCTTCAAACTCCAGAAGTGATCAGAAAGAGGGGGGTCCCCCTGGAGAGAGAAGGCACTCTGGCCGGAAACTCAGGAGCGGTTGACTCAGCAGAGGGATTCCTTTGGTGAGGTAGGTGGATTGGCCAACCCACCCTTGGACACTAGATGGGTTAAGGTGATTCCCACGTGCAGTGGGTTAACATTAAATTAAGGAATAATATCGGGAGCCAAGAGAGTGACTTATTCAGTTGGATTCTGAATCATAATCAGGAAGTAGTCTTTATCTAGTACAACCATAATTTCACTTTTCTTGGTGCAAATTCGAAGGAAAGGAGGTCTTTCTGGGGTCAGTTTCAGTCACGCTCCGTGCCTTCGAGACAAGGTTGGCATACTGTGTGACAGTGGAGTTGTCCATGGTGCCCTTGATGGGAATGCACTCCGTGTTCACCATCACGATTCCCTGCTCTCTCTTCGGCCCTGAAGTCGCTTCAGGGTTTCTCCCATCTCTGCCACTTCTGACCAATCCGGTAGCTCTGCGTTGCCAGTGCTCCCCAACTTTTCTTTTGCACTAACCTTTCTGCTTTCATTATTTTTAAGTGTTTATGTTTGAATGGAAGAGTCCTTGTGGTGCAGTGGTTAAGCACTTGGCTGCTAACTGAAAGTTAGGGTTAGAACCCACCAGGAGAAAGATGTGGCAGCCTGTTTCCATAAAGATTTACAGCCTTGTAAACCATATGGGGTAGTTCTGCACTGTCCTATAAGGTCTCTATAAGTCAGAATTGACTTAATGGCACTAGATGTGGGTTTTTTGGTTTTGTGTCTGAGAGAGTACAGTAGATTGTTTCCAGCGACGACTACAGCAATATCTCCCATCTCACGTGCCTTTTGCAATGAGACTTGGCTACTGCTTTCATCAAGAAGTAAAGTCTCCTCCCCATCCCACCCCACCTTGAATCTGGGCTGGCTTTGTGGCTTCCTTGGGTAAATAGAATACAAATAGCAGAGGCGATGCTGTACCAGTCCTGGGCCTAGCCCTCGAGAGGCCTGGCAGCTTTTGCTTTCTCCCTCTGAGAATCCACTGTGCTGTAAAGCAGCTTAGGCTAGACTGCTAGATGCTGAGGTACCACGTGCAGAGAAAGAGGCCACCAGAGGACCATAGAGGGACCAGACACACAAGTGAAGCCTTCTTAGACTTTCCGACACAGCCCAGCCACCAGAGACTGTAGCCAAATGAGTGTCCTCAGCAGCCTCAAGTAGAACAAGATAGCTACCCAGCCGAGCCCAGTCAACTCACAGGATCATGAGAAATAATAAATCATTGTTTTAAGCCACTAAGTTTGTTGTGCAGCTAGAGAAAACAGAGTGTTGTTTTCTGCCATCCAGTCGATTCTGGCTTGCAGAATCCCATGAGTCACAAATAGAACTGTTCCATAAAGTTTTCTTGGCTGTAATCTTTATAGAAGCAGATGGCTAGGCCACTGGGTGGGTTCAAACTTCCAACCTTCAGGTTACCAGCAAGCACATGTTTGTAAATTTCACACCCTTACAGTAGAAAACATGTTCTTAAATAACATACACACTTAAAGTAAGGCATAGGGTCTTAAGTTATTTAACCTAGAACATGAAAACCATTTTCTTGTGCTACCCATTGGCCTCTATCTTATTTTATCTTTGCTAAGGCTGCCATACTTCCAAGGAAACATCATCTCATAAAACATGTGTAACTACCCTATGGGGGAAATCTTTTTGTAGAGAAAACAAGGAAGGTTTTGTTGAGCACTGTACTGAAGAAATGGTCCAGACATTGTGTTTTACTAAACACATGAGCAGGTTCGTGTTAGAAATTTGCTCAATTTCTTCAAGGTGGCCTAAGAAGAATCCCCCTTCTTTTTGGAAGAAAAATGTTCATGTCTGTGTTAGATAGCTGGATATATGCCAGACTGTTAGTTTTCTACCTTTGGTCAATAAAACAGTCTGTTTGGGTTCTGATGGTTTTGTTTTTTTTTTTTTTTTAATGAGCGAGTCTCACTCTTCCTCCCGTTCGCTGGATCTCCGCTATTGATCATATTCTGTGATTTTAAGAAAAAGGCTAATCTAATTGAAGAGTATCTCCTCAAAATGAAAAGGTTTGTGGTAGCTTTGAGTATTCAGAGTGACTTGTGCTGCTGCCTTTCCACACTTCCCTTCTTTCTCTCAACTGGACAGACACCACATCCAGATTTATATATTCTACCAGAGGTCAGGTTTTGGCTCTGCCACTTACAGGTCATGACCTTTGGTCACCAGTGTCTTCATCTCTAAAATGAGATGGCAACTAACAGCAACAACTCACTTAGAGGAAAAAAAAAAAAAGAAATCCCTCATTAAAATTGACTCTCTAAACGATGAGTTCTTAGCAACTAATGGGTTTCAAGGGGCCCATAACTTCCCTTAAATTGAATGTACATTTTTAGGTGGGTGCATGACCTTAAAAAAGTTTAAGAACCACTGCTTTAAATGATCAGAGCAAACAACCACCTAGCTTAAAAAAATAAGAACTATCGGAAGTATTCTCTTCCATTTCCAAGCCCACTTTCCAAGTGTGACCCAGGACTACTGCTGCTCCAGAGAGCTCTGCTGGCTTAACACCCAGACAGCCTATGGTACTTGCAACCAAGGACAGAGGACCTCTTTCTCTTGCTTCTACTCACCAGCTTGCCTCTCCCTTTGTGCTGAGCCCTTGATGACTTGAAGTATAGCAAGACCATTACTAATTCTGCCCTCCCTGGCTGACTGGCCCAAAAGAGATTAAAATCCCTTCCTCCCCCTGCCTTAAATATTTAACATGGCACCATAGATAGATGCATCATGTTGTCCCTCTGCAGCAAAGACCCGTAAAACAGATACAAACATCAATCCTGGATCTCTAAGCATCAAATGAAGGGATAAAGAAATAGACCAAACACCAAATGGAAGAAGAAATTGAGAAGGAGAAGAGAGACTCAGCAGAGGTCCCTTGCCAACTAATACAGCAGAGCGTCACCATCTTGGAGCACAGCCATCAATGACCCCAGACAGGGAATATAGGAAGGCAACTTCATGGAGCTCCCAACAGGAGACACAGCGCCGGGTAAATAGAGAAACATCTTTCCCTCCCGTCATCCTTATGCCCTTTACACCACCTCCACTCCTTCTGACAAGCCACACTGAGCCACCTTGGTTAGAGAGCTATTGGCCTGCTGCCAGCCTGGGTCCATCCTGCCCCCACCTGCTGGCTCCTGCCATTCCTTCCCCCCCGCTTTTTTTCTTTCTCCCTCCCACCTAGCCCATATCTCACCTCTACCCCTTCCTACTGGGCCACACTGAGCTGCCTTGCCTAGACAAGGCTGGAGAGACACCGGCCCACCACCATCTCGGGTCCGCCTCACTTCCCTTCCAGTTCCTGCCACACCATTTTTTTTTCTTTTCTTTTTCTTTTCCTTTTTTCCCTTTTCTTTCTCCCTCCCACCTAGCCTGCACCTCACCTCTACCCCTTCCTGCTGGGCCACAGTGTATCGCCTTAGCTAGACAAGGCTAGAGAGACACTGGCCCACTGCCAGACTGGGCCTGCCCCACCCCCACCTGCCAGCTCCTGCCATGCCATTTTTTCCCCTTTCCTGGTTTTCTTTCTTCTTCCCACCTAGCCCATGATTCACATCTACCCCTTCCATTGCGCCATGCCACGTTACCTCACCTCTACTTCTTCCTGCTGGGTCATGCTGCACTGCCTTGGCTAGTCAAGGCTAGAGAGACACTGGCCCACTGCCATCTCAGTTCTGCCCTACTCCCACCCAACAGCTCCTGTCATGTGATTTTTTTCTTTTCTTTTTTCCCTTTCTCACTTTTCTTTCTCTTGTCCACCTAGCCCCGTACCTCACCTCTAACCCTTTCCCACCAGGCCATGCCACACCACCTTGGCTAGAGAGGCACTGGCCCACCATCAGCCTGGGTCTGCCCTGTCCCCACCCACCAGCTTCTGCCACGCCTTTTTTTTTTTTTCCTTTTCTTCTTTTTCTTTCTCCCTCCCACCTGGCCTTATATGCCACCTGTACCCCTTCCCACCAGGCAACACCACACCACTGAGGGTAGAGATTCATCAGCCTACTGCCAGCCCAGTCCCTCCCCCACCCTCACCTGCCAACTCCCAACACCCCATTTTTATCCCTTTCCTCATTTTCTTTCTCCCTCCAACCTAGCCCAGTACCCCTCCTCTGCCCATTCCCACCAGGCCACACTGTGCCACATTGGAGAGAGAGGCACTGGCCCACTGCCACCCGATGGCTTCTGCCACACCATTTTTTCTTTTCCCCCTTTCTACCCTTTCTTTATCCTTCCCACCTAGCCCTGTGCACCGCCTCTACATGTTCCTGCAGAGCCTTGCTGCACAGCCCGGGGTAGAAAGCTACCGGCCCACCGCTGCCCTGGGTCTCACCCATGCCTACCTAACCCCAACCACTCTTACTCTCCAACCCCCACAATGCCATTTTTTATTTTATTTTATTTTTATCTTTCCCTCTCACCTAGCCCCATAAACCACCTCCTCTCCTTCCTACCAGGCCATGGCACACCACCACAGCTGGAGAGCCACTGGCCTGCCACTTTCTATCTCCCACCTAGCCTTGTATGCCACTTTCTCCCTTCCGCACCAGTCCCCAGGTATTCCCTGCCCCCACCACCAGCTACCCACCCTTTTTTATTTCTATGTCTTTTCTTTGTTCCCACCACCTAGCCCCATACCCAACTCCCACTTCCCACCAAACCTTGCTCTGCTGCCGTGGCTAGACCATATCCAGCTCAGGCCCACTGCCACACTAGACTGTCACTGCCCCTCTCCTCCCATCACTCGACCAGCTACTGAATGGAGGGAAGTGAGCCCATACCACTCCCGAACAGACACTCCTGTCTATCTGGCGAAGGCCTGTGAATGCTCCCACACTACTGAACCAACATCAGAAAGCAGACACTGCCCACCCAGTCCATCCTCAGCCACCTTGACAAACCAGTATACAGCAGGGTAGGCTCACCCTGCCTGCTGCAGCCCTGCCCACCCAGATAAGGTGGTGAGAGCTATCATGCCCACAGATGAGCAAGCAGCAAAGCACACCTGGCCCATCACTCTGACATATCAAAACAAAGGAAGCAGGACGAAACAAATGAACATATAATAAAGAAAATAACACCTTAATGTCTCAGAGACAGCAGAAAATATCAAAACATATTTTAAAAAAGCAGAACAATGTGGTTCTGGCAAGTGATCAAAATAAAGGATCAGATGACCTTCCAGTAGAAGAAAAGGCAGCAGAACTGTCTGATATGGAATTCAAAAAACTAATATTTAGTGATCTCTGAGAAATTAGGAAAAAGATCAGGGAAAACACAAAACCAAGGGAAAAAATAGACAAAATTATGGAAAACACAGACAAAATCAACAAAAACACTGCCAAAACCAAGGAAAACACAGACAAAACAACAGAAGAATTTAAGAAAATAATGCAAGTACATCAAAAAAATTAAACAATTAGAAATCATACAAAAACATCAGCTAGAAATCCAAAAGATAAACAAACAAAATTTCAGAAAAGAACAACTCAATAGAGGATTTTAGGAGCAAATTTGAAACAATAGAAGACAAAATCAGCAAGATTGAAGACAAATCATGGACGACACTTGTGTGAGGAAAAATCAGAAAAAAGAAGTGCTTCTCAAACTATTTCAGAGCATAGAAAAGGAAGGAATATTCCTGAATTCAATCTATGAAGCCAGCATAACTCTGATACCAAAGTCAGGCAATGACACCACAAAAAAGAAAATTACAGACCAATATTTTTTTATCTCTCATGAACATAGATGCAAAAATTCTCAGCAAAATTCTAGCCAGTAGACTTCAGCATCATATCAAAAAAAGTAATACACCACAACCAAGTAGGATTCATGCCATGTATGCAAGGATGGTTCAACATTAGAAAATCAATCAATGCAATCCACCACATAAATAAAATAATCACATAATCATCTCAATCAACACAGAAAAAACATTTAATAAAGTCCAACACCCATTCCTGATAAAAACTCTCAATAAAATAAGAATAGAAGGAAAATTCTTCAACATAATAAAGGGCATATATACAAAACCAACAACAAACATCATTCTCAACAGATAAAGACTGAAACCATTCCCCCTGAGAATGGGAACAAGACAAGGATGCCCTTAACCACCACTCCTTTTTAAAATGGTGCTAGAAAGATGGCTGACTAGGTAGACGCTACCTTGGATCCCTCTTGCAACAAAGACTCGGAAAAACAAGTGAATCGATCACATACATGACCATCTACGAACCCTGAACAACAAACACAGATTTAAGGAGTTGACCTGAGTGACAGAGACGGAGAACGAACAACTACGGGGAAGCAGCGACTGTTTTCGGAGCCTGGAGCCAATGTCCCAGTCAGGTAACCTTGGCGCCGGGCTTAGGACTGAGCGCAAGGGAGCTGAACACGACATCTGTGATGGCGCAAACACGGGGTGCAGCCCTACCCCCCTGAACTGACCCCAGGAGGGGGCCCAGCCCGTCTGCGCAGGTGGCACAGCCACGCGGCTGGTGGGAGGAGAAGTCCCTGGGAGGCAGTGACTGGTTTTGGAGCCGGGAGTGCAGCGTCCCAGCCAGGGAACCTTGGTGCCGGGATTTGGACTGGGCGCAGGGGAGCTGAGCACAGCATCTGGTCACGGTGCAAACACGGGGCACAGCCCTACTCCCCTGATCTAACCCCAGGAGGGGGCCCAGCTGGTCCGCAGGAGCGGCGTGGCGACACGGTTGGCGGGACGAGGAGTCCCCGGGTGGCAGCGACTGATTTTGGAGCTGGGAGTGCAGTGTCCCAGCAAGGGAACCTTGACGCTGGGCTTTGGATAGGCAGCGGAGGATCTGACTGCGGCTTCAGCGGGCCAGACCCTCGGGGACAATCTCCACACAGCCAGCACACATAGGCAACACGCCCCTCGGGAATCTCAGATAAAATAGTCATCCCAAGCAAGATAAGCACCTTTGGCTATATTCCGGGGTGCTACTCTCTGCTGTTTTTCTGAACCCTCCCCTCTCCTTCCCAGGCGCCTTCATTAACTTTGGAATTTCCTGAGCCAGAGGGAGAACAGCTCCGGCTCGTGGCTTTGCTTTTCCCTTTTTTTTTTTTTTTTGGTCTTTTCGTAACCCATTCTTCTGGCCCGAGAGAAGCAACCACAAAAAACCTAGGGACCAAAAATCCTTCCCTAATTGGACTAAAAACACAGAACCAGCTCCAGCCAAGCATATACGATCCAAATCTTGGGCTTTCATCCTTACAGGGAACAAGGTGGCTGTTATAATGCAAAGGCAGTTCTGATAGGGATCTGACTGCATTTTTTTAAAGCAGATTTACTGGAAAAACAAGTTCCCCAGGTCTGATATCTCTGCTTATTCAACAGAGCCCTAACTGACCCACAACAGGGAACTGAGGGCTGAAGCTCCCCCCAGACCACCTAGCCTCTTGCCTTAGGGGTCTAAGGAGGGTGACACCTACCAATCAGTAGAGGTACTTGCATTGGGGGCCTAAGGTACAGCTGCAGAGCCCTCCCACCAAGGTGCTATAGGAATAGAGACACAGCTACCGCACTGACACTTGGGGGAAGCCTGTCAGCATTCTGCCCCCCCTGGAGTGTGAACCCCAGCTGCTAATAGAATCTGGTGCATACAACTATCACCACTACTTCTCGAGGTGGATAGGCGTTAGGGTGCAGCACACACTTGATGACCCAAAATCAGATTCTACTCAAGAATAGTGAATAGACTCAGGCATATTTATGTGGCAACAGCCCAAACCAGCTGGTAATAGGCCATAAGTAAGTCAAGGGCTACAACAAACAAGACAGCACAATCTAGTAGCCCATCCACGTATATTGAAAGAAAACAAAACAAGATAAGACTCAGTGAGCAAATATAGAATAAATCACTACTATATCTTTTTTTTTTTTTTATATCTTAGTGATGGCTCAGAGACAGCAGTCCATATCAAACCACATAAAGAAGCAGACCATGACAGCTTCTACAACCCCCCAAACAAAAGAATTGAAATCTTTCCCAAATGAAGATACAATCCTGGAATTATCAGATACAGAATATAAAAAACTAATTTACAGAATGCTTCAAGACATCAGGGATGACCTCAGAAATGAAATAAGGCAAACTGCAGAAAAAGCCAAGGAACACACTGATAAAACAGTTGAAGAACTCAAAAAGATTATTCAAGAACATAGTGGAAAAATTAATAAGTTGCAAGAATCCATAGAGAGACAGCATGCAGAAATCCAAAAGATTAACAATAAAATTACAGAATTAGACAAGGCAATACGAAGTCAGAGGAGCAGACTCGAGCAATTAGAGTGCAGACTGGGAAATCTGGAGCACCAGGAAATTAACACCAACATAGCTGAAAAAAAATCAGATAAAAGAATTTAAAAAAATGAAGAAACCCTAAGAATCATGTGGGACTCTATCAAGAAGGATAACTTGCATGTGATTGGAGTCTCAGAACAGGGAGGGAGGACAGAAAACACAGAGAAAATAGTTGAAGATCTCCTGACAGAAAACTTCCCTGACATCATGAAAGATGAAAGGATATCTATCCAAGATGCTCATCGAACCCCATTTAAGACTGATCCAAAAAGAAAAACACCAAGACATATTATCATCAAACTTGCCAAAACCAAAGATAAAGAGAAAATTTTAAAAGCAGCCAGGGATAAAAGAAAGGTCTCCTTCAAGGGAGAATCAATAAGAATAAGTTCAGACTACTCAGCAGAAACCATGCAGGCAAGAAGGCAATGGGATGACATATAGAGAGCACTGAAGGAGAAAAACTGCCAGCCAAGGATCATATATCCAGCAAAACTCTCTCTGAAATATGAAGGCGAAATTAAGATATTTACAGATAAACACAAGCTAAGAGAATTTGCAAAAACCAAACCAAAGCTACAAGAAATACTAAAGGAAATTGTTTGGTCAGAAAACCAATAATATCAGATACCAGCACAACACAAGGTCACAGAACAGAACATCCTGATATCAACTCAAACAGGGAAATCACACAAAAAAATTAAGATTAATTAAAAAAAAAATGCTCAAAACAGGGAATCATTGAAGTCAATATGTAAAAGATCACAATAATCAAAAAGAGGGACCAAATACAGGTGGCATAGAACTGCCATATGGAGAGGGATACAAGGCGATATAGGACAGGACAAGTTAGGTTTTTACTTAGAAAATGAGGGGTAAATATTAAGGTAACCACAAAGAGGTATAACAACTCCATAACTCAAAATAAAAGCCAAGAAAAACGTAACGACTCAACAAACATAAAGTCAAATACTATGAAAATGAGGATCTCACAATTTACAAAGAAAAACATCTCAGCACAAAAAAGTAAGGGGAAAAACGAAATTGTCAACAACACACACACAAAGGCATCAAAATGACAACACTAAACACTTATCTATAATTACGCTGAATGTAAATGGACTAAATGCACCAATAAAGAGACAGAGAGTCTCGGACTGGATAAAGAAACACGATCCGTCTATATGCTGCCTACAAGAGACACACCTTAGACTTAGAGACACAAACCAACTAAAACTCAAAGGATGGAAAAAAATATATCAAGCAAACAATAAGCAAAAAAGAAGAGGAGTAGCAATATTAATTTCTGACAAAATAGACTTTAAACTTAAGTCCACCACAAAGGATAAAGAAGGACACTCCATAATGATAAAAGGGACAATTGATCAGGAAGATATAACCATATTAAATATTTATGCACCCAATGACAGGGCTGCAAGATACATAAATCAAATTTTAACAGAACTGAAAAGTGAGATAGACACCTCCACAATTATAGTAGGAGACTTCAACACACCACTTTCGGAGAAGGACAGAACATCCAGTAAGAAGCTCAATAGAGACACGGAAGACCTAATTACAACAATCAACCAACTTGACCTCATTGACTTATACAGAACTTTCCACCCAACTGCTGCAAAGTATACTTTTTTTTCTAGCGCACATGGAACATTCTCTACAATAGACCACATATTAGGTCATAAAACAAACCTTTGCAGAATCCAAAACATCGAAATATTACAAAGCATCTTCTCAGACCACAAGGCAATAAAAGTAGAAATCAATAACAGAAAAACTAGGGAAAAGAAATCAAATACTTGGAAACTGAACAATACCCTCCTGAGAAAAGACTGGGTTATAGAAGACATTAAGGAGGGAATAAGGAAATTCATAGAATGCAACGAGAATGAAAATACTTCCTATCAAAACCTCTGGGACACAGCAAAAGCAGTGCTCAGAGGCCAATTTATATCGATAAATGCACACATACAAAAAGAAGAAAGAGCCAAAATCAGAGAACTGTCCCTACAACTTGAACAAATAGAAACTGAGCAACAAAAGAATCCATCAGGCACCAGAAGAAAACAAATAATAAAAATTAGAGCTGAGCTAAATGAATTAGAGAACAGAAAAACAATTGAAAGAATTAACAAAGCCAAAAGCTGGTTCTTCGAAAAAATTAACAAAATCGATAAACCATTGGCTAGACTGACTAAAGAAATACAGGAAAGGAAACAAATAACCCAAATAAGAAATGAGAAGGGCCACATCACAACAGACCCAACTGAAATTAAAAGAATCATAACAGAGTATTACGAAAAATTATACTCTAACAAATTTGAAAACCTAGAAGAAATGGATGAATTCCTGGAAAAACACTACCTACCTAAACTAACACCTAAACTAACACAATCAGAAGTAGAACAACTAAATAGACCCATAACAAAAAAAAGAGATTGAAAAGGTAATCAAAAAACTTCCAACAAAAAAAAGCCCTGGCCCGGATGGCTATACTGCAGAGTTCTACCAAACTTTCAGAGAAGAGATAACACCACTACTACTAAAGGTATTTCAAAGCATAGAAAATGACGGAATACTACCCAACTCATTCTATGAAGCCACCATCTCCCTGATACCAAAACCAGGTAAAGACACCACAAAAAAAGAAAATTACAGACCTATATCCCTCATGAACATAGATGCAAAAATCCACAACAAAATTCTAGCCAATAGAATTCAATAACATATGAAAAAAATAATTCACCACCACCAAGTGGGATATGCAAGGCTGGTTTAATATTAGAAAAACCATTAATGTAATCCACCATATAAATAAAACAAAAAACAAAAACCACATGATCTTATCAATTGATGCAGAAAAGGCATTTGACAAAGTCCAACACCCATTTATGATAAAAACTCTAACCAAAATAGGAATTGAAGGAAAATTCCTCAACATAATAAAGGGCATCTATGCAAAACCAACAGTCAACATCACTCTAAATGGAGAGAGCCTGAAAGCATTTCCCTTGAGAACAGGAACCAGACAAGGATGCCCTTTATCACCGCTCTTATTCGACATCGTGCTAGAAGTCCTAGCCAGGGCAATTAGGCTAGACAAAGAAATAAAGGGCATCCAGATTGGCAAGGAGGAAGTAAAATTATCTCTATTTGCAGATGACATGATCTTATACGCAGAAAACCCCAAGGAATCCTCCAGAAAACTACTGAAACTAATAGAAGAGTTTGGCAGAGTCTCAGGTTACAAGATAAACATACAAAAATCACTTGGATTCCTCTACATCAACAAAAAGAACATTGGAGAGGAAATAACCAAATCAATACCATTCACAGTAGCCCCCAAGAAGATAAAATACTTAGGAATAAATCTTACCAAGGATGTGAAAGGCCTATACAAAGAAAACTACAAAGCTCTACTACAAGAAATTCAAAAGGACATACTTAAGTGGAAAAACATACCTTGCTCATGGATAGGAAGCCTTAACATAGTAAAAATGTCTATTCTACCAAAAGCCATCTATACATACAATGCACTTCCGATCCAAATTCCAATGTCATTTTTTAAGGTGATAGAGAAACAAATCACCAACTTCATATGGAAGGGAAAGAAGCCACGGATAAGCAAAGCATTACTGAAAAAGAAGAAGAAAGTGGGAGGCCTCACTCTACCTGATTTCAGAACCTATTATACAGCCACAGTAGTCAAAATAGCCTGGTACTGGTACAACAACAGACACATAGACCAGTGGAACAGAATTGAGAACCCAGATATAAATCCAACCACATATGAGCAGCTGATATTTGACAAAGGCCCAGTGTCAGTTAATTGGGGAAAAAACAGTCTTTTTAACAAATCGTGCTGGCATAACTGGATATCCATTTGCAAAAAAATGAAACAGGACCCATACCTCACACCAAGCACAAAAACGAACTCCAAGTGGATCAAAGACCTAAACATAAAGACTAAAACGATAAAGATCATGGAAGAAAAAATAGGGACAACCTTAGGAGTCCTAATACAAGGCATAAACAGAATACAAAACATTACCAAAAATGACCAAGAGAAACCCGATAACTGGGAGCTCCTAAAAATCAAACACCTATGCTCATCTAAAGACTTCGCCAAAAGAGTAAAAAGACCACCTACAGACTGGGAAAGAATTTTCAGCTATGACATCTCCGACCAGCACCTGATCTCTAAGATCTATACGATTCTGTCAAAACTCAACCACAAAAAGACAAACAACACAATCAAGAAGTGGGTAAAGGATATGAACACACACTTCACTAAAGAAGATATTCAGGCAGCTAACAGATACATGAGAAAATGCTCTCGATCATTAGCCATTAGAGAAATGCACATTAAAACTATGATGAGATTCCATCTCACTCCAACAAGGCTGGCATTAATCCAAAAAACACAAAATAATAAATGTTGGAGAGGCTGCGGAGAGATTGGAACTCTTATACACTGCTGGTGGGAATGTAAAATGGTACAACCACTTTGGAAATCTATCTGGCGTTATCTTAAACAGTTAGAAATAGAACTACCATACAACCCAGAAATCCCACTCCTCGGAATATACCCTAGAGAAATAAGAGCCTTCACAAGAACAGATATATGTACACCCATGTTTATTGCAGCTCTGTTTACAATAGCAAAAAGCTGGACGCAACCAAGGTGTCCATCAATGGATGAATGGTTAAATAAATTGTGGTATATTCACACAATGGAATACTACACATCCATAAAGAACAGTGACGAATCTGTGAAACATTTCATAACATGGAGGAACCTGGAAGGCATTACGCTGAGTGAAATTAGTCAGATGCAAAAGGACAAATATTGTATAAGACCACTATCATAAGATCTTGAGAAATAGTATAAACTGAGAAGAACACATACTTTTGTGGTTACGAGGAGGGGAGGGAGGGAGGGTGGGAGAGGGTTTTTTACTGATTAATTAGTAGATAAGAACTGCTTTAGGTAAAGGGAAGGACAATACTCAATACATGGAAGGTCAGCTCAACTGGACTGGACCAAAAGCAAAGAAGTTTCCTGGATAAACTGAATGCTTCAAAGGTCAGCGGAGCAATGGCGGGGGTTTGGGGACCATGGTTTAAGGGGACTTCTAAGTCAATTGGCAAAATAATTCTATTATGAAAACATTCTGCATCCCACTTTGAAATGTGGCGTCTGGAGCCTTAAATGCTAACAAGCGGCCAACTAAGATGCATCAATTGGTCTCAACCCACCGGGAACAAAGGAGAATGAAGAACACCAAGGTCACACGATAACTAAGAGCCCAAGAGACAGAAAGGGCCACATGAACCAGAGACCTACATCATCCTGACACCAGAAGAACTAGTTGGTGCCCGGCCACAACCGATGACTTCCCTGGCAGGGAGCACAATAGAGAACTCCTGAGGGAGCAGGAGATCAGTGGGATGCAGACCCCAAATTCTCATAAAAAGACCATACTTAATGGTCTGACTGAGACTAGAGGAATCCCGGCGGTCATGGTCCCCAAACCTTCTGTTGGCCCAGGACAGGAACCATTCCCGAAGACAACTCATCAGACATGAAAGGGACTGGACAGTGGGTAGGAGAGAGATGCTGATGAAGAGTGAGCTAATTATATGAAGTGGTCACTTGAGACTTTGTTGGCATCTCCTGTCTGGAGGGGGGATGGGAAGATAGAGAGGGTTGGAAGCTGACAAAATTGTCACGAAAGGAGAGACTGGAAGGGCTGACTCATTAGGGGGAGATCAAGTGGGAGTACGGAGTAAGGTGTATATAAACTTATATGCGACAGTCTGACTTGATTTGTAAAAGTTCACTTGAAGCTCAATAAAAGTTAATAAAAAAAAAAAAATGGTGCTGGAAGTCCTACCTAGAGGAATAAGACAAGGAAAAGAAATCAAATTGGAAAGTAAGAAGTAAAACTATCCCTGTTCACAGATGATATGATCCTACACATAGAGAACCCCAAATATTCTACAAGAAAACTACTGGAACTAATAGATTCAGCAGAGTAGTAGCATACAAGATCAGCATACAAAAATCAGTTGAATTCCTATAAACCAACAAAGAGCACTTCAAAAGGGAAGTCAGGAAAACAATACCACTTATAACAGGCCCCCCAAAAGATAAAAAATACTTAAACTAGATAACTGGGAGCTCCTAAAAATTAAACACTAAGGCTCATCAAAAGACTTCACCATAGGAGTAAAAAGAAAACCTACAGACTGGGAAAAAAATTTTGTCTACGACATATCCAATAAGGGTCTAATCTCTAACATATACGTAATACTTCAACAAATCAACAACAAAAAGACAAATTATCCAATTAAAAAATGGGCAAAGGATATGAACAGACACTTCACCAAAGAAGACATTCAGGTGGATGATCATCAGCCATTGTTCTTGTTGTTGGGTGCCGTTGAGTCAGTCCCAACTCATAGTGACCCTGTGTACCGCAGAATGAAACACTGCCTGGTTCTTTGCCATGCTCACAATTGTTGTTACGCTTAAGCCCATTCTTGCAGCCACTATGTCAATCCCTCTTATTGAGGGTCTTCCTCTTTTTTGATGACCCTGTACTCTACCAAGCATGATGTCCTGCTCCAGGGATTGATCCCTCCTGACAACATGTCCAAAATATGTAAGTCTCACCATCCTTGCTTCCAAGTAGCATTCTGGTTGTACTTCTTCCAAAATAGATTTGTTCATTTTTTTGGCAGTCCATGGTATATTTAATATTCTTCGCCAACACCACAATTCAAAGGCATCAATTCTTCTTTGGTCTTCCTTATTAGCCATTAGAAAAATACAAATCAAAACTACAATGAGATAATACAATGCAAATAATAAAGATCAGAGGAGAAATAAATGAAACATTCATTTATTAGTGCCAACATTACTGGCAATAATCAAAGAAACAGAAAATAACTGATGTTGCAGAGATTACAGGGAGATTGGAACCCTTATGCACTGCTGGTAGGAATGTAAAATGTTACAACCACTATGGAAAATGATATGGCATCTCCTTAAAAAGCTAGAAATACAAATACCAGCAGTCCCACTCCTAGGAATACATTCTAGAGAATTAAGAGCCATCACTCGAATAGACATACACGCACCCATGTTCATTGCAGCATTATTCACAATAGCAAAAAAATGGAAACAACCTAAGTGCCCATCAACAAATTTGGATAAACAAATTATGGTACATACACACAATGGAATACTATGCAACAATCAAGAACAATGATGAATCTACAAAACATCTCACAACATGGATGAATCTGGAGGGTTCTATGCTGAGTGAAGTAAGTCAATCACAAAAGGACAAATCGTATGAGATCACTTGTAAGAACTCAAGAAAAGATTTACACACAGAAAAAAAAGCATTCTTTGATGGTTACGAGGTTGGGGAGGAAGAAGAAGGGAAATAACTAACTAGATAGTAGACAAGTGTTAACTTTGGTGAAGGGAAAAGACAACACAATATAGGGGGAGTCAGCGCAAGCTGACCAAGGCAAAGTCATAGAAGCTTCTTAGATGCAACCAAACACCTTGAGGAACTGAGTTACTGGGGCTGAGGGCTGAGGACCATGGTTTCGGAGGACATCTAGGTCAACTGGCATAACAGAGTTCGTAGCAAAAATATTCTATATCCTACTAAAATCTCTGAGTGGCCATGTAAGATACGTCTATTGGTCCCAGCATGTTCGAAGCAAAGGAGAATGAAGAAAATCAAAGACACAAGGAGAATTTACTAATGCTAGCCTTGGCCAAGGATCCCTAGTGGTGCAGTGGTTAGCACTCGTCTGTTAACCAAAAGGTCAGGGGTTGTTCCATGAAGGTTTACAGCCTTGAAAACCCTGTGGGGCAGTTCTACTTTGTCCTATAGGGTCACTATGCATTGGAATCCACTCGATGGCAACAGTTTGGGTTTTTGTTGTTTTGTTTTGTTTTTTTTGGTTTATACCTGGCCAGCTTTTCTTCCCAAGGATGTCCATCAGAGCAGTGTGTGGAAGGGTAATGTGCCTGGGCTGGGCTATAGAACAGCACTGGTCTCATTGCACAGCGTGAGGATGTCCCCTTCCATCCCTGGCCTCTTACTCTATATAGGGAGGGGTCCAGCTGTATGATTTTAAGGATTTTTTCCACTAAGGTATTTTGTGAAATGGCATAGACAAACAGCTGTCACCTATATCTTGTCCTGTTCCTATGTCCTCTTCCACCCTCCTTTCTCAGGTCTGTCCCTGCTTTGAACGGTGAGCTCAGGGAAAGGGCTGAGCTAGCGATACTCCACAAGGAAAGAACCAGTCCTTCGTCCTTCCACCTCCGCGCTCTGCTGTGCTGGCCGTTCTCCATCCTGTCTGCTTCAGAGAGCTAGCTCCATGGCGACAAATGCAGAGTCCTATGGGTGTGGTCCCTTTTCCAGAAGGAGCCCAGCTTTCATTTTTTAAGCAAAGCAGAGATATATAAGAGCGACAAGATGTTTTTCGTTATTTAACACTGGGCTTTGTTTTTGCTGTTGCTGTTGTTCTGTTTGGTTTTGCCCTAGTAAGCGCTTTAAACTCTTGGTTGCCAGAGATGATGGCAGACCATAAATAGATGAGCTAGACGCCACTCTGAAGAGGCGGAGTATCATTTTTGCCCAATAAGTGCACGATGTGCCCTTTAATCAATAAAATTGACAAGGAAGAATACGCATTGCTGAGAGAAGAGCTATGAAATACAAGGGAAATTTAAGCTTTAATTTTCAAATTGTACAATTCCTAAAGATTAAAGTAAATCCTCGGCCAGGATCCCAAGAAGGCTTCATCTAGCAGTGTCCCCAGGAGACTTCCCAGCACTCTCTCGGCTTGTAAAATCCCAGCACGTTAGCTGTGATAGTTTGGCTTTTCTCTCAACTTGCTGACCACCAGTGAGCTTACCTTGTGCAAATTTACACAATGCTTTTTGTTTTTGTTTTTTTAATTTCCAGAGTTTCTAGCCCCTTAAGGGAGCAGTAATGACCAGTGCAGTTGAATCTTTTAGGGAACTTGACAGGGTCGAAGCTAGGAAGGACCATTAAATACTTACAGAAATCTCAAGCCAAGGGGAGTAAAAGGGAAAGAAATCTTTAAATCAATACCCTAAATGTGAAGCAACTATCCTATGTTGAAATACAAATCACTGATGCGTTACGGAGGCAAAGTATGTCTTTACAGAAAATGTGACTTTATTTCACAATTTCAGTTGATTTTTCATTTCACCACTTTATACAAACATTGTATGTTTACGTATATGTATTATAACCTCTCTTCTGATGACCTTTGAATTCTCAGGAGATTGGTTCAGGGAACTAAGTTACATCAAACTCTTATCAGATGTCAGGCATCATACCGAATGCTCTATTTATCATCTCTCATGTAGTCCACTAAATGAAGTATTGCCATCACGTGGAGTTGCCAGGAGTCGGAATCAACTCAATAACAGCTAACAACAAACATCCACAGTGTACGGATGAGGAATCTCAGGTTGAGAGAGGGACCCAGGAAATGGCAGCGCTCGCTTTAAGAGTGCCAGGAAACTCCCACCAAACTCTTCATTTATTTCTCATTTAGAAAGTCATCAGCATTAATTGTCTGAAGCCAGACATTGCTTTGAGGCATTTTTAATTTTCTCTAAATTCTTACATCCTCATATCTGGGATTTCTCTAAGGCCAAACTTAATTAAAAGAACTATGTAAAAACGCTGTGTCCTTAGCTAAATGGCTGGCCAGAAACTATAGCAAAGCATTGGGTCTCAGCTTCCCACATTTGTACATAACAACATCTGCATATTCCTCTTCTGGAAATGCAAACGCTAGCCAAAGTGATGGTGCTAAAGTTATCATGAAATGTGAGCAGTCATATGAATGCTGCATGAAAGATAGAATTTAAATCAGGGAGGTCCCTTGTGAGATCAAACCGAACTTCTGATTTTACAGATAAGAAAACGAAGGCCTTGAAAAAGTTAAAGGACCCAAAGAAAAGTTGAACCCATTAAATAGGCGGTCAAAACGAATTCTTTTAACTATTTATATCTCTTGGTTGTCTTATTCAATAATGGATTTAAGACAGCTTCTATGTAAAGTAGTAATAAAGTAAAACGGAAAAATGATTTAGAAAAGGAAGGATGATGAAAATGTTCTAAAGTTAGATAGGTTTCGATTCCCAGCCAATGTACATCACGTGCAGCCACCACCTGTCTGTCCGTGGAGGCTTGTGTGTTGCTACTACGCTGAACAGGTTTCAGCAGAGCTTCCAGACTAAGACAAGGAAGAAAGGCTTGGCAATTTACATCCAGAAATCAGCCAACATAAACCCTATGGGGCACAGTGGTCATGTGGGTGATGCAGGAACCTACAGCATTCAATTCATTGTGCATGGGGTCATCCCAGGGGTGGGGGGCAGACTCCATGACAGCTAACAACAGCAATGGCTGCACTATCTGCAAACACACCAAAAACCACTGAATTACATACTTTAAAAGGGCGAATTTTATGGTACGTGAATTATATCTTTCTATAGGGTCGCTATGAGTCTGAATCGACTCGACGGCAGTGGGTTTGGTTTCTAATTTTGGAATTATATCTCAATGAAGTTTTTTTTTTTTTTTTTTTAAAGCAAGGCTGTATTTACTTTTTTTTAAAATAATGAGATAGAGGATAAAATCAAGGAATGATTACTTTATATTCAGTCTGTCTTCTGGATTCCACATTACAAAATCACTAGTGGAATGGCCCCATCATGTTAGCTTATGGAATCATGAACAATGATCTATTGCCTCCACTTCTGTATTGTAGAGTACTAGTTTCTATTGGGGTTAAGACAATTATTTTCAAATAAGACTCTATGGAATGTATTTTCAAAGGGAATGTTTTTCCCATCAGAAATTCTCTGAGTAAATTAGAAACCATAAACTAAGGAGTTTTGTTGATTTTTTGGTGTTGTTGTTGAGTTGATTTAGACCCACGGTGACCTCATGTGACAGAGTAGAACTGCCCCAAGGGGTTTTGAATTTTGTTCTATATTTTTCTCCCACTCTGTCTGGGACTCTCTGTTGTGATCCCCGTCACAGGAGTTGGTGGTGGTAGCCAGGCACCGTTTAGTTCTTCTGGGCTCAGGCTGGTGGAGGCTCTGGTTCGTGTAGTCCTTTAGTCCTCTGGGCTAATGTTTTCCTTGTGTCTTTGGTTTTCTTCATTCTCCTTTGCTCCAGATGGGATGGGACCAATAGATGTATATTAGATGGCCTCTCACAAGCTTTTAAGGCCCCAGATGCTATTCACCAAAGTAGGATGTGGAAAATTTTCTTTACAGATTGTGTTATGCCAGTTGACCTAGATGTCCCCCGAGACCATGGTCCCAGCCCTCAGCCCCAGCAACTGGGTCTCTCAAGGTGTTTGGGTGTGTCTAAGGAAGCTTCTATTTACTTTGCCTCGGTCAAGTTGTGCTGGCTTCCCCTATATGGTGTGTTGTCCTTTCCTTCATTAAAGTTGACACTTGTCTGCTGTATAGTTAGTGATTTCTCCTCCCTATCCTCCCTGGTAACCATCAAAGTTTTTTTTTTTTTTTTTTCCTGTATGTAAACCTTTTCTTGAGTATTTATTATAGTCTCATACTTGACTTTTTGTGATTGACTTATTTCACTCAGCATAATGCTCTCCAGACTCATCGTGTTGTGAGATGTTTCATGGATTCATCATTGTTCTTTACCATTGTGTTGTATTCCATTGTGTGTGTACGTACCATAACTTGTTTATCCATTCATCTGTTGATGGGCACTTAGGTGGTTTCCATCCTTTTGCTATTGTGAATACTGCTGCAGTGAACATCAGTGTGCATATGACCATTCATGTGATGGCTCTTATTTCTGTAGGATGTATTCCTAGGAGTGGGATTGATGGATCTTACAGTATTTCTATTTCTAGCTTTTTAAGGAGGTGCTATCTCGTCTTCCATAGTGGTTGTACCATTTTACATTCCCACTAGCAGTGCATAAGTGCTCCAATATCTCCACAACCTCTCCAACATTATTTTCTGTTTTTCTGATCAGTGCCAGTATTGTCAGGGTAAGATGGTATCTTGGTCATCTTGTGCTGCTGTAACAGAAATACTACAAGTGGATGGCTTTAACAAAGAAAAATTTATTTTCTTACGGTCCAGTAGGCTATAATTCCAAATTCAGGCTGTCAGCTCCAGAGAAAGGCTTTCTCTTTCTGTTGGCTCTGAAGTCAGGTCCTTGTAATCAATCTTCCCCTGGACTAGGAGCTTCTCTGCACAGGAATCCCGGGTCCAAATGACACGTTCTGCTCCCAGCACTGCTTTCTTGCTGGTATGAGGTCCCCTACTCTCTGCTTGCTTCCCTTTCCTTTTATCTCTTGTAAGATAAAAGGCATTGCAGGCCACACTCCAGGGAAACTCCCTTTACATTGGATCAGGAATGTGACCTGAGCAAGTGTGTTACATCCCACCCTAATCCTTTTTAACCACAGGCAGAGATTATGATTTATAACACACAGGAAAATCACAAAATGGAGGACAACTACATAATACTGGAAATCATGGCCTAACCAAGTTGACACATATTTAGGGGGGCACAATTCAATCCATGACAGGTGGTATTTCATTGTAGTTTTGATTTGCATTTCTCTGATGGCTAATGATTATGAGCATTTCCTCATGTGGCTGTCAACCACCTGAATGTCTTCTTTTGTGAAGTGTCTGTTCATATCCTTTGCCTATTTTTTAATTGGATTATTTGTTTTTTGTTGTTGTTGATGTGTTGAAGTATTTTGTAGATTTAGAGATTAGACCCTTGTCGGATACTTCATAGCCAAAAATATTTTCCCAGTCTGTAAGTTCTCTTTTGGTGAAGTCTTTTGATGAGCATAAGTGTTTAGTTTTTAGGAGGTCGGAGTTATCAAGTTTATCTTCTGGTGTTTGTAGATTGTTAGTTGTGGTTTGTACTGTATTTATGCCATGTATTAGGGCCCCTAGCGTAGTCCTTATTTTTTCTTCCATTGGCTGTGATCTTTACAGAAGCAGATCGCCAGGTCTTTCTCCCTCAGAGCTGCTTGGGAGGGTTTGAATCGCCAACTTTTTGGTTAGCAGCCAAGCACTTAACCATTGTATCACTACGGCTCATTTCGTTTCTGTTAAGAAATAGAAAGTTAGATCTGTTGTTTTGTGTATTTGCAATCATACATTCCAAGCAAAATGTTTTAAGATTAGTACATAAAATTGATTTAGGAATTCACCCGTTATCACAGGAAATAATGAATTTATCACAGGAAATAATGAATCCAGGAAAAGGCTTGAAAACAAAGATGTTCCTCACAGAGTTATCATTATTCATAATAATGAAAAGGTGGAAACAACCTAAATGTCCAACAACAGGAGAAATTTAGGATGTAGTGGAATATTGTGCAGCCCTTTAAAAAACAAGTTTTTATTAATTTTAAATCTATATTATTTTTCTGTTTACAGAGGTAATAATAATATAACCCACCGGGAAAAAAAAAAAAAAACACCTCACTGCCGTCGAGTCGATTCTGACTCATAGCGACCCTATAGGACAGAGTAGAACTGCCCCGTAGGGTTTCCAAGGAACGCCTGGCGGATTCAAACTGCCGACCTTTTAGTTAGCAGCCATAGCACTTAACCACTATACCACCAGGGTTTCCAATAATATACACGTTGTAAAAATATTTAAATCTTCAGATATTTCCCCATAATCCTTCCTCTTAAGAGATAACCAAAATTAAGTGCTTGTTGAATATATATATTATTCCAGAAAAAAAAAATGAGATTATCCTATAATACTGCTTTGCCCCTTGTTTTGTTCAGTTTACAATAAATCTTTAGACAGCAATCCATGCATATCTACCTCCTTGTTTTTATTTTTGTTAATGTTGTTTCAAAAAGTATTCAAGAGTTGGGGAGATGTTTATGATATATGGTTAGTGGCAAAAATAATACAAGACACTGTATAAACTATGACCCTGAAATTTGGAGGAGGAGGCAAAGATTATACACAATTCATATAAAAGACAGAAGAAAAAATTCATCAAAACGTTAATAGTGGTTCCTAAGTGGTAGGATTATGAGTAATTTTTATTTTCTTCTAAATAACTTTCTGTATTTTCCAAATTCTGTATGATGAACACGTTAAAAATAGCACTTTTTAACTTTTTTTCTTCTTACAAAAATAACATAGGTTTCTTGTAGGGAATCTGGAAACTACAGATAAACCCAAACTTAAAAATAAAAAAAAAAATAGGAAATTGATCCTGATACCACTGCTCAGAGATAGTAACTATTGCTGTTTGGATGAAGTTTTTTGAACAATCTTTTTCTGTATGTGCATGTGTGTGGTTATTTTACGTTAATAAAATTATACTGGTCATAATTTCTGTAACTGGCTTTTGTCACTTTTATGGATTGAATTATGTCCCCTAAAAATGTGTGTCAACTTGACTAGGCCATAATTCCCAGTATTGTGTAATTGTCCACCATTCTGTGATCTGATGTGATTACCCTATCTGCTGTAAGTCTTAACCTCCATGATGTTAATGAGGCAGGATTAGAGGCAGTTATGTTAATGAGGAAGGGCTCAATCTACAGGATTAGGTTGTATCTTGAGTCAATCTCTTTTGAGATATAAAAGAGAGAATCAAGCAGAGAGAAGAGGGACCCCCTACCACCAAGAAAGAAGAGCTGGGAGTAGATTACATCCTTTGCACCCAGGGTGCCTGCACTGAGACGTTCCTATACCAGCGGGAAGATTGATAACAGAACCAACAGAAAAAGAAAGGCTTCCCTGGGAGCTGACACCCTAACTTCAGACTTCTAGCCTCCTAGGCTGTTAAGGAATAAATTTCTGTTTGTTAAAGCCATCCACTTATGGTATTTCTGTTATAGCAGCACTGGATAACTAAGACAGTCTCTTAGATATATTATGAACATTTTATATTTCATTAAACAGTCTTCTACCAAATGATCTTATTGGCTACACAGGATCATAATTCATATATAGGCATTCAGTTGTTACCAATTTTTTAATTTATAATTGATGCACTGAGAGTTGTATGGATAAATCTTCATGCATATACTCAATATTTCTGTCTGGATAAAGAGCTAGAAATGGAACAGCTTAGTTAGATAGTCTGAAGAACATTAAGGTTTCTGATGCATATTGCCAAGACAAAAGGATTTAGCAAGTTTTCTTCCCAACAGTTGTATGAGATAGTGCTAACCAGTGCCAGGTGTTATTAATCTGGGGGCTAACTTTTTTTTTATAATTTTTGTTGTGCTTTTTTTTTTTTTAAGTGAAAGTTTACAAATCAAGTCAGTCTCTCACACAAAAGCCCATATATGCCTTGCTACACACTCCCCCTAATGAGACAGCCTGCTCTCTCCCTCCACTCTCTCTTTTTGTGTCCTTTTTGCCAGCTCCTAACCCCCTCCACCCTCTCATCTCCCCTCCAGGCAGGAGATACCAACATAGTCTCAAGTGTCCACCTGATCCAAGAAGCTCACTCCTCACCAGCATCCCTCTCCAACCTGTTGTCCAGTCCAATCCATGTCTGGACAGTTGGCTTCGGGAATGGTTCCTGTCCTGGGCCAACAGAAGGCCTGGGGGCCATGACCACCGGGGTCCTTCTAGTCTCAGTCAGACCATTAAGTATGGTCTTTTTATGAGAATTTGGGGTCTGTGTCCCACTGCTCTCCTGCTCCCTCAGAGGTTCTCTGTTGTGCTCCCTGTCAGGGAAGTCATCGGTTGTAGCCGGGCACCATCTAGTTCTTCTGGTCTCAGGATGAGGTATTCTCTGGTTCATGTGGCCCTTTCCGTCTCTTGGGCTCATAATTACATTGTGTCCTTGGTTTTCTTCATTTTCCTTTGATCCAGGTGGGTTGAGACTCATTGATGCATCTTAGATGGCCACTTGCTAGTGTTTAAGACCCCAAACACCACTCTCCAATGTGGGATGCAGAATGTTTTCTTAATAGGTTTTATTATGCCAGTTGACTTAGATGTCCCCTGAAGCCACGGTCCCCAAACCCCTGCCCCTGCTACATTGGCCTTCAAAGCATTCAGTTTATTCAGGAAACCTCTTTGCTTTTGGTTTAGTCCCATTGTGCTGACCTCCCCTGTATTGTGTGTTGTCTTTCCCGTCACCTGAAGTAGTTCTTATCTACTATCTAATTAGTGAATACCCATCTCCCACCCTCCCTCCCTCACCTCTCTCGTAACCACAAAAGAGTGTTTCCTTCTCAGTTTAAACTATTTCTCAAGTTCTTATAATAGTGGTCTTATACAATATTTGTCCTTTTGCAACTGACTAATTTCACCCAGCATAATGCCTTCCAGGTTCCTCCATGTTATGAAATGTTTCACAGATTCATCACTGTTCTTTATTGATGCATTGTATTCCATTGTGTGAATATACCACAATTTATTTATCCATTCCTCCAGTGATGGGCACCTTGGTTGCTTCCATCTTTTTGCTATTGTAAACAGTGCAGCAGTGAACATGGGTGTGCATATATCTGTTCATGTAAAGGCTCTTATTTCTCTAGGATATATTCCGAGGAGTGGGATTGCTGGGTCTTATAGTAGTTCTACTTCTAGCTTTTTAAGAAAGTGCCAAATCGATTTCCAAATTGGTTGTACCATTTTACATTCTGGGGGTTAACTTTTATTATTTTTTCTCAAACTGGAAAAATGTTGTTGTAGTTGGGTGCCGTCAAGTCAATTCCGATTCATAACGATCCTATGTATAACCGAACAAAACACTGCCCGATCCTGCACCATTCTCACAATCCTTGATATTCTTGAGCCCATTGTTGCAGCCACTGTGTCAATCCATCTCCTCAAGGGTCTTCCTCTTTTTAGCTGACCTTTACCAAGCATGATGTCCTGCTCCAGAGAAAGGTCCCTCCTGATAATATGTCCAAAGTATGTGTGACAAATTCTTGCAATCTTTGCTTCTAATGAGCATTCTGAGTGTACTTCTTCCAAGACAGATTTTTGTTTGCTCCTCTGGCGCTACATGGTATATTCAATATTCTTTGACAACACCATAATTCAAAAGCATTACTTCTTCTTGGATATTCCTTAGTCACTGTCCAGGTTTCACATGCATATGAGTTGATTGGAAACACCATGACTTGGGTCAGGTGCACTTTAGTCCTTAAAGTGACATCTTTGCTTTGTAACACTTTAAAGAGATCTTCTGCAGAAGATTTGCCTAATGCAATGTGTATTTGATTTCCTGACTGCTGCTTCCATGGGTGTTTATTGTGGGTTCAAATAAAATTAAATCCTTCACAACTTCAATATTTTCTCCATTTATCCTGATTTTGCTTGTTGGTCCATTTGTGAGGATTTTTATTTACATTGAAATGTAATTCATACTGAGGCTGTGGTTTTTGATCTTCAAGTGCTTCACGTAGGTGCTTCAAGTCCTCTTCATTTTCGGTAAGCAGGGCTGTTTGTTTTTGTTAGGGGCCTTTGAGTCGGTTCTGACTCATAACGACACTATGTAAAACAGAACGAAACACTGCATGGTCCGGCGCCATCCTAACAATTGTTGTTATGCTTGAGCCCATGGTTCCAGCCACTGTGCCAATCCATCTTGTTGAGAGTCTTCCTCTTTTTTGCTGACCTTCTACATTACCAAGAATGATGTCCTTCTCCAGGGACTGGTCCGTCCTGATAACAAAACCAAAGTATGTGAGATGAAGTCTCACCATCCTTGTTTCTAAGGAACATTCTAGCAGTGCTTTTTTAAAGACAGATTTTTTCACTCTTTTGGCAGTCAATGGTATATTCAATATTCTTCACTTACACCATAATTTAAAGGCATCAGTTCTTTGGCCTTCCTTTTTCATTGCCCAGCTTTTGCATGCCTACAGGATGATTGCAAACACCATGGCTTGGGTCAGGTGCACCTTAGTCTTCAGGGTTGTATCATCTGCATATCACAGGTTGTTAATGAGTCTTCCTTCAACCCCGATGCCACATTCTTCATATAGTCCAGCTTCTCGGATTATTTGCTCAGCATACAGATTGAATAAATGTGATAAAAGGATACAACCCTGATGCACACCTTTCCTGATTTTAAACCAGCTGTATCCCCTTGTTGTGTTCAAACAGCTGCCTCTTGGTCTAAGTACAGGTTTCTTATGAGCACAATTAAGTGTTCTGGAATTCCCATTCTTCACAATGTTATCCATCATTTGTTATGATTCACTCAGTCGAATGCCTTTGCACAGTCGATAAAACACTGGTAAACATCTTTTTGGTATTCTCTGTTTTCAGCCAAGGTCCATCTGACATCAGTAATGATATTCCTCATTCCACATCCTCTTCTGAGTCCCTCTTGAATTTCTGGCAGTTTCCTGTCGATGCACTGCTACAACCACTTTTGAGTTACCTTCATCAAAATTTTACATGTGTATGATGTTGATATTATTCAATAATTGCTGCATTGTGTTGGTTAAACTTTCTTTGGAGTGGGTACAAATATGGATCTCCCAGTCGGTTGGCCAGATAGCTATCTTCCAAATTTCTTGGCGTAAATGAGTGAGCACTTCCATCACTGCTCCTTTGTTGAAACATCTCAATTAGTATTCCGTCAGTTCCTGGAGCCTTGGTTTTCGATAATGCCTTCAATGCATCTTGGACTTCTCCCTTCAGTTCCATCAGTTCTTGATCATATGCTACCTCCTGAAATGGTTGAACATTGACCAATTTTTTGGTACATTGACACTGTGACTCTGTGTATTCCTGTGTATCTTCTTTTGATGCTTTTTATGTCAGTCAATATTTTGCCCATAGAATCCTTTAATATTGCAACTCAAGACTTGAATTTTTTCTTCAGTTCTTTTAGCTTAAGAAATGCCTAGTGTGTTCTTCCCTTTTGGGTTTCTATCTCCAGGTCTTTGCATATTTCGTTATGATACTTTACTTTGTCTTCTCAAGCTGCCCTTTGAAATCCTCTGTTCAGCTCTTTTACTTCATCATTTCTTCCTTTCACTTTAGCTACTCTCCATTCAAGAGCAACTTTCAGAGACTCTCCTGGCAACCATTTTGGTCTTCTTTCCTGTCTTTTTACCAACCTCTTGCTTTCTTCAAGCATGATGTCATCCCACAACTCATCTGGTCTTTAGTCATTAATGTTCAATGCATTGAATCTATTCTTGAGATGGCCTCTAAATTCAGGTGTTATATACTCAAGTTCGTACTTTGTCTCTCATCGACTTATTCTAATTTTATTCAACTTCAGCTTGAACTTGCTTGTGAGCAATTGATGGTCTATTCCAGAGTTGGCCCTGGGCCTTGTTCCTACTGATGATATTAAGCTTTTTCATTGTCTCTTTCCACAGATGTAGTCAATTTCTCTGTTTTCCATCTGGTGAGATTCATGTGTATAGTTGCCATTTATGCTGTTGAAAAAAGATTTTGCAATGAAGTCGTTGGACTTAAAAACATTCTATCCCTTGATCTCCAGCATCATTTCTATCAGCAAGACCATATTTCCCAACTACCAATCCTTCTTCCTTGTTTCCAGCTTCTGCATTCCAGTCAACCACTAATTATCAATGAATCTTGATTCCATGTTTGATCAATTTTGGACTGAGGAAGTTAGTAAAAATCTTCAGTTTTTTCATCTTTGGCCTTAGTGTTTGGTACGTAAATTTGAATGATAGTTGTATTAACTAGTCTTCTTTGTAGATGCATGGATATTATCCAATCACTGACAGCACTGTACTTCAGGAGAGATCTTCAAATTTTCTTTTTGTCAATGAATGCAATGCCATTCCTCTTCAATTTGTCATTCCTAGGTTAGGAGCCCATATGATTGTCTGATTCAAAATGGCCAATACCAGTCCATTTCAGCTCACTAATACTTGTAGGGTCTCTTTGGGTTGGAACCAACTTGAAGACAGTGGGTTTGGGTTTGGTTTTTGGTTAATGTCTAGGACATGGAACTTTATGCAGTACATTTCAGTTATGATGACTTCTAATTTTCCTAGATTCATACTTCATACATTCCACGTTCCAGTTATTAATGGGTGTTTGCAACTGTTTCTTCTCATTTTGAGTTATGCCACATCAGCAGAAGAAGGGCCCAAAAGCTTCACCCCATCCACATCACTAAGGCCGACTCTACTTTGAGGAGGCAGAGGGGCTCATCTTCTGGTGCTATATCAGATACTGCTATTCATAAGGTTTTCACTGGCCAGTTTTTCAGAAGTAGACGGATAGATCCTTCGTCCTAGTCTGTCTTAGTCTGGAAGTGCCACTGAAACCTGTCCACGAAAAAAAGAACCTGCTGGTATTTGAGATACCAGTGGCAAAACTTCCAGTATCACAGCAACATGCAAGGCACCACAGTGTGACAAACTGACAGAAAAATATAAAGGTTTATTATAGAAAACTTACAATGTACAAATAGGCAAAGAGAAGAAAATAAAAATTACCAACCACTTTCTCTCTCTCTCCCTCTCTCTCTATATACTCATATGCCTATGTACATATATACTTCTTAATTTATCAAAATTAAATTATATCCTCAATAAATAGTTAATATTTGTTAAGTATTCATTATGTGCTGAACTCCCTGTTATATGTTTAAAGTGAATTAGCTCCTTGAATACTTATGCCCCTATGTAATAGTATTGCTACTATTTAATACATTTATTTTGAAAGAGAGAAACTGAGGCCTAGTGAGATTGGAAACTTGCCCTAGGTAATATAGCTGCTTATATGTGGCAGAGCTGGGATTAAACTCTCTTTTTTTTAAAGCCCCTACTCTTATATCCATTAGAAGCCCCTAGAGGAGTCTCTAGTCCATATTACCTGGCCCCAGTCAGCTTTGTTAAAAGCATAAGACACAACCCAACCCCTTTTACTTAAACAAGAGGGTTTATTTTAATTAAAAGGATGCTTGTATATAAATAAATGCTTGAATGGATAAATAAATACATACATTGAATGTAGCGAGAAGGGAAAAATTCACCTTATAGAAAAATTCCAAATAATATATGTAGATATTCACTTCCAGGAGGTGGAGCTCAGTTCTCCTCCCACTGAGTTGGTGGCGGGGGGTCTCAGTCACTCACTTTCAAACGATAGAGTGTAGAAAGGGAAAAAATAGTAAATTTATATTGGAGAAAGCTGGCTGACCCCTCTCTAATCATATGACCAAGGTGACCATCACCAGTGCTAAGTCATGTAGACATCATGTACCCCCTGATGTGATGTGATTAGGACGCTTCACCTCTGGTATTCTTCCCAAAAGTCATAACCCCCAGTCTAATTATGAGAAACAAAAACATCAGACAAACCCAAATGGAGGGGCAGTATTTGAGAAATGCAAACCAAAACTACAATGAAATACTATCTCACCCCGACGATACTGTCACTAAGCAAAAAAACAGAAAATAAATAAATGTTGGAGAGGCTGCAGGGAGATTGGAACTCTTATGAACTGATGATGGGAATATAAAATGGTACGATCACTTTGGAAAATAATACGGTGTTTCCTTAAAAAGCTGGAAATAGAAATACCATATGATCCAGCAATCCCACTCCTAGGGATATACCCTAGAGAAATAAGACCTGTCATGAATAGCAGTATACACACCCATGTTCATTGCAGCATTATTCACAACAGCAAAAAGATAGAAACAACCTATATGCCCATCAACAGATGAATGGACAAAGAACAATGATGAATCCGTGAAATATCTCACAACATGGATGAATCTGGAGGGCATTATGCTGAGTGAAATAAGTCAGTCTCAAAAGGACAAATATTGTGTGAAAGCCCTATTATAAGAACTCAAGAAAAGGTTTACACACAGGAAAAAAACATTCTTTAATTGTTACAAGGGTAGGGAGCAAGTGGGAGGGGAAATAACTAACTAGATAGTAGACAAGTGCCAACTTTGGTGAAGGGAAAGGCAACACACAATTTAGGGGAAGTCAACACAACTTGACCAAATCAAAGGCACAGAAGTTTCCTAGACATATCCAAATACCCTGAGGGACTGAGTTGCTGGGGCTGAGGGCTGGGACCATGGTCTCGGGAGATATCTAAGTCAATTGGCATAACATAGTTCATAAAGAAAATGTTCTACATCCACCTTGGTGAGTAGCCTCTGGGGTCTTAGAAGCTTGATAGTGGCCATCTGAGATACATCTATTGGTCCCATCCTGACCGGAGCAAAGGAGAATGAAGAAAACCAAAGAATCATGGAAAGTATTAGCCCAAAGGACTAAAGGACAACATGAACCAGAGCCTCCACCAACCTGAGCCCAGAAGAACTAGATGGTGCCTGGATACTATCATAGAACACTCTGTGCTCTGACAGGGATCACAACAGAAAGTCCCCAACAGAGCGGGAGAAAAATGTAGAACAAAATTCAAATTCACCAAAAAAAAAAAAAAAAGACCAAACTTAGGGATCTGACAGAGACTGGAGGAGCCCCTGGGACTGTGGTCCCTGGACACCCTGCTAACTCAGAGCTGAAGCCACTCCCAAAGCCCACTTTTCAGCCAAAGATTAGACAGGCCTATGCTAAGGCTGCTAACCAAATGGTCGGCAGTTCAAATCCACCAGGCACTCCTTGGAAACTCTATGGAGCCGTTCTACTCTGTCCTATAGGGTCGCTATGAGTCTGAATCGACTCGACAGCACTGGTTCTGGGTATAAAACAAATGCGGAGCCCTGGTGTGGCAGTGATTAAGAACTTTAGTTGCTAACCAAAAGGTCGGCAGTTCGAATCCATTGGCCACTCTATGGAAACACTGTGGGGCAGTTCTACCCTGTCCTATTGGGTCACTATGAATCAAAACCAACTTGATGGCAAAGAGTTATAAAACAAACAATAATACATATGACAAAAGTGCTTCTTAGTTCAATCTAATATGCAAGATTAAATGAAAAACTCCTGCCCAAAAGAAAAACAAGAAGGCTGGAAGTGACAGGAACTGGACGAATGGACACAGGGAACACAGAGTGGAAAGGGGGAGCATGCTATCACATTGTGGGGATTGCAACCAATGTTACAGAACAATATGTGTGTAAATTTTTGAATGAGAAATTAACTTGAGTTTTAAATTTTCACCTAAAGCACAATAATTCTTTTTTAAAAAGGGTAATCTACAATATATCTGCTGTGTACTCCTCAAAACTATCAAGGTTCATTGTTATGGATTGAATTGTGTCCCCCCAAAGTGTGTGTCAACTTTGTTAGGCCAGATTCCCAGTATTGTGTGATTGTCCACCATTTTGTCATCTCTTGTGATTTTCCTACGAGTTGTAAATCCTACCGCTATGATGTTAATAAGGCAGGATTAGAGGCAGTTATGTTAATGAGGCATTCAATCTACAAGATTAGGTTGTATTTTGAGTCAATCTCTTTTGAGATCTAAAAGAGAGAAGTGAACAGAGAGATAGGAGAACCTCATACCACCAAGAAAGCAGTGCCAGGAGCAGAGTGTGTCCTTTGGACCCCGGGGTTCCTGCACTGAGAAGCTCCTAGACCAGGGGAAGATTGATGACAAAAACCTTCCCACAGAACCAACAGAGAAAGAAGGCATTCCCCTGGAGTTGGTGCCCTGAATTTGGACTTCTAACCTACTAGACTGTGAGAGAATAAATTTTTCTTTGTTAAAGCCATCCACTTGTGGCATTTCTTTTACAGAAGCACTAGGTAATCAAGACAGTCATGAAAGACAAAGAGGACTAAGAAACTTGTCACATATCACAGAAGACTAAGGAGATGTGATGACTAAATGCAGTGTGGATCCTGGAACAGGGAAAATGTGAAATTCAAATAGAATCCAGAGTTTAGTTAATAGTGTTGCTGGGAACTCTGGGCTCTGCTGGTGTAACTCCATCCAGGGCCAAAAAGACAGAGACTGAGTTGCAGGAGAATGAAAGGCAGCTATATAGGTTGGCCAAGCAAGGAGACAGTTGGAGTTCCATGCCATCCAAGACGGCCACACAGGCAACTTATCAAGGCTAGTTTATATAGGCAGGATCAGTTTCAGAATATAAAATGGCGCACATGCAGGCTCCGACCATTTTAGAATTCCCCTTGCAGGAGGAACTTAGCCATTTTTGTTCTTTAGCATGTCAGCTCTCCATCCATGGGCAAAGAATTTACCATGCTTGAAGCAGTTGATGAGCTAAAAGTTATTTGGAATGTCAGAGTGGAGGACAGGACCTGTTTCAGCTGATTCCAGCTAGCCAGTGGCTGTTTCTCTTTAAGGAGGTTCTGAAGAGGAAAAGAAAGAACTCTAGGAAATGGGCTGGGAGAGGGGCTATCCTGAGGCTAAGAAAAATGGTTCCATGGCTCTAGGCCTGTCTTAATAGTAGCATACCCATGTTAACTTTCTTAGTTTTAACAAATGTACCACGGTAATATAAGATGTTAACACTAGGGAAACTAGGTGAGAGGCATACAGGAACTCTTGGTATTATCTTTGCAACTTTTCCGTATATATGGAATTACTCCAAAATAAGAAGCTTATTGGAAAAAAAAAATGCTTGTTTTTGTTTCAATGAGAACACTATTTGTCAATAGCAGAGATAAGGTTCCCACTATGGCCCAAAAAACCCCACTGCCATTGAATCGATTCCCACTCATAGTGACCCCATAGGGTTTCCAAGGCTGTAAAACTCTGCAGAAGCAGACTGCCACCTCTTTCTTCCACAGAACTGTTGGTGGTTTCAAACCTCCAGCCTTTCGGTTAGCAGTGGATTGCTTTTAACCACTGTACCACCAGGGATCCAACGATGGTAGGCATTTAAAACTATCAGGGTCTGACCAGTCTCCCTTTTCTTGCCATTGCTTCAGAGTGAGGGTCCAGCATCCAGCCAGAGTGGGGCCAAAAGGGAAGACTGAGGTGGGCAGGTGGAATGATCTCTAGGGCCTGGTCCAAGGACCTGGAACTACCTTTCCCATGGGGTTGTTTCTGTAATTTCTGCAGGGTTGAAAGGACTACCACACTTATTGATGGTTCTGACATATTTCTAATTTCAATTATTAACAAGCAAAAAAAGGAGATGGTGAAATTCATTCTTGGGTTGGCTTCAGGCAGTGAGGAAGTCTGGGACTGGATGCTATGACTACAGCACATCACAAGTGGTTGACATCACAAGTAGGCATAGAAGAAAAAAGGGTGTGAAGATCACCAAGTACCGAGAGAACAATAATATAACCCTGTTCTTTATCTTCTGCTAAACTATCTTCCCAGTGTTCTTAGATCATGTACCAGGGCCGTTTCCTTGGTTGCAAAGGCCAACTCACTATAACAGAGGACACAATGGATGTGCCATTCCAGGAATTTGTAGTTGCGAATGCCAAGCTTTTGTGTGAATATGTGCATGTGTGTGCTAGGCATTTAAAATAGGCTTGCAGACTACTATAGCTCTTAAACCAAGAAACCAAACCAAGCCCCTTGCCCTCGAGTCGATTCTGACTCACAGCGACCCTATAGGACAGAGTAGAACTGCCCCATAGGGTTTCCAAGGAGCGGCTGGTGGATTCAAACTGCTGACTTTCTGGTTAGCAGCTGAGCTCTTTAACCACTGCACCACCAGGGCCCCACTATTCTTAACCACTTTGTAATCTGCTGCTTTTTTTCCCACTTAATAAATCATGAACCTCTATCTATGTTATGAAATGTTCTTCTACAAATCTTCCACAAATATGATCTCAAAATGGCTGAATAAATGGACACTCAACAATGGAATACTCTGTAGTTTTTTTAAAGAATTGGATAATATATATACACAGATATGTTGTTTTTAGTAGCCATCAAATTGATTCTGATTAATGGTGCCCCATATGTGCACAGTAGAACTGCTCCATGGATTTTCAAGACCGTGACCTTTCAGAAGTACCCCTTTTGGTCAGTAGTCCAGCACTTAACTATTTGCACCACCCAGGATATATTTTGTTGTTGTTAGGTGCCGTTGAGTCAGTTCCGCCTCCTAGCCACCCTATGTACAACATATACATACATAAAAAACCAAAACCCGTTGCCATCAAATCAGTTCTGACTCCTAGCAACCCTATAGGACAGGGCAGAGCTGCCCCACAGGGTTTCCAAGGCTGTAAATCTTTATGGAAGCAGACTGCCACATCTTTCTCCCACAGAGCAGCAGAGCAGCTGGTGGGTTCAAACCACCGACCTTTTGTTTAGCAACCAAGCACTTTAACTACTGCACCAAAAAGAAAGTGGTATCAATTGCTTTCAGGGAAGGAACTCAGTGGCTAGAGGATAAGAATGGAGAAAGGCTTATTTTTTACTGAATAGCCCTTTGTGTCATTTTGCATTTTGTAACATGTTCATGAATTATTTATTTTAAAGGAATAATTTTTAAAATTACAGCATAGTTAATGCCCATTAGCATGTACGTTAGGTTGCTTCCAGTTATCACCATTATACATGATGCCACACGCCACATTTCAGTAGCTAAATCCTGGCCCCCACTGATGCTAATTTCTTTCAAATAAATTGCTATATCCGAAGGTGATGACATTTTTAGAGTTTTTTTTATAAGTTTGCTATGTTCTCAAAAAAACTCTGGTGGTGTAGTGATTAAGTACTACAGTTGCTAACCTAAAGGTTAGCAGTTCAAATTCACGCGGCACTCCTTGGAAACTCTATGGCCAGTCCCACTCTGTCCTATCGGGTCCTACTCTGTCCTAGAGGGTCGCTATGAGTAGGAATTGACTCGACGGCAACGGGTTTTGTGTTCTCCAGAAACACTGAATGAACTTATATTCCCACTGTGATATTTCCCCATACTATTTCCTTATACCCTCACGAACAGGAAATAGTATTTTTTTCTTTACATTTTGATAGGATAAAAATATAATGAAATATATTTCTTTCTTGGTTTTATAAGGAGCACATGGATGGCAAACATTCCAAGTTATTGCATATATGAGTTTGTCTTCATAGTCTTGTCAGTTATTGATTTTAGAGCTCAGAATAGTTTTCTCTCAACTTTGAAGACACAGCTCCGTTATCTTCTAATACCTTGTATTGCTGATGCAAGTAGAACTTTGCCTGGCTTGGGTCTTATTGTAAGCTACGGATTTCTTTTTTTTTTTTTCTTTCTGGAAGCTTTTAGAGTTTAGGCTTCAAATAAGTTGGCTTTTGCTAGATTAAGCTGTGTAACAATCTCAAAATCTTAGTAGTTGACAACAAATGTTTATTTCCTGATCATGATACAGGCCAGTAACTCTGGTTTGGCAGCTACAGCTCTGCTTCAGGCTGTGATTCAAGATCAGGTTCACGTGCCCTCTCCTTCAGGAAAGCACGCTAAAGGAGCAGCTCCTAGATGGGATATGCCCTTCCCAAACCAGAGGGCACAGGAACAAAGACCACACCAAACCAGTTGCCATTGATTTTATTCTGATTGATGGCGATCCCATGTGCGTCAAAGTAGAACTGTGCTCCATAAGGTTTTCAGTGACTGTGATCTTTCTGAAGTAGATTACCAGGCTTTTCTTCCAAGGTGCCTCAGGGTGGATTCAAATCATCAACCTTTCTTTCAGTTAGTAGCTGAGCACTGAACTGTTTGAGCCACCCAGGGAATTCTACAATAACAAAAGACCAGGTGGAAAGTTACAATTCCTCTAGAATTTTCTATTCAGGAGTAGTACAGGTCAGGGTCTGTCCACAGTCTCTTGCCCAAAGCAAATTGCTGGGCCAAGGCCCAAGTAAACTCCACTTACAGGGAAAGAAGGAGGGAATAAGCCTTATTCTTGGAGTTCTGAGTTTTCTCTAGGAAGTGTCCAGCCATGATTCAGCTCCTTCATTTTCTCTCTCTCTCTCACACACACAGACACCCTACTCATATAAAGCAGCTTGCATGTCATAGTCTTACTAAGGATGGGAAGAAAATTAATGGACAGGCAGGGTATTTATAGCAGCGGTATCAAAAACTTTAAATTTGCATCTTGACATTTCTATATGTAAAAGTCCTTTGACTTCTTTACCTTGGGGCTCTTTTTGCTTCCCCTTCACCGCCGGTAACAACTGTACATCTTGCCTTCTCTATACTCTTCCTCCTCCTATCTCTCTTCCTCACCCTCTCACTCTCTTAGGTTCTTGGAATATTGGGATTGATATTCTGGAACTCCAGCGGAAAGCAAATAACCTGACAGAGAAGATTAAGCACGCCTGCTTCAGTTATCTTTTGCTGCATAAGAAACCACCACAAAAGTTAGTGGCTTAAAACAACAGCCATTTTATTATCTCAATTCTGTGGGTTAGCTAGAGCTCATCTGGGTGATTATTTCTGCTGGCCTCTTTCGGGGTGGTCATGCAGCTGCAGACAGAGAGTGGCGGGGCTAAGACATCCAAGATGGTGTCTCTCACACATCTGGCACTAGGCAGGGCTGGCTAGAAGGCTGGGCTCAGCTGGGACCCTGGGACAGCTGAGCCTGCCTCTATCCCTGTCACCTCAGAGCCTCTCCCTCTGTGTGGTTTCTCCAGGTAGTCTTTCCAGCAGGGTAGCAAGACTTTTTACATGTTTGTCAGGGCTCCAAAGAGCACAAAAGCAGAAGCTGCCACTCTGTCTTAAACCCTAAATCCAGAACCCACAGGGAGTCAATTTTTGCCACATTCTGCTGGTTACAGTGAATCCCAGGGCCAGCCCAGATCCAGGGTGTCAGGGGACTACACAGAAGCATGGACTATAGGAGACACGCTGCTTTGGGGGCTGTCTTTGGAGACAGATTCCACAGTGTTTTAACAACAAAGACATTGGTAGAATTCACGCTTTTGTTACGTGTACTAACAAAGTAGCAGTAAAGGACATGGAGAAGGGCATCATGCTTGGTAAAGTAGAGGGTCAGCAAAAAAGAGAAAGACCCTCAACGAGGTGGGTGGACACAGTGGCTGCAACAGTGGGCTCAAACATAGCAACGCTCCTCAGGATGGCACAGGACCGGGCAGCGTTTCGTTCTGTTGTACAAAGGGATGCTATGAACCGGAAGCAACTGGAGGGCACCTAACAATAACAACAGTTAACGTTCACCATCTAACATTAGTGAATATTAAAATGTTGACATTAAACTAAATATGTATTATTACTTTGTTTTTGTTTTGTTTGTCAGATGAGGATTTCGATCATTTCTACTACTCATTGCCACTTTTCTTCTCCTTCCAAATAAATATAACATTAGTTAGTTTCTCTTTCAGATACTTTTATGCCTTTAAATGGAGTGGTAGCCCCGTGGTTAAGAGCTCAGCTACTAACCAAAAGGTCAGCAGCTCGAATTCACCAGCAGCGCCTTGGAAACCCTACGTGGCAGTTCTACTCTGTCCAATAGGGTCACTATGAGTTGGAATCGACTAGACAGCAACAGGTTTGGGTTTTATTTATTTATTTTGGTTTTAGACCTCAAATAATATGATTACACCTTTTTTTATGCTTTCGTGAAAGTTTACAGAGTGAATTAATTTCTCATTCAAAATTTTATAACAAATTGTTTTGTGACATTGCTTGCAATCCCCACAATGTGTCAACACTCTCCACCTTTCTACCCTGGGTATCCCATGTCCATTTGTCCAGTTTTCCTGTCCCTTCCTACCTTCTAGTCTTGCCTTTGAGCAAAAAAAAATCCAATTATCATTAAGTCGATTCTGACTCATAGCGACCCTATAGGACAGAGTAGAACTGCCTCATAGAGTTTCTGTGGAGTGCCTGGTGTATTCAAACTGCTGACCCTTTGGATGGCAGCTGTAGCACTTAACCACTATGCCACCAGGGTTTCTGCTTTTGAGCAGGGGTTGCTCATTTGGTCTCGTATACTTGATTGAACCAAGCAGCACCTTCCTCATGTGTGTTATTTGTTTTATATAAAAAAATAGGCCTGTCTAATCTTTGGCTATGGGAGTGGCTTCAGTTCTGAGTTAGCAGGGTGTTCAGGGCCATAGTCTCAAGGGTTCCTCAAGTCTCTGTCAGGCCAATAAGCCTGGTCTTTTTTGTGAATTTGAGTTTTGTTCTACATTTTCCTCCCACTCTGGGACCTTCTAGTGTAATCCCTGTACACCTTTATTTTTGTAAATCAAACAACTATATTCAGCTCATGAGATGGGAGAAGTTCTGGCACCTACCTGTCCTGTCACCTCTCCTCCCCTCTTTCTACCTGCCAACTTCTGTCTGCTGCGATTTGCACTGTTGATGTTGATAACGTCTACATTGTGTTCTGTAATTAGACTTGTTTTTCATGCTTCTCTACAGATTGGTTCCAAAAGTTCAAAAACAATAAGCAGAGTTTACATTATCATTATTTATCCAATAAATATTTTTGAGAACTTGCTAAGAGCTTAGTCCGGGTACTGAGGATAAACAAGACATGCAAATTCTCTGCCTTTATGAACCTTACAGTCTAGTGGGAGAAAGAGACAATTTTCTAGAAAAAAAAAAACATTTCAAATAAGTGGAACAAAGGAAAGTAAATCAAGGAAAAGAGATAAAGTCGGGGGGTTGGGGGTGGTGACTTTTAGATAGGGCGATCAGGAAATGCCTTTCTGATAGAGTGACATTTGAACAGAAATCTGAATGGAGGAGAAGGTTTGAGGTTATCTGGGTGAATGGAGTAGTGGTTAAGAGCTATGGCTGCTAACCAAGAAGTCGGCAGTTCAAATCCACCGGGCACCCCTTGGAAAAACTCAGTGGGGCAGTTTTACTCTGTCCTATAGGTTCTCTATGAGTTGAAACCGACTCGATGGCACTGGGCAACGGGGTGAAGAATGTTCCAGGCAGAGGAGCAGCAAGTGTAAAAGCTCGGGGCAGGATCAAGCTTAGTGGCTTACGGACCAGACAGCGGGGTTGGGTGCCTGCAGTGCAGACAGGCACTGAGATCAGAGAGCTAGCTGGGGGCCAGGCTTGTGAGGAAGAACTTTATGGACCACTGGAGGACTTGGACTTTAACTAATGAGTAAGACAAGCCAGTTGCTGTCAAGTCAGCTCCAACCCACGGTGACCCAATGTATGTCAGAGTAGAACTGTGCTCCATAGGATTTTCAATGGGCTGATTTTTCAAAGGTAGATGACCAGACATTTCTTCCAAAGCATTTCTGGATGGACTTGAACCTCCAACCTTTCAGTTAGCAACCAAATGCGTTAACACTTTGCACGACCCTGGGACTCCTCTTTAGAGAAGGACCCTCTCTTTTGTGTGGCCGAGGAACAGGAGGGAATAGACACGTGGCTGCTGGGTGTTGTATACATGCATGGAGGAGGAATGGTAGGCATGGCTGATTGTTCCTTCACAGACTTTGAATTACTACCATTATTTTCACTCCCTGTCTTACTTGCTTCCTCTTTGTATCTGGCATTTCCAGACCATCTCTCCTAGATTCCTTAAGGCATGCTACTTTCTCCTGAGCTGTATCTCCTTGCCCATATACTTCAAGCACTGGCTCTTTCCACGCTTCATGATTGCTTAACCTTTCTTTATCATTTGCTGTCTTATATGAAGACGTGTAGACGTGTCAAAATCTCTCGTCTGCCGTTGCTCCCCCTCAAGTTCTTTCTGTCATTATGGGTTTCTTTGAAGCTACTCACACAGAAGGGCTGGAGTCTATCAATACCTCTGCTTGCAAAGCACTATCTCATATAAAAAAGAAACAGGGAAAATACATGATATTTGAGAAAACGTTTGCTTTTCCCAGTGATCCTTTCTCCACGCCATAGAATAGGATCTTCTGAGAGTGTTGCTTCCACGCTTTCTTCCACCAAGCTCACTCATTCTTTTCCTGACGAGGAAGGAATCATCTGATAGGTGGGCTCAGGAAATTAAACTGACGCATGGCTGGGCCCCTTCTTCTCTTTCTAGGATCAGCCCATCCTTAGCAGGGCTGAATTCTCTCTTCTTCTGGGGTAGGCTCTGCTGCTGCAGAAGGGAGGCTCACTAGTCAGGGTGAGTAAGTTCAACTTGGAATTCTTGGGTGATGCAAACAGTTAATGTGCTTGGCTGTTAACCGAAATGTTGGAGGTTCAAGTCCACCCAGAGGCACCTTGGAAGAAAGGGCTGGTTATCTACTTCCCCAAAATCAGCCACTGAAAACCCTATGGTGCACAATTCTACTGGCAGTTGACCGGACAGCAACTGGTAAGTTCAACTCAGGGTGAGAAATAATAGATGCCTAATTCTGATTACAGGCCAAGCTGCATTCCTTAATCTAGGTTTATAGAAGTAAAAATTAAAAAAAATTATATATCTCTAACTGCTGTATTTATGTCACAATTGATTCAGAAACCAAGGTGGAAAAAGACATAAATGATTATCACCCCTTAAACACAATGCTGTGAATGTCTACCGAATTATTTTAAACTTGTTATTAACATGTTTTCATTACAGTATTTTGTGGTAGTTAAAGGAAATTTGAAAGTAGAAAATAGAATTGTTGTTGTCGTTAGATGCTGTCAAGTTGGTTCTGACTCATAGCAACCCTACGTACAACAGAACGAAAATAGAATACAAATCAGAACCCACTGCCATCGAGTCGATTCCGACTCAAGGTGAAAATAGAATATCACCATCTAAACACAATTCCTTTTAACATTTTGCACTACTTCCTTCCAGGCTTTTTTCTACTCATTCCCTTGAAGAATTCTAATAGGGCTGTACAACACATTTTAGTAAGCCATAAATAATATATAGAAACTGGAACTCATTATATGCACATGTAGCCTGAAACATGTAACATGAAAATAGAAAAAGAAAGTCACCGCCCAAGCCCAACTCCTTTTAACATTTCAGTGTAATTTCCTTCCAGCTGCTTTTCTATTCTTATCCTTGAATTCCTAACTTAACTTTATAACACATTTCAGCGAATCTTAGAATATTTTTGGAAATTGGCATTTATTTAAATTCACACATAACTTTTGTTGTTGGTTGATTTGTCTTATTTTATTTTCCTAATGTGCCCTGTTGTCTTTTGGAAGAAAACCAACAATGGTGTCTGGTAGTTATTGAACAGTCGCTGGTGGTTCTTTGTTGAAAAACACTTGGAGTAGACACTGGATGATGTCATCCTGACCGTGGGGGTCCAGGCCTAGGATCCTCCAGTCAAGTCATAATTAACATCCAGGCAGTGCACCAATTCATTCAGTATATCTGGGGTATATTTAACCTCATCCTTTTTTTTTTTCCCAAGTGGAATGGGATTATGTATTTCCCTCTGGAATGGTGGTAGGATGGGAAGAGAATTCCAAGTCTCCTTAGAACCCTGGCCAATAGAAGAGAAGTGTCAATACCAGGCAGAGATGATGGCACCAAGGCCTTACCAGGGAGGCTGCTCTGGGGCTTCTGGATAAGAACACTTTCTGACACTGAAGACCAGGGAATGTTGAATAGAGCGGGGGAAGGAGCTCCAGTTGGATGAGAGGGGAACTTCAGGTTTTTGAATCAGGAGTTGGGTGTGAATCTAAGTTCAGGGTAGAAATGATAAGGGATTGGTCACAGGATCCAGTGAAAGCACTAAAAAGGGATTGGACCTGGTTTACTCCAGCTTTAGGAACCTCTAGCATGTTCTACGGTGCCTCATGGTGCCTGTGGTTTGGGTCCCTTGACAATCTGTGGAGAGGTTGATTTGGGAATGTGTACCTGGTCCCCCCTCCAGGGTGCTGCCCTCAAAGATGTCCCACAGCTGATACTAGATGCACTTCCTTTCCGGGATAAAAATCACCTCAGTCTTTAGTGAAGCAGTAATTAATATGCTGCAGCTAGTCAGGTGGACTGACAGCAGGACTGGGCAAAGCACAACAGCAACTCCATGGCTGAAGGAGAAACCTCACGTTTTTTGAAGGTGATTGAGTTTTAAATAATGAAACAGCCACTGAAAAGGAAGTTCCCCATCATAGCATGTTTATGGTAAGAACTGCACATTCCATTGAAAAAGTCTGTGTTGGCTAAAATAAGAAGTACATTTCCAGGGTCCTTCCTGTAATCTCAAGAATAGCCTTAAAACTTTTAAAGGTATGGAGAAAGCACAGGGTCAGACATGGTATCCAGACACTCCAAGATGATCTCAATTATTCTCATTTTCTAATGTTCGTGTCCTTGTGTTATCCCTTCCTACATTGAACAGGGATGACCCGTGTTACTAGCAGGATATGGAGAACTAATGAGTGTGACTTCTGAGGCCAGGTAATAAAAGCCATTGGGGCTTTTGCCTTGCTCTCCTGAGTTGCTTATTCTGGAGGAAGCCACTTGTCATGTCATGATGACACTTAACCCTGATGGGGGGTTCCATGTGGCAGGGAACTGAGGCTCCTGATAGCAATATGACCAGCCTGCTCGCCATCTTGGAAATGGATCTTCCAGCCCCAGTCAAGCCTTTAGATGACCACAGCCTCAGCTGACATCTTGACTATAAACTCATGAGGGACTTCATTCAGCTAAGCTGCTCCTGAATTCCTGACCTGCAGAAACTGCGTGAGATAACAAGCGTTTATTGTTTTTTTCAGCCGCTAACTTTTGGAGTAATAGATATGTATTACTTATGTAGCAACACACAACTAATATGTTGTTGTTGTTTGCCATCAGGTCAGTTTCAACTAATAGCAACCCTATAGGACAGAGTAGAACTATCCCATAGAGTTTCCTAGGCTATAATCTTTATGGGAGCAGATCACCAGGTCTTTTATCCCATGGAGCCACTGGTGGGTTGAAACCACAGACCTTTCAGTTAGCTGACTAGAGCTTAACCATTGCACTACCAGGATTCCTTAGATAACTAATACACAAGGCATAACTTCTCTCTCGGCACTGACTAACATGCAACAGACGTTATAGGGCATAGCTACCGCCAGAGAACTCTTAGTACCTTATGTAAATGAGTCCCATATTAGCAGAGAGCAGTAAAACAGCTTTGGATTGTCTCATGAGGTAATTCCTCCATCTAGAATTGAGATCTCATCATTACCCATTTCTAACAACATTAGCTTTCGATTTTATTAAACATGTATTAAGATATTATTAAATATTTTTTATCCATTTGGAACTTAGTTGCAGAGTGTTTTCAAGGAGTGTATTAGAGTGCCAAAGAGGGTGGATGGATTTCTTGTTTTGACTCAGGACTTGAATTAAAAGAAGTGTGATAACTCCCAAAAGGCATAACACAAGTGATTACCATAGTTATCCCTAAAATAGCCTTGAGTATATTTTATTACTCACGAAATAGACATAAATGTTTTCAGAATTCACAAAAAAAGAAAAATGTCAAAACAAAGTGTAACGAGATAAATTTATTTTGTGAGAGCGAACCTTATGATGTTTTAAGCACTTAGTGGAGAGGGTTTCAGGAATGCCTCAAAGAGAACTGGACTTGATTTAGAATAACACTGGGCTCTTTGTGCCTCATAGGCGGTGTTATCTATGACTAAGGGCAATGGGGTACAGTGGCAGAGTTCTCACCTTCCATCGAGGAGACCCAGGTTCTATTCCAAGACAATGCACCCCAAGTGCAGTCACCACTCTTCTGTCAGTGGAAGCTTCTGTGTTGTTGTGTTGCTGAACAGGTTTCAGCAGAACTTCCAGACTAAGATAGACAAGGAAGAAAGCCTGGAAATCTGCTTCTGGAAAAAATCAACCAGTGAAAACCCTACGGATCACAACAGTCCAATCCCATTCTGCATGGGGTCACCATGAGTTGGCCTCTACTGGATGGCAGCTAAAAGAATCTACAGCTCTTTCCCGGAGCCTGAGCGGAGAGGGAGGAAAACTTCTTCCTGGCCTGGGCTCTGGGGCCCATCTGTTTGCCAACCCTCCAATCCGGCCTACCGGTGCCCGGCATTTCCCCACCCCCACACCCCCCAGTGTCCGCCATGACCAAACGCTACGACCACCTCTTCAAGTTGCTGCTGATCGGAGACTCGGGGGTGGGCAAGACTTGTCTGATCATTGGCTTTGCAGAGGACAAGTTCAACAACACTTACATCTCCACCATTGGAATTGCCTTCAAGATCCGAACTGTAGACATAGAGGGGAAGAAGATCAAACTGCAAATCTGGGACACTGCTGGTCAAGAGCGATTCAAGACAATAACAACCGCCTATTACCGTGGAGCCATGGGTATTATCCTAGTATACGACATCACCGATGAGAAATCCTTCGAGAACATTCAGAACCCGATGAAGAGCATCAAAGAGAATGCCTCGGCTGGAGTGGAACGCCTCTTGCTGGGGAACAAGTGTGACATGGAAGGCAAGAGGAAAGTGCAGAAGGAGCAGGCCGATAAGTTGGCACGGGAACATGGAATCAGGTTTTTCGAGACAAGCGCCAAATCCAGCGTGAATGTGGATGAGGCCTTCAGTTCCCTGGCCCGGGACATCTTGCTCAAGTCCGGAGGCCGGAGATCGGGAAACAGCAACAAGCCCTCCAGCACTGACCTGAAAACATGTGACAGGAAGAACACCAACAAGTGCTCCCTGGGCTGAGGCCCTGCCTGCCTCCCCACCCTGAGCCCAGAGGCTGGACATGAGGGAGGCAGGGCTGAGGGGCTGGACAGCGGAGAAACAGCTGATGGGGCTTGGAGGGGTAAATGGGTAGATGGCAGGGAGAATGAGGAGAAAATGGAGAAGAAAAAAAGGAAGGGGAGAGAAGGAAAAGAGGTAGACTAGAGAGAGAAAGAAAAACAGGGAGAAAGGAGGGAAGAATGAGGAAGTGAAAGAAGGTAAGAAGGAGGTAGGAAGAGAGGGAGGAGGGAAGGCTAGATGGCTCCAGACCAGACTGCCCTGGGTTTCCAGGGCAAACCTAAATGTAAATATATTGATTTATTCTGTTACTGAATCAGGTTTTAGGGTCTTGTGAGTGGCTGGCCCTGTACCACCCTCTGAAGGTTTGGTCCTATCCTGTCACTCTGCATGGTCTTTCTCAGTATTAAAGGCCAGTATTTGCACACACACAAAAAAAGAATCTACAAATGACTGAATAACTCAACTGTTGAGAAATATACTGATATTAGACTATTTGTAGTATTTCTTGCCCTTCGTGATAAAAATAGGATTTCCTGTAAGGGGAATTGCTATTTCCCCTATCTATCATCCCTACTAAAAAAAAAAACAAACATTTTTTTTATCATCCTTACAAACCCTGGTGGTGTAGTAGTTAAGTGCTACGGCTGCTAACCAAGAGGCCAGCAGTTCAAATCCACCAGGCGCTCCTTGGAAACTCTATCGGGTAGTTCTACTCTGTCCTATAAGGTCGCTATGAGTTGGAATCGACTCGGTGGTAGTGGGTTTTTTTTGGTGCGGGGGGGAGGTTATCATCCTTACCTTAGATAGGGAAAGGTCTGAAGTACCTTCACTGAAGGGTGAAGCCATAGACAGGGTGAAGCAGGCCAGGAATGGAGAAAGAGAGATGGGGCTGGTGTGGAGACTGATGACTTGTCTGGTAAACTGCTGCCTCTGGGTGCTTTCCTTTCTTTGTCTCGAAGTGTTCTATAAGGTCTCATTAAAAGTATAGACTGGTGTTTGATGTTCAGTGAGAAACTAAAGAGCTTTCATATAGATTTGGTGGAGCAGCCAAGGAAAGAACAGTAATCCATCCTCCACGGTCGATATAAAGTGATTATTTTGGAGTAAAAAGTTAAACTACCTGTAATAAAGAAACTCCAAAGTCCAGTGGTTGAAGCGATATAGAAGTTTACTTCTCTGTCATGTAAGAGTCCAGGTTGCTGAGCATGTATCTCTGCTCCATGCAGGCATTCAGGGACCCAGGTTGGTGAGTGCTCTTACATCTTTAACACATAACTTCCAAGGTTACACCAGCCAGTAGAAAGGGGGAAGAGGAGAAATTCAGAGCTGGGAATTCCCACTCAAGCAAGAGACATGGGACTTTTCCACACCACCCTTACTCACATTCCATTGGCTAGAACTTAGTTGGATACCTAGCTGCAAGGGAGTCTGAGCAATGCACTCTGTGGCTGGACAGGCATGTCCTGGTTATACCTCTTTTCTGTGGAAAAGGGAGTGTAGAGACCTTGATGGACAGCCATCTTTCTCTACTATGTGATCACATCAGAGACCGGGTGTTCCTAGTGCAGTGGAGATTGCCGCAAGGAGCAGTGGCAGCAGAGGGAATATGTGGCTGCTTATGGAAGATACCAGAGCAGATTACAGAGAACTTATCAGGGACTCTCTGAGGCGGAAGCCTAGAGAACTTCCAAAAAGAGCTTGGGAACTCTTTAAAAAGGGGTGAATTTCTGCCCTGACAGGGAACACAGCAGAGAATCCCTGATAGAGCAGAAGAACAGTGGGATGCAGATCTCAAATTCTTGTAAAAAGACCAGGCTTAATGGTCTGACTGAGACCGGAGGGACCCTGATGGTTATGGTCTCCGGGCCCTTCAATAGCCCAAGATTGGAACCGTTCCCAAAGCCAACTCTACAGCCAGGGATTGGCCTGGGCTATAAGATGTACAACGATACTGGTGAGGAGTGAGCTTCTTGGCTCAAGTAGACACTTGAGACTATGTGGGCAACTCCTCTCTGGTCGTGAGATGAGAAGCAGGAGGGGACAGGAGCTGGTTGAATGGATGTGGGGAATAAAGGGTGGAGAGGAGGAATGTGCTGGCTCACTAAGAGCAGAGCAACTAGGAGTACACAGCAAGGTGTGTATAACTTTTTGTATGAGAGACTGACTTGATTTGTAAACTTTCACCTAAAGCACAATAAATAAATAAAAATTTTAAAAAAGGGGCGAATTTCATGTCAAAAAGCTAGAAGGGGTTCATCATCCTAATTTGAAAAATTATTCTTTTTCCTTTCTTCTTAATGACAGGTAGTATGGGAGAGTTGAAGGAGTGAGGGACTTGAAATCAGAAGGCCTGGGTTTATATCTTAGCTCTACCCTCTACTTACTAATTTTAAGATAATAAAATCTCATCTTCAGTTCCCTCACCTGTAAACTGATAGTCCTTTCCCCCTTATCTCACAAGTTTGTAGAGAGAGTCAAATGAAACGGCAATTTTAAAGTCCTTTATAAATTACTAAGTACTAATCAAATATGAAATTACTCATAATAATAATAAACTTCTAGTGAAATTGGTCAGGTATATTACCATGAAATAACAATGTAGAAGTCTAAATAAACAAAACAAAAACCCAGAAAAATGCGGCTCTTTGGCAATCTCTAATCCACAAGTGAGAATTCTGGGTTTAGTAGTTCATGCCGCCTCAGGCAGACTTTGTATAAATATTTTAATTGAGGACCATACATCTAAAGGAATAGAGATGTGAGCCTTACTGACTTTCCCGTTGTTGTCTATTTGAATATGTGGAGAGAAAGTACCAACATTTGACTCTGCAGCCTTGAGCCAACAACAAATTTCCTTTTGCCAGTCTTGCGTAAGTAGGGAACCGCAAAAGTGATAGCCTCAAAATTCATCTCCAGCTTCAACTGACTGTCTCTGAAAAACTGAACCTCTCTGTAAGTTTAATAAAAAAGGCAAAGGAAGCAATGCTTACCAAGTAAACCCCCAATCAAAATGAAGAATGAAAGAAAAACAGATCTAAATTTTTTTTCTGAAAGTTTTTCTCCAAGTGACCCTAACCTACCCCATTATGGACTCAAAAAACAAACAAAATCAGAGCCAGGCATCAGTAAAACTGTGAGGAAGGCCATTTGCTTTTGTCTCCTGAGCTGATACACACAAACATTCACATGCATACAGCACCAGGAACCTAAGGCCATTTTGCTTTCTCCCTTTACCCTAATGAAATCCTGTTGTCAGAGAAGGAGCCAAAGCACCCATTCCTCTGTAAATGACTAGTAAAATATAACATTCTACTTCTTTTTCCATATTTAACATAAGACAACATTTTAAGCCAGGAGAATATATCTCTATTTGTGAAATTTCAGACATCAGTCACCTGAGGGCTCGAGTACCTATTTTCCCCAAATCTCACATAAAAGACTGATTATAATTTTATACCTTTGCCAATTTGATAGATAAAAAAATAGTATGTTATGGATTTAATTTGCATTTCCTTGATTATAAACTTGTCATGCATGCTTTTGCTGTTTGTATGTGTTTCTTTTGGGTGTTGATTATTCATCTCCTTGGTGGCTTAGTAGAAACAGCGTTGGGGCTGGGAGTCAAAGGACCTGGAAAGCAGCCCCCAGCCTTCACTCCTCAGATCTCGCTTTCTTCATCTATAAAATAAGCGGCGGGTGGGGGGGGGGGGGGCTGGGCTTGGTGACCACGATACCCTCTAAGAGCTTTAAAATGCACTATTGAGCACATGATAATGACCAGTTTTCTATAATTTCAGATTAAAACTAATCAGTCTCATTACCAGTTGCCACTGAATCGATTCTGACTCATGGTGATTTCAGGTGCTGCAGAGTAGAAATTTTTTTTTAGAGTAGAAATACACTCCCTAAGGCTTTCAAGGCTGTGGCCTTTTGGTACTACATCATTAGGCCTTTCTTTCAATGCACCTCTGAGTAGATTAAAACTGCCAACTTTTGGTTAGTCCAGTTGATGCACCTCGGGACTCCATATCACTCTCATAACCCATTTTCATCGAGTCAATTCTGACTCATAGCAACCCTCCAGGAGAGAGTAGAACTGCCCCGTCGGGTTTTCAAGGAGTGAGTGGATTCGAACTGCTGAATTGCTGAACTTTGGGTTAGCAGCAGAACTCTTAACCACTGCACCACCAGGGAGACAAACTTAAAAACAGAAGCCAAAATTTCCTACTTCTAGGCTTAAACGAATAACAGTAATTCATCTGTATTCTGCGTGAGAAAGCCAATTTGCATCAACATTGACAGGCCTCTGTTTTAGCCAATTTTAATGTAGGTTATTTCCCAAGGTCTTAATTTGCTTGAGTTGGTATTATATGAATTACTTTGATAATTATCTTCCTTAGACATCATCAACTACATTTTCCTTAAATGTGAGAATAATGCTACATTAGATTGTATCTCCACTGTTTAAATACTGCATACAACCTTAAGTTGTGACAATGTAGCTCAAGAAATGAATTGTTAAAATAAAAAAAAGCATCTGCTACCACTCCTCTGATAAAATCCAGACCTATCAATAAAAGTGGTTGCTAAAATACCACAATTCTGGTTAAAAATACAAATACTCAAAATCCTATTTTGGAGGAATAACAGGAATCATTGCACCAACTGCAAAATTTCCCCAGCTAGACTCTGGTGGTGCAATGGTTAAGTGCTAGGCTGCTACCTAAAGGCTGGTTGATAGAACCTGTAGAGAAGCTCTGTGGGAGAAAGGCCTGGTGAACTGCTTCCATAAAGATTATGTCCAAGTGCTCAGAGTTCAATTTATAGCAATAGATGCACATATCAAAAAAGAAGAAAGGGAAAAAATCAAAATATTAGCTATACGACTCAAACAAATAGAAAGAGAACAGCAAAAGAAGCCCACAGCCACCGGAAGAAGGGAAATAATAAAGATCAGAGCAGAAATAAATGGAATAGAAAAACAATAGAAAGAATCAACAAAACCATAATTTGGTTCTTTGAAAGGATCAACAAACCATTGACCAAATTGAGAAAAGAAAAACAGGAAAGGATATAAATAACCCAAATTAATGAAATGGAGGGCATTACAACAGACACAATTGAAATAAAAAGGATCATAACAGAGCACTATGAAAAACTATACTCCAACAAATTTGAGAACCTAGAGGAAATGGACAAATTTCTAGAAACATACTCCTTACGCTCAACTAACACAAACTGAGGTTGAAAATCTGAACAGACCCATAACAAGAGAAGAGATCGAAAAGGTAATTAAGAAAAAATTCTCAACAAAAAAAAGCCCTGGCCCAGATGGCTTCACTGGAGAATTCTACCAAATATTCAGAGAAGAGCTTACACCAGTACTACTCAAACTATTTCAGAACATGGAAAAGGAAGGGATACTTCCAAATTCATTCTATAAGGCCAGCATAACTCTCGTACTAAAACCAGACAAAGTCACCAAAAAAGAAAAAAAATTACAGACCAGTAAGATCTCTCATGAATATAGATACAAAAATTCTCAACAAAATTCTAGCCAATAGAGTTCAGTATCATACCAAAAAAATACACCACAACCAAGTGGGATTCATACCAGGTATGCAAGGATGGTTCATCATTAGAAAATCAATCAATCTAATCCATTTCATAAATAAAACAAAAGAAAAGAATCACATGATCAACTAAATTGATGCAGAAAAGGCATTTGATAAAGTCCAACACCCATTCCTGATTTTAAAAAACTCAATAAAATAGAGATAGAAGGGAAATTCCTCAACATAATAAAGAGCATCTATACAAAACCAACAGCCAACATCATTCTTCATGGAGAGAGCTGAAAACATTCACCCTGAGAAAGGGAACAAGACAAAGATGCCTTTTATCACCACTCCTATTTAACATTGTGTTGGAAGTCCTAGATAGAGCAATAAGGCAAGAAAAGGAAAAAAGGGGCAACCAAATTGGTACAGAAGTAAAATCATCCCTATTTGCAGATGAGATGATACTATATAGAGAGAGACCAAAGGACTCCACAAGAAAACTACTGGAACTGATAGAAAAATCCAGCAGAGTAGCTCGAGACAAGATAAACATACAAAAATCAATTGGACTCTCGATCATCAGCCATTAGAGAAATGCAAATTAAAACTACGATGAGATTCCATCTCACTCCAACAAGGCTGGCATTAATCCAAAAAACACAAAATAATAAAGGTTGGAGAGGCTGCGGACAGACTGGAACTCTTATACACTGCTGGTGGGAATGTAAAATGGTACAACCACTTTGGAGATCTATCTGGAGTTTTCTTAAAAAGTTAGAAAGAGAACTACCATACAACCCAGATATCCCACTCCTCGGAATATACCCTAGAGAAATAAGAGCCTTCACACGAACAGATATATGCACATCCATGTTTATTGCAGCTCTGTTTACAATAGCAAAAAGCTGGAAGCAACCAAGGTGTCCATCAACGGATGAATGGTTAAATAAATTGTGGTATATTCACACAATGGAATACTACTCATCGATAAAGAACAGTGATGAATCGGTGAAACACTTCATGACATAGAGGAACCTGGAAGGCATTATGCTGAGTGAAATTAGTCAGAGGCAAAAGGACAAATATTGTATAAGACCACAATTATAAGATCTTGAGAAATAGTATAAACTGAGAAGAGCACATACTTTTGTGGTTATGGGGAGAAGGGGGGAGGGGAGGGGGAGGTGGGAGAGGGTTATTTACTGATTAGTTAGTACATAAGAACTACTTTAGGTGAAGGGAAGGACAATACTCAATACACGGAAGGTCAGCTCAACTGGACTGGACCAAAAGCAAAGAAGTTTCCGGGATAAACTGAATGCTTCAAAGGTCAGCGGAGCAAGGGAAGGGGTTGGGGGACTATGGTTTAGGGGGACTTCTAAGTCAATTGGCAAAATAATTCTATTATGAAAACATTCTGCATCCCACTTTGAAATGTGGCATCTGGGATCTTAAATGCTAACAAGTGGCCATCTAAGATGCATCAATTGGTCTCAACCTACCTGGATCAAAGGAGAATGAAGAACACCAAGTTCACACGATAACTATAAGCCCAAGAGACAAGAAAAGGGCCACATGAACCAGAGACTTACATCATCCTGAGACCAGAAGAACTAGATGGTACCCGGCCACAACCAGTGACTGCCCTGACAGGAAGCACAACAGAGAACCCCTGAGGGAGCAGGAGATCAATGGGATGCAGACCCCAAATTCTCATAAAAAGACCATACTTAATGGTCTGACTGAGACTAGAGGAATCCCAGCAGTCATGGTCCCCAAACCTTCTGTTGGCCCAGGACAGGAACCATTCCCGAAGACAACTCATCAGACATGGAAGGGGCTGGACAATGTGTAGGAGAGAGATGCTGATGAAGAGTGAGCTACTTGTATCAGGTGGACACTTGAGACTGTGTTGGCACCTCCTGTCTGGAGGGGAGATGGGAGGGTAGAGAGGGTTAGAAACTGCCAAAATTGTCACAAAAGGAGAGACTGGAAGGACTGACTCATTAGGGGGAGAGTAAGTGGGAGTAAGGAGTAAGGTGTATATAAGCTTATATGTGACAGACTGACATGCTTTGTAAACGTTCACTTAAAGCTCAATAAAAATTATTATGAAAAAAAAAATCAATTGGATTCCTGTACACCAATAAAGAGAACTACAAAAAGGAAATCACGAAAGCAATACCATTTATAATAGCCCCTAAAACAATAAAATAGGAATAAATCTAACCAGTGATGTAAAAGACCTATACAAAGAAAACTACAAAACACTATTGCAAGAAACCAAAGGAGAATGGAAAAACATACCACGCTTATGGGTAGGAAGACTCAATATTGTAAAAATGTCATTTCTACCCAAAACAATCTACAAATACAACACGATCCCAATCCAAATACCAACAGCATTCTTTAAAGAGATGGAAAAACTAGTCATTAACTTTATATGGAAAGGAAAGAGGTGCTGGATAAGTAAAGCACTTGTCATGGATTGAATTGTGTCCCCCCAAAATATCTGTCAACTTGGCTAGATCATGACTCCCTTGTATGACTGTCTACCATTTTATCTTCTGATGTGATTTCCCTATGGGTTGTAAATCCTATCACTGTGATCTAATAAGATGGATTAGTGGCAGTTATATTGATGAGGTCTACAAAATCAGATAGTGTCTTAAGCCAATATCTTTTGAGATATAAAAGAGAGAAATGAGCAGAGAGACATGGGAACCTCATACCACCATGAAAGCAGCGCTGGGAGCAGAGCGTATCCTTTGGACCTGAGGTTCCTGCACTGAGATACTCCCAGACCAAAGGAAGACTGATGACAAGACCTTCCTCAAGAGCCAGCAGAGAGAGAAAGCCTTCTCTTGGAGCTGGCGCCCTGAATTAGGACTTCTAGCCTACTGGACTGTGAGAGAATAAACCTTTCTCTTTGTTAAAGCCATTCGTTGTGGTAGTTCTGTTATAGTAGCACTAGATGACTAAGACAGCACTATTGAAGAAGAAGAATGTAGTAGAACTCACATTACCTGACCTCAGAGCCTACTATACAGCTACAGTAGTGAAAACAGCCTGGTATTGGTACAACAGTCATATTGACCAATGGAACAGAATTGAGAACCCAGATATAAATCCATCCACCTACAGTCACCTGATCTTTGACAAAGGCCCAAAGTCCATTAAATGGAGAAAAGACAATCTTTTTAACAAATGGTGCTGGCAAAGCTGGATGTTCATCTGTAAAAAATGAAATAGGACCCATACCATACACCATACACCAAAACTAATTTGCAATGGATCAAAAACCTAAATATAAAACCAAAAGATATAAAAATCATAGAAAATAGGGTCAATGCTAGAAGCTGTAATACATGGTATAAATAGGATACAAACCATAACTAACAATACACAAACACCAGAAGATAACGTAGATAACTGGGAGCTCCTAAAAATCAAACACTATGCTCATCCATAGACTTTACCAAAAGAGTACAAAGACAACTTATGGACTGGGAAAAAAATTTTGGCTATGACAAATCCGACAAAGGTCTAATCTCTAAAATCTATAGGTAAATCCAACACCTGTGCAACAAGATAAATAATACAGTTTAAAAATAGGCAAAGGATATAAACAGATACTTCACCAAGAAGACACTCAGGCAGCTAACAGACACATGAGGAAATGCTCCCTATCCCTATCACTAGCCATTAGAGAAATGAAAATCAAAATTACAATGAGATACCATATCGCCCCAACATTACTGGCACAAATTTAAAAAACAGAAAATAATTAAATGTTGGAGAGGCTACAGGGAACTCTTACACACTGCTGGTGGGACTGTAAAATGGTACGATTTGGAAAACAATATGGTGCTTTCTTAAAAAGCTAGAATTAGAAATACCATATGATCCAGCAATCCCACTCCTAGGAATATACCCTAGAGAAATAAGAGCTGTCACACAAATAGACATATACGCAAACATGTTCATTGCAACATTATTCACAAAGGCAAAAAGATGGAAACAACCTAGGTGCCCATCAACAAATGAATGGAAAAACAAACTATGGTTCATACACACCATAGAATACTGCACAACGATAAAGAACTGATGAATCTGCAAAACATCTCACAATATGGATGAATCTGGAGGGCATTATGCTGAATGAAATAAGTTAGTCACAAAAGGACACATACGGTATGAAATCACTATTATAAACGCTCATGAAAGGTTTACAAACAGAAAGAAACAATCTTTGACAGTTACTTAGGGAAGGAAGGGATGGGGAGGGGAAAACACTAATTAGACAATAGATAAATGGTAACTTTGGTGAAGGGTAAGGCAGTACATAGTACAGGGGAAGTCAGCACAACTAGACCAAGGCAAGTCATGTAAGCCTCATAGACACATCCAGACTCCCTGAGGGACAAATTCACTGGGCTGAGGCCTAGGGACCGTGGTCTCGGGGACATCTACCTCAATTGGCATAACATAGTTTATTAAAAAAATGTTCTATATCCTACTTTGGTGAGTAGCATCTGGGGTCTTAAAAGCTTGTGAATGCAATGGAATACATTCAATGCAACGATAAAGAACAATGACGAATCCTGGAAACATTTCACAACATGGAAGAATCTGAATGACATTATGCTGAGTGAAATAAATCAGACACAAAAGGACAAATATTGTATGAGACCATTATTATAAGAACTCAAGAAAAGGTTTAAACACAGAAATAAGCACTCTTTGATGGTTACAAAGGGGGGGGGAGGGAAATCAGTAACTAGAGAGTAGACAATGGTCAAGTTAGGTGAAAGGAAGGACAACACACAATACAACGGAAGTCAGCACAACTGGACCAAAGCAAAAGCAAAGAATTTTCCTAGACACAACCAAACTCTTTGAGGGACAAGGTAGCTGGGACCGGGACCTGGGGACCATATTTTTGGGGGACATGTAGGTCAGTTGGCATAACATAGTTCATAAAGAAAATGTTCTACATTTTGGTGAGTAGTGTCTGGGGTATTAACAGCTTTCGAGTGACCATGTAAAATAAATCTATTGGTCCCATCCCACTCCGAGCTAAGGAGAATGAAGAAAACCAAAGACATAAGGAAAATGCTAGCCCAAGGGACTAAAGGAATAAATGAACCAGAGACTTCACCAGCTTGAGAACTGAAGAACTTAATGGTGCCCGGCAACCACCAATGACTGCCCTGGCAGGGAACACAAAAGAGAGTCCAGGACAGAGCGCAAGAAAAATGTAGAATAGAATTCAAATTCTTGTAAAAAGACCAGACTTAATGGACTGACACAGACTGGAGGAACCTCTGAAACTATGGCTCCCAGACATGCCCTGTTAACCCAGAACTGAAACAATTCCCGAAGTCCACTCTTCAGACAAAGATTAGACAAGTGTATAATACAAAAAATAATACACATGAGGAACATGGTTCTTAGTTCAATCAGATATACGAGACCAAATGGGCAGCTTCTGTCCAAAAACAGAATGAGAAGGCAGGAAGGGGCAGGAACAGGATGAATGGACACAGGGAACCCAGGATGAAAAGGGGAGTGGTGCTGTCACATTGTGGGGACTGCAACCAATGTCACCAAGCAGTATGTGTATAAATTTTTGAATGAGAAATTAACTTGAGCTGTAAACTTTCACCTAAAGCACACACAAAAAAAATTAATTAAAACACACACACATAAAAGTTTGTGAATGGTTGTCTAAAATACCCTACTGGTCCCACCCCATATGGAGCAAGGGAGAATAAAGAATACCAGAGACACAAGGGAAAGATCATTCCAAAGAACTAATGGACCACAACTACCACAGCCTCTACCAGACTGAGTCCAGCACAACTAGATGATGCCAGCTACTACCACTAACTGCTCTGACAGGGATCACAACAGAGGGTCCCAGACAGAGCTAGAGAAAAATGTAGAACAAAATTCTAACTCACAGGAAAAGACCAAACTTACTGGTCTGACAGAAGCTGGAGAAACCCCAGGAGTATGGCCAAGGGACACCCTTATAGCTCAGTAATGAAGTCACCCCTGAGATTCACCCTTCAGCCAAAGATTAGACAGGCCCATAAAACAAAACGAGACTAAATGGGCACTCCAACCCAGAGGCAAGGACAAGAAAGCCGGAGAGCTAACAGGGAACCCAAGGTCGAGGAGGAGAATGTTGACATGTCGTGGGGTTGTCACTAATGTCACAAAATATGTGTATTTATTGTTTAATGAGAAACTAATTTACTCTGTAAATCTGCATCTAAAGTACAGTAAAAAAATTTTAAAAATTACTGCCAAGAAAACCCTATGGGAAAGTTCTACTCTGTCACATGAGGTCACTATGAGTCAAAATCGACTCATTGGCAACTAACAATAACAAGACTCTACCTAGCAAAGGAGAAGATAAGGAATTTCTAGATGCAAAGATTCAAAAACTCTAGACTATTTACAATAAACCCACACAGAAGTACGTATACACTATTTTTGACAAATTGTTTCTTCCTGATTTTTGTTGTTTGCTTAGAAAGATTGCTGGAAAAATATATTCCACTTGCCTGTCTTCAAACACCTAGTCCAGAATGAAGCAGCCAATGTAAGGAATAGTTCAGAGTGAAACAAAGTAAGGAATGAAATTGAAAACAAGGAACTTAAATTCTAATTAAAGCAATAATTGAGCTATAAGTAAATTTGTTAGCTGCAATCGAGTCAGTCCCCCAACTCATGGCATCCCCATGCTGCCCTGTCCTGCACCATCCCCATGATCATTTGGGGATCAGACCACTGCAATCCATAAGGTTTTCACTGGCTGATTTTTGGAACTAGATTGCCGTGTCTTTCTTCCCATTTCATCTTAGTCTGGAAGCTCCGCTGGAACCTGTCCAGCATCATAGCAACGTACAAGCCACCACTGACAGATGGGTAATGGCCGCACATGAGGCGATTAGGCCGGAAATCAAACCCAATCTCCCACATGGAAGTCGAGAATTTTACCAGTGAACCACCACTGCCCCCATAACTAACTCTAATTGGGCTGTAACCAATTCTTGACTCATCTAGATCTGCACTGTCCAATACAGTAGCCAATAGCTCCAGTGAGGCTACTGAATCTTTAAAATGTGGCTGGTCCAGATTGAGTCGTGCTACAAGTATAAAATATACACTGGATTTTAAAGACTTAGTATAAAAAGAAAATGGTAAAGTCTCATTAACAAATTTTAATCAGTTATATGCTGAAATGATATATATTGGGTTAAATAAAATATTAAAATTAATTTCACCTGTATGTTTTTACTTTTTTAAAAATGTAACTATTATAAAATTTTAAATTACCTACTTAGCTTGCCACCACCCGTCGGTCAGTTTGTCTTACTGTGCTGGCTTACTCGTTGCTGTGGTACTGGAAGCTTTGCCACTGGTATTTCAAATACCAGCAGGTTTTTTTTTTGGTGGATAGGTTTCAGCAGAGCTTCCAGACTAAGTCAGACTAGGAGACGGAGCTGGCAGTCTACTTCTGAAAAAAATTGGCCAGTGAAAACCTTATCAATGGCAGCTGAACTTTGTCTGATATAGTGCTGGAAGATGAGCCCCCCAGGTTGGAAGGCACCCGAAATATGACTGAGGAAGAGCTGCCTTCTCAAAGTAGAGTCAACCTTAATAATGTGGATGGAGTCAAGCTTTTGGGACCTTCATTTGCTGATATACCACAACTCAAAATGAAAAGAAACAGCTGCAAACATCCATTAATAATTGGAAAGTGGAATGTATAAAGTATGAATCTAGGAAAATTGAAAGTCGTCAAAAATGAAATGGAATGTTTAACATCGATACCCTAGGTACTGGTGAGCTGAAATGGACTGGTATTGGCCATTTTGAATCAGGCAATCTTATAGTCTACTATGCTGGGAATGACAAATTGAAGAAGAATGGTGTCATATTCATTGTAAAAAAGAACATTTCCAGATCTACCTTGAAGTACAACGCAGCCAGTGATAGAATAATATCCACATGCCTACAAGAAGACCAGTTAACACGACTATTATTCAAATTTACGGACCAACAACTGAGACCAAAGATGAAAAAACTGAAGATTTTTACTAACCTCTGCAGTCTGAAATTGATCAAACATGCAATTAATATGCATTGATAATTACTAGAGGAATGCAAAAGTTGGAAACAAAGAAGAAGGACTGTGTCATGGATTGAACTGTGTCCCCCCAAAATATCTGTCAGCTAGGCTAGGTCATGATTGCCAGGATTGTATGATTGTTTACCATTTTGTCATCTGATGTGATTTCCCTATGTGTTGTAAATCCTATCACTATGATGTAATGTGATGGATCAGTGGCAGTTATATTGATAAAATCTACAAGATTAGACAGTGTCTTAAGCCAAACTCTTCTGAGATATAAAAGAGAGAAGTGACTAGAGAATGGAGGACCTCATACCACCAAGAAAGCAGTGCCAGGAGCACAGCGTGTCCTTGGGACCTGAGGTTCTTGCACTGAGATACTCCCAGACCAAGGTAAGGCTGATGACAAGGACCATCCTGCAGAGCTGACAGAGAGAGGCAGCCTTCTCCTGGAGCCGACCCCCTAAATTTGGACTTCTAGCCTACTGAACTGTGAAAGAATAAACTTCTCTTTGTTAAAGCCATCCACCTGTGGTATTTCTGTTATACTAGCACTAGATAACTAAGACACATCTATAGTTAGAAGATATGGCCTCGGTAATAGAAATGGTGCTGGAGATGGCATGATAGAATTTTGCAAGATCAACAACTTCATTGCAAAAACCTTTTTTCAACAACATAAAGGGCAATTTTACAGGAATCAAATAGACCACATCTGTGGAACGAGATGACAGAAAAGCTCAATATCATCAGTAATAACAAGGCCGGGGCCAGATGTGGAACAGACCATCAATTGCTCATAAGCAAGTTGAAGGTGACACTGAAGAAAATTAGACAAAGTCCACAAGAGCCAAAATACGATCTTGAGTATATCCCACCTGAATTTAGAGACCATCTCAGGAATAGATTTGATGCATTGAACACCAACAACCAAAGACCAGATGTGTTGTGGAATGACATCAAGGGCACTATCCATGAAGAAAGCAAGAGATTATTAAAAAGACAGAAAAGACCAAAACAGGTGTCAGAAGAGACTGAAACTTGCTCTTGAGTGTACAGTATCAAAACGAAAGGAAGAAGTGATGAAGTCAAAGAGCTGCACAGAAGATTGCGAAGGGTGGCTTGAGAAGATGAAGTATTACAATGAAATATGCAAAGACCTGGTGTTAGAAAACCAAAAAGGAAGAATACGCTCTGCATTTCTCAAGCTGAAAGAAATGAAGAAAAAATTCAGGCCTTGAGTTGCAATAGTGAAGGATTCTACAGAGAATATATTGAATAACACAGGAAGCATCAAAAGAAGATGGAAGGAATACATACAGTCACTGTACTAAAAAGAATTGGTGGATGTTCCCCATTTCAGGAAATAGTGTATAATCAAGAATTGATGGTACTGAACGCATTGGTAAAAAACCAGTTTCCAGGAATTGACAGAATACAGTTGAGATGTTTCAACAAACGGTGGCAGCACTGGAGGTGCTCGCTCTTCTGTGCCAAGAAATCTGGAGGACAGCTGCCTGGCCAGCTGACTTGAAGAGATCCATATTTACCCCATTCCAAAGAATGGTGATCCAACAGAATGTGGAAATTGTTGATATCACACATAAGTAATATTACGCTTAAAACCATTCAAAAGCAGTTGCAACAGTACAGGGAACTGCCAGAAATTCAAGACTGATTTAGAAGAGGATGCGGAATAAGGGGCATCATTGCTGATGTCACATGGGCATGGCTGAAAGCAGAGAATACCAGAAAGATGTTTTATTGACTATGCAAAGGCATTCAACTAGAACATGTATATAGACCAAGAGGCAGTCCTTGAAACAGAACAAGGGGATACTGCATGGTTTAAAGTCAGGAAAAGTGTGCATCAGGGTTGTATCTTTCACCATACTTATTCAATCCATATGCAGAGCAAGTAACCCTAGAAGCTGGATTTTATGAAGAAGAACTCAGCATCAGGTTTGGAGGAAGACTCATTAACAACCTGCATGCAATACACAGATGACACAACCTTGCTTGCTGAAGGTGAAGAAGACTTGAAGCACTTACTGAAGAAGATCAAACACTACAGCCTTCAGTATAGATTGCACCTCAACATAAAACAAAAATTCTCACAGCTCAACAACGGAGAAAATATTGAAGTTGTCAAGGACTTTGTTCTACTTGGATCCAAAATCAATGCTCATGGAAGCCAAAAAAAAAACCCCAAACCAAACCCTTTGCAGTCGAGTTGATCCTGACTCATAGCGACCCTATTAAAGCAACAGTCAAGAAATCAAATGATGTATTGCATTGGGCAAATCTGCTGCAAAAGACCTCTTTAAAGAGTTAAAAAGCAAAGATGTCACTTTAAGGACTAAGGTGAGTCAGACCCAAGCCATGGTATTTTCAATCACCTCCTATTTTTTTTTTTTTTTACCTATGCATGTGAAAGCTGGATAATCAATAAGGAACACCCAAGAAGAACTGACACCTTTGAATTATGATGCTGGCAAAGAATATTTAATATACCATGGACTGCGAAAAGAATAAACAACTCTGTCTTGGCAGAAGTGTAGCTGAAATGCTCTCTGGAAGTGAGGATGGTGAGAATTCATCTCTAGTACTTGGACATGCTATTGGGAGGGATCAGTCCCTGAAGAAGGATGTCATGTTTGGTAAATTAGAGGGCCAGCGAAGAAGAGGAAGACCCTCAACGAGATCGATTGACACAGTGGATGCAATGATGGGCTCGAGCATAACAACGATTGTAAGGATGGCACAGAACTGGGCAGTGTTTCATTCTGTTGTACATAGGGTCGCTATGAGTCAGAACCGACTCCACAGCACCTAACAATAACATGAAGCTTGCATTACATTTCCATCAGACAGTGTTGCTGTAGAGAAGTGCTCTCTAAATCTTTTTTTGAATAGTTTACCATTACAATTAACGTTTTGACCGCAATGAGATATAATTTCACTCCCATTAGGATAACTAAATTTTTTAAAAAAAAACCGAAAAAATAACAAATATTGGTGAGGATTTGGGTAAATTGAAACCCTTATCCATTGCTGGTGCGAATGCAAAATGGTACATCCATTGTGGAAAACAGTGTGTTGGTTTCTCAAAAAACTAAATATAGCAATTCTACTCCTAGATATATACCCAAAAGACTTGAAAGCAAATGCTTAAACAGAGATTTGTATACCAATGTTCACTGAAGCACTATTCACAATAGCCAAAAGGTGGAAACAACCTAAATGCCCATCAGTGGGTGGACGGGTAAACAAAATGTGGTACACACATACAATGGAATACCATTCAGACAGTAAGAGAAATGAAGTCTTAATACATGGTACAATGTGGAAGGACCTTGAAGACATTATGCTGAGTGAAATTTAGTCACAAAAGGACAAATATGGTATGACCTTACTTACAAAGACAAAAACAGGCAAATATGTAGAGACCAAAGTTTATTAGTGGTTACTGGGGCAGGAGGGAAGGGGAAAGAAGGCGGTTATTGTTTATGGAGTACCGAGTTTGGGTTTATGGTAACGGAAAAATCACATTGATTAAGGGTAGAGTTACACAGCCAAAAGATGTAACTGCTGTCAATAAGTTGTACACCTATAAAAAGCTGAATTGGCAAAAATTGTGTCATTGATATATTTACAACAATGACAAAAAAAAAGAAATTCCTCATGGAAAGTGTTTTCTTGGTTTGGAGGTTTAAGGTCATGGTTTCATGGGACATTCCAGTCTAAGTCCAGCACAACTGGATGGTGCCTGACTACCACTATCAGCAATACAGGGTCCCAGGCAGAGCTGGAGAAAAATGTAGAACAAAATTCTAACTCACAGAAGACTAGATTTAGTGGTCTGACAGAAGACTGGGAAAACCTGGAGAGCATTGCCCCCTTTTAACTCTGTACTAAAGTCACTCCTGGAGTTCACCCTTCAGCCAAAGATTAGATTAAAACAAGACTAAATGGGCACACCAGCCCAGAGACTAGGACAAGAAGGCAGGAGGGGACAGGAAAGCTGGTAATGGAGAACCTAAGGTCAAGAAGGGGAAAGCGCTGACATGTTGTGGGGTTGGCAACCAACGTCACAAAACAATATGTGTGTTAATTGTTTAATAAGAAACTAATTTGCTCTGTGAATCTTCATCTGATGCACAATAAAATGAAACAAAAAACATCAGCTGAAGTCTTAAAACCAAACAATAGTTTAGCTTAATTAGTAAATAATGTCTGCCTTGAACATTTTGCTCTTTTTATATCTATCTATAAGGGATCAAACTGACAACAGCAACTTAAAAGATTAGATAGAAACTTTAGGGGGCAGTGAGTTTATGTTAATGGAGGAGGAACAACTCCAGAAAAGGAGGGTGAGAATTGTTGCACAACTCAAAGAATGTAATCAATGTCACTGAGTTGTACGTGTAGAAACTTGCATTGGTGTACGTTTGCTCAGTATATTCTCAACAACAAAAATAATTTTTTTTAAACTTCAACACAAATGTTCATAGTAGCATTATTTATAATAACCAAAAAGTAGAAACAACCCAAATGTCCATTAACTGATGAATGAGTAAACTAAATGTAGCATATTCATATAATATAAGAAATGAAGTAGTAATACATGCTACAACGTGGGTAAACTTCGAAAACATTGTGCTAAATGAAAGAAGCCTGACACAAAAGCTACATATCGTATGATTTCATTTATGTGAAATGTTCACAACAGGCAAATCCACAGAAACAGAAAGTAGGTTAGTGATTGCCAGAGAGGGGTGAATGACGAGTGACTGCTAATGGACACAGGGTTTCTTTCTGGGGTGGTGAGAATGTTCTAGAATTAGTGATGATGGTTGTACAACTTTATGAATATACTAAGAACCACTAATTATACACTTTAAAATTATTAAAATGGTGGATCTTATGTGAATTTTATTTCAATAAAAAAAGAAAAAAAATACCATTTTGCTTACAGACAGTCTCTATAATAACATCCTTTTGCTTGTTGGTAAGAACTGATATGTGACGAAAAAGAACAGCTGAAAGACTGAAGGAACTAGGAAACATTTTGGCTACCGATTTGGAAACTGAAATAAAATCTTCCATAAATATATAATTTTTAAGTTTTGGGCATGTACTACTAATATACCTCTATTTATTAACTTAAAAATTACACACGGGGTATTATTAGCCCCAGATTCAGGGTGACCCCATGTAAAATGGAATGAATCTGCCATGATCAATTGGGGATCGGACCATTGTCATCCATCGGATTTCCATTGGCTGATTTTCAGAACTACTAGGCTAAACATAATGTGCACTAGAAAATATTTATTTTAAATATTATTTTATTATAAATACAAAAATTTTGCTCTTACTAAAATATTGTTATTGGCGATAACACTTTTAGTGAGGGCAATATAACTGAACATGTTATATGTCCAGTTGAAAATTTTTTATTTAACAGTTTACAATGAAACAATCAGAGGTCTAGTTTTATGTTCAGTCTTTTTCAACACACTCTTTTAAAGGCCATTATAGCTGGAAAAAAAGAAAATACCTCACAAAGATATGTAGAAATGTATCATTGGTTCACCTCTGCAGGATTATACCTCACTCTCTCTCTCAGTCTCTTGCTTCCAGGAGCTTCTCAGTGCAGAGATCCCAGGTCAAAAGGATGTGCTGGCTCCTGGCTCTTTTTCCTTGGTGGTGGTGGGATCTTCTCTTTCCTGCCTCTGGAATGGCTCATTTCAAGTCCAGCAGGATGGCTAAATTGACCAATTCCTGTTACGGGCCATAATTACCCTATCACACAGCAGTGCCTGATCACTTGTGTGGGAGTTACAAGATCATGGCTAGAAAGGCCACACAAAAGTGATCCTTCACACCCAATTAGCCATCAGGGAAATGCAAATCAAAATTATAATGAGATACCACTTCATACTCAGTAAAAACCAAAAAGCCAAACCCAGTGCCGTCGAGTCAATTCCGACTCATAGCAACCCTATAGGACAGAGTAGAACTGCCCCCCATAGAGTTTCCAAGGAGCGCCTGGCAGATTCGAACTGCCGACCCTTTGGTTAGCAGCCGTAGCACTTAACCACTACGCCACCAGGGTTTCCTCACACTCAGTAGAGTGGCTATAATAAAAAGACAGATAATATCAAAGATTAGTAAGGATGTGGAGAAATCAGAATCTTCATACACTGCTTGTAGGTCTGTAAAATGGTGCAGCCACTTTGGAAAACAATCTGGCAGTTTCTCAAATGGTTATACATAGGGTTACCATACTACCTTGCAATTCCATTCTTAGGTATATACCTGTCATGGATTGAATTATATTCCCCCAAAATATCTGTTAACTTGGCTAGGTCATGATTCCTAGTATTGTATGATTGTCTACCATTTTGTCATCTGTTGTGATTTCCCTATGTTTTGCAAATTCTATCACTCTGATGTTAATGAGATGGATTAATGGCGGTTATATTGATGAGCTCTGCAAGATTAGATGGTGTCTTAAGCCAATCTCTTTTGAGATATAACAGAAAGAAGCAAGCAGAGAGACATGGGTACCTCATACCACCAAGAAAACAGTGTCGGAAGCAGAGTGCTTCCTGTGGACTTGATGTTCCTGCACTGAGACACTCCTGGACCGGGGAAGATTGATGACAAGGACCTTCCTCCAGAGCTGACAGAGAAAGTCTTCCCCTGGAGCTGATGCCCTGAATTTGGACTTCCAGCCTACTAGACTGTTAGAGAATAAACTTCTGTTTATTAAAACCATGCAGTGGTGATATTTCTGTTACAGCAGCACTAGGTGACTAACACAATACCCAAGAGAAATGAAAACAGAGATTTAAACAGATGTTTGTGCACCAATGTCCATAGCAGCATTATTTACAATAGCCAAAAGGTAGAACCAATCCAGTGCCCATCAACAGATGAATGGATAAACAAAACGTGGTACAGTGAAAACTGAGAGCCAGAACTTAATGAGACTGCCTTGGTTTTCTGGGTCTCTAAAGTTTTCCTCCTTCGTTAGGATGCAGTCTTACCACTTTTCTATCATTCTCTATTAATGGAAAATATTTGAGTTTTCCTTCTCTGACAGGTTTTTGCCCCACGCAGTTTCTGGCTTTCCCAGGTTTTACTCTATAGGGTTACAATGGAGTATTATTCAGCCATAAAGAGAAATGAAGTTTCGGTACATGTTGTGGCATGGATGAATCTTGAAAACTAAAAGAAGCCAGGCACAAAAGGACAGCTATTGTATGAGCCTACTTACGAGAAATACCTAGAATAGGCAAATACATAGAGACAGAAAGTAGATTCGAGGTTACCAGGGGCAGGGGAAAGGGATTATTGCTTAATGGATATGGAGTTTCTGTTTGGGGTGATGTAAAATTTTGCGGAAATAGTAGTGATGGTTGCACAACATTGTAGATGTAATTAATATCACTGAATTACACATTTAAAAATGGTTAAAATGGCAAATTTTGTTATATACATTTTACCACAATAAAAAAAATTTAAAGCACTTATACTATATTACTTATTATTAAAATGTCAACTGTATCTTGAAAAGTTGGACTGGTTTGTTTTTCCAAATAAATATCTTACTCGATGGTTTATAATCACTGAAAGCCCCTTGTCGTTACTGAAAAGGCTAAATTGTGAAACACTTATCTTTTTGTCTTTCTGTAAAGAAAGATAAGTCACTCTTTACCAAGGCTGATTATTCCTTTAAAGATTTTGCCTCAAGATAACCAGCAAATCATTGTCTTCGTGGTCATCCTCTGATATTATTCAAGGTTCTTGGTTGAAAATTATAGAATCTAATCTAGCTAGTTTGAGCGGAAAAATAGCTAAAAAGAATAATCAGAACAGCTGAAGAATCGCATCCTTGGGTGGACTTCTAGAGGTCCACCAGAATTGGCTCACCAAAGAATTGGCCTCTACCTGCCGGCCCCAGGACAATGCTGCTTTTGTCACCACCTGAGAAACAGTTTTAATTTTCCTGGAATCCAGGTTTCTGGGGTACATTGCCCTTAGATGTCCTTTTGAACTTTGAGCCTTGAAGAAACTGGTCCCCTAAAAGAGACCAAGATCAGACTGGAAGCTGTGTTCTGGAGTAAATTGTTATTATATAAACAGTGTTCAGGCCCTTCTCCATGGCAATGTTGATAAGAAGGGGTATAAGAATCTTGGGACATTCTTTCATCTTTGGAACACTTTGACTCTGTAGTCAGAAGTGTCGCCTGATTTGCAAATTGTATATTAAATAAACTTCAAATCAATTTATATTAGCTTAATATGACTTTTATTTTAACACACCCATGGCAGCAAAATGAATACTTCACACCCTGCCTCTTCTCCATGTAACTCTTTCCAAGTCAATGTTCTCCATAGGTAAGCCTCACAAATGGAACCTAAATAAAAAATTTTGCATCCTAGGCTAAAGGAGGCTGGGAAATGTAGTTTTCATGTTCTCTTATGAGCCACGGGATTTACATTGTGAGGAACTATCAAAATGTGGGGAGGGTGTTCAAAAGCATTTGGGTAATCTCAAAGGAGATGTTCCCCATACTCCCCACCTCATCACAAAATACTATAAATATCCTACTACTTAGGATATTTGAGTAGGCTTGCCAAGGCTACAATGTTCCACAAAATACTCCAATACACTGAAAGCCGGAGAATGAATGGAAGTCCCCTGAAAATCCCTCATCCTCATGGGACCCCCTTATCAGGTATGTACCAGATGTAGCTGTGTGAGGGTGCCAGTACTAGCCTGTATGTTAAATATTAGAACCCTTCATTTCTTTCTTATTTTCCAACTAAAAAATAAAGACAAATTCTGATATTTTCCCCCCGTGAAATCTTCTCGTACTGACTTGGGTGCATGCTTCTCCTTTTGGAGACACCTGCTCCAGACCAGTGAGACTCAAAAAAACAGTTGGTTTTTCTGGACCACAGGAAGAATGAGAAAAATATGGACAATAAAATAAGTTTTCCTAAAGTTAAATTAATTTGAAAGGCTCTCCTTTGTTTGGGGAGTCTTTTTTTTTTTTTTTTTTTTTTAATTAAGACCTTTCCTGGCAAAATAAATAAATAAACAAAAAAAATGCCAATTCTTCTAAAATATTTTTCATTGAACACCTGTTGGAGGAGAAAATTTAATTCACTGTTCTAGATTGCTGTTCAAGTAGCTATTGCGTGGCCGAGTGGGGCACAGAAGGTTGAAGAAATGTGAGAAAAAGTTAAGAACGCTGTGGAGCAAATAGAAATGAGGGACACTGTAAAATAAAATGATTAAAAAAAATTATTTTAATGGTACAATAAAACACTGCTTCAGGAATTATTATTTTTTTTTCAGGAATTTAGGTTTTCTGACTAGCCAGTACTCATCTCACCACTGCTCAGTATATAAAGACATGAGAAGTCCACAACTGTTCAGAAGATCTTAAAATATTTTTTAATTGTTTCTTGGTTTTTGTTTGTTTTAGCTATTAAGTGAACAGTCATCAGGAGAGAAACTGAACTGGGAAAGAGCTTTAATCTCAATCCCAAGGTATTGCATTCCAAAATAAACCCCTTATGGTCTGTATATTCTTGAGAATTTCTTGATTTTAGGAAAATATTCCCCTGTGTGCTGGTTTTACCCTATACTATTCTACTAAGTGTGGTTTTTACTTTCGAGAAAAACAAATTTGGTCAGAAAAATCTTCTGCTTGATTGTCTGCGGGAAAAGGCCCAAACACTGTAGTAAATCATCAATGCAAACTAACATGTAAATCCGGACCAAACCTTCTCGGAACCACACCCAACTTCCTGGATAGTGGGGCAGAGCCTGGGGAAATTCAGCAGTCAGGGCAGCGGGGAACTACAGAAAGAGGGGAGGAGGGAAGTATCTCTTGTTGAACCCCTTCTTCATGCCATACTCTGTCTTAGGAGCTTTAATGATCTCATTTAAAGTATAGAAAAAAAGAGTGGAAGAGAGGTCAAAAAAATTCTTATCTATCTTTACCCACCAAGTACAAAATCATACCTTAGCAGAAGCTGACAATGACAGATTCCAGGAAGGACTGGGTGGAGGTGGCTGCCAAGAACAGTCCCCTCCTAGGGACTCCAGCACCCATTCTTCCCCTAGACAGGTGGCTGGGCTTTTGCAAGGCTTGGCTAAACAGCCAGTAAAAGAAAGTGTGTTTAATTTTGAAGAAAGTGCCTGCTGTTTTATGTGATTAATGAGCTATTTTCTGGGGTTTGATTGAATTTGGAAATAATTGTATCTTGGGAACAATTTCAGAACCTCGCATTGTAAACCTAGGGCTGCCTCAGGAATTTGGGGATGAGTTATCCCCCTGTAACCACTGCCAGTCCTGAAAACAAGCATCCTTTGTCTACAGGCGAGGTTGTGGTCATGCAAATTTTTCTTGTTCTTCTCTGCCTGGAACGAGAATCCCAGCTGGCCAACTTCTCTTTTTTCTTCATTTTCTCACATGATATATGCAAAACACAAATGCACGAGCCTCCAGAGCACCAGATTATGCCGCCTGAATGTTGTAGATAAAATGAAAACATGACAAGAAGTTAAATTTTGCCCTTGGGAAGAAGCATGTAAAAGATACTTTGTTTGCATAATATTATAGGAGTTTTAATAATACCAGGACGGGAAGTCAAATAATTATGGGGAAAAAAAGAAAATTGGCAGTTTGAAAGACTGTTATAAATACACCATAAAATAAATAGTTAAAGGTCTAGAATATTTACAACTGGATGGAGAACTTGTTTTATAAATGAAAAATGTGAGCATTTAAAAATATATATATCTTTAAGGGTATATGCCTAACCCATTTCTATTTATGACTTCATAATTTACAAAGTACTTTCATACCCACTCTCCCATCTGACACAACAGTCTATGGGTAGGTAGGGCAGTTATTTTTAGACCTATTTTATAGATGAAGAATAGTTTTGCCCAAGGTCATACTTGGTTTTAGTTGGAATCCACACTCAAGTCTTGACATTCAGAACACCTGAGGTGTTTCCACAGAATCACACTACTTCTGTTCTCTTCCTGAAAATATTATGAAAACTAAGAAGTAAGTTAATTATGGGACAAACTCTTCAGGAAAATATTATGAAAACTAAGAAGTAAGTTAATTATGGGACAAACTCTTCAGGAAATTATATTTACTAATATAAATTTAGAAAGGCATTATAGTATGGTGGGTAAGAGCAGGGACTGTGGAACCACTGCTTAGCGGTCTGACGTGGTAAAATATTTAATCTTTCTGTGCCACAGTTCCTCCTCTGTAAATGAGGAAAATAGAGATAATAAAAGCACCTATCTTGTAGGATTTTACAAGTGATAAATCACATAATAATACACGTTAAGCACTTGGTGTAATGCCTAGCTCACATTAATCATTTAATACATGTAAGGTATTTTGGGGAGCCTTGGTTGCACAGTGGTTAAGAGCTATGGCTGCTAACCAAAAGGCGGGCAGTTCAAATCCACCAGCCACTCCTTGAAAAACCTATGGGGAAGTTCTACTCTGCCCTATAGATTTGCTATGAGCCAGAATTGACTCAATGACAATGGGTTTGTTGTTTTGTAAGGTATGTTTGTTTTTGCAAATTAATTTTTATGTTTAGGTTGCTCTGATAAACACTGGGATATTACTTTAAGTAACTGTGCGTGCGTGTGTTATATTACATAGATCCTAAAACTGTACAAATTAAAGACTGAAATCAAGTATCTCACTGCTCTAACTCTAACATGCTCTAGTCAATTATGGATAAGTATCTCTGTTATCTGATCAGGATCAGGTCCCAGAGTCAATTAACCTAAAGTCATAACAAAATACTTTGACTTACAACACCAGCCCTCAGTCATTCTAGTCTAAGAATCATAAGAACTTCAGTATAATTGTGAACGACCTTCTGCTCTTTCCAAAATAATGTTTAAACTTACTTACCTCACTCAAGTACATTTGTTATGTAGAACAATATTTATATACCATGTCACTTCAGGAGCATGTCAAATAGCAGACCTTGTTCTTGCCCCCAAGGTTCAGCATAAAAACAGATGAACACATAGTTAAGAATCAGAAACTTCTTGTGTCAGACAACAAAGATGCTCTCAACGACTCCTGGATCCAAGTGGAAAGAACACAGGGACAGCTTGAGGGGGATTCCATCAGGCAAATGAGGGACATGAAAAGCATGGTGACTGTAACTGGTGTTAGCACACTGAATTTCCCCTCTATGAACCCAGAGTGATAAGAGGAAAAATAAAGGAAAACTTCACTGTACAGAACACCAGCCAATAAGTGTTCAGTGGATGATAGGAATTCACCATTTTGCAATCCCAGTGTTATGATTAATTCAAGCAAAGATTATCGAAATCAGTGGTTCTCAGACTTCAGTGTACATCAGAATCCACCTGCAGGCTGTTAAAACACAGATTCCTGGGTCCCGATCTCAGGGTTTCTGATTCAGCACATCTAGGGTGGGACCAAAGAATTTGCTTTTCTATCAAGCTTCCACGAGATGCTGGTTCCAGGACCACATTTTGAGAATCACTGATCTGAACATTTGGGTAATGGAACATTCACACAAACACAGGTTTTTCAATATAAAGATTTTGGGGTTCTTTCCACCTGGCTCCAGGAGTTGTGGAGAGTATCCTTGCTGTCTGACACAAAATACAGGTCTTGAAGTAGGTATTTTCCACGGGATTACAAAGTCTAAAGAAATCAGGCTGGAAGAAATGACTGCATCCTGCAGCTTGGAAATCAGAAAACGGCAATACCAGAAACACCGTCTCTAGTGAATGTTATTTTTATAACGTTGCATCAGGGATTTCTTTTTCTGAGAAAGACGCTTGTCCTAGCAATACAGATTTTAAAAGAATGTGAATGACAAGTGCTTTAAGACAAGTTAAAAAATCAATGTTGCTGTGGTTACTCTGGTTTGTATGAGGGATAGGAATCACTTTACCCTGCAGAAATAAATTAACTTAGTTCTTTTGAACTGAGTAATACTCTCTTTGTTAGATGTAAAACCACAAACCGCCCTTGAAAAATTCTTTGTGTGATGCGGTGGATTAAGAGAAACCTTTTTACTTTTATCTGAAAATATATGTTTCTTTGCTACTTACTGTCTGTAAAATATAGCCAGTTTATAATCAATTTATATTATATATATATATTTTTATATATATATAATCAATTTGCGTGCTGAAAGTGAAGAGGACTTGAAGCGCTTACTAATAAAGATCAAAGACCACAGCCTTCAGTATGGATTGCACCTCAATATAAAGAAAACAAAAACCCTCACAACTGGACCAATGAGCAACATCATGATAAATGGAGAAAAGATTGAAGTTGTCAAGGATTTCATTTTACTTGGATCCACAATCAACCGCCATGGAAGCAGCAGTCAAAAAATCCAAAAACACATTGCATTGGGTAAATCTGCTGCAAAGGACCTCTCTGAAGTTAAGTTGAAGAGCAAAGACGTCACCTTGAAGACTAAGGTGCGCCTGACCCAAGCCATGGTATTTTCAATTGCATCATATGCATGTGAAAGCTGGACAATGAATAAGAAAGACCGAAGAAGAATTGATGCCTTTGAATTATGGTGTTGGCGAAGAATATTGAATATACCACGGATTGCCAGAAGAATGAATAAATCTGTCTTGGAAGAAGTACAACCAGAATGCTCCTTAGAAGCAAGGATGGTGAGACTGTGTTTTACATACTTTGGACGTGTTGTCAGGAGGGATCAGTATCTGGAGAAGGACATCATACTTGGCAAAGTACAGGGTCAGCGGAAAAGAGAAAGACCCTCAACGAGGTGGATCCACACGGTGGCTGCAACAATTGGGTCAAGCATAACAACAACTGTAAGGATGGCGCAGGACAGGGCGCTTAGGGTCACTATGAGTCGGAGCCGACTCAACAGCACCCAGCAAGAACATAATCAATTTAGTGTAAACAGGTCCCCGGCTTTTCTCCTTTATGGGCTCTCCATTCCAGTCTCCAGGCCACTCTAAAAAATAATTAAAGTTGGAGTGATAGAGGACATAATTTGAAGGGTACTTCATATATCTCCTCTCCAGTCCCTGTCTTTTTACGTGAAATTCAATCATTACAAATCCAGTTCTCTTGGCCAGGAGAGGGTAGGTCATCTTGATGGGTGTGCAATGGCAGAAGAGAGATTACCCAAAAGAAAGTCGAGAAACCCTCTGGAAGAAAGCGGAAAGGATACTGGCTGGATGAAAAAACAGATTACCTGCCAGGGTTTAGTTCAATGAAACTGGAATCTCTGAGGAAGCTGCAGTTTGGAGGTACATAAGCAAGGGGCTCAGGAAGGAGGGCTCAGGTAAGGAATAGGGAGGTAAATCCTAGGGGCATCCAGGTGGGGCAGCATGGGCGGAGTGACCTTCTGGGCAGCCTGAAGGCCAAGCCTGTCTGTCAGGTGGAAAAAATAAGATGACCCAGAGGCCTCCTTTCATTCCCTTATGTTGGAAGTAGATTGTAACTATCAGTTTTAGCAAAGCTGGTAAGACTGAAATTTCTCAGTTCTAGGCCAAACATTCCCATATATTTTTATTCCATGCCTCCGTCAGCACTGTCTCCCCCTCTACTTCCCACTCTTCCAACCCAGCAAGACACCCTTTTGTCAGTCTCCATCATAGCAATGGGTTGTAGAGCCAAGAAAGGAGGGCCAAGCACAGCCCTAAAGGGCTGAGATCCACTTCTCGTGGTCTATAGTATCCAGCTCCTTAGCTCATTCCAAACCCAAAAAAACCCACTGCCGTCGAGTCGATCCCAACTCATAGCAACCCGATAGGAGAGAGTAGAACTGCCCCATAGAGTTTCCAAGGAGCACGTGGCAGATTTGAACTGCCGACCTCTTGGTTAGCAGCCTTAGCACCTAACCACTATGCCACCAGGGTTTCCTTAGCTCATTTGGGTAGCTGGAATTCCCCTGGTGGTCCCAAACTGTAGTCGGAGATGCTGCCTGGAGACTGAAAGTGAAGTCAGACGTGCAGATTGAGAAAGGCAAGAGGGGTGAGTGTGTTCAGTCTTTGTATGGCCTGCATTCCAGGATAATTACATTCGATAGAAACACATAATTAAAGACATTCCAAAGCCTACATAAACATATGCACTTATTTAGCTGGCTTTAAGAACATATCCCAGTAATTCATAACTTTAAAAGCTTATAAAATTATAGAAAATAGTTTTTTTTTTTTTTTTTCTGATAGTTGCATCTTGCTAAGTTCTTAACTTATCATGGCTCTCATTTTTGTGAGACCTAGTTCTGGTCTCATTTTTTAAAAGCATATGGGCTGCTCAGACATAGAGCGATAGATGCCTGTATCACAAACATAGAAGTATGTTTTTGGTTTCATGGACTTATGCCAAGAATCATTGTACTAGTACCAAGTTTTGACGGCAGGAAATGAGTAGTGACTAATGATCAGATTTACCTCTTAAAATCAAAATGCTGAAGAACAAAAATGGGATTGAGCAAGGGGACCGCTTCAAGTCACAGCCTGCCGTCAGCCCCAGCTAGACCTGACAATAGCTTTACACACTGATGTCCTTTGGAGGATGAAAAAGCAAAACTGCTGAAACTTTCTTTTCTTGAACAGTCTCTTTTCCCACAAAGATAAATCTGAAAGAGTAGTGTACGGGCGCAAGGAGCCACCCCTGCAGACAAATGGAGCAGAACAAGCGCTTGACCTTGAAGTCAGCTCACTGATAGAATCAGCATTGCGCTGCGTGATGCAGAGCAGGGTGCTTGCTTGACCTGGCTGAGCCTCACTTTTCTCCTCAGAAAAGGGGATAATTACACCTAAATTAAACTAAAATATAAGTAAGGTACAGGAGATGGGGGGAATTCCAAAAAATATATATTGGTTTCCTTTCTCCGTAGCCAAACCATTTCTTCGAGAGAGGCAGAAGGGAGTGATGGAGCTTGTACCCTCTAAGAATGAAGGAGAAAGTGATGGCACGATAAGGGAGCTCCGGGTTGATGGCTTTGATTTTCTCAGTAAAGTAAGAGTCAAGATCAGGAGCAAAAGGGAGGTGGAAAGGGGTGGGGGAAATAAGGTATAAGAAAGGAGAAAAAGGAGTGAATTTCTTTTCTGCAGATTGATACAGAAAACTCACTAGAGATTCAGCAGACTGCTGGATGATATCGGATAAGCTTCTGAGGTTTGTGATCATGAAATGAAGTGATATCAAGCTATGCAATTGTGTGTTTTTTTAACCATGCTTAGCTGCATACCTGCAGTCACAGAACTAGTGGATGGTTGGAGTTATCAAAGGGTAGACTTTTTGCAAGACAAATGTGGTGAAAGAAGCGAAGCAAGGAAGTGGAACTGATCAGAGTAGTAATATTGAATTTAAATTAAATAAGGAGAGAAGACCAGACAGCTGGAGCCTGGTCTGAAAGTGGAAGGAAGCTGTATGGCTAGTCACTCTCCCTCTGACATGAATTATGCCCCCTACCCCCTTGGAAGGAAAACAGTTTGTTATGAATTGAATTCTGTCCCCCCAAAACATGTGTGTTGTAGATCCTAACCTCTATACTTGTGGAGGAAACCTTGGCGGCTTAGTAGTTAAGAGCTATGGCTGCTAACCAAAAGGTAGGCAGTTTGAATCTACCAGGTGCTCCTTGGAAACTCTATGGGGCAGTTCTACTCTGTCCTATAGGGTCACTATGAGTTAGAATTGACTCCACAGCAATGGTTTTTTTTTTTTTTTTTTTTTGGTTTATACTTGTAGATGGAGCCCTGGTGGTGAAGTGCTTAAGAGCTACTGCTACTAATCAAAAGGTCAGCAGTTCAAATCCACCAGCCATTCCTTGGAAACCCTATGAGGCAGTTCTATTCTGTCCTATAGGGTTACTATGAGTAGGAATTCACTTGACTAGCCGTGCGTTTGGGTTTCGTTGGTTATACTTGTGGGTGTAATCCCATTTGGAAATATAGTTTTCTTTGTTATGTTAATGAAACAACAGAGGTTGTGTTTTAGGCCAATCACTTTTGAGATATAAAAAGAACAGGTTAGGCATAGAAACAAGGAAGCACAGATGAGGGAAGATAGATGCCATACCACATGAAGATCACCAAGGAGCCAAGAACAGAATCTGAAAAGAGACAAGAACCTTCCCCCAGAGCCAACAGAGAGAGAAAGACTTCCCCTAGAGCCAGTATCCTAAATTTGGACTTCCAGCCTCCTAAACTGTGAGAAAAGAATTTTCTATTGGTTAAAGCCACTCACTTGTTGTATTTCTGTTATAGCACCACTAAGAAACTAAGACAGAGTTAAAACTAGTTTTGTTTTAAAATAATAATTATTTATCTCCATCACATTAGCAAACGAAGACCAGCAATTTATTTAAAAAAAAATTATTATGAGCAAGGAGAATTTATTCTAGGAATACATGAGTATTTAAATATTACTTCAAGAGATCAAACAATACTAGCCAAATGATCTTATCATCAGATGGTGTATTGGCTATCCATTGCTGTGTAACAAACCACACCAAAATTTAATGGCACAAAGCAACTGTTTTATTATGCTCATGGGTTCTGTGGGCCAGAAATCAGGACAGAGCACTGCAGTGATAATTTATCTGCTCTACAATTTTCAGGGTCTCAGCTGAGGAGACTCAAAGGCTGGGGTGACTTGAAGGCTGAGGGATAGAACCATCTGGAGGCATCATCACTCACTTGTCTGGCACTTGATACTGGCTGTCGGCTGGGACCTCAGTGGGGCTGGCACGTGGAAAACCTACATGTGGCCTCTCCAAGTGGTTTCTCCATGAGCTAGTCTGAGCTTCCTCATAGCATGGCTGATGGGTTATGACAGTGAGCATCCCAAGAGAAGAAGGTAAAAGTGCATGACATTTTTATGATGCAGCTTTGAGAGTAACATACCATCAGTTCTGTCATACTCTGTCCAGGCAGTCATAAAGATCTTCCCAGGCTCAGAGGGTGAGAATATAGATCCCACAACTCAATGGAAAAAAAAAAAGTGTGAAGCATATGGGATGAGAGATATTGCTGTGGTCGTCTTAAAAAAATACAATCTGCTAAAAAAGCCCACTGTTATCGAATAGATTCTGACTCCTAGCGACCCCATAGGACAGAGTAGAACTGCCCCAAGGAGCTGCTGGTGGATTCAAACTGCCAACCTTTTGGTTAGCAGCCAAGCTCTTAACCACTGCACTACCAGGGCCCCAATCTGCTACAGGTGTAGAAAAAGTGTTTGATAAGATTCAGCAGCTCCTTGGGAACCCTATGGGGCAGTTCTACTCTGTCCTATAGGGTCGCTATGAGTCGGAATTGACTCAACAGCAATGGGTTTGGTTTTTGGTTCTTTCCTTTTAAAGCTCTTAGATCAAACAGATAGAAAGAAACTTTCTAAACATGTTGAAGGATATTGTGGCCAACCACCCACCCCCCCAAAAAAAAACAAACCCGTTGCTGTCGAGTCGATTCCGACTCGTAGTGACCCTATAGGACAGAGTAAAACTGTCCCATAGGGTTTCCAAGGAGCACCTGGTGGATTCAAACTGCTGACCTTTTGGTTAGCAGCGATAGATCTTAACCACCACGCCACCAGGGTTTTCAATGTTGTGGCAGACGTTGCACACTGGCATGCACAGACTAGAAAGCTACATTTCTACATTTCAGATGTAGATGGAAAGCTACATTTCCCAGACTCCCTTGTAGCTAGAACTTAAATGTGATTTGGGTCCCCCTTTTTTTTTTTTTTAAAGATTAAAGAGAAGCACTCATGTGAGACTTTTACTTGGAACTGAGTCGTATGTGGAGAGAGGTGGGTCGTATGTGGACAGAATATCTATTTTGTTGGTATAGACTGTGGCAGAGGCGACCTGGTTCTGGGTCTAACTATTGCAGCAGCAGCTTAGTCATTGGGCAGGTGACTTCTTGATTCAGCAGCTTTCAACATCACTAGTGTCAGCTTTCCCAATTTTGGTCGGGGCAGAGTGATCATGGGGTCCAGGAGTTGTTCCTGAAGCCTCAGCCCAGGTCTCTCTGCTCCTTCAACCCTAACAAAATGACTGGAGGCAAAAATTGTCATGATTTGCACATAAAATGAGTACATGTTTGAAGAATCAAAGAGACTCTATTTTAAAAAGAAAACCATTAGGACGAATAAAAGAATTAAATAAGGCGGCCGCACTTAAGCCAACTATACAAAAACCAATGCTGTTTCCTTCATCCAGTAATAATCAGGTAAAAATGTAATTAAAAAATTGCATTTCAAACAACAACAAAAGTTGACAATAGCCAGGTATAAACTTAGAAGAAATATGCTAGTCATATTGAGCACATGGGTTCCGTTTCAGCCCTCTCTTTCCCTCTGTTTCACCTTCAGAATATGTCCAACACTCAGTCATAAAACAAAACAAAACTATTTTTGCCTGATCAGCTGGGCAAATTAAAATTCAATTTCACTTTGGCTGTTACTGTTGTTTTTCATCCCAAGGTTTTGTTTGTGTTTTAATTTCTATGTTAGAGTTAGGTAAACAAAAACTATACACCCTCATATATCAAGGTAAACTTTTTTTTTTTCTTTTTGAGACAAAGGGGATTAAGAGGAAAGCAATTCTGAAGCACCAATGTTTTTGCCTCAGGGAGAGAAACCCTTAATATAATCCTTATGAAGCTGTGTTCCTGGCATTTTCTTCATAAATCATGCATGTATAAGTAATTTTCAAAGAATTAAGGAAGTGAGCTGTTGCACAAGGAATATTGGGATTTTGTTTTATTTTTGTATTTGTTTTTTCTTTTTTCCGGGTTGCTGGTCATTTATTGACTCAAAAATGAAGAGGGTTTCTGTCAGAAGCAGTCAAGGAAGAAGTATAGATCTGATGAAGTTTAGATGAATGAGCTATATTTATCTTAAGTAAACTCTATTTAAGAACCTAGCCAAATTTATGGGAAACTACAAGCTCTTACAGGTTCAGAGCCATATCAATTTCTGCATGTATTTTGAGAAAGGAATCAATTTGGAAAATTATAGATATAGTTCCATAATCAAGGCATTCGAGGAGTTTAATAGAATAGATATCCTATAAAACAACACACGCACACACACACACAAATGTATCAGTTGAGTCTTCTGGGAAGCAGACACTGAGATGGAGTTAAGTATGCAAAAGACACTTGTGAAAGGAAAAGGGTAGAAGTAGGCCTGGGTAAGGCAGCCATCAATGCACAATGTAGATTTAACAAACACTTGTCAGCAGGTGGGAGGCTCTGGAGCAAAGATGGACCATTACAGGAGTCCTGCCTAGGGCAGAAGAGTTTCTGTGCGGTGCAAATTGTTAAGCACTCAGCTGCAAGCTAAAAGTTTGGTGGTTCAGAGGCACTCAGAACAAAGGCCTAGAGAAGTTAATTGGCCTATATTGTTTTTAGTGCTTCTGTTCTACCTTCTAGTTCATTGAGTAGTGGCTGAGATCTTAAATGCTTGCAAATTGCCATCTAAGGTGCAACACTGGTTTTTATTTGCCTGGAACAACAGAGGCAGAAGAAGAGTCAGGAACAGTACGAGGAAAAGAATGTTGTGGTTGATTGACTCCACAAGCAACTGACTCCTTTGCCATGAGATCAGAAGAACTGGATGGTGCCTGGCTACCAGTGCTAAACATTTCGATCAAAGATTCTAAAAAAGAATCCTGATCAAAAGGGGGGAAATGTAGAATAGAATTTCAAGTTATCATGAACTCCAAATTTTCTGGAGCCATTAAGGACATGTGTCTGTCAGTTTGTTGTGCTGTGGGGGCTTGTATGTTGCTGTGTTGCTGGAAGCTATGCCACTGGTATTCAGATACCAACAGTCACCCATGGTGGACAGGTTTCAGCTGAGCTTCTAGACTAAGACAGACTAAGTAGAGGAACCAGCAGTCTACTTCTGAAAATGAGAAGAAACAATGAAAACCTTATGAATAGCAGCAGAACGTTGCCTGATATTGTGTTGGAAGATGAGCCCCCCAGGTTGGAAGGCACTCAAAAGATGGCTGGGGAAGAGCTGCCTCCTCAAAATAGAGTCTACCTTAATGATGTGGATGGAGTCAAGCTTTCGGGACCTTTATTCGCTGATGTGGCATGACTGAAAATGAGAAGAAACAGCTGCAAACATCCATTAATAATCGGAACCTAGAATGTACGGAGTATGAACCTAGGAAAATTGGAAATCGTCAAAAATGAAATGGAACGCATAAACATGGATGTTCTAGGTATTGGTGAGCTGAAATGGGCTGATATTGGCCATTTTGAATTGGATAATCATATGATCTACTGTGCCAGGAATGACAACTTGAAGAGGAATGGTGTTACATTCATTGTCAAAAAGAACATTTCAAGATCTATCCTGAAGTACAATGCTGTCTGTGATAGAATACTATCCATACGCGTACAAGGAAGACCAGTTAATTCGACTATTATTCAAATTTACGCACCAACCACTAAGGCCAAAGACGAAGAAATTGACGATTATTATCAGCTGCTGCAGTCTGAAATTGATCAAACATGCAATCAGGATGCATTGATAATTACTGGTGATTAGAACGCAAAAGTTGGAAACAAAGAAAAGGATTGGTAATTGGAAAATATGGCCTTGGTGACAGAAACGATGCTGGAGACCTCATGACAGAATTTCGCAAGACCAAGACTTTCTCATTGCAAATACTTTTTTCACCAACATAAATGGTAACTATACACATAGACCTCATCAGATAGAATACAGAGGAATCAAATCAACTACATCTGTGGAAAGACGATGGAAAAGCTCAATATCATCAGTCAGAACAAGGCCGGGGTTGACTGTGGAACAGACCATCAGTTGCTCATATGCAAGTTCAAATTGAAGCTGAAGATAATTAGAACAAGTCCACGAGAGCCAAAGTATGACCTGGAGTATACACCACCTGAATTTAGAGACCATCTCAGGAATAGAGTTGACTCATTGAACACTAATGATCAAAGACCAGATTAGTTATGGAATGACATCATACATGAAAAAGTAAGAGGTCATTAAAAAGACAAGAAAGAAAAAAAGACCATAATGGATGTCAGAAGAGAGTCTGAAACTTGCTCTTGAATGTCAAGTAGCTAAAGCGAATGTGAGGAAATGATTAAGTAAAAGAGTTGAACAGAAGATTTCAAAGGGTGGCTCAAGAAGACAAAGTAAGGTATTATAATGACATATGCAAAGACCTGGAGATGGAAAACCAATAGGGAAGAACATGCTTGGCTTCTCAAGCTGAAAGAACTGAAAAAAAAATTCAAGGCTTGAGATGCAATATTGAAGGATGCTATGATGAAAATATTAAACGATTCAAGAAGCATCAAAAGACGATGGAAGGAATACATACAGTCACTATATCAAAAGTAATTGGTCAGTGTTCAACCATTTCAGGAGGTAGCATATGAACAGGAACAGATGGTACCGAAGAAAGAAGTCCAAGCTACACTGAAGGCATTGGCGAAAAATAAGGCTTCAGAAATTGACGGAATACCAGTTGAGATTTTTCAACAAATGGATGCAGTGCTGGAACTGTTCACTCATCTATTCCACAAAATTTGGAAGACAACTACCTGGCCAACCAACTGGAAGAGATCCATATTTATGTCTATTCCCAAGAAAGGTGATCCCACAGAATGTGGAAATTAGTGAACAATACCATTAATATCACATGCAAGTAAAATTTTGCTGGAGATCATTCAGAAGCAGCTGCAGCAGTATATCAACAGGGAACTGCCAGAAGTTCAAGCCAGATTCAGAAGAGGGCATGGAACCAGGGATATCACTGGTGATGTCAGATGAATCCTGGCTGAAAACAGAGAAAACCAGAAAGATGTTTACCTGTGTCTCTTATTGACTATACAAAGGCACTCGATTGTGTGAATCATAACGAATTATGGATAACATTGAGAAGAATGGGTATTCCAGGACACATAATTGTGCTCATGAGGAACCTGTATATAGGTCAAGAGGCAGTCGTTCAAACAGTGCAAGGGGATACTCTGTGGTTTAAAGTCAGGAAAGGGGTGCGTCAGGGTTGTATCCTTTCACCATAACTATTCAATCTGTACGCTGTGCAAATAATCTGGAAGCTGGACTGTATGAAGAAGAATGGGGCATCAGGATTGGTGGAAGAGTCATTAACAACATGCATTACGCAGAAGACATAACCTTGCTTGCTGAAAGTGAAGAGGACTTGAAGCACTTACTGATGAAGATCAAAGACCACAGCCTTCAGTATGGATTACACCTCAACATAAAGAAAACAAAAATCCTCACAACTGGGCCAATAAGCAACATCATGATAAAAGGAGGAAAGATTGAAGTTGTCAAGGATTTCTTTTTACTTGGGTCCACAATTAACCCATGGAAGCAGCAGTCAAGAAATCAAAAGACACATTGTGTTGGGCAAATCTGCTGCAAAAAACCTCTTTAAAGTGCTAAAAAGCAAAGATATCACCTTGCAGGAAACCCTGGTGGCATAGTGGTTAAGTGCTACCAAACGGTCGGCAGTTTGAATCTTCCAGGCGCTCCTTGGAAACCCTATGGGGCAGTTCTACTCTGTCCTATAGGGTCGCTATGAGTTGGAATTGACTCGACGGCAGTGGGTTTGGTTTGTTTTTGGTATCACCTTGCAGACTAAGTTGCACCTGCCCCAAACCATGGTGTTTTTAGTCACTTCATTTGCATGTGAAAGCTGGACGATGAATAAGGAAGACCGAAGAAGAATTGATGCCTTTACATTGTGGTGTTGGAGAATATCAAATATACCATGGACTGCCAAAAGAAGGAACAAATCTGTCTTGGGAGAAGTATAACCAGAATGCTCCTTAGAGGCAAGGATGGAGAGACTTAGGTCTCACATACTTAGAACGTGTTATCGGAAGGGATCAGTCCCTGCAGAAGGACATCATGCCCGGTGAAGTAGAGGGTCAGGGAAAAAGAGGAAGACCCTCAACAGGATGGATTGACACAGTGGCTATAACAATGGGCTTAAGCATGACAACGATTGTGAGGATAGTGCAGGATTGGGCAGTATTTTGTTCTGTTGTACATAGTCGGAACTGACTCGACATTACCTAACAACAACAACAATCTTGCCTCATTAACCATAGGCAGAGATTAGGTCATATAAAACATGGGAAAATTACATCAGATCACAAAATGGAGGACAACCACACAAAACCAGGAATCACTGCCTAGCCAAGTTGACACATATTTTGGGGGGACAATTCAATTCATGACACCATATATTTGATAAGTGTCTAGTATCTAGAATATATAAAGAACTCTTACAACTCACTAAGAAAAAGACAAGAACCTAATTTAAAAACGGACAAGACATATGAATAGACATTTCTCCATGGAAGATATACAAATTACCAAGAAGTATATGAAAAGATACCGAACATCATTAGCCATCAGGGAAATGCAAATCAAAACCAGAATGAGATATCATTTAACACACACTAGGATGACTACATCCTAAAAAAACAAACAAACAAAAATCCTAGTGGGTGTTAAATAATGCTCCTTGGAAACTCTATGGGGCAGTTCTACTCTGGCCTATAGGGTTGCTATGAGCCGGAATTGACTCAACGGCATTGGGTTTTAGGATGACTACAGTAACCCTGGTGGTGTAGTGGTTAAGTGCTATGGCTGCTAACCAAAGGGCTGGCAGTTCGAACCCGCCAGGCGCTCCTTGGAAACTCTATGGAGTAGTTCTACTCTGCCCTAGAGGGTTGCTATGAGTTGGAATTGACTTGATGGCACTGGGTTTGGTTTGGTTGGTTTTTGGTTTAGGATAACTACAATAAAAAAGATTGACAGTAGTAAATGTTGATGAGAATGTGGAGAAATTGGAATCCTCAATATATTGCTGGTTGGAAAACAATCTGGCAGTTTCTCAAAAGGTCAAACATAGAGTTACCATGTTGTAGTTAGCTGCCGTTGAATCAGTTCCAACTCATGGCAACCCCATATATGCAGAGTAGAACTGCCCCACAGGGTTTTCAAGGCTATGACCTTTTGGAAGTAGATCACCAGGCCTTTATTCTGCGGTGCCTCTGGGCGCCTCTGGAACCACCATCCTTTCAGTTAGTAGTTGAGGGCTTAGCTGTTTGTACCACCCAGGGACAAGAGAAATGAGAACGTACGTCCACACAAAAACCTATATACTAATGTTTATAGCAGCATTATTCAGGACAACCAAAAGTGCAGACAATCCAATATTCATCAGCCGGTGAATGGATAAACAAAATGTGGTATACTCATACAATGGAATAGTATTTAGCAACAAAAAGAAATGAGTATTGATACATGCTACAACATGGACGAGCCTTCAGAACATTATGCTAAGTGCAAGAAAACATTCATGAAAGACCACATATTGCTAGATTCCATCTATATGAACTATTCATAATAGGCAAATCTATAGAAATAGAAAGTAAATTAGTGGTAGCCTAGGGCTGGGGGCAGGAGCTAAGGACAATGGAGAATAACTGCTAACGAGTATAAGGTTCTTTTTTTTTTTCCCCAGAGACGATGAAAATGTTCTAAAATGGACTGTGGTGATGGTACAACTCTGTGAATATACTAAAAATCATTGAATTGTACACTTTAAATGAGTGAAATGTACGGTATGTGAATTATACCTCAATAAAGCTGTATTAAGGAGTCCTGGTGGCATAGTGGGTAAAGTGATCAACTGCTAAGTGAAAGTTTGTCGGTTTGAAAACACCAGGGGCTCTGCCGGAGAAAGACATGGCAGTCTACTTCCATATTTATAGCCTTGGAAATCCTATGTGGTCGCTGATCCTGCCAAAATGCAAAATCTGAATCTTTTTGGAAAAATATCAGACAAACCCAAATTGAGGAATATTATTAGAAAATGGCTTGTAGTCTTAAGAAATGTCAGCACCACGAAAGACAAAGAAAGGCTAAGAAACTGTTTCAGATTAAAGGAGGCTAAAGAGACATGGCTTGGGGCACTCCTTAGTCTTCAAAGTGACATCTTTGCTTTTTAACACTTTAGAGAGTTTTTTTTTGCAGCAGACTTGCCCAATGCAATACGTCGTTAGATTTCTTGATTGCTGCTTCTATGGGCATTGATTGTGGATTCAAGTAAAATGAAATCCTTGACAACTTCAACCTTTTCTCCATTTATCATGATGTTGCTTATTGGTCCAGTGGTGTGAATTTTTGTTTTCTTTATGTTGAGGTGTAATCCATACTGAAGTCTATATAGTCTTTGATCTTCATCAGTAAGTGCTTCAAGTCCTCTCTGCTTTCAGCAAGCAAGGTTGTATCATCTTCATATTGCAGGTTTTTTAATGAGTCTTCCTCCAAGCCTGATGCTGTGTTCTTCTTCACGAACGAAAAAAGAAGACTGAAGAAAAATTGACACCTTTGAGTTGTGGTGTTGGTGAAGAATATTGACTGTACCATGGACTGCCAGAAGAAGGAACAAATCTGTCTTGTAAAAAGTACAGCCAAAATGCTTATTAGAAGCAAGGGTGGTGAGACTTCATCTCATGTCCTTTGGACATGTTATCAGGAGGGACCAACCCCTGGGGGACATCATGCTTGGTAAAGTAGAGGCTCAGTGAAAAAGAGGAAGACCCTCAACAAGATGAATTGAAACAGTGGCTGCAACAATGGGCTCAAACATAGCAACGATTGTGAAGATACGCATGACCAGGCAGAGTTTGGTTCTGTTGTACATAGGCTCACTATGAGTTGTAACCAACTTGATAGCACCTAACAACAGTAAAGAGGCATGAACGCTAATGCAGTATATGATCATGGATTGGATTCTAGACCAGGAAAAAGAAGACTATAAAGAACATCATGGATTAAGGTCTGTAGATTAAATGATAGTGTTCTATCAATAGTAGTTTTCTGAATTTGAGCACTGTACTATGAAAGGCTTTGTTCTTTATGTATATATATATGTACTCACTTAAGTGATTGGGAGTAAAGGATAATAACTGCAACTTATTTTTAAGTGACTCAGAAAAAAATTATACTCACATTTATGGAGAGACAGAGAAAATGATGAAGCAAATGTGGCAAAATGTTAAAATTGGCTATCCAGGTGAAAGCTACATAGGAGCTTTGTATTTTTCTTTGGAACTATTTTGTAAGTTTGAAATTACTTTAAAATAAATTTAAAAAATTTTATTTACATTTGCATCAAGCAACTGTGGAGGGATATATAAGAAAGTTTAGAAAATTGTTACCTGTTAGGGAATATGGTAGAAGCACTATAACTGGTAGATAGGATGAAAGACATTTTTGAATCATAGAATGTATTATTTATTTGAAATTTTAAATGCCAAATTATCTTTTAAATTAGCCTTTGAGTATGTTTGAGTCACATATTATGATCTTTCATATTTAGGTATTAAACCCTTTACACAGCAGTTGCTGTTGAGTTGATGCTGACTCAGGGCAACCCCATGTGTGTCACAGTACAACTGTGCTCCATAGGCTTTTCAATGGCTGTGATCTTTTCGAAGCAGAACACTAGGCCTTTCTACTGAGGTGCCTCTTGGTGGATTTGAATTGCCAGCTTTTCACTTAGCCAAGCACTTAAACGTTTTCACCATTCAGGGCTTCCTAAAACTTTTTATATGGTGGATGCGTAATAAGCAGTGTTGATTGGTTGATGACATTAGTTCTTTTGGACACAAATTGTATGACGTGTTATAATAGATGTTAAGTAATTTGCCTGAGGCAACAAAGAGCAATAAAGGACTTGAGTTGGCTGACCTGTGTTCAGACAAAAATGCTGTTATTATTTTCAACCTACTGTTGCCTCTTTAACCCCCAGTATTTGAGATCGAGAAGGCTTGGAAATATCAGCCTTTTGTTGCTGGAGAGAGAGAAGGAGAAAAGGAAAACTGGCAGTCAGAACAGACGCATCATGTAATTTGTCTTTAAAATGTTGTCTTCTTGTGCTTACTTTTAGCCTCTTCCAACTCTGAGCTATAATTCACAGTAGGAAGAGTTTTTATTTCTTAGGTGCATTTCTGAGACTGTCAGAGTCTGTTCCGAATTATCAGTAAATCTACTTTGCCCTATAATTATCGATAAATACAATTGGCCTATTATAACCATTACGCCTTTGTGTGTGGTCCATGTCTGTAACATATTGTTGCTGTTAGGTGCCATCTAGTTGGTCCTGATTCATAGTGACCTTACGTACAGCAGAAGGAAACACTGCCTGGTCCTGTGCCATCCTCACAATCGTTGCTGTTAGAGCCCATTGTTGTAGTCACTGTATCAATCCATCTTGTCTAAGGTCTTCTTCTTTTTCGATGACCCTCTCCACTTTATCAAGCATGATGTCCTTCTCCAAGGATTGGTCCCTCCTGATAACATGTCCAAAGTACGTGAGAGGAAGTCTCACCATCCTTGCTTCCAAGGAGCTCTCTGGCCGTATTTTTTCCAAAACAGATTTATTTGTTCTTCTGGCAGTTCATGGTACATTTAATATTCTTCACCAGCACCATAATTCAAAGGCATCAATTCTTCTCCAGTCTTCTTATTTATTGCCCAGCTTTCACATGCATAAGAGGTGGTTGAAAATATGGCTTAGGTCAAGCACAGCTTAATCCTCAAAGTGACATCTTTGCTTTTTAGCACTTTAAAGAGGTCTTTTGCAGCAGATTTGCCCAATGCAATATGTCATTTGATTTCATGACTACTGCTTCCATGGGCGTTGATTGTGGATCCAAGTAAAATGAAATCCTTGACGATGTCAATATTTTCTCTATTTATCATTACGTTGCTTATTGGTCCACTTGTGAGGATTTTTGTTATGTTGAGGTATGATCCATATGGAAGGCTGTAGCCTTTGACCTTAATCAGTAAGTGCTTCTTCAATTTCAGCAAGCAAAGTTGTATCATCTGCATATCAAAGGTTGTTAATGAGTCTTCCACCAATCCTGGTGGAAGACTCATTAACAACATACAGTCCAGCACCTCAGATTATTTGCTCAGCATACAGATTGAATAAGTATGGTGAAAGGATACAACTCTGATGCACATCTTTCTTGATTTTAAACCATGCAGTGTCCCCTTACTCTGTTCAAATGACTGCCTCTTGGTCTATTCCAGAGCACAATTATGTGTTCTGGAATTTCCATTCTTAGCAATACTATCCATAATTTGTTATGATCCACACAGTTGAATGCCTTTGCATAGTCAATAAAACACAGGTAAACATCTTTCTGGTATTCTCTGCTTTCAGCCAAGATCCGTCTGACATCAGCAATGATTTCCTTTCTTCCACATCCTCTTTGGGAACCCAAGCGGTGTAGTGAGTGGTTAAGTGCTACGGCTTCTAACCAAAAGGCCGGCAGTTGGAATCCACCAGGCGCTCCTTGAAAACTCTGTGGGGCAGTTCTACTCTGCCCTTTTCTACATCTGGCTTGAATTTCTGGCAGTTCCCTTCGAGGTACTGCTGCAATCACGTTCGAATGATCTTCCGCAAAATTTTACTTGCATGTGATATTAATTATATTGTTTGATAATTTCTGCATTCTGTTGGATCACCATTCTCTGGAATGGGCACAAGTATGCATCTCTTCCAGTCAGTTGGCCAGGTAGCTGTCTTCCAAATTTCTTGGCATAGACAAGTGAGCACCTCTAGTGCTGCACCTGCTTGTTGAAATGTCCCAATTGATATTCCCTCACTTCCTGGAGCTTTTTTTTTTTTTTTGCCAATGCTTCCAGTGCAGCTAGTACCTCTGCCTTTAATACCATCGATTCTTGATCATATGCTATTGTAACATATTATACATGCAAAAAAAAAAAAAAGATTATATTCAGATCTAGAGTCTATATAATTATATTCATTTTGGGGTTTCAGTCACCTGAAGGTTGACTAGGGCTGAAGGGTTTACTTCCAACATGGTTCATTCGCTTGGCTGATCTGTTGATGGGCTTTGCTGTAGGTCTGCTTGAGTGTCCCATGTCCACATCATGGCAGCTCTCTTTTCTCAGAGTGAGGGACCCGAGAGAGGTTAAATTCACAATGTCTTTCTGATTCAACAGCAATGGGTTTGGTTTTGGCTTTTAAAACTTAGCCTTGGAAGTCATACGCATCATTTCTATATAATTCTATAGAAATTCTATATAATCCTATACCAGGGCATGAACACAAGGAGGTGAGGCTCATCTTGGAGGTTGCATACTACAATAAATAACACACAATTTAGTTTTACTTGTTTTTTGCACTTCATATAATGAATCATATAGTGTATAGTTTTCTGTGTCTTGCTCAGTGTTATGTTTTTAAGATTCATCTATGTTGATTGGCATAGCTGTAGTTCATTCATTTCTGAAGCTTTATAGTATGCCACTATTTATCTGTTTTACTGATGCAGTTACAAACACTGCCTCAAGGAACTTTTTTCAAATGTGAAAGAGTTTCTCTGGGATATATGTGTTATATGAATATTCCCTACATAGATTATATGGAGGGAGCCCTGGTGGCACAGTGGTTAAAGCACTAGGCTGCTAACTGAAAGGTTGGCTCTTTCACAAGAGAACTAACTACTCTGAGCTCTTTGCTATTCCATATACAAAATAGAATTCTTTTATCAAGTTCCATGACAAAGCCTATTGGAAATTTGATTAAAATTATACTGGGTTGGGATGTGATCAGTTTGAAAAGCCATTATAGCTTGAATCAACTGGAAAGAGACTTTTGCAAAAACTAACCAAGCAGCAGTTGCTGCTGAGTTGACTCTTGGCATGTGTGTTAGAGTAGAACTGTGTTTCTCAGAGTTTTTAAGGGCTGATTTTTTGGAAGTAGATTGCCAGGCCTTTCTGATGGGGCATCTTTGGGTGGACTAGAACCTCCAACCTTTCGATTAGCTGCCCTGCCCATTAACAGTTTGTACCACTATATGGATCCTGTAAAAAGGAGAAGTGCAAGGAATAGTCCAATCTATCTTGGAGAAACCAAAAACCAAACCAAACCGGTTTCCCTGACAGTACTTACTCTGCTCCCTGCCTTCTTCTCTTTGAGAAAGACTGTATGTATTTAATTAAAGGTACCTAAAAAAAAATTCCTTTTTTTTTTTTTTAAGAGTAGGTATCCACCCAATGGTTTTATCAGGCACTGTTTACTCCGGTGCATTTTTGTTGAGGAGAGAAACACTATTTGGAGAAGTGGAATTCAAAGTAGGGATTCGGGAGAATGATATGATGAAAAGGGAGGATATGCTACCGGAGGGGAGAGGACAGTTACTTTAAGGCAATGCCTGTTGGGCTCTGGAGTTTAAGGGGAGTTCTAAGGGGGGCTGGGAAAGGCTTCAGAGAAAAGGTGGGGTTTGAGTCAGAGGCGCAACACCCTGGGTAAGAGTTCCACTGTGAGCATGTCTGGGGGCTGGGGTTGGGCTGTGGCAAGTAGGGTTGGAGAAAAATGGGTATGGGCGTTCCAGGCACACGGAACAGCATGCGTAGTAAACAAAGAAGTGATGGGCTTGCAGAAGGCAATAGGTAGTCCATTTTGAGTGGGAAATACAGCTGGAAAGATTAGTGTTCCGATTGTGTAAGACCATGAATGCCAGCCTTAGGACTTTGCACTTTATCCTGGGACGCCGATGAAGGCTCTTGAACAGGAGAATAGAGGGATACGAAGTGTGCTTCAGGAAGGTAATTGTGGCCGCAGCCAGTCAGGGAACAGTCTGGCGCTATTGTGGCCAGCGGCGCGGGGAAAAGCACGGAGTGCTGACCGTCCACCTGCAGGGGGCGCACCACGGGGCTGAACGCCCTCCCCGCCCCCTTCCTCGCCGCCCGAGCTCTGACGCCCCGAGCTTGAAACCCGCGCTCGAAACTTAGCTAGCCCGCCTGGACGCGATTCCCTCGGGCCTCGGCTAAGTCCGCCTGGACACGCCCCTGTACGTCACGTCCGCCCTGGGGCGGGGCTGGCTCGGTCTGAGTAGAAGCACGAGCAGAAGCCTTTGCGCCTGCGCCGTGCAGACCCAATGGGCGGGTAGTGATGAGGGGTACAGGGGCTCCACGACCTTTTTCGCACGCTTCGTGGTCCGGTTCGACTATCTTCTCTCGCTTCGTCTCCATAGGTGTTTTGTCCCCTGAGTGTTCGGCATCATTCCCCCGAGGACTCACAGCTGAGAAGCGCCCAGTCTCTTCCCTGCAAGTTCCCTCCAGCTGCTTGCCCTCATCCTGCGGCCAATATTTTCAAGCTAATGAGAAGCTGAGCATGCCCAGCCCAGGCTGTAATCCATGTTTTTAGGGCTTGTTTCCTTCTGCAGTCAAATTAGGAACTGGGGGAGGGACCTCGGACGTCAAGTCCAACTTCCAAACCCTCCCCGACATCCCGCGTGAGTGAATGTAGTTTTTACCTGCACACCTCCCAAGATCGCACGTTCCCTGTGGACAACTCTGTGTAGTCTTCCTTCCTGAAAGTTCCCTTCGGGCGAGTTCAGCTCTTTCAGGAATATTGAGTGCCTACTGTGTATTGTGTACCACACACCGTAGGTCTTTGGGATACAATGATGATCATAAGATTGCTGATTTCTTGGAATGTACATTCTAGTGGAGGAGACCAACAACTAAAAATAGAGGCTGTGGTTAAGTGCTAGCCAGAAAATAAACGGGGCTATGGTAGAAAAACACAGGCGGGAAATAGAGTGATCAAAGACGGCTCTTGGAGATGGTGAGGTTTAGAACCAGCCAAGTGTACAGCTAGGAGCAGAGTGAGCTCCAGGCAGAGGGAAGAACAAAGCCCTTGAGGCTGGAAAGGGAGTTTTCTAGGAACGGACAGAAGGCCAGTGTGACTGCAGTGTGGTGAGCCAAGGTTGGGAATGGCGAGAAAAGGTTGAAAAGGTACATAGGAGCCAGATGCACAGCTCTGTGGGCCATGGTAAGAAGCTTAAAATGTATTAAAAAGCAACGGGAAGTCAAGGAAGAGTTGTGGCAAAGGTGAGGTCTTAGTTCAATTACCAAGAACCACACAAACTTTTTTCCAATCACAGTCCTTTAGATATTTGAAGAGACCCTTTTTCATGCCCCCAACTCCTTCCAAGGTATGGTTTCTCTACTCCTTACCCAGAGGACTTATAAATAGAGCTTAAAATCTTATTCTGAACCCTTCGATAGTGAAAAAAATTTTTATGTAAATCATGTGTGTACATTTTAAAAGGGAAGGTCTTAAGACTTTTATCCTCTAAAGATTAATAACCAGTGTTTAAACCTTTCTCATCAATGTCAACTTCTCTAATAGTTTCCTCATCTGTGAAGTGAAAACAATAGGGTTGCTATGAGGATTAAATGAGATGATGCTCAAAAAGTTTTGAATGATAAACTAGGAGGTGCCTGCCACAGAGTGCTGCTGTTAGAAACAAACACCTACAGCCCTGGGATGGAGGAACAATTTACAGATCACTCTCCTCCAGGATCCCACAAACATTCACTAAGTGCCTAAAAAAAAAAAAAAAAGTGCCTATTCTGTGTAAAACCCCTGGTGGAAAAGATCTGCCTCCCAGGAGTTATTATCTGTTCTTATCTAGTCGAAAGAGCCAGGAAAGGTACGAAACAGGACAGACTAAGCTTCGTGAGAGAGGTGTAAGTACTCTGGGATTTGGGAGCTTCAGGAGAGGTCTCAACTAGTCTCTACTGGAGGACTTCACATTTGAAGTGGGCTAGAGGGATGAACACATGTGATGTAAGAACACGGACACGCAGAAAATCAACACTACACGTACACATTTGGGCCTTGGTGCCTGGAAACGCTGCAGTCACTTTTACTAGCCCACTAGTATTGAGCAGTAGGTTCTGTGAGAAGGGAACTATCTTTCGTCCAAGCTCTGGACAGTCCTTATCCAAATGTTCGGGAACAAGGTACACACACAAAAGCACCTCTTTCCGAAACGAAAGGCCCAGGGGCTCCGAGAGAAGTGTGCGATCCCTCGCGACCGATGCACACAATGGGGGCCGCTTTCCGGAGCTCGCCACCGCCCGTCTCTCCCCGCCCCCTCTCCCGGCCCCGCTCCGTCGGGGTCCGGCTGCTCCGGGCTCCTTCGCCCCTCCCCTGCAGCCCCGGGGCGCAGCCACAGCCCGGCCGGGCGCCCCCTCCCCGCGAGCTTCGCCTCCTTCCCGGGTGAGCCAGAAAACCCGGAGCGAGCCACTCCGGCCCGGCGGCGCATGCTCAGTAGCCAGCAGGTTCAGTTCGCAAGTAGGAAGCTCCAGCGCTACACCGGCGTCGGCGGCGGCCGCGGCGGCACCTCAGGCGGCCGGATTCCCCGCACCGACCTCGGGCCCTTCCCCTTCCCCGCGAGACCCCGGCCCCGCTCCGCCCCGCGCGGAGCTTCGCGCGTTTCGGGGTCCCTGCTGCGCGGAGCGAGCGCCGCTCCCCGAGCGCCCCTCCACACGCCCTCCCCCCGCCGCCAGCTCCGCCGCGGGGCCAGGCCGGGCCCGGGAGCGCAGCCCCGGCGGACGGGCGCGCGGCGGCCGCAGCGGAGGGCAGCCCGGGGCGGCGCCGGCGGGCCGAGGAGAGGTGGGGGCCCGGCCCCGGGGCGGTGGTGCGGGATGCCGCCGCCGCCGCCTCCGGGCTGCGTTCGCTCTTGGCGGCTGGTGCCCCTGTCGGGTGGGTGGCCGGGCGCGGGCCTCGCCCCCCAGGCCCCTCGCCAGGGCTAGCCCGGCAGCGCGGCGCCCCGAGGGGGCCGGGCCGTCCGGCGGGGCCGCGGCCCTGCTCAGCGCAGCGAGCTCGCCCTCTCGCGGCTCCTCGGCCCGGCCTCCGCCGCCCCCTCCCCGCCCAGAGGCGCCCCGGGGGCACCATGCAGGCGCAGCAGCTGCCGTACGAGTTTTTCAGCGAAGAGAACGCGCCCAAGTGGCGGGGGCTGCTGGTGCCAGCGCTGAAGAAGGTGAGGAGCGCGCGGGACCCCGCTTCCCGACTGCAGCCCCGGCGAGGGCGCCGGGGCCGGCCAAGGGCTGGGGAGGCGGGGCGCGCAGGGCCGTCTTTCTTCCCGGCCTCACCGAAGGGACGGCACGCTGAGAGCTTCCCCACATTGGGCTGGCTCTCGGTGTTGACATTACCCGGGCTGTGGGAAGGCCGCAGGGAGCCAGGGAGAGTTGTCCGAATAATCCAACCACTGAGCGAGGAATGCCCTGCCCCTTGATTCGGAGACACCAGTTGGAGGAGCCCGGGTTTTTAGTGGAGGTCAAAGCAGGCCACTTTTCCGCCTTCGTTTTACCAGGAGCTGCTGTCAGCCTCCGTTGTAGGCGTCCAGCCTGCTCATTTTAGTGGGCTCGAAGAGTGCTCTGGCCAGAACGCTTGCCCTAAGTAATTGCAGAGCTCTCCTGCCAGTAGCAAGAGAAACACGGCTTGCTCTGCTCGACCTCAGTAATCACTCCCCATTCCTCCAGATTCCTCCACTCTTCCGAGTAACAGGGGTGGGTGCAGATGCCATTATTTTAAGGGTTTTGGTTGTTGTTGTTTTCTGAGAGCCTGAAAATCTGAATCTGTCGTTTGGTTTGTTGATTACAAACCTTTTTAACCTTTATATGTTTCTTCAGGTTTGCCACATTGTTATCTCAGGTTCTACACCGTGTTCTGTGCTTTTTAAATGTTTCAGTATAATTAGGAAATGTTGCTACATTGTAGTAGCTTCGAAAAGCAACGTTGTGACTTAATATACACCTCAGAACATCAGAGACTGATGTGTTGAATGACTTTAAAAACAACTACCAGAGTATTTTTTTGTTTTCTTCTTTTCTCTTACCTTTTCTGTAAGTATAGAGATCGCTTTACTCTTCTTGAATCCCGGTTTCTTGTTGCTCAAAGAATGTTTCATGTTATCTTGTTAAAATATATTTTAACAATTGAGATTATCGTGTACTTTTTGTGCAAAATATTTATACTTTTGAAAAATGTTTCTTAAAAGGTGTCTGTTATTTGTCAAAGGCCGGCAACTTTTACTTTCCCTTTTGCCTTGTTCTTCCCCTCCCCCTCTTTGGTTTTTACTGTGGAAACTAGTTAGTTAGCAGAATATCCTCAAAATTTCAGGTTTAAGTTACTGTCTTTTTTTCTCAACAATTTTACAAATACTGTTGACATGTTGTTTTTTAAGAAAACCAGAGAGACAACGTATGGCTTATATACCTTATTCCTCCTTAGAAATCCCATCAGGCTTTCCATCTGTTTGCTTTTGCTTTATTTGCAGGCTTGGCTTTTTAGCTTGTAATAGATGGGGGGGGGGCGTGGTGGTAGGAGGTCTCTGTGATGCTAGAAGCAGGTATTCTGACAGGGAGGTAGACAAATTGCTTGAAAACATAAAAAGAACTCAAACATTATCAGTTTGGGGCCATTTTGCTCAGAATCAGTTAACTCCTAATTTGAGGTAACTGCCACGATAACCTATCAGTTAAGGGTCCTGTGAAGTAGGGGGAAGAGTGGTGTAGGAGTTGGCAGAGCTGGTCTAACTCTGCCATGCTGGTGGCCATTGCTGAATTCTGTCCATGGAAGCATTTTGTTGGCTGGCACAATATTGTTTTGTTATTTTTAAATGTAATTTGCTGCCAGCATTTAAAAATGGGAGATATTATGTGAAATTTGAATTTTCAACATTTCTTGAAGAATAGGAAGATCTTTTTGTATTGAACTGACATTCAGGTAAGGCTGGAGCTGAGTAAATGGCTGATCCCTTTGAGCAAGGCATGTATCTCCAGTTTACCACAATCCCCACTGGTCAACTTTGCTTATTTACTGAAACCAGCATTCGCTTTAAGCAGAGAGATGACTATCTGATGGCAGTAGAAGTGATGGTGAGGAGGCAAAGGCGAAAGCGTACACATCAACCTGATATGTAATGTTCTTCCAATCCTCGTTCGTATACTCATTATTGATTCTAAGCCACCTAAGATTGAAAATATATTTCATATCTGGATATGCTCTTGGGAGCTGAACACCTGAATTTTCACCTGCCTGCTGAACATTTCACCTGGGTATCTCCACATCTTGAACTCTTCCATCAGACTTATTGAACTGTTTGTGTCCAACTGTTGTGTTCTCTTACCCGAGGCTGTTTATACTTGCTGTTTCCTTCACCTGGGCCGCCCTTCTTTGCCTGGCCTAACTCTACCCCTTCGGAACTCATTCTCCATGTCAGAGTTTTTCTTGAATCTTCAGGGATGAATTGGATAGTCCTCCTTTGTTTTCTTTTAGCACTCCAGGCTAGTACTTAACAGTGAATTTTAAGTTCTTATTTACTTGTCTAAGGAGCTCTAGTGGTGCAAAGGTTCTGCCACTAAACAACAGATTGGCAACTTCATGGTAGAAAGGCTTGGTGATCTACTTCCCTTAAGATTACAGCCTAGAAAACCCTGTGGGGCAGTTGGCGGTCACTGTGAGTCAATCATCTCGCTGGGCACCTAACAACATTTATTTATCCCCCACCTTCACTACTAGATTGGATGCTCCTTGAGAACACAGATGATGTCTTACTTTCATTTTGTCTCCCATGAATATTCAGACACCTCGTAGGCACTCGTATTATTTGAATGAATGGGTGTGGGAATACGTATATTTCTTTCAAGTCCCTTAAACACAGTATTTCCCAAACTAAAACCATCAACTCTCTTCCTTCCACCTAACATTTTCTAGTATTTCTTCTTGATTTATGAAGTCCCTGGGTGGCACAACTGGTTAAGCGCTTGGCTACTAACTTAAAGGTTGGTAGTTCGAATCCACCCACAGGCACCTTGGAAGAAAGGCCAGGCAATCTACTTTTGAAAGTACACAGCCACTGAAAACCCTAGGCAGCGCAGTTCTACTCTGACACACGTGGGGTTGCCATGAGTTAGGATCAGTTCGATAGAAACTGATTTAATGGCCTTATTATTTTATTTGACTGGCTCAAAACTTTGCAATCATCTCTGATATCTGTCTTGGCATTATTGTCCACAACCAGGCAAAACTTAGATTTGTTGCCCCTTGACGTGTTCTTGGAAGCTATTCCTTCCTACTCCGGTTGCTTTAATTGAGTTCCCTTTCCCAAGCTACTGCAATAGCCTCTTAAGTGAGTTCACCGTCCCCTCCCACGTCTCCTTTGTGTATTTTGCAAATTTCACAAGTTAAAGTACACTTCTGAACATGTCATGCCCTTGTTCAGAATAGTTGATGTCTTCTTAAGGGCCTGGAATGAAGTATGCAGTCTCTAGCGTGGAGCTGATAGTGATCATTGATCTAGTTTTTCTAACTAAATTGCTTATCATAATCATTCATATTCTTATGCTTTAGCCAGACTAAACTGACTACTTCTTTCCTGAATATGCCCAGAACATCCTACTGCATGACCCTCAACACTAAGGATAAAAAGACAAAAGACATATTCTAGAAATGCCTGAATTAGAACATGATGGGGAGTGTCAGAGGATGAGCCTGGTCTCGGGTAACTGTTTTATAGAGAATTTTTTTGTATGATAAGCTAAGGAATTTGAATTTTACCTTGGGAGGAGAAGCCATTGAGGATTTGTGAACAGATTAACATCAGATATGAATTTTAGACAGTTCACTTTGACCATAGGATGGAAAATGGATTGGAGAAGAATGTGGACCTGAAGTAAGGAGAAAAGTTAGGAGGCTAGTTTAATAGTTCAGCCAAGAGACGACATGTATTCGAACTAAGGATCCATTTGGATGGAATTGTGGGAATAGATTTTATTTGAGAGATGTTTAAAGGGCACAATTGACATACAGTGATTAAAGCTCTCGGCTGCTAACTGAAAGGTTGGTGGTCTGAGCTCACCAGCTGCTCTGTGGGATACAGATGTAGCAATCTGCCTGCATAAAGATTTATATCCTTGGAAACCCTATGGGGCAGCTCTACTCTTTCCTATGGTTTGCTGTGAGTCAGAATTGACTCTCTGGCAACGGGTTTAGTTTGGCTTTTTAGTAACTCACTGAGTGATTTGGGAGAGTGGTGAGGGAGCAGGAAGAGTCTCCAAGTTTCTGGATTGAGTGTATTTAATCTGGATAGAGAATGGAGGAGGAGAAGCAGTTGGAGAGATGAGTGGTATAATAAGGTGAGTTTTTAGACCTGCAGATTTCAAAGCCCTTTTGGGTTATCCAAGTGGACTTGTCCAACTTGCAAGTGGTGGTTGGTATCTGGGAAAGGAGAATTGGGACTCTTGGTGTGTAGGTAAAGCCATAAGAATAGATCCATACATGAGTTGGAATCGACTTGACGGCACTGGGTTGGGTTTTTTATATCCATATAAGGAAACTCTGGTGGTGTAGGGGTTAAGAGCTATGGCTGCTAAGCAAAAGGTTGGTAGTTGGAATCCAGCAGGTGCTCCTTGGAAACCTAATGGTTCTACTCTGTCCTGTAGGGTTGCTCTGAGTTGGAATCGACTTAGTGGCAGCAGGTTTTTATATTTTTATATCCATACAAAGGGGGCAGTGATTCAGTGGTAGAATTCTCGCCTTCCATGCTTGGCTCAATTCCTGGCCTATGAACCTTAAATGCAGCTGCCACCATCAGTCTGCTGTTGGAGGCTCGTGTGTTGGTATGATACTAAACAGGTTTCAGTAGAGCTTCCAGACTAAGACAGACTAGGAAGAAAGGCCTGGCAATCATCTACTTCCGAAAAATCAGCTAATGAAAATGATGGGGATCACAGTGGTCCAATCCCATTGTGCATGGGGTTGCCAAGAGTCAGGCTGATTCGGCACCTAACAGCAGTATCCATACAAGGACGTGAATGTTCACAGCAACTTTATTTCGGCCCAAACCTGAAACAACTGAAATGCCCATCAGCAGGTGAATTTCAAATTGTGGTGTAGCCATCCAATAGCATACCATTCAGCAATAAAAAAAGAATGAATTGTTGATATACATGACAACATGGATGGATTTCGAAATAATTATGCTATATGAAAGAAGCCAGGCCAAAAAAGAGTAGATGTTGTATAGTTGTTTACACAAAATTCTGGAAAATGGAAACTAAGCTATAGTGACAAAAAGCAGATCAGTGGTTGTCTTGGGTGGCTTTTATGTTAATTTATTTTGGTTATGCATATGGTTTCAGGATTGTATACGTATGCTAAAAGTCATCGGATTGTATCCTTTATTGTGTGTTGATTATACCTCAATAAAGCTGGTAAAAAAAAGAATAGATGAGGTCACCCACTGAAAATGATTACAGTATGACTGAAAGAGAACTGGAGAAGGTGGCAGACAGTACTGTTTAGGGGGAAGGCAAAGAAAGAGGAATGAGGAAAGGAGATTGAGACGGAAGAAGTCAGAAGGAAGGAGAAAACCGTTAGTGTCTGAGAAGCTGAATGAAGGATATTCAAGAAAAGAGTTAACTACGTCAGGCTACAGAAAAGTCAAATAAGGTGCTTGAAAGCGTTAGATTTGCCAGCTAAAAGGTCACTTATGTTAGAGCAGTTTCAGTGTGAGGGTAGAACGTGGACTAGCCTGGGAAGAATCAGAATAGCAAGGACAGATAATTTTTTCCCCTCGAGACTCTTTTTTTTTCAAGAAGCTTAGTGATGAAGGGAAAGAGATACTGCTGTGGCAAGAAGGGGATTCAAGGTTGGAGAAGACTTTTTATTCTTTGAAGGTGGCAGAAGTATATATTTTAGAACTTGTGAGGAACGGCCTGGCAGAGAATGCTGGACAAGGAGGAGATGAGCTCAGGATCACAGGCAACGGGATTTGCCTTGAACTATTCTGTCAAGTACTATTTTGAGTGCTTCACATGTGTTTTGATTTAATTCTCACAAGATAGTATTATTGCTTCCATTTTATGGGAGAGAAGACTGAGGTTTGGAAAGGTTAAGAAATTTGTCCATGTAATTTGGTTACAGAGTCTGTATTTTTAAACACTACTGCGTACTGGGTTAGGGTCAGTTATGAGTCAGAATCAATTTGACAGCAACGGGTTTGGTTTTTCGGTATGTTATGCTACATCCAGCAGGGGAGATGACATCCTTCTTCTGAGATAGAAGGGAAGGAAATAAAGATGTGTTTGTATGTTGGGGCGGGAGAAGGGTGTGGCAATCTGCTTCCATAAAGATTTCAGCCTTGGAAACCCGATGGTGCAATTCTTTTCTGTCCTGTAAGGTCGCTATTAGTTGGCATTGACTCAGTGGCAGTGGGTTTGGGTTTTTTGGTTGTATGCTGGGGAGTAGGACTTCATACCAGGTAGCCTCTGTTTTCATGATTAAATGGAAGGCAAAATGCTTTACATAGAGTGAGAAGGGAGAAATCAGTCAGGAATTTAAGATGAGTGATGAAGTTTTGGAGTAGCTGCTCTGGCGTGTGCAGAAGGAGCCCCCAGTGACCTAGAAAGGAATTGCTGAGCTATGCTGAGTGTGGAGACCACACATTTGGAGTAGCATTCATTGGTCTGGTGGTCGTGGGGTTTTTCTCCAGCAACACTTACCAATTCAGGTGACGGGCTAAAGAAGATGGTTGGTTGTAGGTGGCTGCAGTAGAGACAGAGAGTAGGGGTATTTTAGTTGATTGGGTGGAAGTAAAGTTACAAGGGAGGTGATGGACTGAAAGAAAAATGAGGGCTCTATGGATTAGAATCTTGACGAGTTGAAAGAGGAGGGCAGTGGGAGCAGATACCAAAAAAAAAAAAAAAAACCACACTCGTTGCCTACAAGTTGATTCTGACTCATAGCTACCTTATAGGACAGAGTAGAGCTCCCCCATAGGGTTTCCAAGGAGCGGTGGTGGGTTAGAACTGCTGACCCGTTTTTTGGTTAGCAGCCGAACTCTTAACTACTGTGCCACCAGGGCTCCCGTGGGAGCATATAGGGGATTACAATTAGAGATGGTGATACTTTCTTTTAATTTTGGAGTTTTAAGATTCCAGAGATGAAGGAAATGAGAGTTAGGAGCTCTGAAGTTAGTATACTGAATGATGGGTTGCAGACATGGATGATGAAGTCCATGAGAATTGTAGTGAAGAAGACAACTGTAATCCAGGAGAGGCAGGGAGGTCCATAAATAACAATAATGAGGACGCTTTAGCCAAATAATAATAAAAGTGATAACTGTTCCCTACCCCATAAGGTATTATTTATTATAACTATAGATGGAATAGGAAAAAATTTTGCATTTCATTTTAGGATTATTTTGTGATCAGGTTTCCCCTCCAATATTTCATAATGAAAATTTCAAATATACAGAAAAATTGAAAGAATACAGTGAACATTCATACTGGTCAAATAGATTCTAAATTAACATTTTACCTGTTTATTATATACGTATCCACCCCTTCACCAATCCATCATATGGTTTGATGCATTTCAAGGTTGCAGAGTAGTACACCACACCCATAAACACTTCAGCACGCATATCATTAATTAAAGTTCAAGATTTGTTTATAGTGAATTAAATTTACATACAATAGAATACACAAGTGTTTAGTGTACCATTTAATGAATTTTGACAAATGCATACACCTGTGTATCCCAAACCTCTATGAAGACATAGAACATTACCTTCACCCCTGAAATTTCCGTCATGTGCCTTCTCATTCTCTACCCCCACCTCCCATAGGCAACCTCTGTTCTGATCTTTTACCCCACCGTAGATTAATTTTATTTGTTCTAAAACATTATGTAAGTTGAATCATATGGTATACATCCTTTTGTTAAGGCATTTGAGGTTGTATAGATCAAGAATTCATTCCTTTTTTCCATCATATGAATATGTCACAGATTATTCTCCTGTGAATGGATATCTGGGCTGTTTCCATTTTGGGGCTGTTATGAATAGAGCTGCCGTTAATGTTTCTGTGCAAGTCTTCTTGTAGACATATGTTTTCATTTTTCTTGAGTAAGTACCAGGACACATGGCTCATAGGGCAGATGTCTGTTTAGTTTTTTAAAGAAACTGATGATCTTTTTCTGAAGTAGTTATACCATCTTACATTCCTATCAGCAATGTGTGAGACTTCCAGTTGCTTCATATCTTTGCCAACATTTGACGTTATCAGTCTTCAATTTTAGTTTTTCTGGTGGATGTGTAGTGGCAATTCATTGCGGTTTTAATTTATATTACCCAATGTTCTTACTGGCCGTTCATGTAACTTTCTTTGGTCAGTGTCTGCCCAAATCCTTGGCCTATTTAAAAAATTGGATTATTTTTCTTTTTAGTATTGAGCTGTAGGAGCTCTTTGTATATCCAGGTAACTTTATATATCCTTTGTCAGACATACGTTTTGTGAATATTTTATGCTAGCCAGTGGCTTGCCTATTCATTTTCTTAAGAAATTTTTTCACCTGCCTTTTTAATTGTGGTAAGTCTATATACAACAAAACATTTGTAATTTCAACATTTTTCATATGTACAATTCAGTGACATTAATTACACTCATCATATTGTGCAATCATCACCACTATCTGTTTCCGTATTTTCCACCACCGTTGACGGAAGGTCAGTGCTCCCTAAGCAATGACTCCCTCTTTCCTACTCCCTCACCCCTGGTAACCACTTATAAGCTTTGGCCTCTGTAAAACCAAAACCAAGCTCACTGCCATTGAGTTGATTTGGACTCAAAGCAGCCCTGTAGGTAGAACTGTCCCATAGGGTTTCCAAGGCTGTAATCTTTATGGAAGTAGACTGCCACATCTTTCTCCCATGGAGTGGCTGGTGGGTTTGAACTGCCGATCTTTCAGTTAGCAGTCTACATTTGCTTAGTCTACACATTTCCTGTAAGTGGAATCATAGAGTATTTATCCTTTTGTGATGGACATATTTCACTCAATATCTCAATATAGTGTTTCCAGGATTCATCCATGTTGTAGCATGTATCAGGACTTAGTTTCTCTTCATGGCTGAATAGCTTTCCATTGCATGTATGTACCATATTTTGTTTATGCACTCATCTGCTGATGGACCTTTAGTTTTTTTCCACCTTTTGGGTATTGTGAGTAGTACTGCAGTGAACACGGGTATACAAGTATCTGTTTGCATTCCTGCTGTCAATTTTTTGGGATGTACCTAGGAGTGGAATTACTGGATTATGTGGTAACTCTACATTTAATTTTTTAATTTTTTGAGCAACTGCCCAACTGTTTTCCACAGCCAATGTACTGCTTTACAGCCCACCAGCAGTGGATGAGATTTCCAGTTTCTTCATATCCTTGCTAATACCTGTTGTTTTAATTTTTTTTTTTTTTTTTAAATCATACCCATCTCAGTGGGGGTGAAGTAATATCTCATTGTAGTTTTGATTTGCATTTCTGTAATGACTAATGATGTTGAGCATCTTTTCATGTGTTTCTTGGCCATTCGTGTTTCTTGTTTGTGAGATGGCATATTCAGGCGCTTTGCCTATTTTTTGATTGGATTGTTTGTCTCGTTGTTGTTAAGTTGTAGGAGTTCTGTATATATTCTAGATATTGAACCCTCATCAGGTATATGGTTCCTGAAAAATTTCTCCCGGTCTATAGGTTGTCTCTTTACTTTGTTGATAAAGTCCTTTGGACAAAGTTTTTAATTTTGATAAAGTTCCATTTATCTATTTTGTCTTTTGTTGCTTGTGCTTTCAGTGACATATCTGAATCCATTGTTAGAAAACTAGGTCTGGAACCATTACCCCTATGTTTTCTCCTAAGAGTTTTCTATGGTTTTAGTTTATATTTAGGTTCTTGATTCATTTTGAGTTAATTTTCATAAATGATGTGAGGTATGCATCCAGGTTCATTCTTTTGCATGTGGAAACCCAGTTGCCCTAGCCCCATTTATTCTTTCCCCCCTAAGGATTTTTTTTGTTGAACAGAGTTCTTAACATTGTGGTAAAACGAGTTACTTAATATGGCCCTTTTAGCCAGGCATGGTCTTGTAACTCCCACAATGATTGGGTGAGACTATGCAAATAAGGTCTTTGTGGCCCAACAAAAGGATTGGACAGGCTGTTAATACAAACAAGGTACATGGAACCCTTGTGGGGGTGGGACCAGGCAAATAAGGTATATGGAACCCTTTTAGGAGATTGGTCAATTTGCCATTTTGCTAGTTTTAAAAAGAGCCAATCCCAGAACAAGAGAGGGGGAACCGCACTACAACCAAGAAGAGCCAGGAGTAGAGCACGTCCTTTGGACCTGGGGTCCCTCCTCTGAGAGCCTCCTAGACTCGGGAGACAGAGAGCTGTGGCACTGGAGAAGGTATGAGGTGGTGAGAAGCAGCAGCAAGCGCAGCAAAGAAATGGCAGCAGCTGAGCCTGACTAATGCAAGATGGCTACGGTGGGCTTTCTGGCCCACGAGAGAGGAGCTGTAGTGAGCACGCTGACCCACAGAGTGAGAGAGCTGAGCACTTCCGGGGAGGAGGCTTGCTGGAGGAGTGGGATGCCTCTGGGTACTTGTTGGCAGAGCTAGGCTTGCCAGCCCACACAGAGTGAGAGAGCTGAGTGCCTTTGGGCAGGAGGCTTTCTGTGGGAGTAGGGTACTTCTGGGCACTTATCGTGGGAGCTGGAGAGCTTTGTAACACTTGGCTGAGCAGAGCAGAGGCCAGGGCCAAGAGGAGCGTGTTGTGAGGGGGCTAAGAGAAGCCTGTCCTGAGGGGGCTGAGAAGAGCCTGTCCTCAGGTGCCTCTGAGGAGCTCTGCATGGACAAGAGGAGCTGAGAGAGCTGTCCTGCACTGAAGAAGGGAGACTTTGCTCGTGTGCTTCCTGATCCTGACCTGAGCTATAGCCTGTTGGTCCTGATCTGAGCTGTAGCCTGTTGGTCCTGACCTGAGCTGTAGCCTCTTGGTCCTGATCTGAGCTGTAGCCTGTTGGTCCAGATCTGAGCTGTGGCCTGTTGGTCCTGATTCTGAGTTGTAATCCCTTAACCGTAAGTACTGTCCATGAGTTCTGTGTGGCCATTGTGATGAATTATCGAGCACAGAAGAGAAGTAGAGAGTGCTTTGGGAGGGACAGGCTCGTGTCAGAATTGGTAAAAAGTTGGAGAGAGGAGGTACATCTGACTTCCACCCCATAGGAATCTGCCTTGGGCTGATGTTGATCTTGATTCTCTCCTCCTCCTGCTTCTTGTGAAGTTAGAAAAGGACAGGTGCCACCATGCCATTTTTACAAACATTAACGGAGTTAAATTTATCAATTTTTATTCTCCTATGATTATTGCTTTCTCTAAGAACCCTTTGCCTGCTACCAAGCCATGAAGACATCTCCTAATGCTGTCTTCTAAAAGCTTTATGTTGTTTTTGTTATTTGCCGTTGAGTCAGTTCCAACTTAGAGTGACCCTATGCACAACATAACAAAACTGCCCCATCATGCATCATCCTTGTAATCGATGTTACACTTGAGCCCATTATTCCAGCCACTGTGTCAGTCCACCTCGTTGAGGGTCTTACTCTTTTCCTCTGACCTTGTACTTTACCAGGCATGATGTCCTTCTCCAGGGACTGATCCCTCCTGACAGCACATCCCAAGTATGTAAGACACAGTCTTGCCATCCTTGCTTCCAAGGAGCATTCTGGTTCTTCTTCTTCCAAGACAGATTTGTTTGTTCTTCTGGCAGTCCGTGGTATATTCACTATTCTTCACCAGCACCACAATTCAAAGGCATCAATTCTTCGGTCTTCCTTATTCATTGTCCAGCTTTCACATGCGTATGATGTGATTGAAAATACCATGGCTTGGGTCAGGGGCGCCTTAGTCTTCAAGGTGACATCTTTGCTTTTCAACACTTTGAAGAGCTTTGTTGCTGCAGATTTGCCCAGATAACAGGTTATTTCAGAACTATTTATTGAAGAGACTTTCCTCTCCCCATTGGATTGCATTGGAGCTTTTGTGAAAATGACCATATATGAGTTTATTTCTAGGCTCTCCATTTTATTTTATTCTAATTATCTTTATGATAGTACCACACTGTCTTGATTACTATAAATTTATAGTAAGTCTTGAAGTTGTTATTCAGTGCCATCGAGTTGATTGGGACTCATAGCGACCCCATGTGTCAGTAGAATTGCCCCATAGGGTTTTCTTGACTGTAATCTTTGCAAAAGCAGATTGCAGGTCTTTCTTGCAGTTGGGTGGTTCAAACTGCCAGTCTGTTATTTAGCTGGTGAGTGCTTAACTGTTATGCCCCCAGGGCTTCTGTCTTTAAGTTAAAAAAAAAAAAACCAAACCTAGTGCCTTCGAGTCGATTTCGACTCATAGCAACCCTATAGAACAGAGTAGAACTGCCCCATAGAGTTTCCAAGGAGTGCCTGCTGGATTCGAACTGCCGATGCTTTGGTTAGCAGCCATAGCACTTAACCACTACGCCACCCAGGGTCTTTAAGTTAGGTAGTGTAAATCCTCCGATTTTTTTTTCTCTTTTTTAAAATATTGTTTTAGTATTTCTAGATCTTTGTATTTCCATATAAACTTTTAATTAGCTTGTCAGTTTCTACAAAAACAATTGTTGAAATTTTGACTGTAATTCTGTTGAATCTATGTAGATCATTTTGGGGAGATTGACATCTTAATTGTTAAGTTTTGGACCCATGAACATGATATATCTTCCCATTTATTTAGACTTTTTAATTTCTCTCGGCTACAGTTTGTAGTTTTCAGTGTAGAAGACTTACATGTTGTTAAATTTAATCCTGAATATTTTGATTTTTTAATGTAAATTGTTTTTTTAAAGATTTGAATTTCATCTTCTACTTATTTGCTGCTAGTGTATAAACATACAGTTAATTTTTGTATATTGGCCTTCTATCCTATGACCTTGCTATTAGAATCTACAATTTTCTACATAATTATGTCATCTGCAGATAGAGACAATCTGATCTTTATGCCTTTTATTTCCTGTTCTTGCCTTGTTTTACTAGCTAGAACCTTCAGTGATGTTGAATCAAAGCACTGAGAGTGGTTATCTTTGCCTTGTTTCCAGACTTGGGGGAAAGCATTCATTACATCACCATTAAGTATGATGTTAGCTGTTAGTTTTTCACTGATGTCCTTTGTCAGATTGAGGATTCCCCTTCTATTTTTAGTTTTCTGAGAATTTTTTTCCCCTCTCATAAGTGGGTGTTGAATTTTGTCGGATGATTTTTCTGTATCTGTTAGAATGATCGTAAGAATTTTCTCTCTTACTGTGTTTATTAGGTGAATTACATTGATTGCTTTTTGAATATTAATGCAAACTTACATTCCTGGGATAAACCATGTCAGCTAGTATTTTCACTGAGTTCCTACTATATGCCAGTATTCTAGGTACTACGTTTGGTACTTTACATACTAAAGTTGGCTTCACTCTGACTTTTCAAGGTGGTAACACACTAGTTTTACAGCTGAGGAAATCTATCATCAAAGAGGCAAATTGCTCAAGATCTCGTAACTAATAAGGAGTAGAATTCTGATTTGAACCTAAGTATATCTGGCTTCAAAGACAACTCTTTCCCCTACACTGTGTTGCCTTCTTTGAGTAGGCAGTATAATACAGAACAGTGGTGTTCTAATTGCCCTGCACCATAGATTTCAAGGACAAAGTGCCTCAGAGAGAGAGGCTGAATGAAGAGGGTTCTGAAACCCCTTGCTTTAAACTTAGAAGCTCAGCCCTTTTACATGTTGAAGCTCTATCTAAATAGTATTTCACTTGAAAAAAAGATCATGCTGCATTCAAAAATTAAGAATTTTAAAGGCACTAGTTAGTAGAAAGAGATCATGGACCATAAAGAAAAAGGGCTAAAGGAGTAAGGTTCTTGGGATAGCAATGGGAGGCTAGGAGACTATCCTTTAGTGCTCATGTTTGAAAATGATGGAAGTGACATTTTAAATGGAAGTGCGAATTAGCCAGGTGAGGACAAGGAAGTACTGTGTTCCAAGGATTTGTAGTGGTTTGGAGGCCAAGAGGAGGAACTCAGCATTTGAGGAGTTCTGAGTGGCTGGAGTTTGGGGCCAGATCTTGTGAGCAATGGGAAGTCACTGAAGGGTTTTAAGCAGGGTATTGATGATAAAATATGAATTTTGAAGGATCACTATCTGGTCTGTGGAGCATGGATTAAACGAGAGCCAGAAATCCAGTTAGGAGACTTTTGCAGCGGTTCATGGACAGGATGGTGGTGGTTTTGACTAGGGCAGTGGTAGTGAGGATAGAGAAAAAGGGGATTATAGAGAGATTTAGAGGTATATTGGTAACTGAGTAGGTGGGGGTAATGAGAGAGAGTCCAGGCTAATTCCTAGGTTTCTGGTTGAGGGGGTCTAAGTGATGATAGTGATGAAAGAAGGAATACTGGGATAGGAAAGCATTTAGAGGTAAACTAAGAAATGATGAGTACTCTGGAGATGGAATGTGAGAGAATTGTGATAAGAGAGGGATTTGCGCTTTGGGGTAGCCAAGTATGGCAAGCATGAAAGGTGTCTTTGTTGGACTGTCCTTGATAATAATAGGCAGGTATGCAACTTGAAGGCTCTGATGATGTATTTCAAAGTACATTTCAAATGCCATCTCTACAGCGCCTTTCTACTACTCCTCGCCTATGTAGAATCAATATCTTCATTTCCTAAGTACCTGTCATGGATTGAATTGTGTCCCCCAGAAATATGTGTATCAATTTGGCTGGGCCATGATTCCCAGTATTGTGTGATTTTCTACCATTTTGTCATCTGTTTGGATTTCCCTGTGTGTTGTAAATCCTATCTCTATAATGATTAGTGGCAGTTGTACTGATGAGATCTACAAGATTAGATTGTGTTTTAAGCCAATCTCTTTTGAGGTATTAGGAGAGAAGTGAGCAGAGAGACATGGGACCTCATACCACCAAGAAAGCAGCACTAGGAGCACAGTGCATCCTTTGGACTGAGGTTCCTGCGCTGAGATGCTGCCAGACCAAGGGAAGATTGATGACAAGGACCTTCCTCCAGAACTGACACAGAGAGAAAGTCTTCCCCTGAATTTGGACTTGTAGCCTACTAGACTGTGAGAGAATAAATTTCTCTTTGTTAAAGCCATCCCTTGTGATATTTCTGTTACAGCAGCACTGGATGACTAGGACAGTACCTTATACCTGAATTGTAGCACTTACAACGGTGTGCCTTTTAAAATTTATTTGAATCTGTCTCTCCTCTTCTAGATTGGCAGTTGCTTGAAGGTAAGAATAGGGCCCTTTGTATTCCTAATAATGCTTAGCATATTTCTCATTTTTATAATAGGTGCTTAGCGTACATTTGTTGATTGCATATGGTTCCTGTCTGTCCTCTCAAGAATTTACTACTAATGAGTTAGGTGGGTCTTAGTTGAAATCTTTACTAGTCAAAAGACATTAAACTAAAAAACCTGTTGCCGTTGAGTTTATTCTGACTCATAGGGACCCTGTAGGACAGAGTAGAACTCCCACATATGGTTTCCGAGGAACAGCTGCTGGATTTGAACTGCCGGCCTTTTGGTTAGCAGCTGAACACTTAATCACTGTGCCACCAGGGCTCCAAAAAGCATTAGAATTGTCATATTCAGTTTATTCTATTTTAGTAAATAGAGTAGTGAATATTTTAGAAATAGTTCATTTAAAATGGTTAGAATTTTTAAAAACATGAGGCTTCAAGGGCAGCCTTAGTTGTGTAAAGCCAGGTCCTCTGAAAATCAAATGGCAGGATGGGCCTAAGCATGCAGGAAATTTATTAGGGGAAATGCTGCTGAGGGAAAATGCTGCTGAGACAGAGGAGGCTGGGAGGGTCCTCAGACCATAATGTAAGTCTGACTCCAAGTAAAGGAGAAAGGTAAGGAAGGAAGGAAGTTTGGATTAAAGTGTTTTAGACTGCAGTGCAGTTCTAAGAAAATTTTGCTATGGCCGTCAGGAAGTCCTCGAGTGAAAATTGCCCATCACAGGAATTCTGTGTCTTCCAGGAATAGGCCTGCCTTAGTTTGCCTGCCACACTCAGTCATTGACTCAGTCATTGACTGAGCAGCCATTGAGAAGCATGGCCTCAGCTCAAACACAGTGATGGATTTCAGACTGCAGCAGCTGGGGTCCTCAGTCAATTATGCTCCCTGTGGCTGGAGATCTGAGAGGCTTATTCTGTGGCTAGCCAGGGTCATCTATGTGGCTATGAATTGCCTGATTTGGGATAATTGAATTATAACCTTCCCCCACGTAAAGTGGGTAATTTGTTCCTGAAAAAAACAAAACCCTTATGCTTTAAAAAAGGTGTCTTAGGGTGAATTCTTGAAAGTTGAAAACTTAACTACCATTGAAATTAATGGCACACAGTTGCTTCAGTAGTTATCAAATAAAGTTTGTATTTTGTATACAATGTATAATTTAAAACTTCAGTGCATAAAAATATGAACAGAACCATAAGACAAAACAATGCAAAAGATACCCAGATTATTACTATATAAACTAGTGAACCAGAGCACTTCAGACAAACCAGCGTAAGTAGCACCCTAAGTAGGCCAGCGGTACACGCCTTGTTGATGACTTCTTGTTGGCTTTCCTTAGGCTGGGCTGTCTGAGAGGCAGGCAGAGAACATCAGGCTTAGAAAATGCTGAGACTCAGTAAACTGAGGCATTAAATGAAATTCCTCATGAAGTCAAATTCTGATAACCCTCCATTGGAGTTGAGTGTGGAGGTATATATGAGAGAAAAGAAGTGACCTGAAGTCTTGGTTTTATGGACCCTGAATTGCTCAGACATTGTTTTTTTAAAAAAAAAAAAAGTTTTTAAAATAGATATTTTTAAATTATAATAGAAAGGTGATTTTGGGAAAGAGACTCTAATGCTGCTTTCATGCTCATCTTTATGAATTTGGTTTTATTCACTAGATTTGTTGAGCGCTCATTCCGTGGTGAGCATTATGGATGTACAGTTAGAAAATAAAATGTAAGTGATGCTTTATGAAACTTATCTGGTGATAAAAACAAAACAACCTGTAGTCAACCCACGAGTGTTAAAACATCACAATTGTAAATGGAGCCACTCCTAGTATAGAAAGTAGTTTGGTTCAGGGCTAAAAAGAAGTCAAGTAATTAGACAAATACTAAGTTAAAAAAAAGGAAACCAAACGGAATTTTAGTTAACACAGACTTTTTTTATAAAAAGTAGCTGACTTGCTGACAACTAACAACAATTTAAATTCCGGTTATTCTTTTATAATTCCTGAAGCAAGCTTTTCTTCTTCTGTATAGGCAAGTCCCAGTTTCTAGTTTACTTATAATCTAAACCGTTTACAAGTAAGCAGATTTCCGTATATGGCCCAATAATTTGTAACAGAATGTACTTATCGATAATTACATTCTCAGCTGTAATTTGTTTAAAGACAGTGGTAGGACTCTGATTTCTGGCATATATTTAATAACTTTTCTATGTGTTATAAAACTTTACATCACATTACTTTAAAACCACGATAACCAGGTACTGCCATCGGGGGGATCCTGACTCATGGAAACCTCGTGTGTGTCAGAGCAGAACAGTATGCCGTAGGGTTTTTAATGGGTGGATTTTTCAAAGTAGATCACCAGGCCTTTCATCTGAGGTGCCTCTGGGTGGCCTGGAACCTCTAACGTCTGGGTAACAGTCAAGCATGTTAACTGTTTGCACCATTTGGGGAACCCTGAAATCATGATTTAAAAAAACCCGAGTCAGTTGCTGTCAAGTTGATTCTAACTCACAGCGACCTTATATAGGACAGAGTAGAACTGCCCCATACGGTTGTGAAGGCTGTAAATCTTTACTGAAGCAGACTGCCACATCATTCTGTAAAACAGCGGGTGGATTTGAACCATCGCCTTTTTGATTAGCGGCCAAATGTTTAATCATTATGCTACCAGGGCCGCTTACCATCTTTAACGTAGGGAACAAAAAGTTTGTTGCTATGATTTCAGAGTCCACATTGCAACTAACCTTTAAGAAACTACCACTTGTGGATTTTGGTATAGTATGAAAAAAGAATATTCGTAACAACTAAAAAGGCTGTTAAAATATCCCTACTCTTTATAACTACCAAGGAGCCCTGATGGCTCGGCGGTTAAGCACTTGGCTGCTAACCAAAAGGTCGGCGGTTTGAACCCATCAGCTGCTCCATGGGAGAAAGATGTGGCAGTCTGCTTCCGTAAGGATTTACAGCCTTGGAAACCCTAGAGGGCAGTTCTGCTCTGTCCTGTAGGGTTGCTAAGACAGAACAGCAGTAGATGAAAACCCTTGTAAAAGAGACTCTGAAGACTTTCTTGTTGGCTTTCCATCGCACTCAGAGTCAAGCCCTAAGTCCTTAAAGTGACCTGGCCCCCTACTGTCTCTGATCACTCACTGTTGACTTTTCTGTTGTTTCTCTAGACATCCTCCTGCCTCTGGGCTGTTCCCTCTGGCTTCTTAACAAATAAATTAGATATTGAGTTAAATGGCCTTAATTTCATAAAATCTTACCAGCAGAACATATTTCTGTTTTTGGATGGTAAATAGAAATCCCTGAATAGAACCGCTTATACTTGGCACTGACGTTACACTCAGAAACACTTACTCACCACATTGGTGTCAGACTCTGACCCTGTCCTGTCTTGGTAGAAGTGAAAGTGGCACCAAGTCATTTGGATTGCCCATACTTTGCTCTTGCTATTTTTGTTCTTAGGGGCTCTAGAGTTGGCTCGGACTCATAGCAACCTTATGTATAACAATGAAATGTTGCCCGATCCTGCACCATCCTTAAAATTGTTGTTATGTTTGAGCCTGTTGTTGCAGCCATGGTGTCATTCCATCTCATTGAGGGCCTTCCTCTTTTTCACTGACCCTCTGCTTTACCAAGCATGATGTCATTCTCCAGGGATTGGTCCCTTCTGATAACATGTCCAAAGTGAGCAAGGTGAAGCCTTGCCATCCTTGCTTCTAAGGAGCATTCTGGCTGTACTTCTTCCAAGACAGATTTGTTCTTCTGGCTGTCCATGGAATAATATAGAGTATACAGATGTGCCTCCCCATTGCAATAACATTACAAATTGTCTTTACAACTGTAGCTTACTAAGAGCTAACTGCATAGGTGATCAGGTATTTTGGGAAAATATATAGAGTATCATTATTTTATATGTCAGGCAGATTGGATTTAAATGTAGGTGATTGGCCTGGTGGTGTAGTGGTTAAGAGCTATGGCTGCTAACCAAAAGATCCGCAGTTCAAATCCACCAGGCGCTCCTTGGAAACTCTGCGGCAGTTCTGCGCTGTCCTGTAGGGTCACTATGAGTCAGAATCAACTCGACGGCAACAGGTTTCATTTTTGGTTTTCTGGTAAATGATTGAAACAATTAACATTCAGCATTTTTCTTCAAAAGTACATTTTTATTGCTAATTACAATTAATATCCTTTATTTAAAAGCTGTAAACTACACATCTTAAGAAAGTTACATTTTCAGATTATTTTTTATGTCTCATTAAATTTACCAATTTATTGACCACTAGGTGAGGGATACAGTGGTTAAAAAATGCATTGCATCTCCTGCTTTTCAAGGAGGTTACGGAATTGTTACAGTATTGTGTTGTGTGATTAGGAGCTCCAAGTAGACAAAGGCAGATTCTTGTTAAATCTCTGGGAAAAGGCTTAGCTCTGTTTTAAAGGTTAAAGATGGACATTTTAGAATTTTTCCCCATTATATGTTTTTTTTTTTTTTTATGTTAGGAAACCCTGGTGGTGCAGTGATTAAGAGTTCAGCTGCTACCAAAATGTCAGCAGTTCGAATCCACCAGACTTCTTGGAAACCCTGTGGGACAGTTCTGCTCTGACCTATATAGGGTGGCTATGAGTTGGAATCAACTTCATGGCAATGGGTTTGATTTTGTTTTGGTTATGCGTTAGAATTTCAAAAGATCCAGAAATATGTAATTATATAACTTTATGTGTCTGGATATATTTATTTACCTAATACTTTAAAAATGAAATTATTATAAGGAAATAATTACCAGTACACCATGATTAGAAATTTTAGCTAATGTACTTAAAACCCTACAAAAGTCAGATGACAGCATGAGGAATCTGCCTTCCTTTTTCAGTTTATTTGAAAAAGACAAACCTTTCTCTTTTTGTTTCTCCGTTTAGATTAACATGTCACTTAGGGTTCTTGGTTGCAAATAAAAGGAACTGGTTATAAAAGGGATTTGTTGGAAGATGTTGCTCAGAGGATCTTAGAGGGGAAGGGTAGCCCTGGTACAGAAACTGGCAGAAGCTGATGGAGCTCTGTCCAGGGTGTCATGGTTCACAGCAGCAGGTATCTAGGTGGGAAAGGCCTGCTGGATTCTTGCTGCTGTGACTGGCCTCCAGCATTTGGTCGTCTCTCAGGTTTTGGGGAGAGGACTGTACCCATCTTCTGGCTATGCTAGAACTGGAAGAGAGAGAGTCCATCCTGTTGGCTTCTAGGGTGGGAGGTGGTCATCAGAAATTCCTTTTCTACCACGTTTGCCCAGAGGTGGAGAGGTCGGTCATTCCTCAAAAAAAAACTCAGGTCCTGTTAGGATCGAGCCTGGGAATGACAGATACGCACTACGGTTAGTTAAAGAGAGGAGAGCTATCTATGTAAGCCGACAGAAGGAACAAAACTTTGGTTAAAACTGGATTGCTGCCTCAGTTAAAGAAAAAAGATGGCAACTAAAAACCCAGCACTTTTTGAATAGCAGTCAGTAAAAAAAACTGGATTGCTGCATTAGTAATTTCTGGAATTAATATACTTAGGTAACCACTTAATTGTAATATTCCTGAAAACCTCACTGTATGTGTGTTCCAGTTTATATTGAAGGGAAGTCAATTACCACTTTACTGACAGTGGCCTTACTTAAAAGTTTATGGGGAAATTCACATATATATAATAAAATCCTTTTAAGTTATAGCATATTTACATTTATTATTTAATTTTTGTTACAACATTATGATGTAGGTATTATCCCAAATGTAGAGAGTAAGGAAACTGAGTAGTTAAAACTTGTGTCCAGAGTCATGTAACTGCTAAATTAAAGAATCAAGTTTTTAATCCAAGTCTTAATTCACATATGTAAGAATTGCCTGCATATCCCTTTATTAACTATAAAATGGGGAACATAGTACCAATCTTACTAGGTTGTTTGAAGATTAGAGATAATGTATGAAAAGTTCCCTGTTGTTATTAACTGTTCACAAACCTTTAGTTAAGTCACAGTAGTTTTTAAAATGTATTTATTTTCTTTTAATAATTTTTATTGTGCCTTAAGTGACAGTTTACAAATCAAGTCAGTCTCTCACATAAAAAAATATATATACACCTTACTACATACTCCCAATTATTCTCCCCCCAATGAGGCAGCCTGCTCCCTCCTTCCAGTCTCTCTTTTCGTGACCATTTTGTCAGCTTCTAACCCCCTCTACCCTCTCAGACAGGAGATGCCAACATAGTCTCAAGTGTCCACCTGATGCAAGTAGCTCACTCCTCATCAGCATCTCTCTCCAGCCAACTGTCCAGTCCAATCCATGTCTGATGAGTTGGCTTCGGGAATGGTTCCTGTCCTGGGCCAACGGAAGGTCTGGGGGCCATGACAAAATGTATTTATTTTAGAAATTCTTTTTGTAGTAATTTGAGACCTTTGCATATGCTTTTCTAAGAGTTGTATTTTACAAAAGAATACAGCCTCATAGTTTCTGACTTTAGAGTTATAGCACTTTGATACTTAGAAGTAAATTGTTATTTTCATTTGAAACTTCAATTTGGGAATTCAAATGACGTGACATTTTTACTGAATGCCCAGTTTGAAGAGACTGTTCTTACAACTAATTAAAAGCTTCCAAGTGGATTTAGTTTTTTTTTTTTTAATTGTACTTTAGGTGAAAGTTTACAGCTCAAGTTAATATTTCATTCAAAAATGTATACACATATTGTTTTGTGACATTGCTTGCAATCCCCACAGTGTGACAGCTCGCTCTGCCTTTCCACCCCAGGTTTCATGTGCACATTCATTCAGTTGATGTCCCTGCCTGCCTTCTCATCTTGCTTTTGGACAGGAATTGCCCATTTGGTCTTGTATATTTGATTGAACTAAGAAGCACATTCCTCATGTGTTATTTTTTGTTTTATAGGCCTGTCTAATCTTTATGGGGCAGTTCTACTCCGTCCTATAGGGTCGCTATGAGTCGGAATCCACTTGAGGGCACTGGGTAATCTTTGTCTGAAGAGTAGACTTTGGGAATGGTTTCAGTTCTGGGTTAGCCGTAGCCTCAGAGGTTCCTCCAGTCTGTCAAACCTGTAAGTCTGGTCTTTTTTTTTTTGTCAATTTGAATTTTGTTCTATATTTTTCTCCCACTTTGTCTGGGACTCTGTTGTGATCGCTGTCAGAGTGGTAGATGGTGGTAGCTGGGTACCCTCTGGTTCTTCTGGTCTTAGGCTGGTGGAGTCTCTGGTTCATGTGGTCTTTCAGTCCTTTAGGCAAATATTTTCCTTGTGTCTTTGGTTTTCTTTGTTTTGCTTTGCTCTGGATAGAATGGAACCAATAGCTTATCTTAGGTGGCTGCTCACAAGCTTTTAAGACTCCAGACATTATTCATCAAAGTGGGATGTAGAACATTTTCATTATGAACTATGTTATGCCAGTTGACCTAGGTGTTCCCTGAGACTATGCTCCCTAGCCTCCAGCCCCAGCTACTTGGTCCCTCAAAGTGTTTGTATGTGTCTAGGAAATTTCTGTGCGTTTGCTTTGGTCAAGTTGTGCTGACTTTCCCTATATTGTGTGTTGTCCTTCCCTTCACCAGAGTTGACACTTGTCTACTGTCCAGTTAGTGATTTTCCCTCTCTCTCCCTACCCACCCCCATAACCATCAAAGGAACTGTGTAAAACTTTTCATGAGTTTTTATAATGGCCCTATACAGTATTTGTCCTTTTGTGACCGACTAAAAAAAAAAAAAAAAAATTTTTTTTTTTTTTTATTTCACTCAGCGTAGTTCTCTCCAGATTTATCCATACTGTGAGACGTTCTGTGGATTAATCATTGTTCTTTATCATTGTAGAGTATTCCATTGTGTATAGGTACCATAATTTGTTTATCCATTCATCCATTGGTGGGCATTTAGGTTGTTTCCATCTTTTTGCTGTTGTGAATAGTACTGCAGAGAACATGGGTGTGCATGTCTATTTGTGTGACAGCTCTTATTTCTTCAGGATGTATTGCTGGAGTGGGATTGCTGGATCATAAGGTATTCCTATTTCTAATTTTTTAAGGAAGTGCCATGTTGTTTTCCAAAGTGGTTGTACCATTTTACATTCCAACCAACAGTTCATAAGAGGTCCAGCCTCCCTGAAACCTCTCCAACAGTTGTTGTTTAGTGTTTTTTGGATTAGTGCGAGCATTGTCAGGGTGAGATGGTATCTCAGTGTAGTTTGATTTGCATTTCCCTGATGGCTAATGATCAAGAACATTTGCTCATGTGTGTATTAGCGACCTGGTTGTCTTCTTTGGTGAAGTGTCTGTTCATGTCCTTTACCCATTTTTTAACTGGATTATTTGTCTTTTTGTTGTCGAGGTGTTGCGGTATCTTGGAGATTTTAGAGATTAGACCCTTGCCGCCGGATATGTCGTAGCCAAAATTTTTTCCCCAGTCTGTAGGTTGTCTTTTAGTCTTTTGATGAGCATAAGTGTTTAATTTTTAGGAGCTACCGTTTATGTAGTTTCTCTTCTGGTTTTTGTGCATTGTTAGTTATGTGTGTGTTTCCTATCTGTGCTGTATATTAGGGCCTCTAGTGTTGTCTCTATTGTTTTAGATTTTATATTTAGGTTTCTGATCCATTTGGGTTAGTTTTTGTGTGTGGTGTAAGGTAAGGATCGTGTTTCATTTTTTTAGAGATGGATATCCAGTTATATCAGTACCATTTGTTAGAGATCCAAGTGGATTTAAATTTGTCTTGCTTTTAAAAAGATTTTATTTGAAATTTTTGAACTCTTTGTTGGAGGGCATATTTTGAATGATTTTTTTCCATTTGTTTCAAGTTTTAAATATGTCACCTATGTCTCTTGCCTCAAAAAGATCTGATTCCTGTGTGTAGTAAATAGACAAGGTGTTAAAATGTAAATATATGGACTTTTAGCTATTTTTAAAAGTTGGAATAAATTGTGAATGCATGTTGTAAAAGTACAAAGAAGGGACTATTGTAGGAGAATATATGTCAGGCCATAGTGAGGAGGAGTTATGAAATATTGGGGATTTAATTTTTACCTGAGGAAGTTTTTAGTGGGGTAAGGGACCCAGCTGCACTGTGAGGTCAGAGGGAAGGTATGCTTTAGATCAGTGATTCTCCACCAGGGTTGATTTTGCCTCCCAGGAGACATTTGGCAATATCTAGAGACATTTTTGGTAGTGATAACTAGGGGAAGGTGCTACTGGCATCTAGCGGATGGAGGCGAGGGATGCCGGTAGACATCTTTCAGTGCACAGAATAGCCCCCACAAAAAGGAATTATCCGAGTCAAGGTGTCGATAGCGCTAAGGATCAGAAACGCTGGGTTAGATCCAGGATACCCAAAAACCAAACCCACTGCTGTCGATTCTGACTCATAGCGACCGTATAGGTCAGAGTAGAACTGCCCCGTAGAGTTTCCAAGGAGCGCCTGGTGGATTCGAACTGCTGACCTTTTGGTTAGCAGCCGTAGCACTTAACCACTACGCCACCAGGGTTTTCAGATCCAGGATAGCTGGTTTAAAATGAAGACCTATGACTGGCAAAAAAGGAACCCTGGTGGTGCAGTGGTTAATCACTTGGTTGCTAACCAGAAGGTCATCAGTTGGATCCCACCAGCTGCTTTGAGAGTGAAAGATACGGCAGTCTGCTTCCACAGAGAGTGCAGCCTTGGAAACCTATGGGGCAGTTCCACTCTGTCAGACAGTCACTATGAGTTGGAATCGACAAGATGGCCGCAGGTGTGGCTGACAAAGTCAGAGAAAGGATTAAAAATGTTTCCTTTAAGATGGCTGTTAAAGTAATTTCAGATCCCACCCCTCCCATTTTCTTGTAAGTTAAGCTTCTGCATGGGTGCAGGGACTATATTAAAATATCTAATGACTAGCTGGAAACCCTGGTGGCATAGTGGTTAGGTTTTTTATAATGACTAAAAAAAAAAAAAAAAAATTTTTTTTTTTTTTTTTTAGTATTGCCACCTACCAGTCTGAACAGGCACCCGTATCTGTCAAGAGTTAACTCTTTAGTTAGCTGAGAGTGGGGAGAGTCCACGATTTCAGGCAAAGGGCCTGGATATCAGGGAGTATATCTGTTATTGGGGAGGGATGTTTGCAGTCTTTGGGCAACAGCTCAACATCAGACCTGGTAGTTCTCAGGCCAGCTCTGCAAAAGTACATTTAACCTTCATATAGTAGAAAAACCTCAATGTTTACAGTATGGAAAAATGGTAGAAAATGAAACTAATAATTAAAGCCTTAATAAGGATAATTTTTTCAAACTTATTGAGAGTATTCAAGAAAAAATAGATTTAATTGTAGAAGGATGTAGAGGTAGGTGATGTTTTATATTCAGGGAACTTTTGGCTACTTGCAAGGAGTTTTAGAGGTTAATGACAATGGCTTTGTATTAAGTTTAATTTCATTTCACACATTTGGATTTGTTACTTTTAATTTCTTAAAATTTCAAACGGACTTTAATTATTAATCTATTTAGTGTTTCTTGGTGCTTAATCATTTATTCATTCATCCAACCAACAGAAATACCAGGGAGTATTCTGTTGTTGTCGTGTGCTGTCAAATTGATTCCGACTCATAGTGACCCTATAGGACAGAGTAGAACTGCCCCCATAGGGTTTCCAAGGAGTGGCTGGTGGATTCAAACTGCCGACCTTTTGGTTAGCAGCCTGAGCTTTTAGCCACTTTGCCACTAGGGCTACAGGAAGTATTCTAGATACCAGGTGACAAGACAAAGCTTCTATTTTCATGGAGCTTAAATTCTAGTAGGAGAAAGCAGACAAATATAAGTAGACAAAAAAATACTGTGGTTTCAGATAAAAGTAGAATAAAGAAAATAAAGCAGATTGGAATAAAGAGGGCCTGAAAGACAAGGAAATGGTACATTTATAAAAATAGTAGCTAAGGAAGGCCTCTTTAAGAAGGTGAAAGACATTTGAGAGAAGACTAGAATTTTCAGAAGGAGTCAGCCATTCAAAAATCTAGCAAAAGAGAATCCCAGAAGATGGGTTGTTGTTGTATTGTTAGGTGCCGACAAGTGGCTTCCGACTCAGTGACCCTATGAACAACAGAACGCAACACCGCCTGGTCTTGCACCATCCTCACAATTGTTGTTATGCTTGAACTCATTGTTCCAACAACTGTGCCTGCCCATCTCATTGCGGGTTGTCTTCTTTTTCACTGACTCTCTACTTTACCAAGCATGATGTCCTTCTCAGGAGATTGGTCCCTTTTGATAACATGTCCAAAGTATGTGAGATGAAGCCTTGCAATCCTTTCTTCTAAGGAACGTTCTGGCTGTACTTCTTCCAAGAGAAATTTGTTCATTTTTCTGGCAGTCCATGGTATATTCAATATCCTTCACCAACACCATAATTCAAAGGCATCCATTCTTTGGTCTTCCCTTATTCATTGTCCAGCTTTCATATGCATGTGAGGTGATTAAGAACACCATGGCTTGGGTCGGGTGCACCTTAGCCCTTAAAGTGACATCTTCACTTTTTAACACTTTAAAAGAGGTCTTTTGCAGCAGATTTGCCAGTGTAATATGGCATTTGATTTCTCTATTGCTGCTTCCATGGGTATTGATTGTGGATCCAAGTAAAATAAAAATCCTTTACAACTTCAACCTTTTCTCCGTTTATCGTGGTGTTGCTTATTGGTCCATTCGTGAGAATTTTTGTTTTCTTTATGTTGAGCTGTAATCCATACCGAAGGCTGTGGTCTTTGATCTTCATCAGTTAGTGCTTCAAATTCTCTTCACTTTTAGCAAGTAAGGTTGTGTCCTTTGCATATCACAGGTCGTTAGTGAGTTTTCCTCCAATCCTGGTGGCGTGTTCTTCATATAGTCCAGTTTCTCAGATTATCGCTCAGCATGCAGATTGAGTAAGTATGGTGAAAGGATACAGCCCTGACATTCACCTTTTCCAAATTTGGACCAGGCAGTATCCCCTTGTTCTGTCCAAACAGCTGCCTCTTGGCCTATGTACAGGTTCCTCATGAGTACAATTAAGTGGTCTAGAATTCCCATGCTTTGTATGTTACCCACAGTTTGTTGTGATCTAAACAGTTGAAGTCCTTCATGTAGTCAGTAAAACACAAGTAAACATTTTTCTGGTATTCTCTGCTTTCAGCCAAGATCCATCTAGTTTCAGTGATGATGTCCCTCATTCCACATCCTCTTCTGAACCCAGCTTGAACTTTTGGCAATTCTCTGTTGATCCACAGATGCAGTAGTTTTTGAATTATCTTAAGCAAAATTTTGCTACCAGTGATACTGTTCAATAAATTTTGTATTCCATTTGATCACCTTTCTTTGGAATGGGCACAAATATGAATCTCTTCCAATCGGTTGGATGAGTAGCTCTCTTCCACATTTCTTGACATAGACTAGTGAATTAGCTAGTGTAAAGACCTTGAAGTGGGACAAGCTTGGCATCTGCAAGAAATGTCAAGACAGTACTACTGGAGCATAGCATGTGTCAGGAAGAATAATAAGATAAATTTGGAGAGGTAAAGAAGGATCACTTCATGTAGGGCCTTCTGGGCCTAGTGATGGCAAACCATTAGAGAATTTTGAGCCAAGGAGTGACATGATCAAATTAAAGTTTAAAAAAGATAATTCTGGTCATTCTGTGAAAGAAAAAAGACTATTGTGGGGCAAGAATGGAACAAAGTGACTAGTTTGGAGGCAGGCGGTGATTATAGTGTGAACTAGTAGTATAGATGGTGAGAAGTAGTTAGAATTGAGATATATTTTGGAGTAAAACAATTAGTTGTTTTGATACGTAGGGAAGAATAAAAAAAGAATACTGACTGATATTTTTTGGCCTGTGCTGACTGAATGGAGGTGCCATTTACTGAACTGAGCAAAACTTGAGGAGCAGTTTGAGAGTGGGATGAGAGTCGTGAGTTCAGTTTTAGTTGTGTTAAGTTTGAGGGAGTTATAAGATATTCAGGTAGAGATGTTGTGTGAAGATTGGATATCTGAGTTCAGGGGAGAGCTTGAGATTTGAGATATAAAAAAAATTGAGGAATTATCAATGGATAGTTGGTATTTAAAGCCATGGACTAGATCACTTAGAGAGAGTGTACCCTGGATAAAGAAGAGTTCCAAGGACTAAGCTTTGGAGCAATCCAGCACTTTAGAGGTGGAGGAGGACTAAGAGTGTTCATTAAAGTAGACTGTTAGGAAAGAGTAGTGCCTTGGAAGTCAAATGAAGAAAGGGTTTCAATAAGGTGTGAGTGAACCACTGTAAAATGCTGCTAAGAAGTCAGAGAAGTTGAGGGCATGGATTGCCCTTGTCACCCTGACAGACCTGGGTGGAAAGAAGCCTGGGGGGTAGTATAGAGAAAGTGACTATTGAAAGCTCTTCCTTGAAGATTCTACCTCTGAAAGGAGAAGAAAATGAGTGGGAGGGCTGGGGGACACGAGGACAAGGAGTACTTTTTTGTTTGTTTGTTTTCGTGCATTTTTGTAAACCAGTGGAGATGATCCAGTCATGGTAAGCTTAGATTCTTGTTTGCGAACGAAGCAGTTTCCTGAGGTAAAAGAGTGAAAAAGAGGAGTAGGAAAAGAGTTAAAGGGTTTATAGAGGATTATTTATACCTATGGAAAAGGTAGAATTCTTCAGTTGGAATTACAGGTGAAACATCAAAAGTTGAACACGTTGCATATGTTATTTCATTCATTCATTCAAAGAGTTGTACTTGAGTTCCTACCCAACTATCAGGAACTAGAATACTAAGGTAAGACATGGTCCCTTCCCTCAAGGAGCTAAAAATCTAGCAAAATAGACACCCTTGCTGTACAGTCCTGAGACTAGCAGCTTTGGCCTCACCTGAGAGCTTAGTGGAAATGCCAAATGCCTCACTCTAGACCCACTGAATCAGAATCTTTATTTTTAACAAAGTTTCTAGGTGATTTAGATACATATTAAAGTTTGAGAAGCACTGGTATGCACAAACTAAAAATAATACAATGTCACGAACCCTGTAGATACTTGTAAACAAAATACTGTAAGAGCTCAGTTACTTCTCTGTGCCCCCAGAGAAAGAAAAAAAATGGTCATAGAAAAGTTGGGTTAGATATTTCCGTGGATTTGGGTATTAAAAGGTGCTTAAATCGGAAATTGTCAAAAATGAAATGGAATGAATAAACGTCGATATCCTAGGCATTAGTGAGCTGAAATGGACTGATATCGGCCTTTTTTGAATCAGACAATCATATAGTCTGCTATGCCAGGAATGACAACTTGAAAAGGAATAGCGTTGCATTCATCATCAAAAAGAACATTTCAAGATCTATCCTGAAGTACAACGCTGTCAGTGATAGGATACTATCCATATGCCTACAAGGAGGACCAGTTAATACGAGTATTATTCTAATTTATGCACCAACCACTAAGGCCAAAGATGAAGAAATTGAAGATTTTTACCAGCTTCTGCAGTCTGAAATTGATTGAACACGCAGTCAGGTGCACTGATAATTACTGGAGATTGGAATGCAAAAGTTGGAAACAAAGAAGGATCGGTAGTTGGAAAATATAGCTTTGGTGATAGAAATGATGCCGGAGATTGAATGATAGAATTTTGCAAGACCAATGACTTCTTCATTGCAAATACCTTTTTTCACCAACATAAACGGCAATTATATACATGGACCTTGCCAGATGGAATATGCAGGAATCAAATTGACTACATCTGTGGAAAGAGACAATGGAAAAGCTCCGTATCATCAGTCAGAACAAGGCCAGCGGCCAGCTGTGAAACAGACTATCAATTGCTCATATGCAAGTTCAAGCTGAAACTGAAGAAAATCAGAGCAAGTCCACAGGAGCCAAAATATCACCTTGAGTATATTCCACCTGAATTTAGAGACCATCTCAAGAGTAGATTTGACATGTTAAACACTAATGACCGAAGACCAGACGAGTTGTGGAATGACATCAAAGACATCACACATGAAGAAAGTAAGAGGTTGTTGAAAAGACAGGAAAGAAAGAAAAGACCAAGATGTATGTCAGAGGAGACTCTGAAACTTGCTCTCGAACGTCGAGCAGCTAAAGCAAAAGGAAGAAATGTTAAAGTAAAAGAAGTGAACAGAAGATTTCAAAGGGCAGCTGGAGAAGACAAGGTATTATAATGACATGTGCAAAGAACTGGAGATGGAAGACCAAAAGGGAGAAACACTCTTGGCGTATCTCTAGCTGAAAGAACTGAAGAAAAAATTCAAGCCTCGAGTTGCAATAGTGAAGGATTCTATGGGGAGAATATTACACGACACAGGAAGCATCAAAGGAAGATGGAAGGGATACACAGTCATTATACCAAAAAGAACTAGCTGACGTTCAACCATTTCAAGAGGTAGGATATGATGGGGAACACATGGTACTGAAGGAAGAAATCCAAGCTGCACTGAGGGCATTGGTGAAAAACAAGGCTCCAGGAATTGATGGAATATCAATTGAGATATTTCAACAAATGGATGCAGCGCTAGAAGTACTCACTTGTCTATGCCAAGAAATATGGAAGACAGCTTCCTGGCCAACTGACTGGAAGAAGATCCATATTTATGCCCATTCCCAAGAAAGGTGATCCAACTGAATGCTGAAATTATAGAACAATATCATTAATATCACATCCAAGCAAGATTTTGCTGAGGATTATTCAAAAGCAGCTGCAGCAGTATATCAACAGGAAACTGCCAGAAATTCAGGTCGGTTTCAGAAGAGGACGTGGAACCAGGGATATCATTGCTGATGTCAGGTGGATCCTGGCTGAAAGCAGAGAATACCAGAAGGATGTTTACCTGTGTTTTATTGACTGCAAAGGCATTCAACTATGTAGATCATAACAAATTATGGACAACACTGGAAAGAATGGGAATTCCAGAACACTTAATTGTGCTCATGAGGAACCTGTACATAGATCAAGAGGCAGTCGTTCAGACAGAACAAAGGGATACTGAGTGGTTTAAAGTCAGGAAAGATGTGTGTCAGGGTTGTATCCTTTCACCGTAGCTATTCAGTCTGTATGCTGAGCAAATAATCCAAGAAACTGGACTGTATGAAGAAGAATGGAGGAAGACTTATTAACAGCCTGCATTATGCAGATGACACAACTTTGCTTGTGGAAAGTGAAGAGGACTCGAAGCACTTACTAATGAAGATCAAAGACCACAGCCTTCAGTATGGATTGCACCTCAACATAAAGAAAACAAAAATCTTCACAACTGGACCAATAAGCAACATCATGATAAATGGAGAAAAGATTGAAGTTGTCAAGGATCTCATTTTATCTTGGATCCACAATCAACACCCATGGAAGCAGCAGTCAGGAAATCAAAAGATGCATTGCATTTGGCAGATCTGCTGCAAAGGAGCTCTTGAAAGTGTTGAAAAGCGAAGATGTCACCTTGAAGACTAAGGTGCACCTAACCCAAGCTATGGTATTTTCAGTTGCATTAGTTATTAGGGAGATTCAGATGAAAACTACAGTGAGATATCTCTTTATCACACTAGAATGGCTATGGTAAAACAGAACAAAACAGAAATTAACAGGTGTTAGCAAGATTGTGGAGAAATTGGAACCCTTATACATTGCTGGTAGGAATGCAAAATGGTGTACAGCCACTGTGGAAAACGGCTCCTCAAAAATTTACACATACAGGTACTATAAAAACCTGCTGCTGTCGAGTCGGTACTATATGACCCAGCAATTCCAATGCTAGGAATATACTCAAAAGAATTGGCAGCAGTAATGCCAATGGAAGCCTGTACACCAATGATCATTGCAGCACTGTTCACAATAGCCAAAAGGTGAAAACAACCTAAATGTTTATCAAGACATGAATGGATAAATAAAATGAGGTATGTATATACCATGAAATATTGTTGTTAGGCACCATCTAGTCAGTTCCCGTGGGACCCTGTGTACAACAGAACGAAACACTGCCCAGTCCTGCACAACCCTTACAATTGCTGCCTGTGTTTGAGCCCATTGTTGCAGCCACGGTGTCAGACCATCTTTTTGAGAGTCTTCCTCCTTTGCACTTTACCAACCATGATGTTCTTTCCCAGGGACCGGTCCCTCCTGATAACATGTCCAAACTATGTGAGGCAAAGTCTCGCCATCCTTTCTTTTAAGGAGGATTCTGGCAGTACTTCTTCCAAGATGGATTTTTCATTCTTCTGGCAGTCCATGGTATATTCAATATTCTTCACCAACCAAACTGAAAAAAACCAAACCCACTGCTGTAGAATTGATTCCAACTCATGGTGACCCTAAGAGGACAGAGGAGAACTGCCCCATAGGGTTTCCAAGGAGTGCCTGGTGTATATGAACTGCTGACCTTTTTGGTTAGCAGCCATAGCTCTTAACCACGATGACACCAGGGTTTCCACTTCACCAACACCATAATTCAAATATATCAGTTCTCCTTCAGTCTTACTTATTCATCGTCCCATTGAAATATTATTCAACCATAAAGACAAATGGAGTCTTAGTGCATGCTACCATGTGGATGAACCTTGAAAACATTATGCTGAGTGAAATAAGTCAGTCATAAAAGGACATATATTGTATGATCCCATTTACATGAAATAGGCAAATATTTAGAGACCAAAGTTTAAGTGGTTACCAGGGGGTGGGAGTAAGGGATGGGTAGGGTTTCTGTTAATGGTGGTGGAGTAATTCGGAAACCTCTAGAGATGATGGTTGCACAACATGATGTTACATAATCAATGATCACCAGATTGTACATGTAAAATTTGTTGGATTGGCAAATATATTGTTACGTTATATATATTTTTACCACAATTAAAAAAGTTGCTTAGTAGAGTTTGTTGAACTTAACTGACACCAAGCACTACCATTTTGAGATGTGTGGCGCAGTGGTTAAGAGCTCAGCTGGTAAACAAAAGGTTGGCAATTTGAATCACCAGCCGCTTCTTGGAAACCCTATGGGACAGTTGTACTCTGACCTGTAGGGGCGCTATGAGTCGGAATTGACTCAATGGCAGTGAGCTTGGTTTTTTGGCTTAGTATGCATTTAGTGTTTATGTACAGAGTATTTGTAAACAGATTGTTTCAATAACAAGAATAAGACTTGCCTTGTTTAGGAAGTAGTGAGTTTCTGTTTATGGTGATGGAAAATTGGGCAGTGATTATTGGACCGCTTGCACAACATGATTAATGTAATTGATATCACTGAATTGTACATGTAAAAAAAAAACTCAAATCACAGAAAAGAGAGGAAAACTGAAGGCCAGGATTACATCGGTTGATTGCAGTTTATAGAGTATTTGCTAGTGCCATGCTCTTGGGAGGTGCTAGGATATAAAGGTAAGTGAGGCAGTCCCTGCCTTCTAGCGGGATACTCATGGATTTTTATTTTATTCTTTGGGTTAGAATCCGTTATGGTGGTTGTTTGTTTTATTGGTCAGATTGTTCCAGTTCTGGCCGTTGAGAGCTCTTTCAGTTTGGCTCCTATTGAAAGGTATTTTTTCAGTCAATTTTTTGCTCACTTCTGCCCTATTTTTAGGGATGTCTAATGTTGCAGCAGTATTTTATAGAAAGTGTGGTCTTCTGACCAACTATCTACATCAGAATCACTGGGGATATTTACTTTTTAAAAAACACATTCCTTGGCTCCGTCCTAGGCATACTGAATCATAATCTCCCAGGTGGAGGTCCCAAAAAACTGCATTAAAAAAAAAGATGTTCAGGTAATTGTTATGCATAATGTAGATAAGAATTACTGGTACATGAGATTATATAATGCAAAGCAGGGTACACTGGATTTTGTTGGTATATTTTTAAAGAGAAATTTATCAGATTAATGTGTTGCAGCACAATCTTCATCCAGGTTTATGTTTCGTTTGGCTCAGTTACTATTTGTACCTCACTACGCGTTGTAACGTGAATAATAACTACTAATAACTATTTAGCATCTACTATTTAAAGCACTTTCCAGTATATAATCTCATTTGATCATCACACTATTTTCTGGAGATGGGTAAAATTATTATGACGTTTAGGTGAGAAACTTGAGATTTAGGAGATTCAGTGATTTGCCTGAGATCATATAGGTAGAGACGGGCCACCAACGTAGGTCTTCTGACTACAACTTATGTTCTTTCCCTTTTAGCAGTCCCCTAGACAGTAACAGTTTTGTTCAGGTTATTATAAAGATTCCGTTGGTGTAACTGTTTTGGGATTAAAAAACAAAAAAGTGGACTTATTAAATTAACCATGAGCATGCTAAGTCTCTAAGAAGAGTGCTGTCATATGATTGGATACTCTTTTATTCTGAGGAGAAGACTATCATTTGGCAGCTCCAGTGTTACTGCCGTGTTGGTAGTGCTTAATATTTACAAAGCTAAGATATACTGATTCCATATAAGTATTTTTATAAAGTATAAACATGTGAGCACTTAATAAATACTGATTAATGCCAGTTGTCAGAAAATCTGAAGCAAATCTGTCATTCTGTGGCATTGTTCTCTTCTTTTGCATTGAAATAATCTCTAGTGCCAATTATTTGTATATTGTATTTCTGTAAATGTTGCTGTTCTTTCAGGGCATCACTTTGAAGAGTGAACCTAGGAGTCAGTTAATTCTCTTCTTTGCCAGGAACATCCAGAAAAAAGTAGAAAAAAATAAAGTAGAAAAGTGTGGGGGAAAACCACTTGTAATATTCTTGTTTTACGTTAGTACCCACTTTAGTCTTAGCTTTTTGCCATCATGAATTTGTGAAATAAGGTACACCCCTTACTGGGCCGCAGTCCTCAAGCATTGCAGTGCCTCTGATTTCTGCTGGATAGTGTGGGAGGTATAGGAGAAAAAAATTAAAAATTTTACTTTGCTTTTGTGAGATTTTTATTTTCTAGTGATTTAATTTCTAACTACTTCCTACCTTGCTATTTCAATAGGATAGAGGCATTATATAAGTTTATTAAAAATACAGTTTCAGGCTAGTTTACCCATCTTCCAGACTGCCTGTTTGCTAATTCCATGTCTCAAATATATCTCAAGCTTAGTGAAGTCCAGAACTTAACTTTTGATCTCCCTCCCACTTACTGAAAAAATTTGCTCAATGTACAGTATTCCTCATCTTAATAAATGTATCTGCAACTGGTCTGTGATCTGGGTCCTATCTAGATAGCTGTTGTCGAGTCCACTCTGACTCATGGTGACCTTATGTACAACAGAACAAATAGTTGCCCGGTCCTGCATCACCTTTGTGATCGCTGGCATGTTCAAGTCCATTGTTGAGGCTCTTGTGTCATTTTCTGTCTTATAGTCCAGTCTGATCCCTGTCTGAAGAGTTGGCTTTGGGAATGGTTAGTCTGGTCTTTTTTTTTTTTTTTTTAATATATCTGAGTTTTGTTCTACATTTTTCTCCCATTTTAACCAGAACCTTCTATTGTATCCCTGGTCAGAGTAGTCGGTAGTGGTAGCTAGGCACCATCTAGTTCTTTTGGTCTCAGGCTAGCGGAGGCCGTTGTTTGTATGGGCCATTACTCCTGTGTACTAATTGCTTCCTTGAGTTCTGCTGCCACCGTTTCTCCGCTGCTTCTCACTGTCTTCAGCATTACAGCTCTCAGTCTTCTGATTAAGAGCTTCTCAGCGCAGGGATCCCAGGTCCAAGGCATGTGCCCCACTCTTGGCTCTTCTTTCTTGGTGGTGGTGAGATCCTTTCTTTCCATCTCTGGGATGGCTTATTTTAAGCCTGGCAAAATGGCAAAACTGACCACTCCTCTTGATGGGCCACGATTACCTTATGTGCATAGTCCCACCGAGTCACCTGGGTAGGAGTTACAAGACCATGGCAAAAAAGGCCAGAGAAAAGTGATACATCGCACCACAGGCCACCCCCTGACTTTCCTAGCTGTGGTTCTTTCAAGCTTGGAGGATAGCTTCTCTCTTCCAATCATTTTACCAGTCCAATTAGTCCTCAGGGGGAGGTTACTCAGGCACCAGCCATCCAGGTCTGCTAAAGGTTTCCATTTGATCTGGTCACATTCTCCAAAAGTCATTTCAGCTTCACCCTTTCTGGTGTCTGACAAAACTTAACTAAGAGAAGATTATTGCCTTGTTCTGAGCCTTATGAGGTATCAGCAGAGCAACACCTTTAAGGAATTTTAGGTTCAGCCACTGTACTTGAGTCCACCAGTGGCTGCCCCTTAGTTCACTCTTTCACAGTTAATGCTTCTACAGTTACAATTTTTGCAATCACAGTTAACCCTTTTAACTATCATTAATCACAGCTGAATTCCTATAATCTTTTCAGCACCTTCCCCCACCTGCTCTTCCTCAGATCCATCAGGGAAAGAGGAATCTATTCAGTGGAGATCCTCACTTATCCCCCTCATTTTGAGTGTAAGCACAACTGCAACAATGTGTAAGCCAGCCACTTCATGCCTTTATCTCTCCTCACCTCATTTTAGATAGCCAATATTTGAATTGCCCATCCTGAGGAGGCAAGCTTGTTCCCTAGTTTTGAAGAATCTTCTGTTCCGGTTAGAACTTTGAGCATCTGCGTCCACAAGCAAAGTCCAGTCCAGAGCAAGTCATCAAACTGCAGCAATCTATACCAGCTCATGGTGTCAAACATCCTTCTCTTCATTTCGTCAGGTTCTGGTCAGCTCATCCCTAGCCATCCAAGCTAGGTCACAGTGAGTACCAGCCTTAGGCTTGAGAGTTCACAGACACCTCCCAGTACTTCAGACAAGCCAGCCCCTTCTGTCTCTCTCATCCCTTGCCCCTATGGGCTAGGTCAACAGGCATCCACCTGTAAACTCAGGAGTCCACACAACTTCCTGCACTTCTGACCAGCCAGCCCCTTCCATGTCTCTCTCATTCCTAGCTTCTGTGGGTGCCAGTGGAACATGTCCAAACTCAGCCTGTCTCTTCATTGCTGCACTTGCCCCACTTCTACTCATGAGTGGACCCAGGTGGTTGCCTCAGGCCCTCAGCCTGGCTTCTGCCCCGCTCAGGCAAGTCTTATAAAGCTCTTTTAGCTCTGCTGGTAAGTGTCCAGAAGTACCCTGCTTCACCAGTAACCTTGGCCCAAAGGTGCTCAGCTCTAGCTCCATGGGTCGGCAAACCTAGCTCTACCAAGTGCCTGGAGGCTCTCTACTCGGCCTGCAGGCCTCCTTCCTGAAGATACTCAGCGTTCTTTCCCCATGGGCCGGGTTGTCTCTTGCTGGTCTCCTGGTTCTCTTGCTGCAGTTTCTCTGCCGCTGGTTCTTGCCATCTTCAATGTTACACATCTCTCTTAGTCTTCTGATTTCAGGAGCTTCTCAGCACAGGGATCCCAGGTCTAAAGAATGTTCTCGACTCCTTGTTGTCCTTTCTTGGTGGTAGTGAGATCCTCTCTCTCCTCCTCTGGGATGGCTCATTTTAAGCCTAGCAGAATGGCAAAACTGACCCATCCCCTTGGTGGACCACAGTTACCTTATTTGCAAAGTCCCACTCAGTCACTTGAGTGAGAGTTACAAGACTATGGCGAGAAGGGCCATATAAGAGTGATCATTGCACCACAGTATAATATCCATTTTGTTTAGAAATAAAAAGAAGGAAAAACATACTCTAGACAGCCATTAAACCCTTATTAGAAATAGAAGCAAGCAGTGGGACACTCATTAGGTGTACACTGTGTGCCAGGAAGCATGCATTGTGGACAAAAAGTTATGAAGAAGACATAATCTCTGCCCTCAAGGAGCTTTTAGTTCGTTGAGGAAAACAATTAACTGTAGTATAAATCGATGTTAAACTATTAACAAGAAAATACAGTCACTTGGAGAAGGCAGCAGTTAATTCTGTGAGATCGGGTGAATTGATGCTATAACAGGGCATTAAAGGATCATTAGGATTTGGGCTGGCAGATGTGAGGGAAAGGCGTTGAAGGCAGAGGACAAGTGTGAGAAAGCGTGGACGTGCGAAAGTGTGTTTTAGGACCAGTTGCAGGGCGGTCACTCATCCTTTCCACCTCAGCTTAAACATCACTTCATCAGAGAGGATTTCCCTGACCGCTAGTCTAAATTAGGTTATTTTGTTCATAAAACTGTTTATTTCCTTCGTATAGTTGTAACAATTTACTGTTTGTTTAATATGTTCTCCTTCACTAGGTCATAAACTACACAAATGGGGGCATGGCTGCTCTCTGTTACGTCTCCAGTGCCTAGCAGTATGTCTGGAACATGGTAGACACTCAGGAAATATTTTTTAAGTGAGTGAATGTGACGGTATGGTAAGCTCTGGCATATAGGGGTGAATATGAAGTGTGTTGCATAAATACGTCAGTATCCTTCTCTTTAGTCCCTGGGTATGGTGCAGATGGTCAGCGGGCTTGGCTGCCAGCTGAAAGGTTGGACGTTTGCATCTACCCAGAGGCTCATCAGAAGAAGGGCCTGACGAGCTACTTCTGAAAAGTGAGTCATTGGAAACCTGCCGGGGCACAGTTCCACGCGGACACAGGTGGGTAGACTCCACGCCGTCTTGTTATCCTTCACTGCCCCCTGTCTTGCCTGAACGGGAGACCTTTCCCACCATTGCTGTTTCCACTGTTATCTGAATTGGAGTGGTTGATGGCAGCTGTTTTTTTGTTTTTTTTTTAATCTTCTCTTAAAATCAACATAATTGAAATGTCATCCTGCAAAATGCATGAAATAGCAATAGTAATAAATCATTGCCTCAGAACTGGGCAAGTATTTTTTTTACCCTCTCAAGCTACGTACAGTTGCGTCTCTTTTTCCTTTCTTTTGCTAAATTTCTTTCAGAGCAATCGCATTCAGGCTCCCTATTCCCCCCACCCCCGCCGAGCCCCACTTATTCTTCAACTGAATGCAATTTAGGTTCTGTTCCTGCTACTCAATTCGTATTCTTCTCTCAAAGGCCACCAATTATTCTTCTCTCAAAGGCCACCAATTATGTGTTAATTTTCTCATTAATTGGTGTTTTCACAATATTCTGTTTAAATTTTGCAGTGTTTAAAACTCCTGGCTACCTCTTTTGACTTCTTTAATAATATACTGTAACCAACCTTCCCTAGTCGTATTTTGCCTCATCTTCATCTACTAGTTGCTAGAATGTAGGTGCTTCCCAAGACGTCATCCTATCTGTCATTGCTCCTGAGCCTTGCCTGGACTGGGAGATCTTTCCCACCACTGCTGTTTCCACTGTTAACCTGTGAGTGGTTGAGTGAACTGCAGATCCATGCCTTTGGCTTCAACTTCTTCCTTGTACTTCAGACCTAGCTAGATTTCAAGCTATTCTAAAGTACATTTAAAGTAAAATTTGACTATTATGTTTCTTTTTACTCTCTTCTTTTTCTGTTCCTCTTTATTCTTTCATTAACATTGATCCAGTTTTTCACTGCCATAAATGTAGAGGAAAAGGAGGAGAAAGAGATGATAATACGAAGCTAACTTAGAGCGTAGAATGTAAGCTCTTTAAGGACTGAATTTTCCCAAATGCCTACTGTACCGTTTAGTATATGAGCTGCTCTACAAATTTTTGCTGAATGAATGAAAGAAGTTTAGAGGTGGGCCTAGGGGGCTACCAAACATTTTGTCCAGCTAATGTGGCCTAGAGTCTTAATTCTCATGTTTTATATAGAGTGTTTATTTTACTTTCTTCTTCAGCTTGAAGCATATTATTATTCTTCCATATGAATTGGATTCTTCAACCAGTTTTGTGAAGTGCATTACCTCTGTCCTTTTCTTTGGCAGCGTACCAGCTAGGGCATAAATCCTTATTTAAAGTTTAATTTTATATTATGTTTTAGATATTAATAATAAAATGAAATAAATCAAACAGTTTATGTTACCAGTCAAATCCAGACAAGCTAAGTTTTCCCCTAGGACAAACATGAAAATTAGAATGCATCTGAGTGAAAATTTCAAACTCAGTTTTGGGAAAATATCTCTGTTCAACATGTTTATGCCAAACAAGAGTTTGACTGTAATACTCATTGGCCCTAATTTGTATTGAAAATATGATAAAAGGCTAAAAAAAAATGTAAAAATCTACTGATGGGTGAAGAAGCCAGGAAGTTGTGCTTAATGAGCCCCTCAAGACTGTCTTTACCCTTAGTACTCTAACTTTCTTAGCCTTTATAACTTTTTGATGTCATCCATTATAAGTTAAAGCTATTTCATAAGAAATCCCCTTTAGATAGGAATTCAGGCTACAAAGTCATCCCCCAGCCCTTTCTTTCTTCTACACGTAGATTCTATACTATAAACTATATACTCTTACCAAAAAAAAAAAAACCATTGCCTTCAAGAGTTGATTCCAACTCATAGTGACCCTATAGACCAAGTAGAACTGCCCCATAGAGTTTCCAAGGAGCGGCTGACGGATTTGAACTGCTGACCTTTTAGTTAGCACCCAAGCTCTTAGAGGTATCGTTTTCTGTATACTTTTTTTTATAGAACTTAAGATAATATTCTTTATGGAGAGAGGGTTCAGTAAGTATTTTTGATCAATCGAGAAACATGTGAACAGTCAGATGCTAGTTATGAATTAAAAATCAGGGAAGTTCCTCAAATTTTTAAATAGCATGGATTAAATATTTGTAAATATTTAAAAAATCAAGGATTTCCTGGGGATGAATAGAAAGAACCTATAATGAAATTGCAGAATCTCTTAATCTTAAGTGTATAAACGTAAGCCTAAACATAAATTCCCCCCCCCACTAGATTTGACAAGTTCTGATTCCATTTTCACTATTTAAAAGTGGGTTACATGAGGAAACTAATACTGTTCAATTTTAATGAATCTAATCAGAATGAAAGATTAGGATTTCTTCCATGTTCTCTGTTTCCATAAAAGTTAAAAATAGGTAAGTAACCAAACTAAAGTACATGGTATATATTTTACTTCATTAATAAAAGCAACAGAGAAAAATCAGATTAAATCATTTTGCATGCCTTTGTGGAATGTCATTTTCTGATTTTGAACAATTTGTCATGATTTTTCATTTCTAAATATTGAAATTAAAAAACAAAGAATATTTATTTTTTAAAAAACTCTTATGAACAAAATCATCAGAACTATTTCCAATTAGTGTTAAAGATTGAGTAGGCAAGTTTTTTTTTTTTTTTTATATAGCAATACATATTAATGTAATAATAGAAAAATTTTTGCTAAGAAAAAAGCACACTAGAGTTAAAAAATTATTTACTGGGTTGTATTTTAGCACACCTATCACAATTCCTCATAAATTCTAGAATAGTTAATTACATCTGCTCCCTATAAAATATTCTTTATTGACAAGCAACAGATTCTGATTTGGTTTCTGTTAGGTTATTAGTGCAAGAAAATTTGCATCTATGTTCATGACTAATTTTTCCTTCCTATATAGTCTTTGCCTGATTTAGTATCAAAGTTATACATGTCTGATTTTTAAGGTGGAAATTATCAATTCCAGGAAAGTTTGGTAGAACTCATCTATAAGTTTGTCTTCTTTATGGTAAGATTTTAAACTTTGATGCAGTTTCTATAATGATTAGAGAACCGTTGCTGTTGTTGTTGATAATGTCAGTTGCCCGAGATTCAGGCTCATGGAGACCCTACATGTGCGTAGCAGATCACATGGGTTTTCAAGGCTGTGACCTTTCAGAAGCAGTTCTCTAGGTCTGTCTTCGGAGGCATCTCTGTGTGGGTTCTGACTGCCTACCTTTAGGCTAGTAGTGGAGTGCTTAACCACTTGCCCCATCTAGGATTGCACTAGAGAATCATTCAGAATATTTTCTTTCTTTCTTTTTTTTTTTGTCCCTGTTTATTGGAACTTTAATAGACGGCAGAACAGAGGACAGCATCCTCCTTCCCAAAACATTCCCACCCCCATCTCTGCTCTTGGGGCTTATGTAGACCCCCACCTGTCCCACCAGAGAGGGCATCACCTAGGGAGGGGTGGGTAGGGGAAGGGGAGGCTCTGTGCAGGAGGGAAGATGTGTACCTTCTTCTCTTAGCTCAGTCCCTCTTTGGGACCTGGTGTTGCCCCCAAACCCTGGATGGAGCCACTGGCAGGGCTCCTGCAACAGTGAGAGGGCAGAGGTGGCACAGACACCCTGCCCATTGGGAGCTGGAGGGCTGCAAGAGACCACGTGGGGCTACTAGGTCCACACGGAAGTGTCTGCGGTATACATACAGGTGTAGGTACAGGAGGTTGTACATGAAGGGAAGTTCCTCAACTTCCCTCCACCCCAGGCTGTGCCTGGGGACCAGAAGGGGGAGGTACAGGTGGCACTGTCATGTGAGGGGTAGGGTCCTGGCCAGCCTCAGGGTAGGACATGGTGAACTGGTGGCTTGGCCTATTCCTTGGGTGGCTGATTTTATTTCTTTTTGAGTTAGTTTTGGTAATTTACATTTTTAAATAATTTGTTCACTTAACCTAAGTTTTCAGAGTTTTACCCTGAAGTTTTTCTTTTATGTTTTTAAATTCTACAGTATTTGTAGTTATGCCCTCTCTTTTGCATATGTTGTTGTTAGGTGCCATCGAGTCGGTTCTGACTCATAGCGACCCTGTGCACAACAGAACAAAACACTGCCTGGTCCTGAGCCTTCTTTACAATCATTGTTATGCTTGAGCTCATTGTTGCAGCCACTGTGTCAATCCACCTCGTTGAGGGTCTTCCTCTTTTCTGCTGACCCTGTACTCTGCCAAGCATGATGTCCTTCTCCAGGGACTGATCCCTCCTGACAACATGTCCAACGTATGTAAGACGCAGTCTCGCCATCCTTGCCTCTAAGGAACATTCTGGCTGTACTTCTAAGACAGATTTGTTCTTTCTTTTGGCAGTCCGTGGTATATTCAATATTCTTCGTCAACACCACAATTCTTCGGTCTCCCTTATTCATTGTCCAGCTTTCACAGGCATATGATGTGATTGAAAATACCATGGCTTGGGTCAGGCGCACCTTAGTCTTCAAAGTGACATCTTTGCTTTTCAACACTTTAAAGAGGTCCTTTGCAGCAGATTTACCCAACACAATGCGTCTTTTGATTTCTTGACTGCTGCTTTCATGGCGGTTGATTGTGGATCCAAGTAAAATGAAATCCTTGACAACTTCAGTCTTTTCTCCATTTATCATGATGTTGCTCATTGGTCCAGTTGTGAGGATTTTTGTTTTCTTTGTGTTGAGGTGTAATCCATACTGAAGGCTGTGTCTTTGATCTTCATTAGTAAGTGCTTCAAGTCCCCTTCACTTTCAGCAAGCAAAGTTGTGTCATCTGCGTAACGCAGGTTGTTAAAGAGTCTTCCTCCAAACCTGATGCCCCGTTCTTCTTCATATAGTCCAGCTTCTTGGATTATTTGCTCAGCATACAGATTGAATAAGTATGGTGAAAGAATACAACCCTGACGCCCAGCTTTCCTGACTTTAAACCAATCAGTGTCCCCTTGTTCTGTCTGAACAACTGCCTCTTGATCTGTGTAAAGGTTCCTCATGAGCACAATTAAGTGTTCTGGAATTCCCGTTCTTCCCAATGTTATCCATAATTTGTTATCCACACAGTCGAATGCTTTTGCATAGTCAATAAAACACAGGTAAACAAACTCCTTCTGGTGTTCTCTGTTTTCAGCCAGGATCCACCTGACATCAGCAATGATATCCCTGGTTCCACGTCCTCTTCTGAAACCAACCTGAATTTCTGGCAGTTCCCTGTCGATATACTGCTGCAGCTGTTTTTGAATGATCTTTAGCAAAATTTTGCTTGCTTGTGATATTAATGATATTGTTCCATAATTTCCACATTTGACTGGATCACCTTTCTTGGGAATAGGCGTAAATATGGATCTCTTCCAGTCAGTTGGCCAGGAAGCTGTCTTCCATATTTCTTGACATAGATGAGTGAGCACCCCCAGCGCTGCATCTGTTTGTTGAAACATCTCAATTGATATTGCATCAATTCCTGGAGCCTTGTTTTTCGGCAATGCCTTTAGAGCAGCTTGGACTTCTTCCTTCAGTACCATCGGTTCCTGATCATATGCCACCTCTTGAAATGGTTGAACATCGACTAATTCTTCTTGGTATAATAACTCTGTGTATTCTTTCCATCTTCTTTTGATGCTTCCTGTGTCGTTTAATATTTTCCCCATAGAATCCTTCACTATTACAACTCAAGGCTTGAATTTTTTCTTCAGTTCTTTCAGCTTGAGAGATGCTGAGTGTGTTCTTCCCTTTTGGTTTTTCATCTCCATCTCTTTGCACATGTCATTATAATAGTTTGTCTTCTCTAGCCGCCCTTTGAAATCTTCTTTTCCGCTCTTTTACTTCATCAATTCTTCCTTTTGCTTTAGCTCCTCTGACATTCATCTTGGTCTTTTCTTTCTTTCCTGTCTATTCAGTGAGCTCTTGGCTTTCTTCATGTATGGTGTTCTTGATGTCATTCCACAAGTCGCCTAGTCTTCAGTCACTGGTATACAGTGCATCAAATCTGTTCTTCAGATGATCTTTAAATTTGGGTGGGATGTACTCAAGGTCATATTTTGGCTTTCATGGACTTGCTCTGATTTTCTTCAGTTTCAACTTGAACTTGCATGTGAGCAATTGATGGTCTGTTCCACGGCTGGCCGCTGGCCTTGTTCTCACTGATCATATTGAGCTTTTCTATCGTCTCTTTCCACAGATGTAGTCAATTTGATTTCTGTGTGTTCCATCTGGCAAGGTCTGTGTGTACCGTTTATGGTGGTGAAAGAAGGTATTTGCAGTGAAGAAGTCGTTGGTCTTGCAAAATTCTATCATTCGATCTCCAGCATTGTTTCTGTCACCAAGGCCATATTTTCAACTAATGATCCTTCTTCTTTGTTTCCAGCTTTTGCATTCCAATCGCCAGTAATTATCAATGCATCTTAATTGCATGTTTGATCAATTTCAGACTGCAGCAGCTGATAAAAATCTTCTGTTTCTTCATCTTTGGCCCTAGTGGTTGGTGCGTAAATTTGAATAATAGTCGTATTAACTGGTCTTCCTTGTAGGCATATGGATATTATCCTATCGCTGACAGGATTGTACTTCAGCATAGATCTTGAAATGTTCTTTTTGCTGATGAATGCAACACCATTCCTCTTCGAGTTGTCAATCCCAGCATAGTAGACTATTTGTCCGATTCAGAATGGCCAATACCAGTCCATTTCAGCTCACTAATGCCTGGGATATTGATGTTTTTGCGTTCCATTTCATTTTTGATGATTTCCAATTTTCCTATAGATTCATACTTCGTATGTTCCAGGTTCCAATTATTAATGGATATTTGCAGCTGTTTCTTCTCATTTTGAGTTGCACCTCATCAGCAAATGAAGGCCCCGAAAGCTTTAGTCCGTCCACGTCATTAAGGTCGACTCTACTTTGAGGAGGCAGCTCTTCCCCAGTCATCTTTTGAGTGCCTTCCAACCTGGGGGGTTCATCTTCCAGTGCTATATCAGACAGTGTTCTGCTGCTATTCATGAGGTTTTCACTGGCTAATTCTTTTTAGAAGTAGACTGCTGGGTCCTTCCTAGTCTGCCTTAGTCTGGAAGCTCAGCTCAAACCTGTCCTCCCTGGGTGACCCTGCTGGTATCTGAACACCTGTGGCATAGCTTCCAGCATCACAGCAACACACAAGCCCCCACAGTATGACAAACTGACAGGCACGTGGGGGCTTTTGCATGTAATAGTATTTGTTTGTGCTTTCTCCTTTTCTGTCCAATCTCTCCAGTGGTTTCTCTATTTACCTAGTATTTTTCAAAGTACCAAGTTTGTTTTTATTTATTAATTATTGCTCTTTATTTCTTATGTTTTGGGGGTGTTATTTTATTGTTCTTTTTATAATTCCTTAATTTGGATGCTTAGTCCATCAATTTTCATCCTTTCTTCTGATACAAGCTCTTAAGGCTCTACATTCCCTTTTAAGTATTACTTAGCTGTATTACGGAGCCCTGGTGGTGTAGTAGAGCCCTGGTGGCACAGTGGTTAAGAGCTGGTCTATTCTAACCAAAAGGTCAGGAGTTCGAATCCACCAGTCACTCCTTAGAATCCCTGTGGAGCAGTTCTACTCTGTCCTGTAGGGTCACTGTGGGTTGGAATCAACTTGATGGCAATGGATTTGGTTTTATGGTTAGCTATACCACACATTCTTAAATAAACTTTTAATTTTAGAATAATTTTGCATTTACAGAAAAGGTTGCAAAGATAGTAGAGGTTTCCTGTGTACATCCTATTACTGATTTCCCGTTATTAATATCCCACATCACTGTGGTATCTTTTGTCACAACTAAGATATCAACATTGGTATGTAATTATTAACTAAACTTAACACCTTGTTCACATTTCACGAGTTTTTCCTCAGTGTCCTTCTGGATCCCATCTAAAATACCATATTACATTTAGGTGCCTCCTCTGGCCTATGATAGTTTCTCAGACCTTCCTTCTTCTTGATAACCTTGAAAAGCATTGGTCAGGTTTTTTGTAGAATGTCCCTTGTCTTAGTCATCTAGTGCTACTATAACAGAAATACCACAAATGGATGGCTTTAACAAAGAGAAGTTTATTCTCTCACAGTCCAGTAGGCTACAAGCCCAAGTTCAGGGCGCAGGCTCCAGGGGAAGGCTTTCTCTCTCTGTCGGCTCTGGAGGCAGGTCCTTGTGATGCATCAGCCTTTCCTTGGTCTGGAGCATCTCAGCACAGGAACCTCAGGTCCAAAGGACACGCTTTGCTCCCTTCGCTGCTTTCTTGGTGGTATGAGGTTCCCAACTCTCTGCTTGCTTACTTTTGCTTGTATCTCTTCAGAGATAAAAGGTGGTATAGGGAAACTCCCTTTACATTGGATGAGGGAGGTGACCTGAGTAAGCTTGGTGTTACAATCCCACCCTAATCCTTTTAACATAAAATTACAATCACAAAATAGAGGACAACCATAGGATCCTGGAAATCATGGCTTAATCTAGTTAATACACACATTTTTGGGGGGACATAATTCGATCCATACCATCCCTCAGTTTGGGTTTGTCCAGTATTTTTCTCATGATTAGACTGAGGTCATGTGTTTTGGGGAGGAAGACCACAGAGGTAAAGTGCCGTTTCATTACACTGTATCGAAGGTACGTGATAACAACGTGACTTATGACTGTTGATGTTAACTTTGATCTCCTGCCCACGGTGGCGTTTTGCCAGATTTGTGGGTGGCACAAACAGTGAAGCTGCCTGCCTGCTAATCCAAAGGTTGGCAGTTTGAGTCCACCAGAGGGGCCTCAGAAGAAAGGCCTGGTGATCTGCTTTAGAAAAATCAGCCATTAGAAACCCTGTGGAGCAGAGTTCTACCCTAACACACACAAGGTCATCACGAGTCAGAGTCAGCTCAGCTCTGTGGCAACTGGTTTGTTTTTAATCCAGTGTAAAGTTATTCCCCTCAACTGCTTTCTTCCACTCTCTTCTTTTTGAAAACAAGTGCGAGAGCTTGATCCTATAAGGGCGTTGGTCTCTTTATTGTCTGCCTGTCTGCCTACCTCAGTATGGACTCGTGTATGTATTGACACTTTGCGTTATAATCCAGTACTGTGTCACTTATTTTGTTGTCAGATTGTTCCATCTTTGGCCATTGGGGGCTCTCCCATGTTGACTTCTGTTTTTTCCCCGTTTTTTTTTTTTTTTAATAAAGTGTTTTATTTTTTGATGTTATTGTTGAGAATATGCATAGCAGAACATATACCAATTCTACAGTTTCTACATGTACAGTTCAGTGACATTGATTAAATTCTTCAAGTTTCTAAACCATTCTCACCCTCCTTTTCCAAGTTGTTCCTCCTTCATTAACATAAACTCACTACCCTCTACGTTTCCTGTCTAATCTTTTGAGTTGCTGTTGTCAATTTGATCCCAAATAGATAGATCTTAAAAGAACACAATGCTCAAGGTGGACATTCTTTACTAGTTAAACTAAATGATTGTTTGGTTTTAAGAAGACTTCAGGGGTCATTTTTGGTTTAAGGTTTGAAGATTATCTCAGGACAGCAGTTTCTGGGGTTCATCTAGTCTTCGTGACTCTAGAAATTCTGGATTCCATGAGAATTTAAAGTTCTCTTTCTGCATTTTCCCCCTTTTGATCAGGATTCTTTTATAGAATCTGTGATCAAAATGTTCAGTAATGGTAGCCAGGCAGCATCCAGTTCTTCTGGTCTCATGGCATAGTGGGTAGATTTTTATGACGGCAGTTAGCCTAACATTCCATTTCCTCCCCCTACTCCTGGCTCTTCATCTTTGTTACTCCAGGCTAATAGAGACCAATTGTTGTGCCTCGGATGGTCACTTGCAAGCTTTTAAGACCCCAGGCACTATGCGACAAAGTAGGAGGGAGAACAGAAGCACTCAACGTATTAGGGCAATTAACTGGGATGTCCCATGAAACCATAGAGCCCTGGTGGCACAGTGATTAAGAGCTCAGGCTGCTAACCAAAAGGTTGGCAGTTCAAATCTACCAGTCACTCCTATGAAACCCTATGGGGCAGTTCTACTCTGTCGTATAGGGCCACTGTTGGAAGGAATCAACTCGGCGGCAATGGGTAAACCTCCAAACCAAGGAACCAAATCCCATGAGGTATATGGTTGTTCATAAGCAGCCTCAGCAGCTACCCTTTTTTTTCTTTTTTGTTGTTGTTGTAAATATAGCTATCACACAACTTTTGCCGTCTCCTGTGTCTTTTTGACATGCCCCAATCTCTTGTCTGTTGAGCACTTCTTTCTGGCACTACAAGGTGCTCCAGACTCATTTTGTATATTTCCTGGCTCAGACCTAGAAACAGCCAGTTCTCCAAGGAATCCAGATCGCTCTTATGGGTCAGTGGTATTAGAAACCGAGATCTTGGTACTAGGTGTGCTTATTGTTACCAGGGTGTCAGTGCTTCTAGGCTCTCTCAGTGGACAGAACTATGTACATAATAGTATGTACACATGTACATATTTATGTGTATACAGTGGTAATATGTGAGCATATTGTTCAATTTTGACCTTTCTACTTAAGTACATTTGATTTTAGTACATATTTTTTTTACTTCATTTCAAGTAGTGAATGGTTAGTGTAGGGAGCTTAGTTGAAAGGTAACAATATAATATTGGTGTACTGTATTTTTCCACATATAACACCTGCCTTCTATGTTTTTTGCCAGCCTTGCCCTCCACCCATGAGGTTATTTTCATAAGCACACTATGCTAATTTTTTTTTATATAGCATGCTTACGAAATTTCTCATGTGCCCATCACCTAGAGTTAACAATTACCTAGATTTTGCCACATTTGCTTCATCTAACCCCTCCTTTTTTTTTTTTTTTTTTTGGCCCTGAAGCACTTTAAAGCACATCCCATCATCAGAGATCATTTTCTCTCTGCAAACTTCAATTTGCGTCTTTTTCTTATATAACTGCAATACCATTATCATACCTATTAAAATTAAAATCAGCACTCAGTCAAAATTAAAATTTGTCCAGATATCTCAAAAGTGTCTTTTTCTTTTTTGGCATTTGGTTTATTGGAATAATCAGGAGTCAAATAAAGACTTTACATTACATGTGGTTATTATGTCTCTTAAATTTCTTTGATCCATAGGCCTCACTCCCACTGACTTGTAGGAACTGGGTGAATTGTCCTGTAAAATATCTAACATTTTTGTTTGTTTACTTGTGGTAATATTTAACTTGTTCCTGTATCTGTCATAGTTTCTGTTAATGGAAGTTGGCTTTAGAGGCTTGATTAGATTTATTTTCAGCATTTTGGCAAGAATACTTCACAGGTGGTGCTGCGGCTTCACACTGCGTCAAAGTCTCATCCCAGTTTTAGTGATGCCCTGATTGATTGGTGGGTTCAGGAGGCAGCTGGCCGAGCCTTCTTTTATAAAGATCAACCTTTTACGTGTTGGCTTCAGCAATTAATGATTGATGTCTGAATTTATGTCATTAAGGCTGCAAGTTGGTGCTTTTCTAACTCTGTGTTCCTTCTACATTTATTATCTGGAATCCTTCTGTAAGGAAGAACTTTTCGTCATCAATGAGGACTATTTGGTTACCCCAAAATACAGTTCAGACAGAAAAAAAGGATATAGATTTAATTCTTTCAGGGCAGAGAATTAGTGCCCCAGTTATTGCCAGTGCTGTTCAGAGTGTTGTTGTTACTTTGTTTTTTTAAAGCGTTATTTTGACCTTGTGAATTTCTATAAGTTCAGCATATTTCAATCAGTTACAATTGTTTTGGTTTTCAAATGAGCCCATCTTTGTCTAATGAGAACCCCTTCATGATGTTCCTGTGTTCTTTTGTTATGAACCATCCATCTTTGAGAGATTCCTGCTTTCTGGCACAATAAAATATGCGGTACAGAGCTTCTTGTACAGTGTGCATAGTTTCTAAAATTTGTATTTTGTGTATTTTTTTCATATAGCCATATATATGATAAACCAAAAACAAACCCACTGCGTAGAGTTGATTCCGGCTCATAGCGACCCTGTAAAACAGAGTAGATTTGCCCCATAGGTATCCAAGGAGTGGCTGGTGGATTTGAACTGCTGACCTTTTGATTAGCACCTGAACATGTAACAACTGTACCACCAGGGCTCCAAATATGTGATAGGTAGTTTAATAATTTCGGCTTATTTCAATTTATTGTAACCATTGATCTTTTATTAGTTTAAAGATCTTAAAAATTGGGCCTAAGCTATTTGCAAATACCCATTAAATACCCCCCCCCCCCCTTTTTTAACTATAGTTAGGACAGCTAGTATGTTAATAAGTAAATTTATTTCTACCATAAACTCCCAACAGTTAGGTTGTTTTTGCTACTTGAGTGTTTGAAACATTATTGGGGCAAATAATTCTCCATAGCCGAAAACAGAACAAAACAAAACAAACCAACGACAACAACAAAAACAACTTGATAAAATACCATTTCAGCTTTGTGTCCCTAGATAATGTACAGGGACTTAGACTCAGATGTCAAACTTGAATTTATCTTTTTTGCAAAATATTGCCTTCTAATATTTCCTGTCCTGGTTAAGTTGGTTCTTCTGTCTCATTGCTGCCCCCTCAAATAGTTATCCAAACCCACCTCTTCCCATCTTTTTCTTGACCTCTGTGCCTTTTTGGAAACCCTGGTAGTGTAATGGTTAAGTGCTACGGCTGCTAACCAAGAGGTTGGCAGTTCAAATCCTCCAGGCGCTCCTTGGAAACTGTGGGGCAGTTCTACTCTGTCCTATAGGGTCGCTATGAGTCGGAATCGACTCGATGGCACTGGGTTTTTGGTGCCTTCTTATATGCCCTGCTTCCTTATCTGCCTATCAAACCTTACTCATCCATTAAGCCCCAGTTCAAGTGTGTCTTACTTGTGAAGACTCCTGACAGTCCTCGCACCTTCCCCCAGCAAGGGTCACTCTTTCTTGTCATCATTGTACCTTAAATATAATTGCATTTTAGCCCTCACTACTACACATATAATCAATTGTTTACATTTCTAGCTCCTCTTTGAGGCTCGTGCCATGTTCTCATTCATCTTTGTGTCCCTAGCAAATAACAAGAGCTGAAGGGAAAAAAAAAAGATTGTTACATATATGGGCCTAAAGGCTAATAATAAATAGGCATTAAGGTATGAGAAAAAAAAAATTTTTAGGCAGTTTTATTGATGGGAAAATGTAAGTTCTCTAATATGCTTGATTTTTGTCTTTTTTTTTAATTAAACTTTTATGAAGAATTTTGATTTTTAAATAAACTAATCTTAGAATGAGAAGAAATAAGTACATAAACATCAAATATTGACTAAGCAATCATTGTAACACTAAGAGATCCCAGAATTCAAATTTTTGTTATTTAAGAGGTAAAGATCTTAATACCAGTTTGACTTCAAATCCTCCCGCTGTATTTATAAATAAAAGTAGCAGATCTGGACTCTTGATGCTACAGAATTCAGTAGGAGCCTTTCAAATTCTTCAGAGAGCCATTAGCTAGAGAAGGCTATTAAAGATTCATCAGAATTCAACACAGTGTTTTTTACAGCTTACCCGAGGGATTCCTGAATAACTCAGAAGACTCATGTATCAGACGGCTAGAAATTGATATAGACCTAATCCTTTTGCTTTCTCAGATTCCACAAAATCTGCAGTAGTACCAACAAATCTGCTTCAGAACCTACTAGAAATTACTAGAGACAAAATGTCAGGGTAGGAGCAGGTAGACCTTAAAGAAGGTTTAAAATTCAGTGGGTGGCATCTTTAATTCAATATGGTGATTATACCATGAAAGAAGAATTATTGTCATGGTAAAATTCTTATTCAGGGATATCATTAATTCCTTAGTGAAATATTTGCACTTATTCAAATTACTTAAAATAGTTGCATTTAAGAAGTATGTGAAGTTTCCAATAAACATAAATATAAAATGTAATGTTTTTGAAAACTACATGTAAAGGACAACTCACATCTAGTTTATGCTCACTTCCAAGTACTTATTTTAATCGCTCATAAACACATACACCTCTGCTCAGTAAATATCCGTTGTGAATGGCGTCTGAAGGCTGACATGAGATTTGGCTGTGTAACCTCTTCTGGGTAGTCTCGCACAGTTTGGATCATTTGATCTATTAAATGTCTTTGAGTGCCATTTGTGATGCAGTGGAACACTTTCACTGTAACACTATCTCATAGAAAATAAGTGCTTTTTATTCTCTCTGTGTATGAAATATAATACTACTTCTATCTGGTTCTTAAAGAAATCTCTTAACAGCATCTTCCTTGAAAGAATAAAGAGCAGCGTCTGTGTTTTTAGGAAGCGGTGCTCTGCTTACCTTTTAAAAATGAACCGTTGCCTAGGTTTTCTAGTCTGAGGTTTTGAAGTATTGTTTTTGTTTTGAAGTAAAACAATTAGTCTGTTGTATGGCTGAACCTTGCGATCCTGATTTGACAGGTTTAAGTTGTGATAAAGGTTAATGTCCAGAAGCTTAGTAGAAACCATCCATAAGTAAAACTATTTGAATATGAATTTCTGAAAATGTGTTTATCTTACCAGGTACCAAATGTAATCAACATTTTAAATATACGTGCATGAATTACAAGCAGTATTTTTGAGTTGGGTGTTGTTTTGTTTTTACCATAACATTTTACTGCAGTGGTTATATACAATTCATTTGATTGTACATAATAAGCATCTATTTCAGTTCTAAGTGCTTTTATATGTTCAGTGATTTCTACTTTAAGGGCTATTGTTCCTGAAGTCAACCAGACTCTGTAGCTTTACCATCACCCCTTTTCAACCTTAATTCAAAGAAAATATTTTTTCTCTCCCCCTTACTCCTACAACCCAAAGGCTTTTGACTGTTCCTTAAACGTCAGGGGTTTGGAGTGAAAAGCAAAGAGAAAATGATTCTTTAAATAGAAGCATCACTGTCTAATAGAGGAAGTAGACATGGGAACAAGTAATTGTAATTCCGTGTGACAAAGCTGATAACAGAAGTGTGGTACCTAGTACAGGGATTAGCTCAAAGCAGAGTGTAAGGCCCACAAGAGCAAGGACCATGTGTGATTTATCTCTGCATATCCAGTACCTAACGGAGGGTCTGGTTTTTAATAGGTTCAAAAAATCAGTTAAATGAATGAGATTAATTCTGCCTTACAAAGAGACAAAAAACAAGTCTTTCCAAATGACGTGAGATTTGCATTTTGAAAGTCGAATAGGTGGATGAGAAAGGGTAGGAGACTGAATGGCAAGCGTGGAGAGCAGTGTAAATGAGACTGCATACCATGTTTCAGCAAACTGAAAACAGTTTTGGATTACTTCTGCATAAAGTCTAAAGGGAAGAACATCTGGAGATGGGACCGTATTAGTGAAGAATTGTGTTGCTTCTGTAGGGTTCTTTGAAAAGCAGTGAACATTATTAAAAAATAAATAACTTGAGAGGCATCAGGTTACATTTCCCTGAATGCTTCCTAAAAGTGTATTCAGAGGCACCCTTAAAAAAAAAAAAAAAAAAGTGCTTTGATATATTTAAAGGGTGATTAAAATAGTTATTGGTTAAATATTTTACTTTAATATTTATTATCCTTAGCATTTGAGTTTTATGTCAGATTTTTGTATAGTTATAATTTTATATATTTTTACATGAATAATGCACACCTTCTATGTTTGTTTGCAAACTGCTCTCCCACCCAGGTGTTTTCTTAGGTGCAATGTGCTAATTTTTTTTACAGTAACATGTAAAAAAAATTGGCATATCGGCTTAAGAAAATACTTTGCCAGGGGCGGGGGAGGAAGCAGTTGGCAAAGGAGGCATGAGTTATTTGCATAAAAATACAGTGATTTATAATATATTGACATCATTCATGTAATCTGCAATTATTTTACCCACTGGAATAGGCATATGATTTAACTTTTCCAAATTATGAAGATTTATAGTGTAAATGGTGTGCTTACATTTATGACAGGCTGATGCTTATTGAAGTAGTGAAGTCCTACCCTGATGGGACTAGGATACTCCCCAGGTTCCTCCAGTTTTGTCAGTCGGTGGTTTGGTGGAAAGAGTTCTGGCCAAAATACTGGGAGGCCTGGGTTGTAATACTTACAGTATTACTAGTTATCTACACGATTGTGGAAGCCTTCCTTTTCTCGCCTGCCAAATACCCAGTATACTCAGTGCTGTCAAGTTGATTCCGACTCATAGCAACCCTATCTGCCAAATAGAGGGATTTAATTAAGTAACCTTTAATGTCCCTTTTAATTATAAAATTTTGTCATTTTATGAGTCTGTAGCTATAAGTTTGTGTGATGCTGGAGTCTTGGACAGAAATGTAACCCCCAATTATAGCTGCATTTTTCAGTACTGCATCTTAATGAAACCAGAGACTGTTTATACTGTGTTTTTCTAAAATATATATATATTCATTTAAAAAATACTAAGTACCTTCTATGTGTGAGAGAAAATTTTTGTTATTCAACTTTGAAATAAGCACGATTTTGTTTATGTTAAATTTGAGGTTATTGGTAAGGCAGTCAGGTGAATCTGTCTACCAGGTAATTTGAAGTACGGGTCTGAGACTCAGAAGAGAAACCCGAACTAGGGATAGATTTGGAGTCATCGACACGGATGATAGTTCAAAATGTGGGAGTAAGTGTGAGTACACGGGGAAAACAGAAGGGAGCAGACAGACAAGGTTAGAATCCACATTCGAGGGATGGAGGAGGACATAGAGCTCTACAAGGAAGTGGAAAAGGAGCAAAAAGGAGAAGAAGTAGAATAGATGGTGTCACTGACATTAAAAAAAGAGAGTTTCAAAAACGAAAGGGTGACTTGACTGAGAACGGATAGAAACAGGCCACAATGTGGTGTTAGGATTCACTGCTAGATGAAGACCAGCGCGCCATGCAGATAAGAGGGTCAGTGTCTGAGAAGACAGCTTAAACCAATGGAGGCGTGCAATTCAATGTGCACAATAAAACTTCGGTCAAGTTGCAGTAAAAAAAGAAAGGTGGTTTAATCGTGCTAAGTGTCGAGAAAGGAGTAAGTTTACAAAGTCCGTTACCTACGTTGCATTAGTCAGAGTATGATGGCATAATGAATGGAAAGCACTGAATTTGCAGTCATTAATTCTGGGTTCTAGTCCGCACTCTATCCGTTATTTTAACCGTAACACCATTCAGTCAGCTAATCAGGTGAAGAGATTTGTAAACGGATAAATTACACTCAGGTTGGTAACTGCTACATCAAATATGATCAAAAGTACTTGACAAATGATTTAAATAAAACTTCTGAGGCTCAGTCTTTTCACCTGCAAAATTATAAATTGTTTAAAAACCCGTGCTTTATGTAGTACCTCCTCACACAGCTCTGAATTGGTACAGTTCTATTTGCCTCTAAAATATTTTCCTTTAAAAAGTGTATGTAAGTACTTTTCAAAATTTCATTATATAGTACACTGTTCATAGAAATTTCGCCCTGCACGGAGACCCTGGCGTCCCGGCAGCTAATGGAGCGTAGTAGGGCAGACACATGGAATGGGGAGCACTATGCACGGTCATCCAGTTGAGCGCTGGGCCACCCTTTGAGAGTTGAGCGTGTTTTGAAACATGTATTGCTTATCACCTGGAGCTGCTCTTTCTGCGATTTATTTAGTGGGGAATAGTTTTAACCTATAATGAATGATAAAGGCATGCAAAAAAGGCGTGCAGGTAAAGACAATTATACTGGCTATTAAAACACAGGTTTTACAAAGGCCAGTGGCCTGAGGCACCTCCAGAGAAATGGTCAAGGAGAAGAAAAGGAAATATTATCAGGAGTTACTGACGAGTGACCACCAAGCTATCTTCCTAAAGTGTAGATAAAAAATCACAAATTCTCAAAATGCCCATTTCGTGTCCTTTGATATAGGACGACTTTGTATTTGACAAATATTTATCACGTTTGTACTCTGTGCCCTGCACGGTATCAGATGAACAAGATGAGACATGTCTCTCTTGGATTTTATCATTTATTAGGAAAAACAGAGTTAAACAAAGAGCAGAGACCTCCATAGGAGATCATTTTTTCCCCAAGCAATATGTTGAACAAATGTTCTGCTACTGGTTCCTAGCGAAAACCATGTAAATGACTTTTTTTATTCCCATCTCAGCCTCTCACTCCCTCTCCCCATTCCCCCACTTGAGGATAACAGTGGTTTAAGAAAATAAAATACTGAGAAAATGCAGTTAGGTATCTGTTATTAACAGGTATGGTACATGTGACTGGGAAAAAAGGTTGGAAATTCCTGGCTTCTGAGTCAATAACTTGTAAACCTGTATTTGCAGGCCACACCGTGTTCTTGAGTACAAACCCACATTTAAAAAATTTTTGTTTAATTGAGGTAAAATAAGCCCACATTTTCATTACTTTGTCTTTTGTTTATAGGTCCAAGGGCAAGTTCATCCAGCACTTGAGTCTAATGATGATGCTCTTCAGTATGTTGAAGAATTAATTTTGCAGTTATTGAATATGCTGTGCCAGGCTCAGCCCCGAAGTGTTCTAGATGTAGAGGTATGATAAAGTCTGCATTATGTTTATTTTGTATCTGTCTAATCTGTGTGCTTGTTGTAATGTCTGTGAAAGGGAAAAGAGCTTGCTTTTCAATTCCACAGAATATGTATAGCATTAGGAAAATGAAGACTGGATTTATTTTAATTTCATATTGGGTATATGTTTTAGCTGTTAAACTATTCCATATTTTGCTTTTAATCTAAAATTAACTTTAGTTGGCCTCTAAACACTACTTCTTGATGCTAGAATAATGCACTCATACATTTAAGGGTAGAATATGTCCAGATGTTTCTTTTGTATTTTAAAGCCAGGTAGCCTTCCAAAAACATTATAGTTGATATTTTACGTGCATTTAAGTGAACTCCCTTCCATTAGTTGGAAGGGAAGAAAATGTCTCAAAATCTTAAAAAGGATGTTTTGAAATCTCTTATGAAGTTGACATGGCCCTTACCATTTTAGAGCTTGTTGTTCAGTGGAGATACAGACAGATGTATAGGCAATAACACAGTGTATATACTACAAGTGCAGGGTATGTGGGAAACCATAAAAGAGACAAGTAACATAGGCTTGGGGGTATAGGGATAGTTTCTCAAAGGAAGAGACATCTAAGTTGAGATCTGAAAGAGTCAAAAATTTGAGAGGAGAAGGAGGAAAGCTTGAAGAAGGAATTAACAGAAAATGAGAGCGAGCTAGCATTAAAGGAGTTTTCTGACACTGATGAAGGAACATTTGACTTCAGTGACCTTGAGTATATAATGGTACAAATCTTTGGGTTTGTATGACTTTTTTCTTTTGCAGTGCTTAGGTGTGGGCACAAAAAAGATGATTGGGTTGATCCAAGAATGATGTCCACCATGGATATACAATGTCAAGACAGCAGGGCAAGGAAATTGTGCAAACTGATACTGGCAATGCTTCATAACCCTTCTTAGAACACATAGAATGTAATAACATTTTTATGGCATCCAGCGACTAGGATGGAAGTATCTCTAGCTACCTCAGGTCCTGCCCAGATCCCTGAGGGCTGAGGGATTGACATATAGGCATATCCAATGAGGAACTTGTTTAAAAAAGCACCAGGGAATCTAAATTGTTTAGGGAAAAAAAAGTGAAATGTAATAACTGCCAATATTTGACTGCTTGATATAGTATGAACACTTCCATGTTGTGTATTTCATTTAAACATCACAATACCCCATGAAGATGGTGCTGTTTTCTCTCTTGCTAGAGTGTAAGCTGTAGGCGTTTTGTCTCGTTCATTGATGAATCTCCAATACCTACGACAATGTCTGGCACACAGAAGGCACTTGGGAAATATTTGCTGAATGAATGTGGAAACTGAAGCACAAAGAGATTAAATAACTTGCCCAAGGTCACAGCTAATCAGTAGTGAAGCTACAAATAAAAGATCTTTGATGGTTAAGGCAGGGGGGAGTAGGGAGAGAAAACCACTAACTAGATAGTGGACAAGTAAAGAGAAAGACAACACACAATATAGGGGAAGTCAGCACAACTTGGCCAAGGGAAAGTCATAGAAGCTTGCTAAAAAAAAAACCAGTGCCATCGAGTCGATTTCGACTCATAGTGACCCTATAGGACAGAGTAGAACTGCCCCATAGAGTTTCCAAGGAGCGCCTGGCAGATTCGAACTGCTGACTCTTTGGTTAGCAGCCGTAGCACTTAACCGCTACGCCACCAGGGTTTCCAGAAGCTTGCTAGACACATCCAAACACCTTGAAGGACCAAGTTGCTGGGAACCATAGTCTCGGGGGACATAGAGGTCAATTTGCATAACATAGTTCATAAAGAAAAGGTTTTACATCCTACTTTGGTGAGTAGCATCAGGGGTCTTAAAAGCTTGTGAGCAGCCATCTAAGATACATCTGTTGGTCCCATCCTGTCTGGACCAAAGGATAATGAAGAAAACCAAAGACACAAGGAAAATATTAGCCCAAAAGACTGAAGGACCGCGTGAACCATAGCCTCCACCAGTCTGAGCCTAGAAGAACTAGATGGTGTCGGTTACCACCACCCACCACTCTGACAGGGATCACAATAGAGAGTCCCAGTCAGATCGGGAGAAAAATGTAGAGCAAAATTCAAATTCACAAAAAAAGACCAGACTTGTTCATCTGATAGAGATTTGTAGAAACCCCTGAGACTAATGGCCCCAGACACCCTGCTAACTCAGAACTGAAGCCACTCCCAAAGCGCACTATTCAGACCAAGATTAGTAAGATGTGTGAGGAACATGCTCCTTAGTTCAGCCCAATACACGAAACCAAATGGTAACTCGTGCCCAAAAGCAAGGTAAGGCAGGAAGGGACAGAAAAATGGGATGAATGGACACGGGGAAGCTGGGGTAGAAAGGGGAAGGGTGCTGACACATTGCAGGGACTGTAATCAATGTCACAACACAATTTGTATATACATATTTGAGTGAGGAAAAAAAATTATTAGAATCTAGAAAAAAAATATTACCAGTAAGTAGTGTGTTCCTTTAAAAAATCGCCTATGTGAGACCAAATGGTCAAGAATTAATTTAAATGAACATGAGAAGGTAATGGGGCAGGGAAACTAGATTAATGGAAATGGAACAACCAGAATGAAAATAATGAGAGTGTTCACGTACCGTCAAGAATGTAACCAGTGTCACTGAACAACTTGTATAGGAATTGTTGGCTGGGAACCTAAACTGCTGTGTAAACCTTCACTGAAAACACAGTGAAATATTAAAAATAAAATAAATAGAACCAGAAAGTCTAGGTTTTTGAGCATGCCTTTCACTGAACTGGAAACCCTGGTGGCATAGTGGTTAAGTGTTATGGCTGCTAACCAAGAGGTCGGCAGTTCAAATCCACCAGGTGCTCTTTGGAAACCCTACGGGGCAGTTCTACTCTGTCCTATAGGGTTGCTATGAGTCGAAATCGACTCGACGGCAGTGGGATTGGTTTTTTTGGTTTTCACTGATTTTATGTTACCTTGTAGAAGAGAGCAGGTAGATTGGAAAAACATGGAGGGAACAGGGTATTGGAGTTCCTGATAAGGTTGGAGAAATGGTTAAATTAGAGTACCTGAGTGAGAAAAATAGAATAGATTGGGATCTATTCTGTTGTTTAAATTTAAGATTTCGTCAGTAACACAGTTACAAAGCAAGATGTGGCTTTGTGGTGGTGGCTTGACTAGAATTGATGGTCCTCAAGATGAGATGTTCAAGGAATTAAAAGACCAGGGTATTCTGTGTGTCTTTAATGTAGATAATAAAGTCGAAAAGGATGATGACAGGACTTTACATGAGAATGGAAGAGTTATGTTCCAGAAATGGCTTTAAGAGTGATACTAAATCTACCTTCACCTGGGCTGTGGGACAAGGAACAGTGCCTTAGAAGTTTTCAGAGGAGATTCGGATTTCAGTTGAGGCAAAGGAACATTGAATTACAGAGTTGTGTGTATAGAAAAGATTGTGTACCATGAAATAGTAATTTGATTTGATTCCTTAAGTAATTCAAAGTAGATTTCTTACCATTTTACCTCATTTTCCCATTGAATTATAGGACCAAATGTCTTTTATTTGTACTTTCCTTTAAGCATCTATTACCATGGGAGTCACAGATTATATTTTGAGTAGAACTGGTTGGATGACTCTCCTTCCCACTAATTCCAGGTGTTGTTTTGGATCCCAGTTGGGTTTCCCCAGAATATTTATAAAATGCAACATCCAACCCTGTGCCTAGTGTATTAGAATGGGGTTACAGGTCTTGTCTTATTATCATTCTGATGTTGGTACATTCCAGGAACTTGTTAGTTTGTTAACACTAGAAATTCAAATTCAGCTCTTTCCAGATTTTTTATACTATACACATGTTAATCTAATTTCCTTTTTTAAGTTAATACAGAAACTAAATGTGTCATTTCCTAATATTGAAGATCTCCTTGAATTCTCAAAAATAATGAATCTCTCAGTCCTCCACTTGCATAGATTTAATCAATCTACATATTCAAGACCCTAGATAATAGAGGATATTTCATAGCTTTTTATTACTTACGTAGAAGAGACCTCAGATATTTAAGGTTTTTAGCCTATGCCCTGTCTTGTTATTTTTAAGTAGTTAATTTGAGCTCTTAAAAGTATATGTAGCCATACAAGATTCCAAAGAGCTCACTTTGGGGCTGGGGATGGATTTTTTGGGGAACAAACTATATGACAGTAATAGAAATAGCAATCAGTTGTTTAAAAAAAAAAAAAAGTTGCCATTGAGTTGATTCTTACCAATGGCAACCCTGTATGTGTTTCAGAGTAGAACTGTGCATAGGGTTTTCAATGGCTATGACCTTTAGAAAGTAGATTGCCGGGTCTTTCTTTCAAGGTGCCTCTGGGTGGATTTGAACTGCCAATCTTTCAGTTAGTAGCCGAGCACCTTAACCATTTGCACCACCCCATAAAACAAAGAAACAAAAAACCCAAACCCATTATTGTTGAGTCAGTTCCAATGACTCACAGCAACCCTATAGCACATAGTAGAACTGCCCCATATGGTTTCCAAGGAGTGGCTGGTGGATTTGAACTGCTGACCTTTTGGTTAGCAGCTGAGCTCTTAAGCACTGTGCCACCTGGGCTCCACCCCACAGAACTTTGTAATTTCAAAGTACTGTTATATACACTTTTACGTACTTATAACAATGCTGTGGGGTAGCTGTTATTCTCCTTATTTTGTATATTAGAAAATTGACTCTCAGAATGATAAGGTAGCCAGAAAAGAACCTAGATCTTTTCCAATCAATAGTCAAATACCCTTCTTCCCATACCATAAAAAAAAAAAATACCTGGGAGAATATTCAGATAAGGATATGGAGATGTGGAAATGTTTAGATGAATATAATGGTGTCTTAGATTCTTTTATGACCAAGTAACTTCCTGTTTGCTGCTTTCATTAGGATTCAATATTTCAGTTTTATTTTAATATTTCATTAAGATTCAATATTATACATTTAGAGAATTAATAATAATAAGGGCCTTGAATTTACCCCTTCAAATACATTTTGAGGTGAGAGATTCATCAAAATTTTTGAGATACCTGTGAGAAAAATGTACTTTAAAAAATAGATCAGTCTGAATTAATGCAATATTTGAATTTTAAAATCTGTCTAAAGAATGCATTTTAATTACTTTGAAGTATAGATACCATTCAAAGTAGGGTGGCAGTTATTGTTTAATGTTAAGTCCCCTAGAAGATTTAACTTTAATGGAAAAATAAGAGTGGTTACTTGTTGTCTTACAGTTTTAGGAAAATAAATGCTTCAAGACTGCTTGAAAATACATGAATTGTACATATGTCTATAATCTCACTTCTGCTAATTTAAAAGTTCTGATGACACGCTACAGATCATCACAAGTTGTGAACTATCATAGTTCAAATGAAGGAGATTTTGTTTTATTGACATTGCCAATATTCACTAATCCATGCGACCAATATTTGAGTGCTTGCTATCTGTCAGAAGCCCTGGTGGTGCAGTGGTTAAGTGCTTGGCTGCTAACTGAAAGATTGGCAGCACTGACCCACCATCCACTCAGAAGAAGAAAGATATGGCAGTCAGCTTCTATAAAGCTTGCAAAAAAAAAATCCAAACCTGTCGCTGTCAAGTCAATTCCAACTCATAGCAACCCTGTGGGACAGAGTAGAACTGCCCCATAGGGTTTCCAAGGAGCAGCAGGCTGAATGGTGGATTTGAACTGCTGACCTTTTGGTTAGCCGCCGAGCCCTTTACCACTGTGTTATCAGGGCTTCCTGTAAAAATTACAGCCTTGGAAATCCTGTGGGCAGTTCTGCTCTGTCCTATAGGGTCACTATGAGTTGGATTTGACTCCAAGGTTTTTTCTTTTTGTTTTACTCTCTCTCGGGCAGTGTTCCAGATGAGTAAGGCAGTGTATATAATGCTCTAGGATGCAGAGGGGGAGTATGTTGCTTTGGCCCTGATGATTCAAATTAGTTCAAGTTTTCAAAAATAATATATCAAAACTTCTCCAATCAGGTTTGTTTCTCCCTCTCTTGTAATAGGCGTCATTTTCTGTATAATCTCCTAGAAAAAAAGAGGGAAAAAATAATGTTACTGCTACCATGTAGTTGCAGGATTTCTAGTGAGCTATTAATTTGTCCTTGGGCCTCTTTAGAAAGTACGTAACTAGTAGTATTTTTTTCTGTGATATGCCCTGACAAAGTATACGCCTTATTTAACTTCTTAGGTCTTGTCCTTTCATAACTGTGCTTTTTCTTTTTTTCTGTCTGAAAGTCTAGACTGATTTCCACTTGTTATGTCTTTCCAGTTTTCCTCTGTGGCCCTTGGGTTCTTAGGACACAGATACATTTTTCTTCTCTCCAGTTAACTCAGATGGAGGAGCACCAAGTTTTCTTGGACTCTTAGCTTTTTTTTTTTGTTTTTAAATCAGAGTCATCTTATCCTAAAATTTAAAAAATCCACCTTTTCTATTCATTTTTTAAACTTTTTTTCCTTTTTCTTGGCATACTGACGAATCCTTATGATTTTTAATGTTCATTAACACTTAGATTTCCCAAGAATGTCTACAGATTTTCTAACTTTCTTAGCACAAAAAAATTTCTTCTACACATTGTAAGCCTTATTGCTTACTACTAACAGGACTTCAGAAGTCTGTGTGGGGCTGAATTTTTGCGCTAAGTGCAAGCATAGAAGTCTTCATAGGTCCCAGAACATTCCTGTTAGAACTGACCTTCAAGATCATCTGCTTAAACCCCCTTATTATGTAAAAGGAAAAGACGGGGCTCTCCTAGTGAGAGGCAAAGTTGAATCTCAAACCTTAGCTCCGTATCTTGTTTTTTTTCCGAAAACCACTAGGTATTAATCAAGATAGTTTCTTATTTAAAACAAATGAAATTATTAATCTTGAAAGTAGCATAATTCTAATTCATGAATCTTTCACTGATGGTTCTGCCTTTCCAAACCCTTTGCTGTGGAGTCCATTCCGACTCATAGCGACCCTATAGGACAGGGTAGAGCTGCCCCACAGGGTTTCCAAGGAGTGCTAGGTGGATTCAAACTGCCAACCTTCTGGTTAGCAGCCATAGCTCTTAACGACTATATCACCAGGGTATCCGGTTCCTCCTTAGGTTTCTTTTAAAAATATATAAGAATAATTATGACAACAAATTTTATTTGGCTATAAAATTGTAATTAAATTTACCATTATAAGAGATAAAGTAAGTCAGTGTGGCTTTTCCACATTCGAGGCACCACACCAATCTTTTTTCATACAAGTGAACCCCAGGTCTCACCTCCTAGATATATATTTAGTAATTTGAGTCCCTTAATCCACTAATAACAAAGTTAAAATTATTATTATCATTGTTATTTTCCCTTTCTTGCCTTTTCTTTTATCATTCTAGATTTTCTTTCCCCTTCTTTTCTTTCTCAAAACAGTGGATAAATTTGGAATGGGATGGGTAAAATTGAAATGGATAGGGATTGCTATTTTATTTTCTTTTTCCCCCAGTCTCAGCCTTGGCCTACAGCTTGCCCCTATAATTCAACCATTGCTAATCGCTTTTTTTCCAAAGATATAAGTTAAATCTACTTAGAATTATCAGATTGAATTCTATTTCCTTCCTCTTCTGCTGCTTTTCTATCTCCAGTATACACTAGTGATTTCAGACTCCAGGTCATAAGTAAGTTCATGGCATCAGTTTAGTACATTGCCCAACCACTTTGTTTTTAATGAAATAGAGTATGAAGTATCAGTGTACCGCACATAGTGAGGGCAGGTTTTGTTTTATGAAACTTTAGTGTGTGTAGGTGTATAAGGGTATAATGTAAAATGTATTGAGAATTTATTACTTCTTACTATAAGTTAAGGTCAGAAAAAGTTAGAAAGTCACAGGACCATAGGTTTGTCCCATGGTTACACCCACTCAGTTAACCGTGGGTTAAATCCATCAGTGTAAAAATTGATTTGGCAGAAGGAAACGAAGTTTCATTTCAGATGTTCCTTTCCACTCTTACCCCTTTCTACCTTGCCAAGCTTTCCTAACGTTCTGGACCTTTGTATTGCCCTAATTACGTGAGGGCAGTGTCCTGGCAAGTAGCTTTTCAACAAGGTGTTTGAGAAAGTATGTAAATTCCGTTTTTAACTATGATGTCTTTCAACACACCTCTAATACCATTAATTAAAATGCTCACTTCTTTGATTTGGCAGTGGATTTAGCCTTGAACATGGAAGAAGAGAATTTTTAAAAAATAAAATTGAATGAGTTAAAACTATTCTCAATTTATAAATTTGTTCATAACGTGTACCTGGAATCAGTGTATTCCTTTTTCCCCCCAGATTATCACACTGTAATCTCTTATTTACCATTTTAATAGCATCTGACAAAACTTATATTCAGATTTATGATCAGGGATGATGTTTAATTTTATCTAGTAGTTTTTACATAAACCCGTTGCTGTGGAGTCAGTTCCAACTAATGGCGACCCTGTGTGTGTCAGGGTAAGACAGTATTGCACGGGTTTTCAGTGGCTGAGTTTTTGGAAGATCACCAGGCCTTTCTTCCAAGGTGCCTCTGAGTGGGCTGGGAATTCTAACCCATTCGTTAGCTGCCCGTCACATTAACTGCTTGCGGCACCCAGGGACTCAGCTAAAAAAAAAAAAAAAGTTGAATAGCCATCAATTAAAAAAATTGGTTATTTAATAGCGACCTCTACTGGGTTAAATTATGCTGCAGGTGGATTTTAAAAACTTAAAAAGGTGAAAGTACCTTTTGTTTGAGGTGAGTTACATTAGTTTATTAAAATTAAGGAAGTTCAGCTGCTACATTAACATGAATTTTTCCACTTTCATTAGAAATTTTGATAGAGTAACTGCTGCAAATTAAGTATTTTGCTCAAAATTAATGACCTATTTTAACTCTAATGACAAGCTGCAGTGCATTAAAATTGCTGTTACCAATGTAAAGCATTGATTTTCATGATTTGCAGATAGTTTTGAAGTCACGTACCAGTGCATGATGGAAAAACAAAAATAAAAAATCTTAGAGGTTTCAATTGCAAAATATTACTTGAGCTTGTAATCGGTATTGAAAGTAAGGACAAATGAGAACTGGATTTAGGTTTTTTGCTTCTCGAGCTTAGATCAAGTAATGTTTTAAAATTACTTCTCTTATTCACTCTTGTCATTAGCTTTATTACAGTGAAATTGAAATTCAGGATGTGATTTGCCTTCCTGGACAATACAAGGAATGTTTAGTCTCCTGATTGCCTAATTAAAAAACGAATACACTGCCATTTAAAGTTATTGCAGTAGCTTAAATGTAAATTATAGCACATGTGAAAAGCTCTGCTTTTGGTATTCTTTGGTTTTAAAAGTAAATTGCAAGTAATGGACATTATTTAATATATATGTTGCTTAGTTGTTATTTTCCTATTTTCCAAGGAACGTGTTCAGAAAAGTTTCCCTCATCCAATTGATAAGTGGGCAATAGCTGATGCCCAGTCGGCTATTGAAAAGAGGAAGCGAAGAAACCCTTTATCTCTCCCAGTAGAAAAAATTCATCCTTTATTAAAGGTAATGCTGAAATACTGCCTTCTTGCCTTTTAAGAGCAAAATAAAACCCACTATTTTCAAACGCTAAGAATATATTTCATGGATAATAGAGTCAACTGAGGAGTGAAATTCAATTTTTTCAGAAATTCACGTGGGGGGGAGGAATGCTATGACAATGTTGTTGTAAGGTGCTGTTGAGTCAGTTCCAACTCATAGCGATCCTGTAGGATGGAACAGAACTGCCTCATAGGGTTTCTAAGGAGCATCTGGTGGATTTGAACTGCTGACCTTTTGCTAGTAGCCGAGCTCTTAACCACTGTACCACCAGGGCTCCTGCTATGACAATAGAAAAGTATAAAGTGGGCAACATGTTCTAAAGTAATTTCATACCAACAGTAATAATGAAGCAAATTGAAAGGATTGCGGAAAGTTGTTATTATGGATTTTATTAATCTCAGGTGTTCATAGAGACTCTTGTGGTTAGACCCAGGTGTCCCTATAAATCCTTCAGACACTAATATTTTGTGTAGGGACCTCTGTGGGACTGCCATAGGGCAATGTGCAATCTTTGGTTGGACAAAAATTTCTCTGAGGATTACCTACATTATCTAGTCCTACTTATCCTTTAAATGAGTCAGTCAGTTCAGTCTCTCCAGAACAAATAGAATAACTGCTAGCAACGCTAATAATGTTATTTCTACTTTGTTTAATACAGTGAGCAAACCGTTTATTGATTCTTTCATCAAAAATATAGGTAAATTATTATACAGTGGAGCCTGCAAAAGCCTGAACCAGTGTAAGACGGAAAACTGTCAGAGATGAAAAACTCAAACAATTCCCACTAATAGAGAGTGATGATAGAAAAGTGCACCAAACCTGCGAGACCTGGAAAAAGAGACAGTCCTGTCAAGTTCCAGCTCTTACAGGTTTCACTGTAATAATAAAACCATAATAATACTTTTAGATAGCAGTAGTTTTGTAGTGATTAGGATATAAGCAAACTGCTAATACTTATATAAATTGTCTGTAAGTTTATTACTCAACAAAGTTATTATTATTATCCTCAGTTTGTACCTGAGGTAACAGAGGCTGACGGAAGTAACTTGCACAGGTTTACAGGGCTCCTAAATGACAGTGTTAGGAGTCTCAGTATCTGCTTGATCTTGTCCAACATTTAGAGCTAACCACTTGGATGGCTTTTAAGGCTGTCGAGAAGCTAGGCTTTCCACTGGGGTTGTTTAAATAGAAATAGCTGCATATGTCTTACTGACTGGTCTGAGAAAATAAGTGCAAATTATGGAAAATTGCTAAATTATTACTAATGGCATACTTCTTTATAATTCTGTTCTCATGAGTCTCATTAGCCATGCATTTAATTATATTCTAAGAGCATTAAAAAATTGATTTATTTGCATGCTGTATTAATGACCCTAAATTTTGAATTTTATCTGATTTTGGGTGTGGTTTCAATTAATTAATACATTCTTATCACTATATATTTATTAGTTTTTACATATCCTAAAAGGAAAATGCATCTTGCCCCAACATTGAGTATACTTCTTATTTCACAAGAATTTTTTCCTAATTGGATTGTTTAGAAAATGGTGTTTGTTTTCCCATAGAAACTAGTCAACCCCACAAAAGTTCCTGCTTTCTTTGAAGTGTAATTATATAACTGTATAAAGTACTCTTAATAACTACCATTGTTCACTAGGACACAGCCTGAAATTTTTTTCCCACCAAGGTTTGTACCACTAGGGCTTGGGGGAAGCCCAGGTTCCTTCAGGAAGGATAGAGGTGTAAGGCTAGTAGATATTCTTAGCTAGAAATAATGTATTAACTGTTGTTCTAAATAAAAGAAAAAACTCTTTTATCTGGATTAGGGAATAAAGAGCATTTGCACCCCTACCCCAAATTTGGCCTTCCATTTTACCCTTTCTTCCTAGGTGAGGGATTTATTTAGCAATATGTACTTACCAAATATGATACATGAGCAAAGGTAATTTTAACTTACCTTTTTTTAAACTTAACATGTGCAAGTACCAATATATATGTTATTCATAGTTGAACCACTTAAAATTAATTGTTGATAATTATAGGCCTCAGTGAAAGTTAAGCTGAACAGCATACATGTTTTTTATTTTTTAACCAGTGTGTTAAATTTATAGTACGTCATGTTTAGACATGTTTTTCTTTTAATTTTGCAGGAAGTCCTAGGTTATAAAATTGACCACCAAGTTTCTGTTTACATAGTAGCAGTATTAGAATACATTTCTGCAGACATTTTAAAGCTGGCGGGGAATTATGTACGAAATATACGGCACTATGAAATTACAAAACAAGATATTAAAGTGGCAATGTGTGCCGATAAGGTAGGAGACTGAGCTTCTATATGTTTTGTTCTTAAATTTTTATTTGTGACTTACTGAAATGTAACATACTATTCAGGCAGAATAAAATTATATATTATGTGTTAAGAGATATTTCCAGTACTTTAATAGCAAGTACTCAAGATGCCATCTTATAGACATATAGGATATTAGATAGCATTAAAATGTTTTTAAACATGTCATGTAATTTTTCTCTTAGTGTTGTTGTACTTGGGGTTAATATTAGTAATAATCTCTTAATAGTAAATTTCTTAAAATTTTTTTGGATTAAGTGATTTAGAAGGTTATGAATTTACTTGAAAACAATTTTTTTAAATGTAAAAATACTAAACTCTTGGGAGTTTTCATTTCAATTCTTAGATTTCTCTAGATACTTCTTATATGGTTTTACTCTAGTAATATTGAGAGCAAACGTTTGTTGAAAGTTAAATGTGTGTATGACTTATCTCATTTGGTCCTTACAGTACCCCTCTAAAGTAAGTGCTCTTACCTATATTTTATAAAAAGGAAACTGAAACTCAGAGAAATTAAGAAATTTGTCCAGAATTTTTTGAGAAGTTTCAAAGCCTAAACGCGATCTCCATATCTGCCTGAGTCTGAAGGTCTTAGGCATTGCACTGTTCTGCCTCAGTGTTTTCAGATTACAATAATTTACAGAAAGGAAAACATTTTGTGATGAAGCATTTCATTCCATTTTCTTCTCACAATACTCTTACTAATTGGAATATTCCCTCTGATTACTGAATCCATTTAATTATGCTTTAGTGTTTGTTTTTTTGCAAAATGTGAACATATACAGTCAAAATCACCAAGGGTGTGGAGCCAAGGAAACTGAGGAACCAAAGGCAGGATTTAAGGACAAATTAGAAGTAATAGGACAGAGAGAGTGAGACAGATAGACAGATACTAGTATTGATTGAGAACTTGATGCTGCAGTTTGTGATACCAGATGTAGAATTTTGTTTTAGAGAAACTGTGTGTAGGGGGAGAGGAGTAGCAAGAAGAAGAGTTTGAAATGTTTTGATTTTTTAAAAAATAAATCCGTATTTCATTAAAAAAAAATAATTATTTAAAAATAAATACAAATTATTGATTGTTAAAATAAGATTATTTTTAAATGAATCAGGAAAAATTATTTTTGAGTACCTACTGTGGGCTCACATGGGTAGGAGATGCAAGAGAAGTGTAAGACAAGGCTCCAGAGTTGATAAAAGGATATTTATAGACATGAAATGGGCAGAAAGTAGTGTAAGATAAAATACTACAGTATTTTATTAAGTTATAGGGATAATGATGTTAGAGAAGTTCACAGTGGGAAAAGGATGAGTTTCAGCAAGAGTAATAGGAGACTTCTTAGAGAAAACAGGACTTGTTTTGATCCACTCCCAACAAATGTAGACAAAGAGGCCAGCTAAAAAACTATAAGAATTATTCACATATAAGGGGGTGAGGCCGTAGAGTAAGGTGATAATGGGAAGGGAATGGAACAGAGAAAACTGAGGAATCTAACACAGGAGTTGGGGACAAATTAGAAGTAATAGGTTAAAGACTTGGAGGAGGCAGTTTGTGATATCAGAAGTAGAATTCTGCTCTGGAGAAGGTGTAGAGGGGATGGGAGCCATATACCCAAGGGTAGATATTCTGTGAGCTTTCGGAAATGATACTAGCACACAGTTATTTCATGGAACTACAAAACAGTCTGAAACTTCATAACTTTAAAACTAATCCTTTTAATTTGAGATTACATATTGTCTCTTTCAGTTTTCATTGCTTATATATGGCAAAATATAATTTTAAATTAAAAATAAACTTTGAACTAATAAGATTAATTTATAATCAGTTGAATTATGTCTGCCTTTTTTTTTTTATCATTTAAGAACTGTATTCGGAGAACTCCTTTGAACATTTAACTTCAAATTTGAGTGTAGGTTCATATTTTATTATTATTTTTTATATCTCTGACTATACAGGTATTGATGGATATGTTTCATCAAGATGTAGAAGATATAAATGTATTATCTTTAACTGATGAAGAACCTTCCACTTCAGGAGAGCAAACTTATTATGATTTGGTAAAAGCATTTATGGCAGAAATTCGACAATATATAAGGGAGCTAAATCTAATTATAAAAGTTTTTAGAGAGCCTTTTGTCTCCAATTCAAAATTGTTTTCAACTAATGTAAGTATCATTGTATACACGTATATCACTGCCTGTTGTTAAAATTTGCATGACCACTTCAAATTTGAATTTGTATAATTCATGGTTAATTTTTTTTTTAATTGTGGATGGGACTTGATTTATACTGATTATGATAACAAATGAAGTGCTATAACAGTCTCATAAAATTAAACATCAAAAATTAAAAGACAGAATCTAAACTAGACTGATGGTGTAATTGAAAATGAATTCACAGAATCTACTAAATAATTTAGAAGATGTATTTATTTATTCTAAAGAATAAAGTCTGTGTTGGCCCAGGACAGGAACCATTCCCAAAGCCAACTTTTCAGACAGGAATTGGACTGGACAATGGGATGGAGAGGGATGCTGGTAAGGAGTGAGCTTCTTGGATCAGGTGGACACTTGAGACTATGTTGGCATCTCCAGAGACTATGTTGGCATCTCCTGTCTGGAGGGGAGATGAGAGGGTAGAGGGGGTTAGAAGCTGGTGAAATGGACATGGAAAGGGAGAGTGGAGGGAGGGAGCAGGCTGTCTCGTTAGGGGGAGAGCAGTTGGGAGTGTGTAGCAAGGTGTATATAAGTTTTTGTGTGAGAGACTGACTTGATTTGTAAACTTTCACTTAAAGCACAATAGAAATTAAAAAAAAAAAGGATAAAATCTCTTGTATAGGTAGAAGGTATTTTAATTTGTTTTAACTCATTTGAGTCACTCAACGGACATTTCATCAGTGCCAGCTATATTGTACGGCACCATGCTTGGCAATGGGGATTCAAAGATAACTAAGAAATAATTCTCGCCCTCAGGAAATTCAGCCTAGTCAAATTAGAGATATAAACTTAAATTGCAGTAACCCAAAAAAAAACCAAACCCACTGCCGTCAAGTCGATTCCGACTCATAGCGACCCTATAGACAGAGTAGAGCTGCCCCATAGAGTTTCCAAGGAGCACCTGGCGGATTTGAACTGCTGACCTCTTGGTTAGCAGCCATAGCTCTTAACCACTATGGCACCAGGGTTTCCTAAATTGCAGTACACTGTGGTAATTACCATAATAGAAGTATGACCACAGTATGGGCGGCACAAAGGAGGGAGCCAGGAACATTGAAACTTACAAGAGGGATTACTGATCTTAAAATAGTCATCAGACTAACCTGATTGGATTCTGGGGATATGCTGAGTGAGAACAGGTTGTGTAAGGTGGTGACAGTCCAGTAATTCCTGAAACTGTAGCCCCAGAGCCAAGAGTGACTGATCAGGAAACAGTGCTTACTACAGAGGCTAGGACTGAGGTTCTAGTTACGGTAACAAGTGAACATTAAAAAATAAAGGAGCAGATTCTGATGGTTGCAAAACTCTAAATATACTAAAAATGATTGAATTGTTCACTTTAAATGGATGAAATTCATGGTATACAAGTCATATTTCAATAAAGTTGCTAATAAAGGAATAACAGACAAAGATTTCTTAGATATGACACAAAAATCAAGAACCGTAAAATTAATAAATTGGACTTTTATTAAAATGAAAAACTTGTTCTTCTAAAGACGTTGTCAGAAAAATAAAAAGACAAGTCACAGAGTGGGAGAACATATCTGAGATATATATAAAAGATAAGACTTGTATCCAGAATATATGGAGAACTCTTATAATTCAGTAATAAGAAAAACAGTCCAATTATTTTTTAATGGACAAAAAATTTGAACACTTTATAAAGGAAGATACACAAATGGCCAAAAAAGCACTTCAAAATATGCTCAGCATGAATGTACTCATCAAACCCCAAAAAACCAAACCTGTTGCAGTTGAGTCAATTCCAACTCATAGCAACCCTCTAAGACAGAATAGAACTCCCCCATAGGGTTTCCTAGGGGCAGCTGGTGGATTCAGACTGCTGACCAGTGGGTTAGTAGCTGTAGCTCTTAACCCTCATGCCAGCAGGGCTCCTGAATGGTCGTCAGGGAAATGCAAATTAAAAACACAGTGAAATAGTACTATACTTTCTTTAGAAAGACTCAAAAAGACCAGTAATTCAAAATGTTGAAAAGAATGTGGATCAGCTGCTTGTGGGAATATTAAATTCCCACATGGTTTGTGGTAAGGTAAAAAAAAAAAAAAAAAAAAGGTAAAGTGGTATAAAAACTTCAGGAAATATTTTGACAGTTTCTGAAAACATGTAATATTAACTGTGTTGCTGTTGTTAGTTGCCATTGAGTCCGTTGCAACTCATGGTGACCCCCATGTGTGCAGAGTACAACTGTTCTGTGGGGTGTTCAAGCTGTGACCTTTCGGGAGCAGATCACCAGGGCCGTCTTCTGAAGCACTTCTCGGTGGGTTCGAACCACCAACTTTTTGGCTGGTAGCTGAGCACTTAACTATTTGCACCACTACCCAGCAATTCTACACCTAGGTTTTCACGCAAAAGAATTGAAAACATTTCCATACAAAACTTGTTCACAAACGTTCATAGCAGCTTTATTTTTAATAGCCCCAAACTGGAAACAACCCAAATGTCCATCAACAGGTGAATGGACTTAAAAATTACCTTGTATCCATAAAATGGAATGTTGTTGTTGTTATTAGGTGCCGCCGAGTCAGCTCCGACTCATAAAGACCCTGTGCACGACAGAACGAAACACTGCCAGGTCCTGTGCCATGCTCACAATCATTGTTATGCATGAGCTCAATGTTGCAGCCACTGTGCCAATCCATCTCGTTGAGGGTCTTCATCTTCTTCGCTGACCCTGAGCTTTACCAGGCCTGATGTCCTCCTCCAGGGACTGATTCCTCCTGACATGTCCAAAGTATGTAAGATGTAGTCTCACCATCCTTGCTTTTAAGGAGCATTCTGGTTGTACTTCTTCCAAGATAGATTCATTTGTTCTTTTGGCAGTCCGTGGTATATTCAATATTCTTCACCAACACCACAGTTCAAAGGTGTCAGTTCTTTGGTCTAATGGAATGCAAGTCAGCAATAAAAAGGAATGAAGTAGTAATACATGCAACAACATGGATAAATCTCAAAAACATGAGCCCAAAAACTAGATACAAAAGGATCATTTTAGTCTGTAGTGACAGAAAGCAGATCGCTGGTTTCCTGGAGGCAAGGATGGTGGGGGATTGACTGAGATGGGGCACAAGGAAATTTTTTAGGATGATGGAAATGTTCTGTATCTTGGTAATAGTGGTGGCTACAAGGATGGATACATATGTAAACACTCCTCAGGATGTACACTTAAAATATTTGTATTTTATTGTATGTGAACCTGTCTCAATAAAGTTGATTCAAAAAGAAAAAAATAGTCACTGATAAAAAACCAAAAAAAGTCCCAAAAAAACAAAACACCAAACCCACTGTTGTCGAGTTGATTCCAACTTACAGCGACCCTGTAGGACAGAATCAAATCAAACAATGTCAATCAAATAATTGCAGGATAAAGTTAAAATTGAAAATAATCACTATTTTAAGGATTTAGCAAAACAGTTACTCCTGTACACTCTTGATGGGAGGGTGAATCATTATATCTTTTTAAGAAAAATAATCACCAAAATTTTAAATACATACCCTGTGACAATAGTCTTTATCTAGGAATCTAACCTACAGAATTCAGAAGAAGATGTGGAATGAGAGATACCATTGCTAATGTCAGATGGATCATGGCCAAAAGCAGAGAATACCGGAAAGATTTTTACCTGTGTTCTATCAACTATGTGAAGGTATTTGACTGTGTGGACCGTAACAAATTATGGATAACATTATGAAGAATGGGAGTTCCAGAACACTGAATTGTGCTCATGTGAAATCTGTACATGGATCAAGACACAGTCGTTCAGATAGAACAAGGAACTGCTGCATGGTTTTAAATTTGAAAAGGTGTGGAGTTGTATCCTTTCACCTTACTTACTCAATTTGTATGCTGAAAAAATAATCTGAGACGGTGGACTATATGAAGAAGAACAATGTGTGATATGGAGAGGATACAGTCTTGCTTGTCAAAAATGAAGAAGACTTGAAGCACTTACACATGAAGGTCAGTAAGGATTAATCCTGAACGTGAAGAAAATGAAAATCCTCACAACTGGACCGATAACTTCATGATAAATAGAGAAAAAAATTAAAGTTGTCAGTGATTTCATTCAGTGAAATTTCGATGCCCATGGAAGGAGCAGTCAGGAAACCAAATGACATCTTACATTGGGCAAATCTGTTGCAAAAGACCTCTTTAAAATTGTAGAAAGCAAAGATGTCAGTTTGATAATTAAGGTGTGCCTTACCCAGGGCGCCCTGGTGGTGCAGAGGTTAAGAGCTCGGCTGCTAACCAAAAGGTCAGCAGTTCGAATCCACCAGCAGCTCCTGGTAACTCTATGGGGCAGTTCTACTCTGTCCTGTAGGACTGCTGTGAGTTGAATTTGACTTGATGGCAACAGGTTTGGATTTTGGTTTTGGTCTTACCCAAAGCCATGGTCTTTTTAATTACCTCATATGCAGGCGAAAGCTAGACAATGAAAAAGGAAGACGAAAGAAGAATTGATGTATTGTAGTGTTGGCAAAGAATATCAAATACACTGTGGAGTACCAGAAGAATGAACAGAATTAGTATTAGAAGAAGTACAACCACAACGCTCCTTAGAAGTAAAGATGACGAGACGTTTGCTTGCTTACTTGGGACATGTCATCAGGGAAGACCAATTGCTCGAAAAGGATTGTCATGTAAAGTAGAGGGTCAGTGAAAACAAGGGAATCCCTCGGTGAGATGGATTGACACAATAGCCCAACAATGGACTCAAACATACCAATGATTGTGAAGATAGCACAGGACTGAGAAATGTTTCATTCTATTCTATATAAGGTCACAATGATTCGGAGCTGACACTTTGGCAACTACCTACAGAAAACAGCAGCCTACAGAAAATCTTACAGAAGTCACAAAGTGTTATTTTGAGCATCTTGTATATATATATCTATTGGTAATAAAAATAAGAGTAGAATGAATGAAGCGAAAGGGAATCATACATGGATTCTTTGTCATTACTGGGTAGAACGAGAGCCTGGAATGCCAAGAGAAAGACTGGATCAGAGAAGAGCTGAGGCAGATAGGGAGTAGGTCTGAAGCACTTCTGCCGCAAACCAAAGTGTGGTAGTTATCGTGAGGGAGATTACTGTGTCCCTGATTGAGTTGTGAAGTGAACTAGCCACTTTTATCATGAAACACTGATTTAACTGAAATTGACAAACTATGGTATTTATACTTTGCATACTTGGTAGACATTTTCTCAGAAAATGATTGAAATGAGCCTGCCACTTCAAGGAAAACAACTGACCAAGTTTGTTGCCTGTGATAAAATTTGAGCTTTCAAATTTAAGTCAGAATTTTGGAAAACTTGTATCCACTCCCACCATCACTGCTCATGTTAATGAATTTGGTTTTTTAATATTGTTTAGTGAAATGTGTTAGCATTTGCATGATCTGCAGAACTTAGTGAACTCATGTTTTCAAAGTGACCGTGCGTGGGTAAATAATCCATTCACAGTTCAGAATAGACCAGTGGATTTTATGGCTACAGCACAAAATTGGTATGGTTTCAGATTTCACATAATAACTAACTTTTAAGAAACGACCATTTGTCAAGTTTTGGTGTTGTATCAAAAAAGGTATCTGTTCTCGTTAGATGAAATGTCCAGAATAGACAAACTCACAGAGACAAATTTTCCAGGGGCTGGGAGAAGGGAAACCCTGGTGGTGTAATGGTTAAGTGCTGTGGCTGGTAACCAAAAGGCTGGCAGTTCGAATCTACTAGGTACTCCTTGGAAACTCTATGGTGCAGTTCTGCTCTGTCCCGTAGGGTCACTGTGAGTCGGAATCGACTCAACGACCACGGGCTTTTAATGGGGAGAAGGGAGGAATGGGACATGACTGCTACTAGGTATGGGGTTTCTTTTGCGGGTAATGAAAATATTCCGGAATTGGGTAGTGGTGATGGTTGCACAAGTCTGTGAACATACTAAAAACCATTGAACTTTGAAAGGGTGAATTTTATTTATATTTTTTTAAATTATATTAATTAAAATTACATAGAGAAAAGGATATCCACAATTATTTGAAAAGACTATTAAAATACTTCCTTTTCCGACAAAATATCTGTGCAAAGCCAGATTGTCTTCCTATAATTCAACTACAACAGTGTATCACAGCAGATTGAGTAAAGATACAGGTGTGAAAATCCTGCTATCCTCTATTAAACCAGATGTTAAGAGATTTACAAAAATATAAAACAGTTCCATTCTTATTAAATGTTTTGTTTTAGAAAAATAGGCTTTTCACAAAAATGCTATTTAACATATAGTGAGTTTGCTGATATTTTAAATGAGTTAATGAATATTTTAAAATTTCTTGGTTTTAATTTCTAATATGGTAAATATTGATAGCTATATTGATAAACAAATGCACTTTGGAGTCCTCAATAATTTCTAAGTGTGTGAAGGAATCCTAAGACCACAGAGTTTCAAAGAGAACCACTGAGCTAGAGACATTTATTTGCAAGTTGTACATTATTGCAAAAGGAATTCTTGAATTATTTTCTGTTTATATTTTTAAGTGATTAAAATTTCTCACTGTATTTGCCATGTTAAATTTTGTAATTATAAACTGACTTATTGGCTCAAATTTTGATTTTTATTCTTTTCTAACCTAACTAATGTGTTTTTCCTCCAACAGGATGTAGAAAATATATTTAGTCGTATAGTAGATATACATGAACTTAGTGTAAAGTTACTGGGCCACATAGAAGACACTGTAGAAATGACAGATGAAGGCAGTCCCCATCCATTAGTAGGAAGCTGCTTTGAAGACTTAGCAGAGGTAAGTACTTCAATTATATACCCCCCCCAAAAAAACAAACAAAAAAGGTGTGCATAAAAACCTATATTTGAATTAAAATTGGAGTCTTAATTCTTGTTTCCAGCTAAGATCATAGATACTTACATCTGACTACTCAGCTGTGTATTGTCCCTTCTTCATAACGTCATTGGTTTCTATCATTTTACTAAACAAAGGAAAAGTGGTCTCTCATCCATCATAAAAAGAGCATATCCCACAGGAAGTGGTATTTACAGCTGGTACCCAATGGCTTGCAGTAAAATCTCAAATAGCAAGGTTAAGGAAAGTCAAGTATATTAGAAAAGTATATTTTTCTATGAAAACGCCATAGAACTTGGATCTGGAATCAGACTAACTGTGTTTCAATCCAAGCTTTGCTAATGATTAGTTGTGTAACTGTGGACAAGTTATTTAATTTCTCCAAACGCTCATGTCTTTATTTATAAAATGGAGATAATAATAAGACTTAGGATTTTTGTGAAAATTAAATAACACATCAAAATGCTTAGTTAACCACCTGGCACACAGTAAACTACTCATTATATGTTAGCTGCGTTATTATTTAGAATAGGAGGAGCATAGTGACGAGGAACATCAAGTCCAAGGCCTAAATAATTCTGACATCATGGAGTAAAACCCTGGTAACCCTCTCCTTGGATATTTCCAATGCTAAAATTTATGGGTTAGTCCTAATAAGCTAGCATTATACTAATTCTAAGAATTCTAGCTCTTGCTCTCTTCTCACTCAATACCTACTTTATCTTTTATTACAAGACAGAGTTGAGCTTGCAAACAATAGTTTTAAAATGTGGCCATTAAAAAAACTAAGACTTTCAGGCAAAACAGTAAGGCTTTACCAAAACACCTCTAGCTCCAAACACATAGAAGTAATGAAATATAAAAAGAAAAAAATGGAGTATACATAACCCGTTGCTATTGAGTTGGTGCCGACTTGCCGTGACTCCATGTGTTGCAGAGTGAAACTGCTTCCTAGGGTTTTCTTGGCTGTAGTCTTTATGGAAGCAGTTCACCAGGCCATTCTTCTGTAGTGCTGCTAGGTGGGTTCGAATTGTCAGCTTTTAGGTTAATCTAGTACAAACCATTTGCATCACCCAGGAATAAATGAAGCAAAGAAAAGCAGTGATAATGACAACAAAAGAAAAGCCAAGATCATGAAAATAAAATAAGGTACAAATAAATCCAACTATATTAGCAACTCAGCATATGTAAACTGATGAAATTCATTTTATTTAATGAAAGCAATTGTCAGATTCGATTTTTAAAAACCCAGTTTTTCCAGCTTACAAGAGACAAACCTAAAACAGAACTAGAGAAATATTTAAAATAAAGTTGTGGAAAAATCATGACATAAAAAATCATAACAGAAGTTGGTATATTAAATCAGACAAAGGAAGCTTTAAAGGGAAAAAAAACACGTTAGTAATGACAGAGAGGAGTCCTAGTGGCACGTTGGTTAAGAACTCAGCTGCTAACCAAAAGGTTGGCAGTTCGAATCCACTAGCCGCTCCTTGGAAACTGGGGGGCAGTTCTGCTCTGTCCTGTAGGGTTGCTATGAGTCATAATCAACTTGATGGCAACGAATTGGTGGTAGAGAGGAATGCTACCTAATAATAAAAGGTGCAGTATCACAAAGATATAAATCACAAATGTGTATTAAAATCCTCAAAATATAAGCAATAAAAACTGACAAAATTACAAGGGTTGAGAAATGGAAAAAGTTACTAACATATTAGGAAGTGTTAATACATCTCTATCAGAAATTAATAGATAAAACTGAAAAAAAATTAATAGTTATAGAAGATCAGAATTAACAAATTGAGCAGATTTGATATAATATAGCACCCTGCACTTAACAAATAGAGACTTTACTTTCTTTTGAAGATACATGTTATATTCATAAAAGTTGGCTGTGGTATTAGATCACAAAGAAGGCCTCAAATTTCAAATAATATACAGACCATCTTTTCTGACCACCTGACAAATAGAATTCACAGTAAAAAAAATTTCAAAAATGCTTGGAAACCTTAAAAATGAATTCATAAATATCTCACAGATTAAAGAGGCAACAATAATGGAGTACTGTTGAGTAGCAGTGAAGGTTCCGTATACCAAACCTTGTAAGATGCGGCTAAAGCAGTTCTTAGAGACAAGTTGTTTTAAATATATTTTTAAAAAATGGGGATAATTAAAAATAAATTAGTTGTCAGTTCAAGGAACAGTAACAATAATGGGATAAGCTTAAGAGCATATAAGCAGGAAAGTAATAGAAAAACAGAATTAATGAACTAGAAAACAGATAAAAAAAACCTCTAGTTAAGGGTAATGGCGGCAGGGAGAAAAGCACAAATAAATATTAGCATTAAAAGAAGAACTATAGATAAAGATTTTTTTAAATCATACAGGAATAGTAAAATCCACTTCAAATTTTTTCAAAATTTGGATGAAATAATTTAAAATATATAAATATAAAACAGGAAAATTGACAAGGAAAAGTAGGTATCCTGATTAAATTAAAAAACTATTCAAAAAAAAAAAAAGATAATCAAAGTATATTACCACAAATGACTCTAGGCATACACTGGGTGCTATCACAGATGAGTTTTACTTATCTTCAAAAAAACAGTTAATCTTGCTCCTCTACAAACTGTTTCAAAGAATAGGGCCACCAAGGGCAACTCAGTTTAACAGGATTGTGTAGACGTGTTCAAACTGGGTAAGGACAGTACACACAAAAGTATGAACCACTCTCATACATGCAGAAATCTTTTTAAAAGTGGCCAAGAAATGCGTCGGTTTATAATACAGCTAAATATTGTATCCAAGTATGATTTATCTTAGTAGACTCATAAGTGGTTTGAAATTTAAAAATTTTAATACTCCACATTGTCAGAGTAAAACTTCAGCAAATAAGGAAAGCATTCATAAAATTCAGCATTCACTCATGAATTTCTTAAAAATGTGTGGCAAGTGAGCAATAAAAGGGGAACTCTCCTAACCTAATAAGTGATATTTATCAGGAATCTATAGCAGATACCATATTTAATAACTAAACTATAAAAAAAAAAAGTTAGAAAGAATGCCCACTATCACCATTTCTGTCAGTACCCTAATAGAGGTGTTAACCAATGTAAAAAGACAAAAGTAGCCAAAATTGTCCTTTTTGTAGTCAATATAATTACCTACATAGAAGAAGATCCAGGACAATTTATATAGTACTAGAAATAATAAGCAAGTTCAGTATAGTTGCTAGATAAAAGATCAGTATATACTCGAATATAAATATTAGAAAAGGCTCCATTCACACGTAGAAACAAGACTATAGGGTACTCAGAAATAAACCCAACTAAAGATATATATAAGACCTTTTTTGAGAAAATTATAAAATATTAGGTTCATAAGAGAAGATCTGAATAAGGGGAAATACGGCTGATTCTCACTAATCACAGTAGTTATAGTCTGTAAAGTTCCCGCAAATACTGAATTAATGAATACTGAACCAGTCTTGTACAACTTCAGCTGGGAATTTTCTCCCACTCTGTAAATGTGCATGCCTGTGAATGACTGTGAAAACGCTGCAAGTATTTTTAGCACATAGCCAAATTCACAAATACAGAATCTATGAGTAGCTGTATATACCATGTTCACGATGAAAGACTCACTATTATAATAATGCCAGTTGCCACCCTCCCAAAAATTCTATAAATTCAGTGCCTAACAAGCTGATTCTAAAATTCATGTGAAAGAAAAGGAACAAAAAGAAAAATTGATAAGTAACAAAAGGGGTGGTGTGACCTACCAGATATTAAGATTTATTTTGAAGCCACATTTTTGGTGCAGGTATAGACAGTGGAACAGAGTAGAGAGTCCTGGAAAAAAATATACACACACATACATAGACACTGTGGTATGTGACCGAGATTAGATTATTGATCCATAGCGAAAGGATGAACTAATTAGTAAATGATGCTGGGTCAAAACTGGTTATTCATATAGGAAAAAAAAATCCTTCCTTAGCTATATATGCAGAAAGTTCCAAATAGATCATAAATCTAAAAATAAAAAGCAAAACTTTAGAAGTTGAGACAAAAATAGAGAACATATTTATGACTTTGAGGTAGGGAAGGGTTTCTTTAAAAAGACACAGGAAACACAATAACAGAAGAGATTTTAAAAATTAAAAACCAAGAAAAGATACCATAAAGTTATATGAAAAGCGCCAAAAAATGGATGGGACCCTTACCGACATCATGGGCACAATTTAACTCAAAATGGACCAAAGACCTTAAGAGCTAAAGCTATAAAACTCTTAGAAGAAAACATAGGAGATAGAGATACCAAGGGGATAAGTTATATCTGTTTTATTTCTGTAAAAAATAATCTGAAGCAAGTATTCTAAAATATTAGAGCTTGTTTGAGCTAGATGGTGGGTTTACTTATGTTAGGCTATTCTCTGTGCTTTTTTCTGTATGTTTAAAATAATCACATTTTTGATTGCTAGTACAGTTATGTGTATTGACAATTTTATATTTTTCTTTGAATCTTAGAAGCACATGCTACATTTTAACCAGTGAAATAGTTACAAAATAATCTGTAAACTCATATATGGATTCTTAAAAGAGTTTGCCACTCTGCAAATTTGTCCTTAGGAATAAAACAGTATGTAAGGAGAGCTTCAATATCGCTCTTGAGATTAGCTTTTTTAGAATAATACTAGCTACCATTTATTTAGCAGCAGACACTCTATAAGCACTTTATATGTGATACCTCATTTGTTGTTCTTTAAACAACCCCATGAGGTAGGTTGTTTTCACATTTTCCAATGAGGAAACTGGCTCAGAGAAACTAAGTAGTTTGTTGAAGGTCACACAACTTTTAAGTAGTAGAATTGGATCTCTCATTCTCCAGAGAGTATGCTTTTGAACCACTATATTGTATAGTCTTTATTATAAATATTCCGTAATAAATTTAAGATTACTAAAAGGGGAGGAGGATAAATATTTATCTGGCTTGTTGTTGTGTTGTTAGGTGCCATTGAGTCGGTTCCGACTCATAGCGACCTGTGTACAACAGGACGAACCACTGCCTGGTCCTGCACCATCCTCACAATGGTTGCTGTGATTGAGCCCATCGTTGCAGCCACTGTGTCAATCCATCTCATGAGGGCTTCCCTCTTTTCACTGACCCTCTAATCTACCAAGCATTATGTCCTTCTCCAGGGTTTTTTATTGGGGCATATGATGATTTCTAGAAGTTCGAGAGACCTGAGATATAACCATCTAATCACATTTTTATTGCTGTCTCCCATACATTCCGTCGATACCTGACTCCTCCCTGTTGTATTGTGGAAATCTTATTGTCCATTTCCAAAAGATCCACGATAAACTGCAATTTGTGGTGTTATATTATTCTGGAAATTTTTCATTGGAAAGACTTGCAGAAGTTGAAATTGGGAAATGAACTAGGAGCCAGCTCAAAGAATCCAGGAAGACTTGGAGCTTTATACGCCATATTGCATTTCACAAAGACCAGAACTCAGGTCTTCTGACTTCTGATCTAAAAAAACCCTGCTGCCGTCGAGTTGATTCCGATCCATAGAGACCCTAGAGGTTAGAGAAGAACTGCCCCATCGGGTTTCTGAGGAGCAGCTGGTGGATTTGAGTGCTGCCATATCATTTAACCTTCCCGTTAAGGGTAGCTTTTTTTTTTTTTTTTTAAGACATGAATATCTTTCTCACCTGCCTTCCTGTGCCACACTTCTCCACTAGATGTCCTCTTCTCCTTTCTAGAGTTATCCTTTCTGGAAATGAGCTCTCGCCAGAATCCAGGGCACCATTTTCCAGGGGATGGAGGGTAATTTCAGCCCTATTCTGCTAAAACTAAGACACCTGTTCTCCTTTTTTCCTGAAGAATCGTCAGAACCAGTATATTCTGTCCCCTTTAGCTCTAGCCATTAGAGTTGTTTGGTCTATTAATGAATGATCATGCTAATGATGATAGTTCTTTTTTTTTTTCTTCCCAACTTGGATTAAATAGTTTTGTTCTATGAAACTATAACAATGAATTTTAGATGATATAAACTCTTCCACAGAATATCAAAGTAAAAGCCCACCAGCAAGAAATAACCACACAAAAAAATAAATGTCTGGCATCAGTATTCTGGGAACCCTGGTGCCATAGTGGTTAAGAGCTATGGCTGCTAACCAAAAGGTCTGCAGTTCAGATCCACCAAGCGCTCCTTGGAAACTCTATGGGGCAGTTCTACTCTGTCCTATAGGGCCGCTATGAGTTGAAATTGACTTGATGGCAGTGGGTTTGGTTTTTTGGGTCAGTATTCTAAATGTTTACACCTTACCAGGTTGTAGATATCTATGTCCTTTGATGTTCAGGCTAGAGTTTATTTGTTTTCCAGAACCAAAAACTTGCCTGTTTTTATGCCGCATTTCTTCGTAATTCTGCATACTCAAATACTTTGATGAGAGGTGTCATGACATACAAGGATCCCATTACTCATCAGAAAAAATTTATTTACTTCTTTACTTGAGAATATTAGGTTTATTCTATTAAAATCGTAATTAGTAGTCATAACTTTTAGAGGCTTTAAAAGAAATATATAATTCTGCAGGTACAGGTGTGCCCATAATTTAACCTCAGTATTTATGGTAGTAGGTTATTTATGTTTTACCTTGGAGAAAGATTATTTATTTATTGTTACCTTCTTTATTTTCTGAGGAACTGGCATTTGATCCATATGAATCATATGCTCGAGATATTTTGCGACCTGGTTTTCATGATCATTTCCTTAGTCAGTTGTCAAAGCCTGGAGCGGCACTCTATTTGCAGGTACAGTAATTTTTAAATCAAGATATACAATATCTGAAAAGTAAACTTAAAAAAAAAAAATTAAACCACTTTGTTTTCTAGTCAATAGGCGAAGGTTTCAAAGAAGCTGTTCAGTATGTTTTACCCAGGCTGCTTCTAGCTCCTGTTTACCACTGTCTGCATTACTTTGAACTTTTGAAGGTAAGCCAGCTCACTGCTTTTTATAAAATATTCAAGTGTAGTGAAATTTTTTGTCAGTTCGTTTCTGAATTACTGTGTAAGCGTCCATACACACACAGCTAAGAAGCAAATGTAAATAAATCTGCAAAAGGGTGGTAATTTTTCGCTAGTTTTAATAGTGAAATTTAAAGCAATCCTCAAGTATTTTTATCTCGTGCCGTTACTTTTTATTTACATGGGAGATTCTTTGTAAACACCCTTGGATTTATGCATCCAAGTCTCCATTTTGGGACCTCAGCGGATTAAGGGACCCAGATAAGGGACCCGGTGTTGGGAGAAGGCCCAAGTAATGGGGAAGGTTAATTCACCTAATTTTCATAGCTCAAGATTGCCACTTTCTCCACAAAACTGCTTATTATCACTTTAAAAATGGTGAATCATGTGTGGTCTCAGTAAAAATTTCCCACTTGATCATGGTTGAAACCACCCAGTTTTTGGAAAGAGTTTTGTTTTTCCCTATTATATACTGAAATTAATTAGGGAAAAGGGGAAATTTAGTCTGTATAAATTGTAATTCAATAATGTAGCTCAAAATGATTGGTTTTTACATATCTAATGAAGTCTCCTTTGGATTATGGATAATATGTCATAGTATAAAAGCATCAAATTATTTTTCTCATAATTTTAAAATAATGGCCAAGATAATAATTATATTTTATTTACCTTTAATGAACTAGCCTCATAAATATAAAATGAGACATGCATTAATATTGTTAGTATTTTTTTAGCTTTTAATTGAATAAAGAAAAATTCTGTTTAATATCATGATTTTGTTGTGGAGAATGTATTCCCAGAAATCATATTTGTAATTGTAGGGACAGAGGATAAAATAGGCTCTCTAATGAACCTGTGAAAGAATAGAAGACCTCTGAATTTAGTAAACTGGAGGAACTCTCATGCCTACATTTCCTTCCATTTTCCCAGGTTTCTTTGCATTATAAGTGATTTGAAATTTAGAGTTTTCAAGTAGGAATGTTTGAATTGGGAAAGGACCAAGGAGTTAAAATTGTCACTTGTGATAATAGAATTTTTTAACTATATTGTTCAGCAATTTAAAAGATTTCTACTGGTTTCAACATGCGTATCCCAGATTTCATATTTCTGTCTAAGTTACGTTGTAAAATTAGCAGTATATTGGGCAGAAAATTGCTAAATTCATCCTACAGACTCTGATCACTTTTTAAAAATTTTCATTCCCTAAACATTAATATAAGAAACCCTGGTGGCATAGTGGTTAAGTGCTACGACTGGTAACCAAGAGGCTGGCAGTTCATATCTGCCAAGCGCTCCTTGGAAACTCTATGGGGCAGTTCTACTCTGTCTTGCAGGGTTGCTATGAGTCAGAATCGACTCAACGGCAGTGGATTTTTTTGTTTTAATCATTAATATACTATTTGTACTTATCTTTAATTTATCTTTGCTGGTATGTTGCTTAATTAAATATTTGCATTGAGCAGGATTTTCAGACTGTATTCTATGAGATGATAGTCACATGAGATACAAAAAAGAGGGGGGAGAATGGGTGCTTAGTGGTCAAATATGTTTGGGGAATCTTACATCCTTAATCATAGTCCTAGGACTTTTCAGTGCACATTAGACCATTAAAAGAGTTGCAGAATTGTGCAGTAAAGCAATCTAATTGTTTTCAGAATTTCCTAAATTAACTAGACCAGAAAACCAAACCAAATCCATTGCCATCAAGTCAATTCCAACTCATGGAAGCCTTTAAAAATGTAATGTGTTTAGGGAGGTTTCTTTGGGGGAGCTATCATAGGGGGATTCCTCCTTCAGATGGACTGACTGACTTTCCAGCTCTTCAGGGTCTAAGATATTTTTCATCTACATGATTCTTACCAATGTAAATTTGTTGTTTCTTCTGTATATTGCCATTACACCAGGTGTTCTGGACTTGGTAATTCTGAACTCAGTGGCTGTTGTTAGGTGCCATCCAGTTGGTTCCCACTCATAACGACCCTGTGTACCACAGAACGAAACACTCCTGGTCTTGTGCCATCCATACAGTCGTCGTTATGCTCGAGCCCATTGTTGAAGCCACTGTGTCAGTCCATCTCGTTGAGGCTCTTCATCTTTTTCACAGACCCTGTACTTTACCAAGCATGATGTCCTTCTCCTGACAACATGTCCAAAGTATGTAAGACACAGTCTCGCCGTCCTTGCTTCTGAGGAGCATTCTGGTTGCACTTCCTTCCAAGACAGATTTGTGCATTCTTTTGGCAGTCCGTGGTATATTCAATATTCTTCGCCAGCACCACAATTGAAAGGGATCAATTCTTCTTCAGCCTTCCTTATTCATTGTCCAGCTTTCACATGCATATGATGCGATTGAGAATAACCATGGCTTGGGTCAGGCGCACCTTAGTCTTCAGGTGCTTTTCAACACTTTGAAGAGGTCCTTTGGAGCAGATTTACCCAGTGCAGTGCGTCTTTTGATTTCTTGACTGCTGCTTCAATGGCTGTTGATTGTGGATCCAAGTAAAACGAAATCCTTAATAACTTCGATCTTTTTTCTCTATTTACCATGACGTGGCTTATTGGTCCAGATGTGAGGATTTTTATTTTCTTTATGTTGAGGTGTAATTCATACTGAAGCCTGTGGCCTTGGATCTTCATCAGTAAATGCTTCAAGTCCTCTTCACTTTCAGCAAGCAAGGTTGTGTCATCTGCATGACATAGGTTGTTAGTGAGTCTTCCTCCAATCCTGATGCTCCATTCTCCTTCATATAGTCCAGCTTCTCAAATTATTTGCTCAGCATTCAGATTGAATAGATATGGTGGAAGGATACAACCCTGACACACACCTTTCCTGACTTTAAACCACTCAGTATCCCCTTGTTCTGGGAGAACAACTGCCTCAGTGATGATTGCATGAAATTGGGGCAATAGGGAGGCAGCAAAACCTTAAGAAAACAGCGAAAATTGGAAACTAGCCATAATTTATCTATGGCATGGAGTGACTTTTGAAGGCTTACTAGGCTAGGTAGGAGCCTGATACTTCTTACCCAGTTCTACTTCTATCGCCTACTAGGTGTTTGGCCTGTGACAAGTCAGTTCACTTTTTTGAGCCCTGGTTTCCTTATCTGAAGTGCTTATCTCACTGGCTTATTCCCAGGATAAATGTAAAAAAGTACTTCAGATACCGTGAAGAATATGAATACTCAGTATTGTTATCACTGGAGAGTTTGCTTCTTTTGATATCTCTATGTCAGTGTCCTGAAGATATCTTAAACTCTTTACTCCCTCTCTCGTCACTGCCTAAATCTATACTTGATCCTGTATTCCATCTTTGTTAATCAACTGACCAACTCATGTCCCATCACCACAGGCCTTAGCACCATCCTTGGTTCTTATCTCTCATTAAGAGATCCTCATGATTTTATTCTGGATATGTCTCTGGAATCCAGCCTAGTCTCTCCATTTCCTCTGACACTGCCTTAGTCCCGGTCCTCTCTCTTGCCTGGACTACTTCCTGAAGCAGCTTTCTATATGGTCTCTGTACCTCCTGGAACTCCCAGCTTGAAAAGTGCTGTTGGTTCCCTATCAACTGCAACACAAAGTCTAAATTCTTTAGGCTTTCCACAGCTACTTTTCCAGCATCAGCTCTCAATAGTTGATCTTACTGCCGTTATGCTTTACCCATTGCTGTTGAGTCGATTCCGACTCATAGCGACCCTACAGGACAGAGTAGAACTGTTCCATAGGGTTTCCAAGGCTGTAAATCTTTACAGAAGCAGACTGCCACATCTTTCTCCATCAAACCACCAGCCTTTCAATTAGAAGCCAAACATTTAACCACTGTGCCACCAGGGATCCTACCTTAGGCTTTAACCATAGAGAATTACTTAGCAACCGTGGGCATGCCAGATCTGTTCAGAATTTCATTTATTTGCATGTCCTTTTTTTTTTTCCATTTACCTAGAAATCCTTCTTCTTCTACCTCTGCCCTCCACTTTTCATCTGGAAAATTCTTACTCATCATATGGTTTAGTCAAATGTTATTTCCCCTCTCAATTTTCCTTTGGTTCCCTTGGCTAAGTTAGTTGATGCCTTTCACTGAGCTGCCTCACTCTCTACATACCTCTTTATAGACCTCGTTCCTTTTTTATTGTTGGCCTTGTCATTAGACTTGATGCTTGGTATGGATTGAATTGTGTCCCCCAAAAATATGTGTCAATTTGGTTAGGCCATGATTCCCAGTATTATGTGGTTGTCCTTCATTTTGTGATTATAATTTTATGTTAAAGAGGATTAGGGTGGGATTGTAACACCCTTACCAATAACATCTCTGATTGAGTGTAAAGGGAGTTTCCCTGGGGTGTGGCCTATACCACCTTTTATCTCTCAGGAGATGAAAAGGGAAGCAAGCAGAGAGTTGGGAACCTCATACCACCAAGAAAACAGTGCCAGGAGCAGAGGCGTCCTTTGAACCAGGGGTCCCTGTGCAGAGAAGTTGCTAGTCCAGGGGAAGATTGATAAGAAAGCCGACAGAGAGAGAAGGCCTTCCCCTGGAGCTGACACCCTGAATTTGGACTTTTAGCCTACTTTACTGTGAAGAAATAAATTTCTCTTTGTTAAAGCTATCCACTTGTGGTATTTCTGTTATAGCAGCACTAGATGACTAAGACAGTGCTCCATGAGGGCTGGAACTGAGCCCTATGCATCCTTGAATTCTCATGTCTAGTATGGTGGCTGACACTTAGGCATTCAGTAAATGCTTATTAAAAAATGAATGGCAAAAAGAAAATAAGTTTTTCTTGTTGTTGGTTGCTGTCAAATCGGCTCTGACTCATGATGACCCATGCACAATAGAATGAAATGTTTCTCGGTCCTGCACCACCTTCACAATTGTTGGTATGCTCAAGTCCATTGTTGCAGCCACTTTATAATTTGAGTGCCTTCCAACTGAGGGGGCTCATCTTCTAGCCCTATATTGGACAACACTCTGTTGTGATCCGTAAGGTTTTTTTTTAACAAACAATTTATTTTAATTGTTGTTGAGAATATATACAGCAGAACATATACTAGTTTAACAATTTCATGTTGAATTCAGTGCAATTCAATAACATGTACAATCCAGCAACACTGATTACATTCCTCAGGTTGTGCAGCCATTCTCAACCTGCTTTTCCAAATTATTCTTCCCAGTAACATAAACTTACTGCCCCCTAAGTTTCCTATCCAAACTTTCGAGTTGCTGTTATCAGTTTGGCCCTGTACAGATAGTTCTTAAAAGAGCATAGTGCTCAAGGCAGGCAGTCTTTACCAGTTTACCTAAACTATATAGGGCCTTTATGAGTCAGGATCAGCTTGTCGGCAGTAGGTTTGGATTTTTGGTTGTTGTTTGGTTTTAAGAAGACTTTAGGGGATATTTTTGGTGGTAAGGTTTAAGGATTATCTCAGGGCAATCATTTGGGGGTTCATCCAGCTTCCATGGTCCCAGAAAATCTGGATTCTATGGGAATTAGAAATTCTGTTCTCCATTTCTCCCCGTTTGATCAGAATTCTATAGAATCTTTGATCAAAACGTTCAGCTGATGGCAGCTAGGTGCCACCCAGTTCTGGTCTCATAGCAAAGGAGGCAGTTGTTCACAGAGGCATTTAGCCATGTATTCCCTATCCTCCTCCTGTTCCCAACTCTCCTTCTTCCTCTCAGGTGAATAGAGATCTATTGTTGTACCTTGGCTGGCTGCTTGCAAGCTTTTAAGACCCCAAGCACTATGCCATGAACTAGGCATAAAATTTTCATCGGCCAAGTTGTGGAAGTAGATCACTGGGCCTTTCTAGTTGTCTCTGTCTGGAAGCTCCACCGAAACCTGTCCACCATGGGTGACCTTCTATTTGAAATACTAGTGGCACAGCTTCCAGCATGATAACAACATGCAACCTACCACAGACAGACTGACAGAGAGGTGGTAAAAGTTTTTCTTAGAATTTCTGTAAATGTCTTCTTTATTTTAAAAATAAATTTAGCTGTAAATTTTATATAATTACATTTATTTTAGAAACTTAAGTAGAGTGCCTTAAGCTTCATAAATTGAGAAAATGAGGAAAAGTTTAGTTTTTAATAATGTAAGATTTTAATGCTACTGAAACTGAAAAAAATATCATTTCAGCAAGTTAAAGTTAGTAGTCAAATCTTTGGACGCTTTGATTAACTTTTTCAAATTAAAGTTCATTTTTATGAAGTAAAAAAACTCTTCATTTTGTGCCTTTTTGAAAACCACATTGCTCCAGTAATACTGTTTTCTATGGGAAGCTTAATTTGCTTTATTCAACAAATTTAGAAGTATTTCTTGTGGCTCAGTTATTATTTAAAAAACCATACTGCCTTCAAGTCAATTTCGACACATAGGAACCCTATAGGACAGAGTAGAACTGTCCCATAGGATTTCCAAGGCTGTAAATCTTTACCAAAGCAGATTGCCACATCTTTCTTCCATGGAGCAGCTGGTGAGTTGAACTGCCGACCTTTTGGTTAGCAGCCGAGTGCTTAACCACTGCACCACCAGGGCTCATCTGTAAAGATTACAGCCAAGAAAACCCTATGGGGCAGTTATACTCTGTCACATGGGGTCCCTATGAGTTGGAATCAACTCGAAGGCACCCAACAACAGCAGACTTTAAACACTGATAAAGGGCAGTTTATTAAAAGAGCCTTCATACAGTATGCCAAAAACTCTTTTTAAAGAAATATGCTTTGTAGTCTCCTACGACAGCTGTCTTGTATGCAGTTGTTAATAGTTTTGGTTTGCTGCTTTTTCACAATTTGGATACGAAACAGTGTAAAGCATGTAATGCTCTATATAACTTTTTAAAATCTACCTTTCTTTCATAGTCTGTATCTGGTTTATTTTAATTACTGTATGTATCAGACCATTTTTTATATTACCCATGAACTAGAAAGTTTATAATAACTGATGTTTTAATACCAGCAATGAAAGCAAAAGAGGAGATTTAGGAAACGTAAGTTCTCTCTGAGTATCATAAAGATAATAAGCCCAGTAGAGGTTTTGTCTAGCTTCCATTTCCCTAAACCAGCTTTCTAAATTTAGAAATTCTTATCCAGAAACCATGAGCTTAAAGCAGTGAGCAAAAATGGTATAGCAAACCACTGACCATAGATGCTGTATGTCTAAAGTTAAATGATAATGTACGGTAGGAGTCATAAATAAATAGCTGACTATTGTATTACTCCAAATTTTAATTTTAAATCAACTAAACTCTGCTGAGACACATTTATAGTTAGTAATTTTCTCTAAGGTAAGAATAGAAAGCTGTAATAGGTGTTTTATTTTCATAAATAAGATCTATAAGATCTATAAAGTTTAGGGTTATTTCCTATTTAAAGTTTCAGAGTCCTTTCTGCCGTTTTTCTCTTTCCTTTCCTCCTGGGACTCCAGTTAAATCTGTGTTGGACTACCATTACCCCCGCATCACTTCCTTCCTCTTACCCCTGTTAACTACTAATAAACTTTGTTCTCTATGCATTTGCCTTTCCTTATCCTTTTATATAAGTGAGGTCATATAATATTTGTCCCTTTGTGATTGACTTATTTCACTCAGCATAATGTCTTCCAGCTCCATACATACTGTATGTATTAAAACTTTATCTCTTCTACTGGCTGAGTAGTATTCCATTGTACGTATGTACCACATTTTGTTTGTCCGTTCATCTGTTGACGGGCATTTGGGTTGTTTCTACCTTTTGGCAATTGCAGATAGCGCTGCAGTGAACCTTGGTGTACAAGTATTTATTTTGAGTGTCTGCTTTCAAGTCTTTTGGGAATATACCTAGGAGTGGAATTGCTGGGTCATATGGTAGTTCTATTTTTAGTTTTTGGAGGAACCGCCACAGTTTTCTACAACGGCTATACCGTTTTACATTCCTACCAGCAATGGATAAAGGTTCCAAATTCCACACGCCCTTGCCAACATTTGTTATTTTCTGTTGTCGTTTAATCCTAGTGAGAGTAAAATGGTATCTCAGTGTGTCACCATTCTCATTTCTAAAGCGTATCTGGCTGTACTTCTTCCAAGACAGATTTTTCGTTTTTCTGGCAGTTCAGGAGCTTATTGACATATAATTCACCAGCATTTTAGTTTTTCAATTTTGTTGCAGTTTCTTTTTTTTTTTTTTAAGATCTTTCATTAAGTGCCTCTCCCTACATTAAAGAATTTTCAGAATTTCCAAAATTCTGATGTTTAACTTGGCAATTATTTTATTAATAGGTAATAGTCAATACTATTTTTATCATCATCTGTCTATAATATTTTTTATCAGACTTGCTGAAAAACCTTTTCATAGTTTAAATTCCTATAATACATATTAAAATGATTATATTAATTTTCATTGTTTTCCACTTGTCTGAGCAACAGAGAAGGAAGAAAAGGGGAATAGATAAGGAAAATTTAGCAAAATATTAATACTGTTGAATATGAAGTGTACAAGTATTTGTTGTGTTCCCTCCACTCTTAAATATTTCACGAATTTAAAAAAAAATTTTAAGTACCCATTCTAATTAGTATAATAAACCCCAAATAAAGTGTCTAATGATAAACTTTAAACTGATCGAGTCAACAGTAAATTTTTTTTGTGTCTTTCCTTCTCTTGGTTGAATGCACTTTAAAAATTAATACTTGAATTCTCAATAGATGAAGCATGAATTTTTAAATGTTACCATTTACCTTTCTAAAAACTGTAAAATCTTGTCTCAATTTTTTGGTTACTGCACATTTCAGACTGAAAATTGAACTTACCTTCCATTTGGCTACTAAAATTATTTAAGTCCGTTTTAAGAATGAAGAATAAAGATATTCTATTCTGATAGGTGTACAGAAAGCTTAAGAGTATATCTTTCATGTCTGCTAAAAATGCTAAATTTTTATTATTTTTAAACTGCTTTAGGGAGTCATTGCTTAGAAAGTACTGAGTTTCTGTTAAAAGTAACGGAAAAATTTGGAAACTGAGTAGTGATGGTTGCACAGTATGATGAATACAATATAGCTGAATTGTACATGTAAAAAAGTTGTGCAATAATGTCCTCTGTTAAAGTGAACATATATATATATATATTTTTACACTTTATCTACCAAGCTTTCTTCTCCCCTCCCCACTTTGTCCCCTGCCATTAACTCATGAAATTGATCTAGAAAAAGCAGTGGTTCCTTGCTATCTATCAGGTAAAGAACCTATCATACCAAAGGTTGATTTTAGCAGCATGAAGAAAATCAAGAACTTATGCTCGTTTCCTTACACTTAAAGGGAGAGAAGGGTACAGAAACGAAAACAAGAGAAATTAAGACGTATATCCAACTATCTATTGAACAGCTCTGCTTGGTTATTGTGTCAGCAACTCAAATTCAGTTTCTTTAAAACTGAACTCAATGTCTTTCCCAGCAAAACTACTTTCTGCGCACATTCTCTCAGTGAGTATGGTCTCAGCATCCATCTGGTTGCTTAGTATGGAAACCTGAGTCCTCAACTCATAACTCTCGCTCTCCACACCATGTCCACTCATTTATCAAGTTCTTTTGATTCTGTAGCCTAAATATCTTTTGAGTTCATCTTCTTTTCCTCTCAATACCTGTGAAGACCACGACTGTCTCATGGATCATCCCCAGAATCTCCCTTTAGTCTTGCTTTTCCCATTCCCTTTCACCCTCTGCTCTTGACAGTGTAACTGAAGCCATCTTTCTAAAATGGAAATTTGATCATGCTAGACACCAGCTTAAAACCCTTAACTGGGTTCCCATTGCCCCATGTTAACATCCAAATTGATAATAAGGCTTACAAGACCAGTCACGACCTGGCCTTTGCCTACCTCTCCAGCATTTTGACTTATCACCTCCTTCCCCCCTCCTCCTAATCGTACCTACTCTCACCCTACCCACTAGGATCTGCCCTTCAGCCAGTTCCTTTCCGTCCTGGTCCTAAAAGTCTCTCCATCTTCACACATGCTGTTCACTCTGCCGAGAATCCTCTTGTACCCCTGTTTCACCTGCCTCACTCATTCTTATCCTTCTGGAAGCCTTCCCTGCCACTCCCTCTCCCTTTATTAGGTTAGTGGCTCTTGCTGTGCATTTCCAGAGTACCCTGTATTTTCCCTATCATAGCACTTAGCCACTGTGTCATTGATTATTTATTTGTCTTACAGACTCTTAAGCTCTACAACAGCAGAGATTGGGTTTGGTTTGCTCACCATTGTATTTTCAGTGCATACAAATAATAGATTGTTAATTAAATATTTGTTAAATAAATTTTGGTTGACATTTGACTGGCTTCTCCTATAGATACGCCCTATTGAGGTTTTTTTTTTTTTTCATTCAGTTACTGTTGATACTGTTTCTAAAAACATGCAAAAGATCACTCAGTTATTTCAATAAAATTTATGACCCTCCTCAAAAAGCTTTGCGAATTTGTGGTTTATTTCCTAATAGTGAATTATAATTCATGTTACAATTTATATCTTTTTTTTTATTGTGCTTTAAGTGAAAATTTACAATTCAAGTCAGTTTCTCATACAAAAACTTACACAGACATTGCTATGTGACCCTAGTTGCTGTCCCTACAATGTGAAAGCACACTCCTCCTCTCCACCCTGTATTTCCCATGTCCATTCAACCAGCTCCTGTCCCCTTCTGCCCTCCCGTGTCGCCTCCAGACAGGAGCGGCCCACTTAGTCTCATATATCTACTTGAGCTAAGAATAAGAAGCACACTCCTTACCAGTATCATATTATGTCTTACAGTCTAGTCTAATCTTTGTCTGAAGAGTTGGCTTCAGGAATGGTTTTAGTTTTGGGCTAACAGAGAGTCCAGGGGTCATGTCTTCTGGGGTCCCTCCAGTCTTAGACCATTAAGCCTGGTCTTTTTACCAGAATTTGGGTTCTGTACCCTACTTTTCTCCTGCTCCATCAGGGTCTCAGTGTTGTGTTCCCTGTTAGGGCAGTCATTGGTGGTACCTGGGCACCATCTAGGTCTTCTGGTCTCAGACCGATGGAGCCTCTGGTTTATGTGACCCTTTCTGTCACTTGTGCTCATATTTTCCTTGTGTCTGTGGTGTTCTTCAGCAATTTATATCTTAAGATGCCATTTTTGTACGTTCTACCATTGATAATAAAGATCATTTTATTTACAGTTAGGATCAAAATAGGCTGCTTATGCTGGGTAATATATACAACCTTGGTAATGGCCACCTGCTTGCTTGTCTTGGGGTAAATAAGGATCTAGGCTGGTTAAGTAATAAAAAAAAAGTCAGTTTGTTAATATCATTAGTATTTTCATTTGCTGATTGAAAATTTGTATATTACAAGAGAAATACATGCATATGTGAAAATCACTTTAACTCAGTAGCTTTTGGGGAAAAGCAGGAGAGTTGGTTATGAAATTTCTTCCTGACTTATTGATAAGCACCAAAACCAAACCCAGTGCCATCGAGTCGATTCCGACTCACAGCGACCCTATAGGACAGAGTAGTACTTCCCTGTGGAGTTTCCAAGGAGCGTCTGGCAGATTCGAACTGCCGATCCTTTGGTTAGCAGCTGTAGCACTTAACCACTACGCCACCAGGGTTTCCTATTAATAAGTAGTATGAGTAATTGGAGGAGCCCCTGGGTGGTACAATGGTTAAGCACTTAGCTGCTAACCAGAAGGTCAGTGGTTCGAACATGCCCTCAGGAAAAAGATCTGGGAATCTGTTCTTGAAAAGATTACACCCTAGGAAACATAACAGGGCAGTTCTGTTCTGTCCTATATGGTCGCTATGAGTTGGAATTGACTCGACAGCACAAGGCAAGAACAACACAAGACTGCAAATACAGTAGGCCCCCTTATTCGTGGTTTCGCTTTCCACGGTTTCAGTTACCTTCTGTCAACTGTGGTCTGAAAACAATAAATGAGTTGTTGTTGTTAGGTGCCATGGAGTCAGTTCCAACTCATAGCGACTCTGTGTACAACAGAACTAAACATTGTCCAGTCCTGTGCCATCCTCACAATTGTTATGCTTGAGCGCATTGTTGCAGCTAGTATGTCAATCCATCTTGTTGAGGCTGTTCTTCTTTTCCGCTGACCCTATACTTTACCAAGCCTAAAGTCCTTCTCCAGGGGCTTCCAAAGTATGTAAGATGTAGTCTCGCCATCCTTGCTCCCAAGGAATATTCTGGTTGCACTTCTTCCAAGACAGATTTATTTGTTCTTTTGGCAGTCCATGGTATAATCAACATTCTTCGTCAACATCACAATTCAAAGGCATCAGTCCTTCTTTGGCCTTCCTTATTCATTGTTCAGCTTTCGCATGACAGTCTCCTTTACTAAGCATTATATCCTTCTCCAGGGCCTAGTCCCTTCTGATAACATGCCCAAAGTATATGAGACTAGTCTCATGTGAAGAAATGTCTGTCCTGCTCCTACCTGCCTGGTACCAGTGAATCATCCCTTTGGCCCAGTGTTTGCATGCAGTGTATGCTACCTGTCCGTTAGTCACTTAGTAGCCGTCTCCGTTATCAGATCGACTGTCGCTGTATTGCAGTGTTCAAGTACCCTTATTTTACTTAATAATGGGCCTAAAATGAAAGAGTAGTGATGCTGGCAATTTCAATATGCCAAAGAGAAGCCATGAAGTACTTCCCTTTAGGTGAAAAAGTGAACGTTTTTGACAGTATATTATCACAGTTGTTCTATTTTATTATTTACTGTGCCTAATTTACTAATTAAACTTTATCGTACGTATTTATGTGTAGGAAAAAACATAGTATAGATAGGGCTCAGTATTATTTGTGGTTTCAGACATCCACTGGGGGTCTCGGAAAGTATCCCCTGCAGATAAGGGGGGACTGCCGCAATCTCTAAATCTCATTTAGGAGTTTTATCCTCTTCCCCCTTACCTTTTAGGTGTGCTGCTGCCATCAAAGAATAGTAATTTATTTGAATATCTTTGCCTTTCTTCTGCTCCCCATTTAATGGAATGTTTGAGTGACGACAGAGTCAGCAGTAGAAGGCTTTTATTAACAGTTGGTTAATTAGTTCTGGAAGAATTTGGCTAATATTCCATACATTTGCCAAGAGGGCCAGTAAATCCAGTTTACTCCTTGACCAGGTATCTTTCCATGTTGTAATCTGCTCTAAAGGCCATTTTCCAAACCCTTTGCTATCGAGTTGATTCCTACTTATAGTCACTCACAGGGACCCTGTAGGACAAAGTAGAACTGCCCCATAGGGTTTCCAAAGAGCGGCTGGTGGATTCAAACTGCCGACCTTTTGGTTAGCAGCCAAGCTTTCAACCACTGCAACATCAGGGCTCCTATCTGCTCTAGTTGTCTCATCAAACAGAAGATACAAGTAGCCATTCCAAAATCAAAACGTGATCCTCATCTTTGTGTTCTCACATTTTTATGATAAAATCTTTATATGTACATAACATTTAAGACACATACAGATCTTTAATTTTATACCCTGAGTCTTAGACAATTATAATGTATATTTCTTGATTATACATTTTGTCATCCTTGTACCTTGCAATTTACCTGTTTGAATGGAATAGATTTTACTTAGTGAATATTTTTTAAATAGGCTTTCAAAGCCAGTTAGTTGGGTAATATCAGTGAAAATGTCACTGGACTGAGTGAGAGTCAGGAATCCTGAGTTCTGGTCCTGCCTGCCACTGCCATAAAATAAATATTCATTTCATATAATCACACACTGGAGAAAATTAATTTCTGGAAATAAAACATGATTTTTTTTTTTTTTTTAACAAAGGGAAGCAATTATATGTTTGTGAATGAATTAAACTCATTATAAAGTACATTAGGTACAACACTTTATTTGGCTCCTGAATATCCTTTTCCTTTCCCAGTTCCTCACATTTAGTCCTGTTTATCTCCCAGTTTCCTTTAGACATGCAATACACCACACTGAGCACTGTCCCTTCTATTTAGGGACCAAAAATCTAATCACTGGTCAAAGTACCTTTCTTGTGAAAAGATAAATTTTATCATCGCTATAAGCGCTTGAGTTTTTATTGTGCTTAGAATATAATTCCCCAGATAAATTTAAATACAATCAGAAATATAACAGTATAATCTCAGGATTTGGTAGTTTTTAAACTATTTAAATGAATGGCATCTGTAAAATTAAAGTGTTGCTTCCGCAAATGTTATTAAATAGGCACCCATGAAAAGCATGATGTTGAATATTGCTTTGGGAACAAGAGGGTGCTTCTTTCTGGAGTCTCATTTACATACTGATTGCCCCTGCTTTGTTTCTGCAGCAGCATTAAGCCACTCTTTTCTGGTAGTGTAGTGGTTCATTGCTATAGCTGCTAACCAAAAGGTCGGCAGTTCAAATCCACCAAGCACTCCTTAGAAACTCTATGGGGCAGTTCCACTCTGCCCTGTAGGATCACTATGAGTCAGAATTGACTAGATGGCAACGGATTTGTTTTGGTTTGGGGTTGATGGTAGTTAGCCTGAAGTATTCTACACCAGTGCCCAGTTTAAATCAGCTATGTTAGGTAAAAGAAGTAAAGAGGAGAAAGGATTTTCATAAACAAATGCTTTTAGGAAAGGTCATTTATTACATTGAAATTTATTTTAGATGTTTGCCTAATGCTATGAAGGTAAAAATGACATTTTGAAATTATTTAATCAGAAAAGAAATACAGATTTTGAAATATTATTGGGGTTTGTGGTTTTAAAATAGTATTTTTTGAGATGCCAGTATATTCTGTATTTGTAATGCTATAGTTAAATGGTACATAAATGATTCAGAAACTTAAAACATTTTTAGAATAGAAAATCAAATGCATGTCTAAATGGATTTGTTATTTTATACTTTGTTTTACATGTGTTAAATTGTGTGTATTTTTTTATTGTACTTTAGGTGAAGGTTTACAGAGCAAATTAGTTTGTTGTTAAACAATTAATACACATATTGTTTTGTGACATTGGTTGCCAACCCCATGACATGTCAACACTCTCCCCTTCTCGACCTTGGGTTTCTCATTTCCGTTTGTCCAGCTTTCCTGTCCCCTCCTGCCTTCTTGTCATTGCCCCTGAGCTGGTGTGCCCAGTTAGTCTCCTGTACGTGGCTGAGCTACTTGAGCTACGCATATTCTTCTTTGTTTTATGGGCAGATTGTATGTTTTTTTATATCTTTAGGTATGTTTGCCTGAATTAATAATTTTAAAAATGTCAAAGGGCAAAATATCAAGGACTCAGTAATGTTCTGCTATCTCTTAGGGTCAACCCTTCAAGACTAAAAAATTTCCATGGATTTTATTGACATGAATATATATCTCTGGACTTGACTTTTGAGTGATTAAATTCTGAAATAACGGAATTCCACTTTTCAGTGGTGCTTTTGTTGTACCATTTAGAATTTTTCCCTTACTGTTTACAGTTTGAAGCCTAAATTTGATAAGGTAGTTGGTAACATTTTGTGTGTCTCCAAAAATTCTGCTGTAAGAGAGGTAAATAGTTTAGAATGAGAGAAATGGTAGGTACTTTGAGAAATTACCCAAGTCTAGCCCTCAGCCTACCAGTGATATCAGTCAAGTAATAAACCAGTATCTTTCTGTGTGACCACCTGGTCGTTTAGCTGTCCTTATTCTAGCTGGTCACAGTGAAGAGCAGTACTTTGAATAAAAGGTATTTGAGTTTTGGGTTGTTGTTGTTTTTTTTAATGTGTGTGTTTTAAAATCTCTTATCCTTTGGAAACTGTCTTTTTTTATGTTGGGAGTTAACATGAATAGATTTTTCTTTTAACAAATCGAGACTGAATGTTCTTCGAAAAACATGCGTATTTTGCCTCTAGTAGAAGTATGGCGAGAAAAATGTATTGATAAAATAGTATATATTCACAATAGTGAATATAAGGAATTTGGATAATAAAAGCTGAGCATTAAGTAGACATTACAATATGGTATTTATTACTTCTAGAATATTTGAACATCAAAGTATTTTAAATAAATTATTTCTATGGAAATAGTTCGAGGTGTTGAGTGAGAAAATTGTTTTCCACAGGTCATCAGTACACACTTCTGTGTACGCAGACATGATTTTTGTCAGTGAAAGCAGAAAGAAGGTGTTGTCGATGATCTTTAAGGGTACCCTTCAAGAACATAAAGTTCTTAAATTCCTAAAGCTCTAATGAATAACGAAACACATTGAAAATAAACTTCTTTATAAATCACTGTGAATATTTTACAGTCTTATTTCTCAAGTCTTTCCCTCTAGAGTGTAGGTGTTCTTAAATAGTTACAGGAAAGTAATAAAAATGTTATTTATTAACTTGGATAGCCAGAAACAGGTTTAGAAGACTACAGAATTATTACTTATAATCACTGATACTTCAGTTAATTGTTTGCTTAAATTACAGCCACCTTATTGTATTGGTAATTAGTAATTCTTGATGTACTTAACTGTTCTTGTTAAGTACAGGCTTAGTATAAATATCCTGAAAAGTAGTATATTTGCCACTGGAGGAAAATGTGCTTGAGTTGGGAAGTATGTGTATTCCTAGCGTTTCTCAGAATCTTAACATGTAGATACTGGCAGAGTTCTTCATAATGCTAACGTTAATTCTGTAGTAGAACTACAAAGAAAACAAACTTACATTGTGTATTATCATTTACAAATTGCTTTGATTCTTAATAACGCCATTAAGTAGGCAGGGAAGACTTTTTATATGTCTCATTTGACGGATGGGAAAAGTTAGGTTCAGAGGTCAAACAACTTGCTGCAAGGGCACACACAAGTAGAGTCAGAACTTAATCCTAGGTTTTGTGTCTTCACGTTCCTGTCCACTATATTGCATCCTCTTCTATATTATCTTCCTTATCATCCCAGTGCCCTATAACAATAATATAGAGATCAGAAACCTAAGACCAAATTCCATACTTTAAAAAAATCTCAGCTATAAGCCTAGTGCTGTGCTAAATCTTACGATAGTTAAAAAGACAGTTATGCCTCTCATTTCTTTTCAGTAATACGCAATTTGAAAAATTGCACATTCCTGTCTATGGCAGGGCATTTATACAAGGTACAACCCATCTTCGAATGCTGCTTCTACTTTTTTTTTTCAATGTGGGGAAAACTTGGTTGCATGTTAAAGTATGGATAGTAATACACAAAGAATAAGAAGACTTTTAAAAAATATTTTTATGACACTTTAAAAATATTATTATGGTAGAAAGAGTTGAATCACTGTTATTTTTATCCTTAAAGAAAATGGGCTTATTATTATTATTTTGCCCAGACTAGTTCTGCTGGTTCAGATTTGTCATTTTGGCTTTGCAGCAGTTAGAAGAAAAGAGTGAAGATCAAGAAGACAAAGAATGTTTGAAACAAGCGATAACAGCTTTGCTTAATGTTCAGAGTGGTATGGAAAAAATATGTTCTAAAAGTCTTGCAAAACGAAGACTGAGGTGATTATTTTCACTTTATTTTTAATCCTTCAGCTTTTTACCCTGAGTGTCGTGGTATAAATTCAGGGTTGCCAGTTCTCTCTTCAAGTAAACAATGAAGAAAATAGTTTTAGTGACAAGCTTAGTCTTTCAGAGGAAGTGACATCAAAGCCAAGTGAATTTGTTATTGTTTGAAAAACCGTTCATATTTGTGCATTTTCCCTGCATACTCCCAGACAGGACCTTCTGAGAGTCAACTGGTAAGCTAAAGGAGAGAGAACAGAATGTATTGGGTAGGTTTATGTCAGTGTCATTGTTCTGTCAAAGTAATTAGTAGTGTCCTTTATTTAGAAATTGTGTAACTCGAGGCATTAATTCAGATATTATTGCTTCCAGTTTCCTAATTATAATATGTGCTGCGTGTTTTTCAGCTTTGGGTCTTAGTCCATTTAAGCACTTCTAGATAATTTTTTTAAATCTCTGAAAGTACTTTTTCACTATATGTGGGATACTTTTTACTATTTGCCATTCTAAATATTTAGTAACTAAGGTAGAAATAATCATTCTGTGTCTGAATTTATAGGTAGAATTTTGTGAGTAGTCATTCTTTTTTAGAGCACTAAAAAAATTTCTCCACTGGTATTGCTTTAATTCCAAAATTGTGTACTTCTGTGACACTAACATATCTGGGGAATGAGTGACACCTTATTAGTATAACTTTTAAAAATGTCTCCCCCTTTTTTCTTTTTACACTTCCCTTATTTACATGAACTTTAGATTCTGTGTCATCTGTGTGTTAATGATGTTTTCCTTTATCCTAGTGAGTCTGCATGTCGGTTTTACAGCCAACAAATGAAGGGGAAACAACTAGCAATCAAGAAAATGAACGAGATTCAGAAGAATATTGATGGTTGGGAGGGAAAAGACATTGGACAGTGTTGCAATGAATTTATAATGGAAGGAACTCTGACACGTGTAGGAGCCAAACATGAGAGACACATATTTCTCTTTGATGGCTTAATGATTTGCTGTAAATCAAACCATGGGCAGCCAAGACTTCCTGGGGCTAGCAATGCAGAATATCGTCTGAAAGAAAAGTTCTTTATGAGAAAGGTACAAATTAATGACAAAGATGACACGAATGAGTACAAGCATGCTTTTGAAATAATTTTAAAAGATGAAAATAGTGTTATATTTTCTGCCAAGTCAGCTGAAGAGAAAAACAACTGGATGGCAGCATTGATATCTTTACAGTACCGGAGCACCCTGGAAAGGATGCTCGATGTGACAATGCTACAGGAAGAGAAGGAGGAGCAGATGAGGCTTCCTAGTGCTGATGTTTATAGATTTGCAGAGCCCGACTCTGAAGAGAATATAATATTTGAAGAAAACGTGCAGCCCAAGGCTGGAATTCCAATTATCAAAGCTGGAACTGTCATTAAACTTATAGAGAGGCTTACATACCATATGTACGCAGGTAAGAAATCTGAATTGCCTATCACTTTTGTTTTCCCTTTTCAAACTGATTTTCTTTGCCATAGAGGTCATTGTGCTTAAAATAGAAAACAAACTAACAACAAAAGACCTCTGCATTAGCAGACTCGTAGAGTTCCTTTTCCTTAAACTAAAAATACCACTTTATATTTCATTGGAACTTTATACTTTCCTGCCACATTTAACATACATTATTTTTAACCTCACAGTAAGAATTATAGATGAGAAAGTGAGGTCACTTGGCCACGTTCCCCAAGCTTGAAAGTGGCAGAAACAAGCCTAGAAGTAGTGTTACCTCATCATCACTAGGACTTAAAAAGCATTTTACTCCTTTAACCTTTTTTCCTTTCTGTTCATTTGCATTGTAAAATTAGTAAAACTTTTAATATGCATTCATCATGCTGGTAGGACAGATGAACACAACATTGCTTATTCTTAGTTTCTATTCCTAAAACCTGTTAAATTTAGCAATCTGGAAGCCATTTAAATTTTAATGTTTTTTGCCTTATTTAAGAAAACAATTTCATCTTATCGGGGCAATTTTGAGAGAAAAACATGTCCTAACCAGCTAGGAGGATTTCTACCCAAAATACCCAACCCATTGTCGTGGAGTCAGTTCCGACTTATAGCGACCCTATAGGACAGAGTAGAATTGCCCCATAGGGTTTCCGAGGCTGAAATCTTCACAGAAGTGGACTGCCACAGGTGGTTCAAAGTGCGAGAAGGAACAAATATAGTGATTAATTTTATTAAGTAATTTTATTTTTTCTAATCAAGTAACATGATAACCTGATGTTTTTCAACTTTCAGCTTCCCTCCGTGGTAGAAAGTTTGATAGTGAAATATGTAGAATTGTGGTCTAGTGGAAAGAGCGCTGAATTTGGCTTTGCACCCGCACTTTATGGAAGCTCTCAGTGTCTCAGAACCTAAGTTTTTCTTCTAAAAATCAGCATAATAATGGCTACATCAGAATGTTGTTGGAAAGCATAAGTTAAATACTCTATGTGAAAGCCCTTTGTAAATATAAATGTAAACTTATTTTTTTTAATATATTTCAGAGGCTTATACCAAAAAAAAAAAATAATAATAAAATAAAAAAGAACACCAAACCCTGTTGCTGTCATCGAGTGGATTCCAACTCATAGTACAGAGTAGAACTGCCCCATAAGGTTTCCAGGGAGCAGCTGGTAGGTTCAGACTGCCGACCTCTTGGGTAGCAGCCGAACGCTTAACCACTGATTAACCAGGACTCCACAAAGGCATATAAAAACTATAAAATGTAACTCTAATAAGTGCTATTCCTAAATAGTTGGATATGAAAGTTAACCTCCATCTCATACTTCTTACTTAAATATCCCCCTATTTCTAGAAGGTGGTTGTCTGTGGGGAAATTTTTTTTTTTTTTTTTCAATTTATAAAGTCCTATAAATGGATTCTCAGTTCTCTCTGGAAAATATTCTGGCACCAGTTGAATTAATTACTAGCACGCTTTGGTAAAGATGAATAGCATTGGTAATCTTTAGATGTTTGATTTAGTGAATGTACCGTCAGAATTATTTAATATGGTCTGGCAACTATCAGGGCCACCTTATAAGAAGTAAAATTAAAATAGTATTTTTTATTGTTATTAGTGATCTCAAAGCACTTGGGAAATACAATTTATTTCATTTTCTCCACATGACTTTGGGATAATTAAGCCAGTTATTTTTATTATTATTTACTTTTCATTTGGCATCTAATTGGTAGTTTTTTTCCTGCCCTTTGGCATAGTAAAATAATAATGTTTTCCACAGGCAAATTTTAAAAGCAGTTTGGGTTCTGTAAACACATACCACTTAGTGCTAAAAGGCATTAGTCTAGATGTGTTGGTTATCCTGAGAGAGAACTGGTCTGGGATTCCAATTTTACTATTGATTTTTTTACCTAGCAACTTCCGTGGTATATTCATTTTACTGACCCAGAAATAAAAAATAAATAAATCAAAGCAAGGAAATTTAAATAAGTTGGCCTAGAATTTTATATGAAGAAAGAACATATTATTTGGTGATCTTTTAAAACATAAAGCTGTTTTTGAGGGGAACAACTTTCAGTAATTAGTATGGCCTGCCCATTTAATTGACCTTCATTGCCCCTCTGTGTACTTTGTAAGATCTAGAATACAGCTGCAATAACGTTTTATTAGATTAACCTAAGTTTGTGGATGCAAAATACTTACCTTTGCTTCTCCTTAAGATACTTTTAAGGTAATAAAATTTCAAATTGCTCTTCTCACCATATTATCCTGATTTTTAAGTGTCTTAGAGAATTCACAGAATTTTTTTTTTTACAGCATAAGCATTCTAAACTGTTCATTTTATTCCAAATACCTTTCTTTTTGGTTCTTAGACTGTTTGCAGTAAAATTAGTCTTTAGATTTTTATGTATGTTTTAAGACAAAAGTTTTGTGGTTTTTTTTTTTTTTTTTTCTTGTGGAGCAATATAAGTGGTAAACACTGAAGAAGATTCCTGAATGTTTATCATAAATCAGTGGTGTTTGTGTTAGAAAACATGTTCAGATTCCAAAAGATTTAAAATAATTGTCTTTGTAAAACTCATCTTGATTGTTAATGATAAAAGTTTTCCTTGAACTGCTGTATTTCACAGAACTAGGACATTTATGATTACTAACAGTTGCAGAACTGCAATTAAATGTTTCTTTTGTGGGGAACTATGCCTTCTTTTTTATTTATTTTTGGAATGAGGACTTTTCAAGGCGAACTTAACGTTAACAAGCATAGCTGATGGTATTTCTGTGGGTCACTTTGGCAGTCTCTTCAGCAGTGTGGACCAGGTACTTCTGTCATGGTGTTTTTAGTTTACTCTGATAATTGCTCTTTCCTGTATCAGTTTTTAGCTTTTGAATAGTAGTTTGAATAGTTTTACTTCTAATTAACATAAAACACTTAAATTTCTAGAGCCTTACCAACATTAAGTGTATTCAAATTTAAATTGACAAGATTGTTTTACTTTTTTTAAAAGTAAATAAAAGTTTTTAAAAATTCCTTTCATTTATTTCTTGAGGAATAAAATGCCAGTGTTGGTTTTAAGAGTGTTATGGCTGTGCTTTTTGGCCTTTTTGGGTTTCTTTTGAAGCTTAGTTGAGTATTTTAGTATACGTCATAAATACATTACTGGCGTAACTGGAATCCACAAGCAGCTTTCATTAGTTTTGATTTACAGTACACCCAAATTAGTGTTAATTATTAGCATATTTGGGTTACTCTGTAAGGTTTGTTACTGAATTCACTACTGGCAATATAGAATATATTTTTAATAAACCATCTGTGAATTTGTAAAACACAAAAGCACCTATTAGTAAGGTCCCTTCCAGCTAAAATGGACTTTGAGTTGTTATTACAGTGATAACAGTTACTATTTGGTTTAAGAACCATTGGTCTGATCTTCTTGTCCTGTCTTTCTTCAACCTCCCCAAAGAAAAGGGGGATTTTTGGTTCCTTTAGTTGATTGGTTGGTATTTGTATTGGAGAACATACAGTATAGGTTATGGCTTATACTTAAACAAAAGCTAAAATTTAACTTATACGTTTATATTTGAATAGATTTATAATAATAAGACATTGAATATAATGCATGAGAAAATTGAATGACTAATGATGTAAGAGAGTATTTAGATTATTATAGGTTTATAGACATTGTCATAAAAAAGCAGAACTGGTTTAAGGTAACTTAATTCAGACTTCACTGTGGCTTCTTCAGCCAACTTGATCCTTCAGGTGTTTTAGTAATAATTTACAAAATGGAGCTATAGATTTCTAGTGCTAGACGAGATGACCAAGCCCTCATTCTGTAGACAAAAACCTAAGGCTCGGCGAGATTACTTGACGGAAATCAGTTATAACTTGTTAATTACAGACAGAACTGGGCCTAGAAAGTAGGTTTCTTGATTCCTTAGAGAGTACTGTATACTTTCCACCATGTTATACTGACTCCTACAAGGTTATTTTTTTTTAAGTGTTAGAATATGATAATACAATTTTCTATTACATATGTTGAATAATAAAGGGAATTACTTGGTTTGAATTGCTAATAATATAAATAGATTGCTCATTTCTGGGCAATATAGGTCTATCAGGATAGTTTTTTTTTTTTCTTATTGAAATAGGTAAGTTCTGACTGTAGACAAACTAATTCTAAAGCACAGATTTTAGTGTAGTCCATTATTGGTCGTTATAATTTTATTTAGTGATAAAACCTAGCCATTAGTATGTTGTCGTAGGCTGCTCTGTAAAGGAAAGCCTTCTGGTGAAAATGTTTTATTTTAGGTGAATTAGAAAGTGGTTACCTGTTGCTTAAGAGATTAATTTATAGCTTGTCTCAGATCCAGTGTTTGTGGACATACAGCATTTGTTAACTCTATCAGCTCTTTAGAGCCGTCCCAAATACTGAGGGAAAAAATTATCTCGTTGAATTGATAATTCTGAATTTGGCAAGGAAATAAGAGACTATTTCCTTACCTCGAATAAGAAAGCACAAAGCAATGTGCCCAAAGAAAAGAGAGTAGAAATTTCACTTTTGATAGAGTTGTAGGAAATGAAGTACAAATTAATTACCGGGATCTAAAGCAAGATTGAGAAATGGTGGTAGTGCACTATGTGGTTTGGTAGCCTAGTTTAGCAATACGAGCTAAACTTGAGGTAGCTATAGTAATTCAGAACTGACATTGTATGGAAAATAAAAGCTTTTCATATTGAAGTGTGGGAAAAAGGTGTTTCCCATGCGTGGTGAACTTCTCTTTCATGGAAGATGGCATTGAAAAAACTTAAGCCAGTTGATATTTTTCCATAAAATATTTCCTGCCATTTTGTATCCTCAGAAAATTCTCAAAAACTTAGACTAGCTTTCTTTTGAGTTTCTGTCCTATATAAGCTCCATTTGGATTTTTTAACTTTTTAAATCTTTTCATCAATTTTTGATGTATAGGGCAGTGTGGTTCTATTTTTAAACTCTCTGATATTTTTTTTAAAAGTGTTTGTGCGTCAGCATAGCGTCTGTTTCCTTTTTTAAGGAATTCAAGAGTGATTGTTTATAAATCCTTGTTGAGGAGCTTATTGTTTCTTGTAGCTTTTTAAATGGCTGTATTAAAGGGAGAATTGTCACATGAACAGACATCCTGATTAACAGTGCTTCTGTGTGGTGGTGGGGGAGGGGACTGCTCTTTACATAAATATGTGATAAATATTATTTCATAAATCTCACTGACTTTGCCAAATAAATGTCAAGGTTATTCAAAATAGGGATATAAGAACAAAGGATTGAATTTATCACCTCAAATCTAGTATGCTGTGTTTTGAACATTAATGTGGTTATATTCTGAGTCCTCAAGATTTTGAAGAATTATACAGTAAAATATTATCAGGCAAAGAACAGTTTTAGAGGGGAAAAGAGACAGCTAGAAGGCCAGCAGAAAATGATTAGCTGTAACTCATGTTTGTAATAACCTGGGCCTAGGCCAGGGACTTGATGGGAAAGCTGTTTGTATAGAAAGAGGGAAGCAGAGCAGCTAGTGAACATGGTGAACTCCTAGTGCGGGGATTTGACAAGTCGAGTGGAAGGGTAATGTTACCTACAGTGATGAGAGAAGAACCCCAGAGAAAGTTTTTGTTGTTGTTCATACTGAACTCCATTAGGAGGTCATATGCAGGGCTGAGAAAGAGGTTTATGGAATTACCTCTACAAGCAGGTGGTACAGAAGAGGAGGAGAACACCACTATCGGCTTTTTTCATTTTCTTCATGAATATTGGTTCATGCTAAGGTTTCCAACCCAGCCCAGCCTGGCTTTAGTATTTTTATGTATTTGCATTCTACATGTTTCTGAAACATCATTTTCTAATATTGGAAGATAACTGCTGCTCCACGGCCAAGAGAGGCAGTGCAAAACTTAGCTTTTATCACTGCCTAATCTAAGTCCTTGGTTATCTTAACCAAATTCTATAACCTGTCCTTGTTGACGGGTAGTTTTTAATGTCAAATTATCTTAGCCCTTTACATCATCACTAAGATAAAGGTCTCCAGGTTTGTGTGACAAGGTCTGTGTTACAATCACTGAAATAGGGAAATCACTGCAGTAGAACTAAAAATAGCTACTGGAATATATCTTTGGATATATAAAATTTCAAATACAAATGTTATGTCCTCTTTTGATACATTTTTCATTTATTAGGAAATTTATACTGTTTTAAACTAAAAATAGAATCTATTTAAATTAATACAAGCCAGGGAATATATACAGCCTTAAAGATATTTCTTGAAAGTACTTAAACTATTGCCAGATTGTCTCAATTTATTTTTAGCTTCTAGTTTTTTTTTTTTTTCTTTTTGGCAAGACTGTTCTTACTCACTTCTAATCAAGCTAAAAACAACTTAAGCTTGAGCCGCTTTAGAATCTAGTACACCAGTGTTGTTGTGGGAGTGTTTGTTCCACTGCCAGCTCCCGAAACTCCTCCTCTGAATACGGTGTACAGGAAGGCACAGCTGCTGCTTCCTCAAATTTGGAAGAAGGCTTATCAAGAGTTACAGAATCACAGTTATACTGTTAATTTTTCAGTGACTTTCAGGGGCTTTTAACCAGATTAACAGTTTACAGGTACTTTCTGAATTAATCATTTATGTAGAGTTCTACAGTAATTATATAACTGATGGAGTAATTCTTTATATTTAGATCTTACAGCTGTGGAAATCTTAAGGGGAACTTTACTCCAGGGAGTTTACATAATATAGAAAGAGCACCAGATCAGGAGTCACACAGTCTAGGTTCTGGGTCCATCCCTGCCACTATACATCTACCTCCTCACTTATCAGCTGTCTCATTATCTGACATTTTGCATTTACGACAACAGTAAAAAATCTACTGTCCAAGTATTTTGCGCAGTAATGAACACTGAGGTGCAAGGTGAGAGTAATGCTGGCTGTGATGGTTAAGGTTATGTGTCAGCTTGGCTGGGCATGATTCTCAGTGGTCTGGTAGTTGGTGATGATGTTAATTTGGCAGTTATGTAATGATGTAGTCATCCTCCATTTTGTGGTCTGATATGGCCATCCTCCATTTTCACGTAATGCCTATTTTTGCATAACAACCTGGTCTTTGGAATCTAACCAATTCAGTAAATGAGGAGTGGGTATACTAGGTGACAGTCTTAGCCTTGCTTCTTCCATGTATACAAAGGGAATAGTATCACCTGCCCCACTTACCTCACAGAAATCATATGAAATAAAGTATGTGAAAGCTGCTTGAGATTGTTACATAGCAGATACCAGGAATTGCTGTGTCCCCATTTGACTGATGGGGTACTGAGGCACATTGTGGCTTTCCCAGCAGTGTCATAAGCTACTAACATACTGAAATGGCCAGAAGCTTTGGTTCAAGAAGATTAAATGTCAGTTTTAAAATCGTTTGCCTTAAAAGTAGCAACAGTTTTCTTAAAACATACTCTAATTCATCTGGAACTTGCTTTCATTCTGTTTTTCAACTTACAGGTATCTTTGCTAGCCTACAATTTTGTAGCCTGACTTAGGTGGCATTTGAGAAGAAATGGATGTGGATGTTGATTTTAGACCTGAGAGCTGAGATAAACTGTTCTTAAAAGTGGTGGTAGTGGTGGGGCGGGGGGGGGCACCCTAAATTTGGAACACAGCTCAGGGATACTTGGAGCACTCTGTATTGAGGGTTTAGACTGTCTGTCCAACAGTAATCTGCTTTTGCTTCTTAAATACATGCTGTTTTGAGCAGCCTCACCTTACAAATAGATTTGCAGAACAGGAAGAAGATTCTTGAAAGGGAGGATTGTGATGAAACCAGTATAAGTCTCTTTTTTAAAATCTTGTACAGGCTTCTGTTTTAAAATCTTGTCTTCTGGTTGAGACATTAGTCTTTAACATTTGAGGAACTCTGTAACTGAAGACAATAAAATACCAACAGAGAGGATTATTAAAGGATTATATATATTTAAATTACTTTTATTACTAACCCACGCTAGCCTCAGAAGGCGTAAAGCTCAAGGAGAAGGGGGCTGTTTACAACCAATGTATTTTTTTATTTGAATTTTTCTTTTACTTATTTTAATTGAAATTCAAGGTCGTCTGATATTTAAACCGATTTATTATCTTGATGACCACATTTACCCATAGACTAGAAATAGATATCTGTTTTATGATAAATCCATGAGTTTGTTTTTTTTTGGGGGGGAAAACGTAATATATTATAAATATTTTAATTAAGGGTAAATTTAGGGTGGTTCTTAATCAGATAGAATCAGCCTAAATTGAAATGTTCCACACACACGAATTCTGATTCGTGCTAAGCCCTGTGCGAATAAAAAGTGGTATACTTTGTATAAAGGAGCAAAGTGTATAGCCTAACAAAAATAAAGGGAGTCACTACCCTCAATGAATTTGTCATTAGATTGTACTCCCGATAAAAGAGCCAGGCGAATGAACTCTCCCTTCCTACTTTTTTAATGACTCATACAACTAAATGTGAACTTTGATGACGCTGAAGTTATAAAAACAAGTGGTTTGGTTTTTTTTTTCCGTTGTGGAAAGATGCCTTTCCCTTTATGCAGATGATGACAGGCCAGGTCTCTCGTGCAGATGGCAGCAGTCCTTCCCCACAGCGTGGGAGAGCACTGTGGAGGAGAGACGGGAGTAGGCCAGGCTGGGCAGGTGCTCACACCCAGTCAGCCTCGTGTTTACTTCATGGAGATGTGAATTTTCATGGATGAGGTTGCAGACTCCTGCTTCTATGTTTGAGCTGTCTTTGTGACTACTTAAAATAAAAGGAATTAAAAGTTATGAATATTACCAAACCAACATATTCTAGCAATTTAATAGTTTTAATAGCTTATAGGTATTTGTAAGCACCTTTTAGTGATTCTAATTAAGACCTTTAACAAATAAAATAATTTAGAAACTGTATTTAACTTTACTACTTCATAAGATTCAATTTCTAGTCATATGCTCTGTTAACATGATTTAAAGAAATTTAGATAACTGATCCTAGATTAAACTAGTGTGGGCGTCAGGAAAAGTAATGGGTTATTATTACTGCGGCCTTTCTCTTCATCAGCGATAAACCAACTGGTGATGCTCGTAGATCCCAGCAGCAAGGGGGAGCGTGGTTGCATGCTTTGCCTTTGCCTTTTTTCAGGTCCCATTTCTGTGGCCGATGATGAGTTTAAGATCGAGGCAGCTGGTCAGTGTCAAAGGATAAGATATAAATTGATGTAAAATTTTACTTGTGTGTGTGTGTGTGTGTGTGTGTGTGTGCGTGCCACTAGTTTAGGAAACACTGAAGATAGAAGTGCATTACAAAGTCCAAAGCATGTTATGTGTCAAAACATTTTGGGACTTTTCTAGTTTATTACTTTTGAAATGTAAATAATAGTCTTAATCATTCTGAATCAAAAACTTAATAAGATATTTTTCCTTTTTCTTCTTAGATCCCAATTTTGTTCGGACATTTCTTACAACATACAGATCCTTTTGCAAACCTCAGGAACTACTGAGTCTTATTATAGAAAGGTCTGTCAATTTAAAATGCTTAAATACTTTGCTTTCTTAAAGAGATTGAGCTGAGATCTTATGTTCCTTGGAATTAATTGTAGTTCATGAACATTTTTTAATAAATAAAATCTCTCTTAGATGATTGTTTACTTTGTAATATATTAACCTTAAAATTATTTAAATACAAAAATAGATAATCTTTTTACATGGAAACTCAGTATATAAAATTTCGGATTTATAGAGTTAATCAGGTTAACAACCTATATAGAAATGTACTAATCTAGACTCTCAAAATTCAAATTTTGATAATTTAGGTATTCTGAACACAAGTTTTCAAATATACCACATACCGAGAAAAATGGAGCTTTCAGTGATTAAATACTGTAATCGAGGAAAATGTTTCATCCACCTAAATGAAGGGCAGTCAGCTTTTCAAACATTACCCCTCAAAATTATGTTAGCTGATTTAGAGTAATTCCACAAACCAAAAATTAACATCTGTCCCTTAATTTTATAGTTACATTTACTTTTAGATTTTTCATATATCTTTACTGTATCTCTAGTTAAGTTTATCTATATTGGCAATTATTAATTTATTTTAAAAAATTAAAATAAGATCATTTGCCTTTACATTATAGAAGCCTCACTTATTATCACTGATGTGAATATCCTTAGTAATTTTTTACATTTTTCTCTTGATAAGGTCTGACCAGTAAAAAGGTTTGTGGTTTTTTATTTGTATAATTTCATATAATCAGTATTTTCATTAGTTTGTTCTGTTTTATGTTAGGTTTGAAATTCCAGAGCCTGAGCCAACAGAAGCTGATCGCATAGCTATAGAGAATGGAGATCAACCCCTTAGTGCAGAATTGAAAAGGTTTAGGAAAGAATATATACAGCCTGTACAACTTCGGTAAGCATTAAGTAAATAATTTAACAGTCTTTATTGAACTTTCGTTTCAGAGTTAAAGTATATAAGGTATAGAAAGCATATAAAAGCAAGGAGGAAGTTAACAAGTAAAATAAGTGAAACAAATGAAAGCAATTATTGCAATTAATGGTACCCATAAAACCAAAAAAAAAAAAACCACTACCCACACTCTTTGCCAATTCTGACTCATAGTGACCTCATAGGACAGAGTATAACTGCCCCATAGGGTTTCCAAGGCTGTAAATTTTTTTGTTTGTGTGTTTTAGGTGAAAGTTTACAGAAGCAAATTAATTTTCCGTTCAACAAATTTTACACAAAAATGTTTCATGGCATTGGTTGTAATCCCCACACTGTGTCAACACTCTCCCCATTTCCACCCTGGGTTCCCTGTTTGCTTTCGTCTGGGGTCTTCTGCCTTCTCATTTTTACTTTTGGACAAATGTTGCCCTTTTGGTCTCATATAGTTGTTTGTTTTATGGAGCACATTCTTTCTGAGTGTTATTGTTTATTTTATAGGCCTGTTTGTTTCTTGGCTGGAAGGTGGTTTCTGGTAATGGCTGCAGTTCCAAGTCGGAGGGGTGTTATAGGACCATAGTCTCAGGGGTTCCTCCATTCTCTTATCAGACCAGTAAGTCTGGTCTTTTTTAATGAATTTGATTTCTTGTTCTACATTTTTCTCCTGCTCGGTCCTGGACCCTCTATTGTGATTCTGATCAGAACTGTCCATACTGGTACCTGGGCACCATCTAGTTCTCCTGGTCTCAGGCTCATGTAGGCTGTGGTGCATGTGGTCCAAAAAGTCTCTTGGACTAATTGCACTAAGAGTCTTTGGTTTTCTTCGTTCTCCTTTACTCTGGATGGGAAGAGACCACTAGTTGTATCTTAGGTGGCTGCGTGCAAGCTTTTAAGACCCTAGACTCTACTCACCAAAGTAGAATGCAGAACATTGTTTTTATGCATTGTTATGCCAGTTGATGTAGACGTTCCCCAAGTCTGTGGTCCTTAGCCTTCATGCCTAGTATCTTCATCCCAAGAGGTGTTTGGTTGTGCATAAGAAGTTCTCATGACCTTACCCCTTGTGTGTTCTGTTGTCTACAAATACGTATGTAGAGATGTCCACAACCTAGCCTATATCCGCAGGTGGGTGTGCTCCCTTATTTCCTCCCACACCTCTTCAGCATACCTATCTACCTGTATATCCGTTCATAAATTATTGTTTGTTAATACTGTTGTTGCAGGATTATCTGTTACAGTAATTGCCATAGTTGCCCTTTGATCTTGTGTTCCTCTCAGTGTCTTCCTTTGCGTTTGTCATGTGCTGACTTCCCCCGTAGACTGTATTGATCTTCTCTTCACCAGTACTACCACATGTCTACTCTCTAGTTAGTGATTTTCCCTTCCTCCCCTCCCATCCCTGGTAACCATCAAAGAATGTTTCTTTCTGTGTTTAAAATTTTTCTTGACTTTTTGTAATAGTGGTCTCATACAGTATTTGTCCTTTAGTGATTGAATTATTTCACTCAGCAGAATGTTTTCCAGATTCATCATGTTGTGAGATGTTTCAGGATTCGTCGTTATTTTTTTATTGTTGCATAGTATTCCATTGTGTGTATGTACCACAGTTTGCTTATCCATTCAACGGTTGATTAGGTTGTTTTCCATCTTTTTGCTATTGTGAATAATGCTGCAGTGAACATGGGTGTGCACATGTCTATTGTGTCACAGCGCTTTTTCTCTAGGGTATATACCTAGGAGTAGGATTGCTGGATCAAATGGTATTTCTATTTCTAGCTTTTTAAGGAAGTGCCATATTTTCCATAGTGGTTGTATCATTTTACATTCTCACCAGCAGTGTATAAGAGTTCCAGTCTCCCCACAACCTTGCCAGCATGTGTCGTTTTCTGATTAGTGCCATTGATGTTGGGGTGAGATGGTATCTCATTGTAGTTTTAATTTGCATCTCTCTAATGGCTAATGATCACAAGCATTTCTTCAGGTGTTTGTTAGCTGCCTGAATGTCTTCTTTGAAGAAGAGTCTGTTCATACCCTTTGCCCATTTTTTAGTTGGATTGTTTGTCTTGTTGTTGAGGTGTTGAAGTTTTCTATAAATTTTAGAGATTAACCTCTTGCTGGATACGTTGTAGGCAAAATTTTTTTCCCAGTTTGTAGGTTCTCTTTTTACTCTTTTGAAGAAGTCTTTTGATGAGCATAAGTTTAATTTTCAGGATATCTCATTCTTCTAGTTTATGTTCTGTTGTTTGTGCATTTTTAGTTATGGTCCGTATACTCTTTATGCCATGTTTTAGGCCCCCTGTGGTTGTCCCTATTTTATCTTCCATGATCTTTATTTTTGTAGGTTTTATATTTAGGTCTTTGATCCATTTTGAGTTAGTTTTTGTGTATGGTATAAGGAATGGGTCCTGTTTCATTTTTCTACAGGTAGATATCCAGTCTTCCCAGAACCGTTTGTTAAAGAGACTGTCTCTTTCCCATTTAATGGACTTTGGCCCTTTGTTGAAGATCAGCTGTCCACAGGTGGATAGATTTACTTCTGGGTTCTCAGTTCTGTTCCATTGGTCTATGTGTCTGTCATACCAGTACCAGGCTGTTTTGACTACCGTGACTGTGTAGTAGATTCTGAGATCAGGAAGTGTGAAGCCTCCTACTTTGTTCATCTTCAGTAATGCTTCACTTGTCCATGGCCTCTTTCCTTTCCATATAAAGTTGGTGATTAGTTTTTTTCATCTCATTAAAGAATGCTGTTGGTATTTGGATTCATATTGCATTATATTCCAAGGTTGTAAATCTTTACGGAAGCAGACCACCACATCTTTCTCCCATGGAGTGGCTGGTGGGTTTGAACCGCTGACCTTTTGGTTAGTGGCCGAGCATTTAACCACTGTGCCACCAGAGCTCCTGAAATTAATGGTATAAATCTTAATTAACACAGAATTTAGAAAGTGCTAAGCCACTGATAAGGTTATTTCATTTGGAAAGAGTTACTTTGTTTTCATTTTTACCTTCATTGTGATAAATGTTTATGCTTGAGTTCCCACATAACTCAACTATTCTTTTTGTGTTAATGCCACAGAGTATTAAATGTATGTCGGCACTGGGTAGAGCACCACTTCTATGATTTCGAAAGAGATGCAGATCTTCTGCAGCGAATGGAAGAATTTATTGGAACAGTAAGAGGTATGGGTTTTTATAAATGTCTAGTTTTGTATGTAATAAAAGTGCCAATATGGTTACTATCATTTGATGCCATTACTGCTCAGTATTGTTAAGAGGTGTTTATGATATTGCTAGTGTAATCATTTGAAAAAGTTAAAAATTTTCATTAAATAAACAGTTTGGCCTACAAATTGCTTAATAATCACTGTTAACCCAGTTTATTTTCATTTAGTGAATCAATTTACTGATTATTTTAGAATTAGTCTCAATTTAAGCTTGTCTTTCCACTTATCTGAAAGGATGTGTACCAGAGGGCAATTTGGAACTGTTGTGCCATTATAACACCACTGATGGGGGCCAGCTGGGCCACAGTTAGGTGAACAGTGCATGTATCAGAGAGGCAGCAGAGCATAGGGGAAAGGATACCGAATGGAGAGTTGAGAAACCAGAGTTCTAATAGTGCCACTAACCAAATCCATGACTTTGGGCAAAATCACTTCAATTCTTTAGATTTCAGTTTTCACATCAGTAAATTTGAGTAAGTAGGCTTGGTAATCTCCAAGGTTTCCCTTCTGGTTTTAAGACTCTAGAATCTATTCTGTATGTCTAAGAATATCTTAGACAAGCTTGTTTTCCATTGTATACTCTCAATGAGAGTCAGAAAATAAAAGGGTTAAATAATAGTATTTTCATGCACAGTACAAAACAGTCACATGAAAAACTTACACTAGAATGAAGAAATCAGTCTTCTGGCTCTGTTTGGTTTATAAAATGCAGTATTAATTAGATTAATAGTAAATGTGTATAATTTATCCTTAATGAATCCTCTGTATAAGATAAACTTTTTTTGAGGATTATAAATTAATATATTTAGCTGAAGTTCAGACTAGTAAGGTGGAAAAATTCCTACAAATAAATTACTTTCTAGCTTTATTTAGAAAGGGTCTGGAAGAATACACAGCAGACTGTTAATGGTGGTTAACCATGATAAATGAGATTGAGATAAGCAACAGGGAAACTGTAAAGGGGAGCTTTCACTTTTTATTTTGATCATTTGAACTTTTCGTAGCAAAGATATATTCAGGTATCACTTGTTTAATTTTAAACCATTTTTTTAAAATAAAATGTTGAGTAAAAAGTATTTAAATGTTATTTAAAATGTAATGTATTTCAGGTAAAGCAATGAAGAAATGGGTTGAATCCATCACTAAGATAATCCAAAGGAAAAAAATTGCAAGAGACAATGGGCCAGGTCATAATATTACATTTCAGAGTTCACCTCCCAGTGTTGAGTGGCATATAAGCAGACCTGGGCACACAGAGACTTTTGACCTGCTCACGTTACACCCAATAGAAATTGCTCGACAACTCACTTTACTTGAATCAGATCTCTACCGGTATGTAATTTTACATTCAAGCTGACAGTCATTGCAAAGGAGTTAATTTTTAAAATGAAAGATAGGTTTCTCCCTTACAAGGTTGTTACAAGGAATAAATGAAATAGTACATGAAATGTCTGGGAATAAGGCCTGGTGTATAGAAGGCAGTTCCTGTTTTTTCACTCCCTTCGTCCCCCTTGCTTTGGCTGAATTTGTACCTTCTCTGTTTCTGCCATCACCCCTCACTGGTGAAGCTAGTTTCATATCCTGGCTTTACCAGTTGCTGGCTTAGTATCTTTGGGCAACTTTAACCTTCTACTCCTTCAGAGTAGAGTTTCCTCAAGAGTAAAATGGGGCTATTAACAGTACTTAATCCTGGGGCCGTTGCAAAGTTTTAAATCGTCAGTATACATAAAGTGCTCAGCACACTGCCTAGAACAAAGTAAGGGCTTAGGAAAGAGTAGCTACTGTTGTTGTGCACTGCCCAAGTGATGCAAGTGGTTGATGTGTTTGGTTGCTAACGAAAAGGTTAGGAAGTTTGAGTCCACCCAGAGGCGCCTCAGAAGAAAAGCTTATCGATGTTCTTCTGAAAAGTCAGCCATTGAAAACCCCACGGAGCACAGTTCCGCTCTGACACACATGGCATCGCCATGCGTTAGATCGATTCAGAGGCAACTGGTTTTTAACCAGTATTGTTGTAGTTGTTGTGAACTTAAGTCACGGCTAGTTAGAGCCTTTTTTAGTTTAAGCTGTCTTTGACTGATATTATTACATTGATATAACTACTATTTATAAATGGAGATGATTTATAATTTCAAACTAAATTGTTTATTTTTTAATAATGAAAAAAGGAGCTAAATTTATACATACCTGTTTAACAAAGATTATCACTAGTCCTAAAACTGATAGTGTTAGAACCTATTTTCCAGGACCCTTTTGTGGTGGGGTTGTTTTCTCCTCCCTTTCTATTTAAAAAAAAGAAAAAGAAAAGGAGATTTATGAATTCTAGTGAATAGACTGATTATTATATCATTATTTAAAATAACTGTCCCAAACTACTTTGTTACCTTTATTTATTAAGTAATATTTATCAGTGCTAAAAAACATACTATGAAGAAATCTCAGCCTTGCCGAAAGCAAAATGCCCCCGTGCAGTAATAGGAAAAGTATGCAGGCATGTGCATGATTTTCTAAAAAATTTTATAAAGATGCACAACTGTAATTTCTTTTTATTATACCATAAATCTTTCTGTTGGTATAAGGGGAAAGTTTGCATAGGAATTTAGTTTTTATTTATCATTTACTTAATAAAACAGTATATTAAAGGGAAAAGTATGATATAGTATTATATCTTGATGATTCTAGGGCTGTACAGCCATCAGAATTAGTTGGAAGTGTGTGGACAAAAGAAGACAAAGAAATTAATTCTCCTAATCTTCTGAAAATGATCCGGCACACCACTAACCTCACTCTGTGGTTTGAGAAGTAAGTATCCTTGACGTATTTTTTAGTAGTCAGCTGTGTTATAAATTTCAATGAAATTTTACTTCTTTACTACTTCCTTCTACATTGAGGATATTTCCTAGTGTGGCATTTTAATTTTGTTAATGATTTTTTTCACTATAATTTTTGAGGTTTTTTTTTTTTAATAATTGCTCTAGAGTATACACCTTAACAGTATCAACTAAGATTTATCCTAGCTTAATTCCAGTACTGTTTAGAAACATTACTCCTGTATAATTTATTCCATTTCCCACCTTTTTAATAGTATTTTTTTATATATTTTATAGCTATTCATGTTACAAACTCAACAATACATTGCTATGATTATTACTTTACCATCTGTCATCATTTTCTTAGCCTGTTACAGCTTTACTCCCACCCATCTCCTTTCTGCTGTTATTGGCAGATATATTACACATGTATTACATTTCTATTGTTACAAGCCCAACAACACATTATATATATATATATATTTTTTTTTTCAGAGTTGCTTTTGTAAAATCAGTTAAGAAAGGAAAAAAATGCATTTATAGTGTCTTTTGTAATTACCCAATTACTTTTATGGGAGCTGTTTGTTTTTCATGTGAATTCAAATTACCATCTGCGGTCATTTGCTTTTCAGCCTGAAGAACTTCCTTTAGTATTTACTGAAGGCAGATCTGTTAATAACACATTCTTTCAGTTTTTATTTATCTGGGAAAGTCTTTATTTTGCCTTCATTTTTGAACAGGAACATTGCTGGATATAGGATTCTTGGTTGATGGCTTTTTTCTGAGCACAGTCAGTGTCTTTCCACTGCCTTCTGACCGCCATTGTTTCCACTGAGAAATCACATGTTAATCATATTACAGTTCCCTTTTAAGGGGCGCATCATTTTTCTCTTGCTGCTTTCAGTGTTTTCTACTTCTCTTTGTCTTTCAGCATTTTCATTATGATGTGTATGTTTGTGGGTTTGTGTTTATCCTACCTGGAGTTCACTGAGGTTCCTTAACATGTAGCTTATTGTTTTTCAGTAAATTTGGGAAGTTTTCAGGCATACTTTTCGTTGAATATTTTTTCCTTCTTTTTCTTTCCTCTGCTTTTGGTACTCCTAGTATTATTTATTTATTTATTTTTTAGTATGTGTATGTTAGCGCACTTAATGGTATCTCGCATTTCACCTGAGTCTCTATTTTTTATTTTTTTCCTCTTAGTTCTTGGGCTTAGATAAAGTCTGTTGATATGTCTTCAAGGTCACTAATTCATTCTTTTGCCAGTTCAGATCTTGAGACCCTTTAGTGGATTATTTATTTCAGTTATTATACTTAACTCTAGAATTTCCATCGGTTCTTTTTTATAATTTCTTTCTCTTTTTTGATTTTCTCTATTTGATGCAACACTGTCATCCTACCTTCCTTTACTTGTTTAATCATACTTTCCCTTAGTTCTCTGAAAATATTTTTTAAGGCTACCTTGAAATCTGTTAAATCTGATATCTGGTTGCTCTCGCAGGCATTTTCTGTCGTCTTACTTTTTTTTTTTTCTGGGGTATGGGTCATACTTTCCTGTTTCTTTGCATGCCTCATAATTTTCTGTTGGAACATTTTAGGTAATGTAGCAATTCTAGCACTGGTTCCACCCACCCAGGGCTTGTTATTTGCTTACTTTTTGTGTGTTTAGTGACTGGCAGGCTTATTTTAATAAAGTCTATTCTTCCCCCCCATCCCCACCCCCACCCAGTATTGAGCCTCTGATGTTGTTCCTCAGGGAGGCACAACTTTGAGTCTGTGCACAGTCACCCTGGATGACAGTGATACTGGTAGGGCTCTTTTCCACAGTTTCCCTAACCACACCCAGCTGTTAAACTCCATTAGCCCTGTTGCTTTGTCTTCAACAACTCTGGGGTGGTGGGGGGGGACGTAACTTGCTCACAAATTAATCAAATTGTGGCTCCTTTGAAGGATAGTTTCTGACACCTCCATTTGATATTTGATCTGACCCCAGGAGGGCCCCTCCCAGCTGTCTTATTCTCTGGTTTTCTCTTGCAAGCTAGCTGGCCTTTAGTCTAGGGCATATCTTCATTAAATCCATGAATCTCTCCCAAGTGCCTTTTACAATAATTTCCACTGTTTTTGAGCACCCTTAGGTTTAAACTTTTCTATGTTCTATTGCAAATGAAGTCTGTTTCTTTGGGAAGAGATTAGGCACTGCCTGTTTTATGGCCTGCTTCTCCATGCTGGCAGAATCTTTGAGCTGGAGCTCCGGAGCTGGGGGTAGGATGAATGGCAGCCTTTTTTCTGAGTAATATCTCTGCTCTAGGAAAAGAGCAATTGGTGTGGACAGGGCAGCAGCCTGTGGTTATCTTGACTTGCGTCTCATGGAGCCCCATGAGCCAGGGGAAGGACTACTGGGGCCTCGGTATTCTCAGTGTGTCTTGTTCAAAGTAGGCCCTTCGGTGCACAAGTGGATGTTGGGCAGAAGAAAGAAGACTTCACCTTTTGGTTGCGCTCACCCAGGACTTAGCCTCAACAACAAGCAGTTGGGAACACGAAGAGAAATGCTGAAGTCCTGCTCCTCCTGGGAAGAATGCCATTTGAGTGGGAGCTGAGAGCATTTCGTCTTGGTTACAGCAGTCTGAAGCAGAGTCTCTGCCTTGAGGAGCTGACGGGGGAGGGAAGGAGTGGTTTTGGTTCAAATACCACAGACCGTGCTATATCTTATGATTTTTTTGTAGATTTTCTTGAATAAATGTTTTCTTCATTTGGTCTTTGCTTTTAAGATCATTTTCAGCGGCTTTATTTATTTATTTGTTTGTTTGTTTGTTTGTTTGTTTGTTTTTTAAAGTTTCACCAGATGCACTGCGGAGCAGGTCAGCAAAGCTCCTCATGCTGTCGTGCCAGAAGTCCAGAATCTCCAGTACAGTTTTATAGCTGGGGCCAGAGGGTAGAGTTTTGCATACTGGCCATATTTTTTCTGAGTAAAGTTGACTAATATTTTATAAAGGTCATATGAGGTTTCCACAGATCATATTGGGATTATTAGAACAAAAGACCAGTGATAGAAGGGAATGACTGGAACCTGAACCGGAATGTGGCTAAAGGCCTGAAAGCACCTCCAAAAGAGAAATAAGCATTACGGGTCATCTCCTGAAAGTTAGCACTTTCTATTTATGTTATTATTTCAGTAACAATTTAGAATTGCTCCCCCCTCCCCCCAGGCGGTTAAGTGCTATGGCTGCTAATCAAAAGATCAACAGTTCAAACCCATAAGGCGCTCCTTGGAAACTCTATGGAGCAGTTCTACTCTGTCATATAGAGTCGTTGTGAGTTGGAATCGACTCAATGGCAACGGGTTTAATGTTGCTTTCTGATTTTCTTGTTATCAAGTCTGATAACCACCCTTCTATATGAGGAGGCCCTTGTTCCATCATAATAATTTAAGATTTATGTGTGAAAATGCATTGCCGTTGAGTTGGTTCTAACTCATAGTGACCCTATAGGAAGGACAGAGTAGAACTGCCTCATTGGGTTTCCAAGGAGCACCTGGTAGATCCAAACTGCTGACCTTTTGATTAGCAACTGAGTTCTTAACCACTGTGCCACCAGGGTTCCACCAAAAGAGGAAACATAACTGATAAGACATAGAGACCATTTGTATTTCTGTTCTACTTTTTTAGTAGGTTACTGAGAGGAAGGCCATTGTGAGAGGTTTTCATTCGTTTGCCACAGTGCTTGTTAGCCATGAATATGCATTAAAATTAGGGTCACCTGTGGAGCCCTAGTTGTGCAGTGGTTAAGAACTTGGCTGCCAACCAAAAGGTCAGCAGTTCAAATCCACCAGCCACTCGTTGGAAACCCAGTGGGGCAGTTCTGCTCTTTCCTATAGGGTCACTCTGAGTCAGAACCAACTTGAGGACAATGGGTTTGGTTTGATTTTTTTAATGGAATTTTTGGACTCTCTGGGTGGCACAAACTAAATGGTTATTGTACTTCGCTGCTAGCCCAAAAGTTGGAGGTTTGAGTCCAACCAGAGGTACCTCGAAATCTACTTCCTCTGAAAATCTTATGGAGGAGCATTCTACTCGGACACATATGGGGGCTCCATAAGTCAGAATCGACTTGCCAGCAATTGGTGGTGGTGGTGATGGAGGTTCTCATAGCCCCTCGGGGTGGCGTCTGGCTTTTACAAAAGCTCCAGAGACGATCTCAGTTTGCATACCTACTTAACAACTGAGTTAAATAAAATATATGAAGAAATTGTACTTGTATTACATCTTTTTTAATGTCCAGTTGACGAATTCGCCAGAATATGATAAATTTGTAGACATCTAGCTAATGCTTTCAACATGTAAACATGTTCTGTTTCTTTGATAATAAGTTCAGATGCAATGTTTTTTTTCCTACCATTCTCATCAGAAAATAATTTAGTCTGTAACATTTTTTAAAATGTTAAATATTGGTTTATATTTAGTTTCTCCATTTATGTGTTAGTTTTTTTCTTCTAGATTATAAACTATTTAATATTACATTATTGAAAACCAAATTCAAAATGTTTTTTCCTTTATTGAGAAATGATTAGGAAATAAAAAATTCCCTCAAATACTAGAAATGGAGAGTAAATGCTCAATTTTTTTTTTTTTTTTTTTGCATAGCACACTTCCTTTTAGTAGTTACTGGGATATGCACATTTTTCAAGCATCCTTTGGTATTTATTTATTTGCTGTTTTTGTTTTCAATGTTTTGTAACATTACAGTGCTTAAGAACTGTTCCTAAAAATGTAGCCAGTTATTTCTATAAATCAAAGAAATTAAACATTATCACTGTAATTTTGCAATCAGATGAATAAGAGGTGACAGAATTTATTTGTAGGATAAATTTCCTTAGAATACCCCCACAGCCCAAAGTTCTCATACATTCAAAAAGCTGCCAGTCCCATCAGTTAATTCTACTACTAAAAGGGAATACACCAGATACAGTAAGGAAGTGTTTGACTGATTGACTGCATCACTCTGGGAAATACAGTGAAGAGCAGCACACCTGACTATGGAGGGGTTGCCATATCTTCTGATAGCCTGCTGTCTATCACTCTGAGTATATATTCTCTATAGTGAAACTATAGCCAACCACCCCAGTCTATAGTATTTTATTTACTAAATTCTTTAAACCTTAGCTTTGTTAGAAAAACTCCAAAATTTTTAATTCATTTTTTGGTTTTGATTCCCAGGTGTATTGTAGAAACTGAAAACTTAGAAGAACGAGTAGCAGTGGTGAGTCGAATAATTGAGATTCTACAAGTCTTTCAGGAGCTGAACAACTTTAATGGTGTCCTCGAGGTTGTTAGTGCTATGAACTCATCACCTGTTTACAGACTAGACCACACATTTGAGGTAAGTTTGTACATATGTTTTTTTAAATGAACTTTCAGTCCCTATTCTAAAATCAAGATTTTAACAGTTAGGTTCATTAATTTTTAAATGTCTCATCTCATTGCCTTTTCAGTAGCAGGTTAAAACAAAAAGTGAAATTACCTTAATTTTGTTGCTGTTTTAAAATCAGGCATTGTATTTAAAATACATTCACAGGTCCTAGCCCAAGTAAGGAGCCCTCCTGTTGCAGTGGTTACATGCCCAGCTGCTAACCAAAAGGTTGGCAGTTGGAACCCACTCTGCAGGAGGAGAGACCTGGCCATCTGCTCCCTTAGAATACTCTGTAGGGCAGTTCTGCTCTGTCATATAGGGTCACTATGAGTCAGAATCGACTCGGTGGCACACAACAGCAATAGTCTAAGTTAGAAGAAGAAACAGCTTTCAGCACTTAATTTGTAATAAAATGTACAATTAAATGCTTATATCATTGTGCAAGGAATGGTAGGAGCAGAGTGTAGATAAACTAGATCTCACACACACACTGAGTTTGCACTGCTGCTGTTAGTTGCCGTCCAGTCAGTTCTGACTTACGGAGACGTTGCATCGCCCGGTCCTGTGCCATTTCCATGATCTTTGATATGTTTGAGCCCATTTTTTGTACTAGGATCTATAACAATAGTTTCTTTGAAGTAGTGTGACACTCTTACAATCAAACTGGTAACTGTTGTGTTTAGGCCTACTCTTAGCCTCAAAACTGCTAACTTAAAAAGGTAGCACTTAGCATTTTGGGGGCAAAATCTGTGATTTCTTTTCTAAACTTACACTTCCTTTTTTTTTTTTGGTAGCAAATACCAAGTCGCCAGAAGAAAATTTTAGAAGAAGCTCATGAATTGAGTGAAGATCACTATAAAAAATACTTGGCAAAACTCAGGTCTATTAACCCACCATGCGTGCCTTTTTTTGGTGAGTATTTCTTCTTAAATTTCTATTGTTTCTGGATAAAACAAGACACCTACTTCATTAAATGACTGAATATAGACATGGATAGTATCCCAGCAGAAAATACTTAACAAATATTTAAATAGAATCCCCTTAGAATTTTTCTGTTAGAACTTTTCCAGATCAGCCCCAGTAGGGACACTCCACTTTCTATTTTTCTTCAGGTAGCCATTAGATATTATATACTACTTAGGTTATTATATTCATAAAAATCTTTCAAATTGACTTTTAAAAAACCAAATGTTGTATAGAACAGGCATGGCCAAACTCATTCATATTTATAGTCATGTTTTTTGCACACAGTTTCATATGGCTAAAAATCATAGTGTATGTGCCTTTGGGCCCATACCTTCAGCACATCAAAATTTTAATCTTTTCATCCACCCTTTTTTCCTCCCTCTGTTAGCAACTTAAGGAAGCTCCTTTTCCTTCATTTTAAGATCAAAACCTCTGCCATCTCAATATTCTCCCTTTCTGTAGGGTCCTCTATTTTATTCCATCCTTTGTTTCCTGTGTTTCATGCCTTCAATATCTCTTTCACACTGGCTACGTTTCTTCTGATGCTCCTTCCTCTAAATGCTTATAGAAATTATGAACTTTATCAGGTGTATGGTGTTTAGTCTTTTTAATATGTGGTATATTTTCTTCTAGCTTTTTCTCCTTCTAGATACTCTTTTTTTCTGTTTAATTTTAAGTTATACTGCACATACCAGTTTCATGTCCTGATGTTTTCAATTAACAAATTGTATTTCCCACATTTTAAATTTACTTCTAATGTTTTTGCTATGCACTTTATATATAATTGGAATTGTATGACATGTACCCATTGTATTTTGCTTTTTTCACTTACCATATCATAGGTATGTTATGTTTTATTACTCTCCAAAATTATCATTTTAATGGCTGCATAATATTCCATAAAGTTGATATAATTTAACCCTTACTCTGTGATTAGACACACATTGTTTGCAGCTTTTTTGCTTTCCTAAATAATGCTATAATAAATATCTTCATATATATACTTCTGTATTTATGAATATTTGCCTCAGACAGGTAACCAGAAGAGGAATTAGGTTAAAAGATATTAGTTTTTAAACTCTTCCTATGTATTGCCAACTTGCTTTTTTTATTGTGCTTTAGGTGAAAGTTTACTGAGCAAATTAATTTCTTATTAAACAGTTAATTCACAAATGGTTTTGTGACATTGGTTTCCAACCCTGCCATGTACCAGCACCCTCCCCTTCTCTGCCCCGGGTTCCCTGTTTCCATTCGTCCAGTTTTCTTTCCCTTATGCCTTCTCATCTTTGCTTTTGGGCTGGTGTGCCCATTAGTTTCCTGTGCATGAATTGAACTATGAAGCACGTTCCTCACATGTGTTATTGTTGGCCCTATAGACCTGTCTAATCTTTGGCTGAGGGGTGAACCTAAGGAGTGACTTCAGTACCGAGTTAATGGGTGTCTGGGGGCCATACTTTGGATTTCTCCACTCTCTGTCAGACCAGCAAGCCTGGTATTTTTATTTTTTGTAAATTTGAATTTACATTTTTCTCCAGCTCTATCTGGGACCCTTTATTGTGATCCTTGCCAGAGCAGTCCATGGTGGTAACCAGGTACCATCTAGTTGTTTGGGGCTCAGTCTGGTAGAGGTTATGATAGTCGTGGTCCGTTAGTCCTTTGGACTAATCTTTCCCTTGTGTCTTTGGTATTCTTCATTCTTCTTTGTTCCATCCAGGATGGGACCAGTAGATATATCTTAGATGGCCGCTTGCAGGCTACTCACCACAGTCGGATATAGAACACTTAATTTATAGACTGTGTTATGCCAATTGAGCTAGATGTCCCTCAAGGCCATGGTCCCCAGGCTTCAGCCCAGTAGCTCAGTCTTTCAGGGCATTTGGATGTCTATGAAGCTTCTATGACTTTGCCCTGGTAAGGTTATGCTGACTTACCTAGTATTGTGTACTGTTTTGTTGTTGTTATGTGTGGTCAACTTGGTTCCGACTTACAGCAACCCTACAGGACAGAGTAAACTGCCCCATAGAGTTTCCAAAGAGCAGCTGGGGGGTTTGAACTGCTAACCTTTTGGTTAGCAGCCAAGCTCTTAACCACTGGGCAACTAGAGCTCCATCTACTATCTAGTTAGTGTTTTTCCTTTCCCACCTCTCCCCTCCCTCGTAACCATCAAAGATTGTTTCTTCCTGTGTGGGAACATTTTCATGTGTTTGTATAATAGTGCTTTCATACATTATTTGTCCTTTTGTGATTGACTTATTTCACTCAGCATAATGCCCTCCAAATTAATCCATGTTGTGAGATGTTTCACAGATTCATCATTGTTCTTCATCGTTGTGTAATATTCCATTGCGTCTGTATACCATAGTTTGTTTAGCCATTCATCTGTTGATGGGCAACTAGGTTGTTTCTCTCTTTTTGCTGTTGTGAACAATGCTGCAGTGAACATGGGTGTTTTTCTTTAGTCAGTTTGGCCAATGGTTTGTCGATTTCGTTGATCCTTTCAAAGAACCAGCTTTTTTTGGTGGTGTTGATTCTGCCAAGTTGCTTTCTGAAAGGCTCATACTTGATTATGTTGTCATCAGAAGTGGATGACAAGGCAAATTTTATCCCATTGTTTCCAATTTTGGGTACTTTTTTTTTTTTGCTATTTTCACAGATGAAAACTATTACCTGTTTGTTGTATTAATTTTCATTATTTGATTAATGTGGACATTTTTCCATACCTTTGTTTAATATTTGTATTCCCTCTTGTCCATGTCTTTTTTCATATCACTGCAAGTATTTTTACCAACCTGGCTTTTAATTTCTATTCCTTGACCACAGTAGTTTTAAAGTCTATAATCTGTCAATATTTTACTTTACAATTTTTGTTGTTTTGTCATTGGCACTTTTTGCTACTGTGAATAATGCTGCAGTGAACATGGGTGTGCATATGTCTATTCATGTGACAGCTCTTATTTCTCTAGGATATAATCCTAGGAGCGGGATTGCTGGATCCTATGGTAGTTCTATTTCTAGCTTTTTATGGAAGCGCCATATCATTTTCCAAAATGGTTGTACCATTTTGCATTCCCACCAGCAGCGCATAAGAGTTCCAGTCTCCTTGCAACCTCTCCAATATTTGTTTTTTTCTGTTTTTTTGATTTGTGCCAGTAATGTTGGGGTGAGACAGTATGTCATTGTAGTTTTGATTTGCATTTTTTCTAATGCCTAGCAATCATGAGCATTTCTTCATGGGTTCATTAGCCGCCCGAATGTCTTCTTTGGTGAAGTGTGTGTTCATTTCCTTTGACAATTTTTTAATTGGATTATTTGTCTTTTTGTTGTACAAGTGTTGCAGTATTTTGTAGATTTTAGAGATTAGACCCTTATCGGATATGTCGTAGCCAAAATTTTTTCCCAGTCTGTAGGCACTCTTTTTACTCTTTTGATGAAGTCTTTTAATGAGCTTAAGTGTTTAATTTTTAGAAGATCCCATTTATCTAGCTTTTCTGGTGTTTGTGTATTGTTAACAATGGTTTGTATCCTGTTCATGCTGTATATTAGGGCCCCTAGTTTTGACCCCGTTTTTTCTTCCATGATCTTTTAGTTTTTTGGTATTATATTTAATCCATTTTGAATTCGTTTTTGTGTGTGGTGTGAGGTATGGGTCCTGCTTCATTGTTTAACAGATGGATATCCAGTTTTGCTGGCACCATTTCTTTAAAAGACCATCTTTTCCCCCCATTTAATGGACTTTGGGCCTTTGTCAAAGATCAGGTGACCTTAGGCAGATGGATTTTCATCTCGATTCTCAATTCTGTTCCATTGTTCAATGTGTCTGTTGTCGTACCAATACCAGGCTGTTTTGACTACCGTAGTTGTATAGTAGGTTCTGAGGTCAGGTGGTGTGAGGCCTCCTACTTTGTTCTTTTTTAATAATGCTTTACTTTCTGGGATTAGTTTTTCCATCTCGTTAAAGAATGCTGGTGGTATCTGGTTTGAGATTGCATTGTATTTGTAGATTGCTTTGGGTAGAATTGACATACCATGCTCATGGGTAGGCAGACTAACATTGTGAAAATATTAAAAATGTTTTCCAGTCTAGTACTTTAATATTTGCTCAATTTCTTTTTTATTATTTGACTTTTAAAATTATATTTAACTGTTTAATCAAACTGAATTCTATTTTAAATATTATACAAAACCCTCAAACTTATTGTGAAAATGGTACATGGCGTCAGACCTCATCTGACTTCACAAGGAGGAAGAGGGAGAATCACCATGAGGATCAGCATCAGTCCAAAGCTGATTGCTGTGAGGTGGAGGTCAGACGTACCTCCTTTCTCCAACCTTTTCACCAAGTCACAAACCAGCGGTTCCTCCCATGGCACTCTCTACTTCTCTGCTGCATTCAGTAATCTGTTGCAGTGGACACACAGAACTCACAGACTAAACTTACAGTTATGGGGTTTATTAGGGAAGTAACAGGCTACAATTCAAGATGAGGAATGGCTCATGGCACAGTTCTTTGAGCATGACAGCTTCTTCTCAGCTGTGCCCATAGGCAAGCCTCTCTAGGCCCTCCAGCCTTCGGCCCATTTTCTGCCCTGCTCACCCAAGTGTTACAGAGCCCTCTAGCTCCACCAATTAGTACCCAGAGGCAACCTGCTCCACCAGTAAGCCTCAGCCAGCAGATGCTCAGCTCTTGCTCAGTGGGTTGGGGAGCCTAGTTCCATCGAGTGCCTAGAGGCACCCCGCTCTGCCAGCAAGCCTCCTACCTGAAGGCTGTCAGCTCTCTTGCACTGTGGGTCAGTACACCCACTGTAGCCGCCTCACTGCATGGATCAGGAAGCCCGCCATTCTGTCTTCCACCAGTCTCCTCGTTCTGCCGCCGTTCTCTGCCACTGCTTGTCACTGTCTTGCACCATCTTCAGTGTTACAGCTCTTTCTGCCTCTTGGGTCTAGGAGGTTCTTGGCACAGGGACCCCAGGTCCAAAGGACATGCTTTGCTCCTGGCTCTTCTTGATAGTAGTAAAGTCCCCTTTCCACTTCTGGGATTGTCTCACTTTAACCTTGCAGGATGACAAAACTGAGCAATACCCTCATTAGGGTTTCATATACCTTATTTGCATGGTCCTACCCTCACGAGGGTTACATGCACTTTATTTGCATTATTAGCAGGCTGTCCAATACCCTTGGTGGGCCACAAGGTAGTTATTTGCATAGTCCCACCCAGTCATTTTGTGTAAGTCACAAAGACCATGGCTAGTAGGGCCATATTGAAGTAAATCACTATACTGCATTTACTTTCTTCCTATTGTTGATCCTCGTCTGTTGAATAATCCGTTTGCTCCATTCATATACCTCCTTCTTTAATCAAAGTCCCTTTGACTTCTTACACTAGTGCCGTAATTTTAATGATTGTTACTTTAGAATCAGTAGTTATCAACTGAAGCCAGATTTTTCCCCCAGGGGATATTTGGCAATACCTGAAGACATTTTTTATTGTTCTAATTGGAATGGCACTCCATACATCTAGTGGGTAGAGGCCAGGGATGTTGCTAAACATCCTACAGTGCATACGACAGTCCCTCACAACAAAGAGTTATCTGGTTCAAATTTCAGTGATGCCAATATTGAGAAAACCCTGCTTTATAATGTTTTCATAACAGATAAAGTTGTATCTTCACTATTCCTTCATAATTTTCTTTGCCAGTTTTATTTTTTTTTCCAAATAAAGTATATAATATTTGTGCAAAGTCCCCAAAATACAATTAGAACAATCTATAGATTAATTTGGAAAGAATTGTTAAGATACTTAGCAATTCCCTTTATTATTCTTCGTAGGTATTTTTGGTTATGAATGATATTCATTTTTGAATAGTTAGTCACCCTTAGTTTCAACATTTTAAATTTCCTTGGTTTTTCTAAATACTTAATCATGTCTACAAATAATGATACAGTATCTCTTCCTTTGATCTTACTTTTGTGTCATGCTATATAGAATTGGTCATAACATTCCAAGCAAATGTTAAATAATAATGGTAAAAATAAACAGCTGTCTTTAAAGTCTTGTTTCATCAGGGATAGGTATAATTTTACTACTTGCTATGATAATGGGGTTTTATGATATTTTTATCATGTTAAAAAAGTATCTTTTTCATAGTTATCATAGTATTTAAATAGTTTGTCCTCTTAGAGAGAGAAAATCTGATTTTTCTTATTTAGCAAACTGAAATGCTCAAGATTTACTAATATTGAACTCTCCTATTTACTAATATTTAAACTCTGTGGTGAATTATTTAACTATACATATTGAATTGTTTATTTAGGATTTTTATATCCATTTTCATGAATGAGATTGGTATGTGGTTTTCCTTTTTTGTGTTATATTTATCAACTTTTGTTACTATGATTATATTCACTTGGTAACGTGAGTTAAGTAGCTATCCATGTTTTCCTATTCTGACATACCATGGAATTATCTGTTCCTGAAAATTTTGAAGTATTTTAACAGAAAGAAAACATCTAGGCCTAGAATCTTCTCTAGTATATAATTCTATGATTGCTGTTAGCGGCTGTTGAGTTGGCCCATGACTCATGGCAGCCCCTTGCACAATGGGTTGGACTGTGTGATCCATAGGATTTTCATTGGCTGATTTGTTCAGAAGTAGATTGCTAGGCCTTTCCTCCTAGTCCAGCGTAGTCTGGAAGCCACTGAAACCTATTCAGCATTGTAACAACACACATCCACTGACAGGCGAGTCGTGGCTGTGCATGACACGCATTGGGCAGGAATCAAACCTGGGTATCCTGCATGGAAAGCTGGTATTTTTTGTTACTGAACCACTGCTGCCCCCTAATTCTACGATAACTTTTTCATTTCATCTGCAATTTTCTATTTTAGCTTACAGCTACAGAAAGTTTTATCATTTTAGTTTTTTTAATTACTGCCATTCAATTATATCTACCAAAATGTTATTTTTTAAATTGCTTCTATTTCCAGTATATCTTTCTTATTTGTCCTTTTATTTTACTTTAATTTGCCTTTTTTCTTCTAAAAGGTAAGATCTTAATTATTTTCTGCTGACTTTCTATTGTTTATTTTAATATCATGTATTAGTTTTATCATTATTTTTTCTTCCCCCTAAATTTTTTTTTTTTAATTGTGTTAGGTGAAGGTTTACAGAGCAAATTAATTTCCCATCCAATAGTTTATACATAAACTGTTCCATGACATTGGTTGCAGTCCCCACTATGAGTCAGCACTTTCCATAATACCACTCTGAGTTCCCTGTTTCCATTTTTCCGGTTTTCCTGCGCCTTCCTGCCTTATCATTTTTGCTTTCATATAGATGGTTGTTCTGATGAGCTCTTTCCTCATGTGTGTTATTGCTTATTTTATAAGCCTGTCTATTATTTGGCTGAAAGGTGATCTCTGGGATTGGCTTCAGTTCCATGTTAGAAGGGTACCTAAGGGTTGTAGTCTCAGGGGTTCCTTCAGTCTCTCTCAGACCAATAAATCTGGTCTTTTTTATGAATTTGAATTTTGTTCTACATTTTTTCTCCCACTCTAACTGGGACCTTCTATTGTGATCCTAGTCAGAGCAGTCAGTAATAGTACTCGGGCACCATCTAGTTCTTCTGGTCTGTGGCTGGTGGAGGCTGTGATTTCTGTGGTCCATTAGTACTTTGGATTAACTGTTCCCTTGAGTCCTTGGTTATCTTCACTCCTCTGTTCCAAATGGAAAGAGACTGATAGTTATATCTTAGATGGTCATTTGCAAGCTTCTAAGACCCCAGACTCTACACACCAGAGTAGGATGTAGAACGTTTTCTTCATGAACTATGTTATGTCAAATGACCTAGATGTTCCCTAAGACTGTGGTCCCTAGCATTCAAACCCAGTAACTCAGTCCCACAGTGTGTTTGGTTATGTCTAGGCTGTTTCCATGACTGTGCCCGTGTGCTCTGTTATATATATGAATATACATCCAGCACATACAAATATGTATGTAGAAATATCTATAGTGAAAACTATACATACACAAGGGTGTACTCCCACGTGCTTTCCCACACCTATTCGGCATACACGTCTACCTATATACCTACTGATAAGTTGTTATTGTTGTTGCAGGATTGTGTCTGTTACAGTATTTATATTTACCTTCATTATCTTTTATTCTTGTGTACCTCTCAGTGACTTCCCTTGTCTTGGTGATGTTGTATACTGCCTTTCCCTTCACCAAAGTTAACACGTGTCTAATCTGTAGTTAGTGATTTTCCTTCCCTCCCCTCCCATCCCTGGTAACCATCAAAGAACGTTTCTTTCTCTATGTGAACATTTTCTCGACTTTTTATAATCGTGGTCTCATACAGTATTTGTCCTTTTGTGGTTGACTTATTTCACTCAGCATAAGGTCCTCCAGATTCATCCATGTTGTGAGATGTTTCAGGATTCATCATTATTTTTTATTGGTGCATAGTATTCCATTGTGTGTCTGTACCACTATTTGTTTATCCATTCGTCTGTTGATTAGGTTGTTTCCATCTTTTTGCTATTGTGAATAATGCTGCAGGGAACACGGGTGTGCATATGTCTATTCATGTTACGGCTCTTTTTTCTCTAGGGTACATACCTAGGAGCAGGATTGCTGGATCATATGTTATTTCTATTTCTAGCTTTTTAATGACATGCACCATACCTTCTTCCACAGTGCTTGTATCATTTTACATGTGTATAAGAGTTCCAGTCTCTTTGCCACAACCTTGCCAGCATTTGTTGTTTTCTGTTTTTCTCATCAGTGCCGTTGATGTCAGGGTGAGGTGGTATCTCATTGTAGTTTTAATAACATCTTTCTAATGGCTAATGATTGTGAGCAATTTCTTCATGTGTCTGTTAGCTGCCTGAATGTCTTCTTTGGAGAAGTGTCTGTTCATATCCTTTGCCCATCTTTTAATTGGACTGTTTATCTTTTTGTTGAGATACTGAGGTATTCTATAAGTTTTAGAGATTAACTCCTTGCCAGATATGTCATAGTGGAAATTTCTTTCCTAGTCCGTAGGTTCTCTTTTTACTCTTTTGGTGAAGTCTTTTGATGAACATAAATGTTTAATTTTTAGGAGATCCCAGTTATCTAGTTTATCTCCCACTGTTTGTGCATTTTTAGTTTTGTTTGGTGTTCTATTTATGCAGCATATTAGGGCTTCTAGCATTGTCCCTATTTTTTCTTCTATGATATTTGTATAGTTTTTAGGTGTTTCATTTAGCTCTTTGATTCCATTTTGAGTTAGTTTTTGTGTATGGTGTGAGGTATGGATCTCATTTCATTTTTCTGCAAATGGATATCCAGTTTTGCCAGCACCATTTGTTGAAGAGACTATCTCTTTCCCATTTAATGGACTTCAACCCCTTTTCAAAGATTAGTTGTCCATAGGTAGATGAATTTACTTCTGGATTCTCAGTTCTGTTCCATTGGTCCATATGTCTGTCCTTGTACCGGTACCAGGCTGTTTTGCCTACCGTGGCTATATAGTAGGTTCTGAAGCCTCCTACTTTGTTCTTCTTCTTCAATAATGCTTTGCTTATCCGTGGCCTCTTTCCTTTCCATATAATGTTGGTGATTAGTTTTTCCATCTCATTAAAGAATGATGTTGGAATTTGGGTCAGGATATACATTATATTTGTAGATCACTTTGGGTAGTATTGACATTTTCATAATGTTAAGTCGTCATATCCATGAGCATGGTATGTTTTTCCATTTATGTAGGTCCCTTTTGATTTTACAGTGTCCCCCTAAATTCTTGATAAAAATATGGAATTCATTTATTTTTTTCTTTCTGTTTAACATTAAAGTCTATGCATTTACTCCTAAGTGTAGTGGGATAATGCATGTTCATACAAGGGAGCCTAGGGAGGATCTGGGTAGGTCTGATGTCCATATTGTTCAGTCTGTCAACAAATGTTTCTTAAGTACCCACTAAGTATCAGGGACTATGGTAGGTGCTTGGCAAAAGTGGAAAATACATAGTCACTATGCTCACTGAGCTTATAGTCATGCCACTCGTGATAGCCTATGATCTCTGGTACAGAGGGGAAAAGAAGACTTCAGGGAGTTCCCTGGGCTCACTGTTTGGCCCCTGCTATTCCATTACCCTGATTGGTGGCTATTTATTCATGGAAACTAGACTCTCTAAAACACTCTCCCTCAGATCTTTATGAACTAACATAAATAACCTTTATAACATGGTAAGTAAAAAAAAAAGGATGGTTCAGACTGATGGAGTATGATTCCATTAAGGTGTTTTAAGGTGAGGTGTATGAATTAGTTTGGGAATACAAACATAATAGGTAGTTTGATAGGTACAGACAGACAGCCCACCTACCAGCCTTCCCACCCTATCTACTCATTCTTCTGTTTATGGAGCCTCTGCTCTTTTAAGGTAGCAAATTTAAATTGTCCCTCGCCAGTTCTACTGCTTTAGGGAGGTCTTCATTGTTATTCTCAAACTAAAGGTTATAACTCCCTGGAGACAGCCAGCCATGACTTCATGGTTCTGATAAAGCCAGGTGTTATTGCTGGTTTTTAATTCCATCCCATCCATATGGTAGTTTGTGGAAATTCCTTCCAGATGTTTGTCTTTCATTCTGGGTACAATACCCTACCTCCCCTCTATTGGCAGGTCAAGGACAGTATCTGACACTTTTACTTCCTTTTAAGGTTATTTATCAGAAATCTTATCCAGGTCTTTTGCTGAGACTTGCTACCATTCACAAAATAAGTCAGGCAATTTATTCTTCCAAGGCTATGTCAGACTTCAGTTTTTCTCCGTACACTAAAATATTCTAATCATAGGTAGAATAGGTATGTGGGCAAACTAACATTCTCTTAGGTAAAAGGATATAGGTCCCGCCATCAGCCACATCTCTCCTCTGTGCACAAACATCCAAGCCTATGGCATTGACTTTGCTTTTTCCTATTACACAATTCTGATCCTGTGTCCACCTACTGTTCCTTGTAAATTTGCTTCATTCTCTACTCTTGCTTTCCTGTCATTTCAGAATTGACTATATGTCTTTTGCATCCTGGTCTGTTATTTTCCAAATCACTCTCTATTCTAAAATGACATGTTTCTTTCATTCATTTAAAGACAGTCATTGAATGCCTCTATGTACCAGGCCCGGTGCTAGGTACTGAGAATAGAGACAAATAAGACATAGTAGATAGAAGAATGAACCGTGTGCTATGAGAACCTAGAACCCTGAGCAACCACTTTTTCCCAGGAAGGTTGAAAAAGGTAGTACCAAAATATGAAACTTCACCCCTCTTTGTTGTTGATATCATGATGCTCTGCTTTTCCGTCCCCTAGAACAGCTACCCCAGAGTAAGGGATGTTAAACTATCTTTTGAAGTACATTCACCAGACCTTCCATTTATATTTATTTTTTATATAAAAATGTAAGAAAAACATAAAGCTTTACTAATACATAATATTCAGTTCTGTGTATATACTGGTGCTACTTTTTTTTTAATAAAAACATACATACATTGGGGATGCATACTTAAACATTTGTTACTGGTGCAGTGTAAAATCAAGCTCACACATCACTTTTCTGATCATCTGTTCTCCTTTTAACTAGCCCTTAATTTCACATGAAATAATTTCCAAGTTTTATCCTGAGATATCGCAAAATGCCACTCAAAAGCATTTTCAAAATTTCATTCAAGTATACTTTTAACACCTATGACACCCGATAAACTTTTTATTCCCCATTGTGTTCCCATTGTCAATCCATCCACTACCACCCATTCAGTCACCAAGGCACAAAGCTAAGAGTCTTCCTTCCCTTGCCAGTTAACCAATTCTTGTGTAGTCTGCCTCTAAACTATATGTCCTCTCTACTCTATCCCCATATACCCTAGAGCACCCTCATCATCTCACCAAGACTCCTGAGAGCCTGCTGACTGGTCTTCTTGTTTCTGGTCTTAATTGCTTCCAACCTATCTAGCTTCACCGTATAGCCAGAATAATCCTTCTAGAATGCAAATATGCTGCCCAAATTATACTGTTAGTCCAAATACAAAGCTCTGACTTCCTTGAGGTGAAGGAATCCTAATTGCTTACTGGATAAAATTTAACCTCTTTAACAAAAGGCTGTTAATGACCCAGCCCAAGAGATACTACTCCCACACTCTTCAGAGCTAGGCCATCAATTTGTGACCAGTTTGTAAAGTTAATTTTGGCTGCCACTAAATATGCGTACTGTTACGGACATGTTTGTCTGACTGAACAGTGTGCTAAATGAATCATGCAAGTTAGTGTAGAGGAGAGTATAACCAGCTGCAAGTAAAAAAACCAAATTACAGACAGACATGGAAAATAAAAGAGCCTGTGCTGACTAGAACCCACGGTAGCATTGTCTTAGGGGTGTATATCAAAAGTCACCTGAACAGTAAACAGCTCTACTAGAAAAACAGTGTGGTGCTGAGGAATAGCCAGTAACTTAATAACTTGGATTGTTTGTTTAGAATCAAACAAGTATTGTCTGAATCATACTTCATTATTGCTTCCTTGTTAAGTATTGATTTTAGTCATTGAATCTCTTCAAGGATACAGCCAAAAATTCTAGATTTAAAAGTATGCTTCTATCACAGAAACATTGAGAACCACTGATCTAGCCCCTGCCTCTGTCTGTCCTCATATCCCACCACTCTTCCCCCACCCCACACACCGAACCCCTATAGTCTAACCATACCAGACAACAAGCTTTTATCTAAGTATGCCTTCCAAGCTTCAACAAAATTCAGTGCCTTACTTCCACACTGCTGCTTGGCTTAGAATGCCCGTCCATTTTATTCTACCCATTAAACTTCTGTTCATTCTTTGAGACTCATTTAAGCATCTCCTCATCTCTGATGCTTTTTCTAACCCTGCCAGCTCAGGCAGAGCTAGGCACACCTCCTTTATGCTCTCATGGCACCGTAAGCATCACTAGTGACATAGGACTTACCAAATTGTGCTGTTAGCCCACATTCAAAGCTCTGACCTCCTTGTGGTGAGGGACTGTGTGTGCCTTACTCATCACTGTATCTGCAGTCTGTAATGCAGTGTTTGGTACACAGCAGGGACTCAGTACATATGTATTGAGTGAATGAACTCAGGTATTCACAACCTCCTTTTTTCCCAAAGCATCATAGTAATTTGGGGTAGCGGGGGGCGGGGGAGGCAGAAGCCTAAGAAAATGGGGCCAGAATACAGAAAAGCAACAACACCATCAGCACTCACAACAACTAAGCACTTACTTTTTGTCAGGAACTATTCTAGGGGTTTGGCTGCTAACTGAAAGGTCAGCAGCTTGAACCCACCAGCCACTCTGCAGGAAAAGGATGTGGCAGTCTGCTTCCTTAAAGATTACAGCTTTGGGAACCTTATGGGGGCAGTTCTGCCTTGTCCTATAGGGTTGCTATGAGTCAGAATCAACTTGACAGTGGTGGTTTGGGCTGTTCCCCCCCCCGCCCCCCCTTCAGTTATTCTAAGCCTTGGAGCCCCTGGGTAGTAAAACAGTTAACACGCTCTGTTGCCAAACAAACGGTTGGAGGTCCGGGTCCACTCAGAAGAAAGGCCTGGCCATCTACTTCCAGAAAATCACCCATTGAAAGCCCTATAGAGTACAATCTACTCTGATACACATAGAGTCACTATGAGTCAGAATTAACTCTATGGCAACTGGTTTTATTCTAAAAAGGCAATACATAAATTCACTCATGTATTTCTCACAGCTATTCCAGTTTTACAGATGAGAAAACTGAGGCAGAGAGAGGCTAAGCAATTTCTGCAAGATCACCTAAGTAGAGAGCAGCAGAGCTGGCTTCAGAACCTTGATGTTAGAAGAGAAAGGAACTGAAGTGCCTGCTACTTGTTTATTCTCCTGCTTATACAGTGCACAGCCTGTAATGATGGGGAAACATGAACTCAATCACCAGATTACCACTAAGCCTAAAAGTACTGAAGACCAGAATATACATAAATCATACATAGTCCTGTGTTTGATAGGCTTGCAAATCCTTCCACATTGCCAGGAGTAAGCCTGTCCAAGCAGTACTACCTCTGAATTGCAAATTGTAATTATCTTTTGTGTGGCCTCAAGAGCAGAGTAAGCAGAAAATGTGATCCTCAAAAATTAGCATTTTCCCCTTTTGCCAAAAAATAGGTATTATTAGTGACAGAGTTATTCTTGAAGTTCCTTTAACAAAACTGTGATTTTTGTCAAATAACAGTGGTTTGGGGGATATCGAAAATTGGTTACTTAGCCCTCCTGAAACAACTGGTAGTAAACTTGCTCTCCCTTTTTCTTTATAAACTATGTCTTTCACAGGAGAGTTTGATACTTATAAAATCTTTATCGGTACTCGTTTTTCACAGCACGGATGGATTTCTTTGCCTGATTCTTTGGTTATGATGACTGGGATGGTACAGTACTATATGCCACATGGGAAAGAAAACAAACTAGCTTTTTCCTTTTTTGATCCCTGAAATAATTTCATTATATTCCAGGAATTTATTTAACTAACATCTTGAAAACAGAAGAAGGCAACCCTGAGGTCCTAAAAAGACATGGAAAAGAACTTATAAACTTTAGCAAAAGGAGGAAAGTAGCAGAAATAACAGGAGAGATCCAGCAGTACCAAAATCAGCCTTACTGTTTACGAGTAGAATCAGATATCAAAGTAAGTTGAATTATTGAACGGAACATGTTTCTGATTAAGTTTCTAAACTGCCTGATAAAGGTAGGTTTATTTGGTAGAGGAAAAGGAAAATAAAACTTCAGTCATTTAAAATGTTTTCTTAAATTACTTCCATAGATTTCAAACTGAATTTAAAATAATAATTATTTATCTCTGCATTTGTTTCAGAGGTTCTTTGAAAACTTGAATCCAATGGGAAATAGCATGGAAAAGGAATTTACAGATTATCTTTTCAACAAATCCCTAGAAATAGAACCACGAAACCCTAAGCCTCTCCCGAGATTTGTAAGCATCCATATATTTATACATTTTTTACCGTTGTCATCTACAGCTGGTGATGTCATTACTGTGATATGTGTTATATAGATGAGATTTCTGTAAAGACATTCAGAGATGAAGTGTACGTGTGATGGTTAAAAGTAAAGGATAAGTGCTGAACAGATATGCTCAGGAATATCCCACTTGGTTCCAAATAAATGAATGTTAATATTAATTTGAACATATCCTAATATGATAAAGAAATTGGGCAAATGTTTAAGTTTCTTTAACAAAAGAAATATTATTCAAGATTTAAGGACAGGAAATTTGATTTATACTGATTCACTTATAATTTTTTTTAAGTAATGACTTATTAGAACTTATAACCGTAAGTCATTAGCTGTAAAATTATCAGGTTTGGCTAAAGATCCTTTGGGAAAATAAACTTTTTTTTTTTAATTCTCAGTGCTTGGCCAAATCTATGTACAATGTCCCCTCACTGCTCTGAAAGTGACCTCTCTTACACCTAGACAAGTCAAGAATCTGGAAGTAAACATAAACTTCCTAATGCCTTGAGCTAGAGCTTATGCAGTTACCTCACAAGAAAACTTCTCAATCCTAAAACAGTTTTTAATAAGATGGATTAAAAACAGCAAATTGAAAATGGGTAGATAATCTGCTTTTTTGAAGCACGCTGATATCACTGAGACATGGTTACTCTGCAAGAACACCACCATAAAACTAACACACACACACACGAAAACTTCGGCAACATGATACATTTATTATAACTCCGGGGGCCCTGTTGGCATCACCGTATGGCCATATACTAAGGAGCTGTAACTTAGAATGATGATCCTGGCTTTTCCAGAAGTTAAACTTTTTCACAGTAAGTCTGTTTTAAAAAGCCAGAGAAGACAACAAAATTTTAGAAAGATTTCCACCCCAAAATATTAAAATAATAAACACTCTGGTATTTATAGGATTAAGACTCAGTTATTTGAAGAAATCCATTTCCTAACAATTTAGATGGTCACAATGAGCCCCGCTGCCCCGACTCGAGGCAACAGGGCTTCAGCAAAGTAGGGTATGTTAACGCTTTAACTTGGACACTTTGGGTCATTATGTAATTTCATTATTAGTGATTTATGGTTTTCCTAGATATCAGCTGCATTTTACCAGGCACTATAGAAAAACCTTCCTTTCTATTTTGGTGTTTTAAATAATATATTTCTTTTGATATGTCTACAGCCCAAAAAATACAGCTATCCCTTAAAATCTCCTGGTGTCCGTCCATCAAACCCAAGACCCAGTACCATGCGACACCCCACACCTCTGCAGCAGGAGCCAAGGAAGATCAGTTATAGTCGGATCCCCGAAAGTGAGACCGAAAGCACAGCGTCCGCACCAAATTCTCCAAGAACACCGTTAACTCCTCCTCCTGCATCTGGTGCTTCCAGCACCACGGACGTTTGCAGCGTCTTTGATTCTGATCATTCAAGCCCTTTTCACTCAAGTAGGTGCTAAAAAATTTTAAGTGCTTTAAAGTAATTATCAGTATTATACATGCTAAAGGGAAAAAAAGAGTCTCTCTAATATAATTTTTTTGTGAACTTGTCAAATACCTCTCAACAAATACTATAAAAATATAAAACAAATTCTAAACTCCAGCAGCTTCCAGTTTTCTAAAAAATCTGTTGGAACAACCCTCTTCAAATTTATTATACTTCACTGATGGACCTGGCAATGAAATTGGTAGTTTAAGTTTCATTTCATCATTTATTTTCAGTTTATGAGTTTAAAATGAATCTCTCCTATACAGAGAAAACAAAGATGATAAAATCTGCAGGGCATGTCAGTCCCGTGTTTTAAACGCTGCTGCCAAAATTATCATATTTGAATATTACTCGGGGTACATCATTCCCTCCCCACCAGACTTTGCAGCAGCTTCTGATTTTGCCATGTATCAAATTCAAACGCCTGCCTTAACCCTTTCTCAAGCTACCCTGTCTTGCTGATGGCATTAAAAAAAAACCAAGCCCACTGCCGTTGTGTTTATTCTGACTCATAGCTACCCTATAGGATAGAGTGGAATTGCCCCATGAGATTTCCAAGGAACAGTTGGTGGATTCGAACTGCCGACCTTTTGGTTAACATCTGAGCTCTTTACCACCGTGCCACCAGAGCTCCCAATGATGTGTAGTGCCTGCTATATAGGGTCACTATGCGTTGGAATCAACTAGTGGCTGTGGGCTTAGTGTTTGGTTTAGTGGCCACATTAAACAAAAGTAAAAAAGAGTTAAGTGAAATAGTTTTAATAATATATTTTATTTAACCCAGTATGTTCAAAATATTGTCACTTGGACATAAGTATAAAAGTTTATTACTGAGCTATTTTACATTCTTTTTTGTTGTCGTAAGTCTTTGTAATCCAGTACGCATTTTACAGTCACAGCACACCTCAGTTCAGACCAGCCATCTTCAAGCGCTCAATGCCTCCATGTGGCTGGTGGCTACCAAATCATACAGCCCTTCGGAGGGGCTACCCTTTGTGTCTAGACCACACTGTTCCCATTAATTCTCTAATCAATTTCACATGGAACTTTAAAGTGCTACTCAGAACACACAGCTCTCTTCATTTATTCATTATTAAATCAAAACTTGAATTCATTTACCTTTAACCTTGTCTCGACCACTGTCACATGCTGTTTCCATTGGCTGGCTGAGCTCCACATGCAGATCAAGGTCTACCCCTAGTATCTGACAACAGAACTCTGTCCTAAGAGGCAGCTGTGACATGATCATGGAGGAGGAGTCTGAGAAGCTCTGGCCCAGGAGTTAGGAATCTGGTTTGTAATCCCAACCTACGAATGGGCTTTCTGATTTTGGATAAAATACTTGTGCCTTCTAGGGATCAACTAGATTTTTAAGGTTTGTTCCAATTCAAAGAATCTAACCTTTTAACAAAAGCCTACTTAAAATTATTCTCTGAGGGACATTCTTTTAAGATTCGGTCTAGAATCCTCTATTTGATGTTACCGGCAGTTTGTCTTGTTTTTACAGTCTAAAATGTAATTGTCTTGAGAGTTACAGCATCTCAGCTTCTTTTGGCAACTGAGGATTGTGAAGTCATGTTAATCACATAGTAAGCTTTCAGATATTTTTGATAAATTCAAATAAACACTAGGTTAAAGAAATCCAGTTTATTCTCACCAACCTCCTAAACTAAGTAATAAAATAAAACCAGCAGTTTTTGCAGTATGTCTGACCTGAAATCATTATTCATTCATTTAACCGTTTGCAGGTTTTTGTTTTTTTTTTTCCCCTAGAGCAGATGGCTATCTATGGTCTATATAATAAGGGTTCCCACATGAGTGAATTACTGAAGCTACAAGACACCCATCAATTGCAAATTTTGCTTCTCTTAGTTCAGGAAGTAGCTGAAAAGGGGAAGAGGTGGGAGGCCAAGAGATGCACGTGAAGTTTTGCGTTGGTGCTCAGCAGTTAGGCAGCCGGGGAGAAGCGATCGTGTTGGAAGACGGTGAGGCTGTGGGACCGGTGCTTTGCCCGTGCAGCACGGTTAACAGCTGGGCAAGTGGAAGAAGCACTGTTCAGGAGTCGGCATTGTACGCTTAGACTTGGGGCTCTCTCAATTTCTCCTTCTTTATGATAAAGAAAGCCCTTCTACTACCCTCTTTGTTCTTACTAAAATTGAAAATAACTGATTTTGAAATCAGCTAACTCAGCATAATGCAAAGCCATCTGTGTGCACCGTTTGTCTCTGACTTCACTCCTGCTTGTCAGTGGTCCGTGTGTATTGATGGTCCGAGCCCCCTACTTGCTACCCATTATGTTGCCACCAGAGTGAACACCTATTTCCCTGTTCCCCTCAGGACTTGGTGGGAAACAGCTGCTGTGCCTACATCCTTAGGTCACCTGAACATATTCCATTCAATACAAAGCAGCAAAAGCTCCATTCCTTAAGTTTTTCAAAAGGCAAAGTTTGACTGGAATTCTTGGCCAGTTGTCATGGTACTGCTCTCTTTTGCTTGTTATAGTAGTTAGCCCTCCTCCCCCCACCCCAGTAATCTGGTTTTCAACTTATAATTCATGCAGCCAGTATCTGTTGCATATCTTACTCCTTGCTAAACACTTACATGTTCCCTGGTAAAGCTTGCAATCCTAAGTGAGAGATGAAAAATAATGATAGTACAAGGAGAGTCAGAGTCCGATGTTGAGCGGTGGGCATGAGTGCTCTAGGATTTTAGAGAAAGATGACCACAGAGTGAGCAAGACTGGTCAGGGAGTGGTTTTGGTGAAGACAGCTGGGGGAGGGAACTGGCCACCTACTTAGTACTGCCACCTACACCCCGGTATATATTGGCCAGGTCCACCTTCAAGATAATGATGCCAGTGGCTGGGAAAGGAGGTAAGACCCCCCCAGCTCTAGGCTTTGTTTCTGCTGTTACAGCAAGGAGGGGAAGAGAACGAAGGCCCTGTCCTTACCTTCCTGTTTGAAGGTTGCCTGGGTGATCATGAAAGGGGGCTGGAGGTGTAACCCGGCCTGTGGCTGCAGACGTGCCGCAGACATGCTGCCTCTCCCCAGTCGCCAGGGGAGCTCTGGTGGGAGGAGGGTGCATTTGAAGTATTTCAGGCCGGAATGCGAGGCTTTTCTTCATGGAAACGTTGTAGGTCGTTTGTTTGTCAACGCAAATCATTTGAGTTTAGCAGGCTTGTTGGCTTAAGAATTTATCCATCATTTATATCATCTTTTTTTCTGTAGGACCATGCTTGTTCCAATTTTAAGAATGGCTCCTTTATAAATTCGGAGTATCTTCAACAGTAGGTTTAGCTCTGACTGTACATTATAACCCCCTGGGGATCTTTACAAACTGCCTCTGCCCCGCTCCCACTTGAATTAGCCTGCCATTGGCATTTGGGCATCAGTATTTCTTAAAGGCTTCCAGGGGATTCTGATGTGAAGCCAAGATTGAGAACCACTGGTCTGCTGTCTGGGATTTGTACTTAACAATTAAACCAAACCCAAACCCGTTGCCATCGAGTCCATTCCGACTCGTAGCGACCTTATAGGACAGGGTAGAAATGCTCCATAGGATTTCCAAGGAGCGGCTGGTGGATTCAAAGTGCTGACCTTTTGATTAGCAGCTGAAGGCTTAACCACTGTGCCACCAGGGCTCTGCTTAACAATTAGCACTTGTTTAATTAATTGGGTTTCATTTCTAAGTCATCCTAAATGAATTTGTTCAATACCTGGCTGATAAAAATTTCTAGCACATCTTGATTTCTAGCATATACTGATCACAGCGTGAATAATTCTAAAAGTTTTTTGTATAACATTTTCCAGGCATTGGGACCAAGCAATTAGTTTAAAGTGGGAAATCAGAAAAATGCCCCAAACTTGTCAGATGCATGAATCTAACCCTGTACTGTATATAAATACGACCAAAGCCAAGTCTGCATCTGAATGGCTTGTGGACATACGTGTGTATGCATATGTGTAATCATTCTTTCAGAAAAGACTGCAGTTTGTAGCAGTCATGACCTTTGTGTTTTAATTTCATTTCCTACGTTGTACTATACACGTACTGCCGTGTTCTTGAGGCTGACCTCCAGGACACGATAATGGTTAATCATTATTTCCTTTCCAAGAAAGGTAGGAAATACATCAGTAGATAAGCACGAGGGCTGCATGTTCCCTTAATCCCTGTTAAGTCATAGATGCCTAATAAATAGTGACATCACAGACAGAGCAACAGCTACATGTGTGTCAGAGCATACAAATGAACTGTAATCGTCTGAGAGAGAACTTAGTAGAAGTAGCGTTGCTGTTCTCAGTGATCATTAGAACTCGTTTGCTATACTTAGTGACCGTGGCTTCCAAATAAATATCAGTACAAACAGAAGCAAATAATGGGATAGATGATTTGAAATCGGTGCTCTTTGGGCAATAAGACCACTGTATCTATAGAATCAATCAAATTAACAGGAGTCATGCCAGCTGAACTTGGAACGTAAAATTACTCTCGTTCTGACCAAATGAGCTTGAATAAAAAAAGCTCAAATTATTTCTGAGTGACTGCCTGTTACCAAAAAAAAAAAGAGAGAGAGAAATCTGAATTCTTAAAAATCAATTCTACCTAATGTTACAGAAATTATTTAAGTTTCTTGGATATTATGTGTTCCATACGTTGGTAATATAAGGTAGTGTAATATAATTTTTTTTAATATAAATTAATATACTGATTTAAAACCAATACAGGTAGTCCCTGACTTACGACATATTCAAGTTATGACAAACCACACTGCAACTGTCCGGGTTTGGGTTTTTTTCTTTTCTTTTTTTGTACATCTTATGTACTATGTACTACATGTAGTGTTGCAGCCTGTAATTTGCTGATGTTATCATTCTCAGATGTTTACTTGCAGGTATTCAATGTTATGATTTATAAGGATATAGATAATAAAAGGCACTAATAATGAAAACTAAAAAAAAAAAAAAGAGGTATTCAACTTACGTCAGAACCAACTGTTGGAGCCAAACCCCGTCGTTTCTAAGTCAGGGACTACCTGTATAGATCATCTAACCTTTTGTCTCAATTTTTCTTACTTTCATGCTCTTGTGGTTTGGGCTTTTGATTTTTAATTTTTTTCTGAAAAGAATATTATTGAAACTATACATTCTAAATTTATCAGTGAGTTTCCTGTGTAAAATAAATCTAAACACCAAATAGTTATTGATTTTTTTTAAAGATTTAAAAATATAGATGGAAATAACTATGTCACTTTCAAACCTGTTTGGAAATATCCAAAGTTGTACTTATTTTGTGATGAGACTCTACGCCCCAAGAACATTTTTTAAAGGTATGCAATAATGATATGAGTTAGAAATCTCCCTTTTGTTTTTTAATTTATATAACATAAATTTGTTATTTAATACTTGTTTCACAACAAGTTTGAGTCTTCAAAGTAATCTTTAGTAAATGACATATTTCAATATGTCCTGCTAAATTCTTTGCTTGAATTGGGTTTACTTTATACATTTTTAAAAAACCCAAAAATCTTCCAATAGTATAGGATATTTTCTCATGAATGCTTTTCATTTAATTACTGTGAATTTAAAAGGAATCTTCAAAATTCCCAATATGATGTTAACTCAATTCTTTATTTTTTCTTCTCAAAAGTAATAATGTGCTTTTACTAAAGACTGTTATAGAATTCTTTAAAACTGGAATGACAATAACATTTTTATCATAAATCAGTTTTTATAGATGAGTTGAATATATCAGTGAAAGAAAAAAAATCTACTCTTTCTTGTTTCCTTTCACAGGCAGCGATACCGTCTTTATCCAAGTTACACTGCCCCATGGCCCAAGTTAGTATGTTTGGTTTAAGACTCATAATACTTGCTTTGGCTTTAAAAATCAAACCAAGTGTAACGTTTCCTGCTAAAACTCTTCTTGGGTCTGGCAGCATTGGTACCTTGCTTGCAACATCTTAGAAGCGAGGCCTTCACTTGTGCTATCTTTTGATCATAAATTATTTGCTTTTTTAAAAACCTTTTTTCTCTTTTTAAAGAACATATTAAATGGGCGGGTTCCACATTTTAACCATTTCTCTTTCCCAACTATAGAGTTCTAAAGACATTTTACTGCTCAACTCTGAGAGAGAAACGAGAGCATGCATGCGCATATGGGAATGCTGGCAACAACACGCAGTGTGGCTGAGCCTGGTGACAGCCTAGGCTGTAGGCAGGTCACTGTAGTTCACCTTTAGGAGAGCTCCCTAATAGTTGTAACTATTGAAATTATAAAGCCTAAGTATTCCATTGTAGCTCTTGGCTTTAAATTTTTTTAGTAAACTAACAACTCACTAAATTGTTCCATAAATTTCAAGCTAATAAATTAATATTTTCTTGCTGTCCTTTCACACAAATAATTTCAAGATGTATACAATGGAAATGTTAGTTATGAGCTAAATTAACTATAGAGCCTCTTAAGAAAAAAGGTAGCCGATCAAAATGTAGATCATTTGAATAATAGTGTGTCAGGTACTCTTTTTAAGTCCAAATTGGTTATAATAGTTAAGTGACAAAATAAAAGCTGTGATTTCATGTTTAAAGGAAAAAAGAACCTGTCAAATAGTATTTTGAATGATCTTTTTAAAAAATATTTTTCATATCTTTTTACATAGTGTTGATAAACTAGTTAACAACTTACGTAAGTGTTGTCTTTCAATGTGTAATTGTTTATATGCCTAAATTATGCCCTTGTCATCATAAATGTCTCTAACAGGTTCCAGTTAGAAGCTCTACTTATTTTTTTATGCCATTTCACCAATTTATTCTTAAGTTTGCTAGATTCTGGTGTAGTTTCTGTTTTCATTATTAGGCTGCTAAAGAGCTCCATCACAATGAAATGCTTGGCTTAGAGTACTGTGAGCCTGACTTTGCTCCCATGCCTATGAGAGCCTGTGTACGCCTAAGCAAATGAGGAGAGAGCTTGCCCCCAGACGCTGGGTCCTCTCCCTTGCATCCTGTGGGAGGATTGCTGGGGAGAGGCATTGGAGGAGTGGCTTACATCAGAAACTCTATTCCCAGGGATTGTCCAATAAGAACAGGGCAGTTCTGTACCGATAAAGTCAGAGAGAAAAATAAGCCCATCACAAAAGAAATTACATACCGAAGATTTTCAGTAGTTAGCTGTCTCTCCCAGAAATCTGAGAATCGGACCCAGTGAAAAATTCTAATAATAGATTAACAGTGGAAGTGTTATTTTGTTCAGGCAGCTTTTTTCTGAAGATTCTGCTAAGAAATTTCTGCATGCGTTTCTAGCAGTTTGCTTTAATAAAGGAAATACTATTGGGTATCGGTTTATTGAACTGCTTTTGATACTTCCACACATTTATTTTATAAATATAAGTAGCTTTCAGCTAAGCCTTTAAAGGAATAATAAAATTCCTGTGAACTTAAAAAAATCTAATATCCTACAGGATCTGCTTCAGTATCATCTATAAGTTTAACCAAGGGCACTGACGAGGTGCCTGTCCCCCCTCCTGTTCCTCCACGAAGACGACCAGAATCTGCCCCGGCGGAATCTTCGCCATCTAAGGTAAAGTAGAAAATCCTGTTATCTGCAAACTGGAACCATTACAGTTACCTTAAAATCAGTTGTAAACCTAAAGCAATGGGTACTGTAAAGGCAAAAACAAGTTTTATTCTATAAAGTAAGAGCAATTTAGCCTCAAGCAGTTCTTTTAAAACACAGCAAGAGAGGTATGAAGCTCTGTATGCGAGCACATTATAGTGACACTGTATCTCGGCACGTGCTGCAAGTCTGTAATAGTGAACTCGACAGGCTTTTAAATGGCGTTTTCATGAAAATTCAGGGTTGGAAGAGACCTCAAAGGCTCAGAATAGCCATTTTTTCCAGCTGTTTAAGTTTTTTTCTTGGCCAGCTGCTACCTGAGTGGTTCTCAAGCCTTTCCAAGGGCAGAGAACCTTAAACAAGTCAGGACACTCTTGGTAGAACATCGTGAAATGTTAACAATTTTAAAATTAGAAAATTAACAGATAATTTACACTAAATCAGAAATCATCTTATACTAGATTGAGTGATAGGCAAGTGGTAGCAAACAACATTTCAAGAAAAATTAAGGTAAGAACAAAACTGAGAAAAAAAAACTATTTTCGATGAGTTGACAGAAAGCCCCATTTCAAACATATGGCAGAACTCCTTGTCCACACCTAGGCTTCTGCCAACGGCATGTTTGAAAACCCCAACTTAATTCTTAATATATTCATGGTACTATATAAATTAAATTATTAATAAATGTGTATTTTATCCCTTTTTGTTTTATTTGTGTCAGATGATGTCTAAGCATTTGGACAGTCCCCCAGCAATCCCTCCTAGGCAACCTACATCAAAAGTCTATTCACCACGGTACTCAATGTCAGACCGGACCTCTGTGTCAGACCCTCCTGAAAGCCCTCCCTTATTGCCACCACGAGAACCTGTGAGGACACCTGATGTTTTCTCAAGCTCACCACTGCATCTCCAGCCTCCCCCTTTGGGCAAAAAAAGTGACCACGGCAATGCGTTCTTCCCAAACAGCCCGTCCCCCTTCACACCGCCGCCTCCTCAAACCCCTTCTCCTCATGGCACGAGAAGGCATCTGCCATCACCACCACTGACACAAGAAGTGGACCTTCATTCCATTGCTGGGCCGCCCGTTCCTCCACGACAAAGCACTTCTCAGCATATCCCTAAGCTCCCTCCAAAAACTTACAAAAGGGAGCACACACACCCATCCATGCACAGAGACGGACCGCCACTGTTGGAGAATGCCCACTCTTCCTGAGTTCCCGTCTCGGGGTGTACGCTTCCCTAGCCCCAAATCCATTGCTGGCAATGGATGCACTGAGCGTGCCAGCACGGAGGGCTACAATGAGAGCTCCAAACACTAATGACTCTGCTTCCAGATGCAGTAGGAGACAGTGGATTTTAACCTAGACGTAATTATACAACGACAATGGTATTCCAGTTTAGAATACGGAAAGACTGTTTCAGAGGAATTGGACAACTGACTGCACCTGAAAATCAAGTAAAGGGACTTTTTCCAGCCACTAGGCAGGAGCCCTCTTTTTGTGAAGTGATCTTTATCATTAAAGGGATGGAAAACACAGTCTAGTGTCCAGCAGGCCCACACAATGACAGTTTTTGTAATTCAAAATATTATGCACTTTTAAAGAAAAAAAAAAAAAACTCAAACAGGGATCTTAACACCCTCCTTTGTTTTTCTTTGCTTTACTCTTCCTACTTTAGAATATTTTCTTAAAAATCATTAAAAGGACTGTGAGGAATCGCTGTGGTACCTGACCTTGTTGGACTCAAGGCCCAGCACTGTACTACAGTCCTGTTTACAGATTATTACAGTGAATTGAATGGGTACCGAGGCTTCACCAAAGAGGTACTTTTTTTTTTTTTTTTCAAGAATAATTATACCAATATTAAGAGTATTCCCCTAAACGCCCCCCAAACACACACACACACACACACACACACACACACACACACACACAAAACGTGGTGGTGGTGTCTTCAGAAGAAGTTCTGTGTCATTAACATGAGAGAAGAACTTTTTTAAAAATGTAACTGTTAAGGTCTACAATTTATATATAGGAGTCTGTTAATCTGTGCTAGATTGTCATCTCCCCCCTTCTCTCTCAAAGGTTTACTGGTAACAGATTCTCCTTTGTCATGGCTCGTAGCTGTCCCTCTAACCTTATTACGGAAATGCAGTCACCCAATGTGAAAAGGAGCACTTGCTGGGCATCGCTGACACCATTCATGTTTTACTAACAGTTGAATACTCAGCGTATCTAGAATCACCTTGCATCGCCTAAATCATGTGTATATAGTGAATGTTACAGAATAAACCTGGCAGGTCTGTTTTAATTTAATTGAATAAAGTACAAATACTTTTTTGGCTGGCATATATTAAATTATTATATGGAGAAAATGGTCGATTCTTATTTCTTTCAGTTGAAGCATACACACACACGCACACACACCAACACTAAGAATAAAAGCACGCATTGTGGTACGCCTTGGTTTCTAGCTCTGTGTGTATGTATGAATCTTAAAGAATGATCTCAAGCTGCAGTTTGGCATGCAGGAAAATTGGTTAGAGTAGGATGGGTTTCTTTTAAGTGGAACTTTGTAAGTTTTTTATTTCCTAGGCAACATATATACAGTTTGTTAAAGTTTATATTAAACATTCTACTACCTTGCTTGAGGTCTTTTGCTCTCTCAGAATTATTCGTAATAGAGCATTTACCTGCATCGTTAATATCATAATATGGATTATTCATTAAGCCTATGTACTACTCTTCTCAGTCTGACAGATACTGTGACTGAAATGCATGCAACCTGTTGAAGAAAAAAGTGTTAACTAATCTCCACTACAATGTTTGTGAAATGTGCAGTATTCCATCTGTGGAGTCATCGGTTCATCTGCATCTGCATGTATCTTCTGAGTAATGAAGCAACATTTTAGCAATGCTGTTACCCACGCCATTAGAGACGTTTTTAGAAGTGCTGCATCATGGTGGAAACCTAATACTTTAATAAATTCCTGGGCTGTTTATTAGAGCATTACAGTGTACATCACAATAGTCCAGGAGATAGTCTTTTAAAGATCAGAAAGTATGTTGATTGCATCATCAAGCAGTCCATCCTATCATATCCTTATTTATTTTTTACAGTCGAATCTTTTCGTTTAGTGTCTGTTCCATTCTTATTCTGGAAGCCGGTTTTCTCTTTGTAAAATGCCTCTTTTAAAAGTCTAAAAAACGAATTTCAAATCCCCTCTTGGATGCAAGGCGTCCATAAGACCGTTCGTTCAACACGTGCCGATCTAATAAGCCCGCTTACTAGTGCTGCTACAGCTCGTCATCGTACACATGCCAGAATCTCCCAGGACTGCTCATTACACCAGCCTCAGTGTCCCGAGGACTCCCCTTTGAATTACGGATCACGTCTGTCTTTAATTACCCCACCCCTACACCAAATAAGAACCTAAGAAAAGTCACACTGGAGCCCGTTCAGTATCTGTCCAGCCAGTGTGTTAGCCTTCAGTAAGATCCTAATCCCTTTTCCACCTGCCAGATCCTGCAATGTGGAAAAACTCAAATTTGGAGTTCTAACCCTACTCCCAATGGGAACCATTCTTCTACCCTGTGGTTCTAGGAGACCACTTCACTGTGTGTCAGCTTTGTATGCATTGTGGATAGAGGATATTTTAATTCTGAAGTGTCATTTGAGTAAAAATATTTTCTGCAGTGGTAACTGACTAGAAAAACTCCCAATTGGATGCTCTTTGGGGGAGGCGAGAAACAACCTGTATCTTTGCCTTCTTCACATGTAAACATTTACCAGCTGACAAATTATCCTTTGCAGTTACTAAAATATACTTCATCGGGGGTGAGTGGCTGAGAAGATCATTGCATCACTACAGAACCTCTGCTTTTGAATCCAGGATACTGCAAGACAATCAGTGCAGCCTGATTTTTTCCTACACCACCTTCCAAAATGTGGGACATTTTCTTCTAGAAATGGAAATGTTCTTAAATGTTTTATTATGTTCAGATCACCACATGAACAGAACGTTTCAAGGTTGGATTTACTTAGTGGGCTGATAACCGGTATAATGGGCTTTTCATAGCTAAGCACTTTTTAAAACATGAGCGGATAAAGAATATGTTTCTAAATTTATTCAAAGGCAGGTTGTTTACTCTTCCCAGTCTCTAAATGTATCTTCAAACTACAAATTATCAGAAAATATAAACACGTTATAAATTTGTTGAATTAAAGGTTGTTGGGCATCAAACTATGTGTTCAGTAGGTTACTAGGCTCTAACAACTCATTGAATTTACTGAATTTGCATTTCGCGAAGAACATGCCACACTAATTATACTACAGTCAACAGAACAGTCTAGTAAGTACTATTTCATTGGAGGCTATATTTGAGGTTCTAAATTCTTCCTTAATAGTATTTTCACAAATCAAAAATTACCTTCGATGAACCAAAACTTACTTGGTATTTATGATCATGATTGCGTCTTAATTCTTCAGTTTACTTTGTGTGTTTCACTGTCCGTTGACGTAACAGTTTAAATTCAGATTTTTAAGTGGCTCAGCCAAACAAATTATGGAAATGGCGGGCAAGCACCACAATTTATTAGTGTTGTACAATATTAAGGAAAATCGTTTTTCCCTCCGAATTTAGAAAAGAAACAAATTTAACCATTTATTTCTTGGTATTCTGCCATTGAAGGTAGGTTTGCTTGTTTTTTTTTTTAACCTATACTGTGTGACTGTTGTACAAGTGTCGGTCCTGTTGTGTTGCAGATTAATCTTTACCAGTAAAATAAACGTCACGAGGTTAACATTGGTTTGGCTGAAAGAATTATGGAGTAAGATTTATTGGGAAAAGTGATGACTTAATTTATTCAATATTTTTCTCTTTTGAAACATCCCATTACTAACTTTTAAAAATCATTTCATAATCCCTTACATGAGTCAATGAAATATTTTCACCTCTAGTTAGAAGCATGAAGTCTATAAATGGTAAATCTAAACAAAACACTTGTAACTTGTTTTGTAAATTCCATGCCTTATTTTCCATTTTTGACACCGTAAAGTGCATTTTCTGTCAACTGTGAGCAAATTTCCCTTTTGCCTTTAATGAAAATAGTGCATTAAGTAGCCAACTGCTGCAAAATTACAAAGCAAGTTAGCTAAAGGTGGATCACATTGGACTACCACTCAGAGAAACAAGATGCATACGGATGGAAGTCACCTTGTGGCTGGCTGTCGGGAGAGCGCACCTGTGCCAGATGCATGCCACGTTCAGTAGCTGCCAGACGTGCCTTTAATTAAGAACATCTCTAATTTTTTCCTTCAGATCAAGTCAGCATTTGGGGGCGGGATCAGGGCAGGGGACTTTTGGGGGTGCAAATATCTGGTGATCCCACCAGAGAAGAAGCCTTTGTCAAAGTGACATGTGTAATTTTAGTTGAAACATGTTTGTGTATAAATGTGTATTTGCCTTTGTTTAGTAGCACGGTTATTTGCTAAAATAATTGTCAAAAAAAATTGCTGTTAGTCTTACTTTGATGTAAGAACAAAGTGTGATCTATACATCTAATATGGCCTTTGTACCTAACCTATTTGTAGGTATTCTTCGTGTTCTGTGTGCAGCAGTATTTGGTTTGCATTTAAAGTGAAAATGGCTGTTATTTTTCTGGCATTACTAAGATAAATCAAAAAAATAATAATAAAGAAAAATGCCTTACATAGCCCACAAGTGTATTATTTTTGCACATATTTGTTGTTAGGTGCTGTCAGTTCTGACTCATAGTGCACTGCCTGCTCCTGTGCCGTCCTCACAATTGTTATGTATTGTAGAAGGAAGTATTTTAATGTCCAAAGCAAGACCATGATAAAGAATAACTTATCTCTATATGGAAAGCATGAGCTAAATGTCGGTGCCCTGGTGGCACAGTGGTTAAGAGCGTGGCTGCCAACCAAAAGGTCAGCAGTTCAAATCCACTAGCTGCTCCGTGGAAACTGGGGCAGTTCTACTCTGTCCTATAGGGTTGCTATGAGTCAGAATTGACTCAGTGGCAATGGGTATGGTATTTTTAATGTCATTAGTGATTCTCATTTAACTCATGCTTTTCATATAGAAATAAGTCACTCTTTATCATGGTCTTGCTTTGGAGGCAGTTTTTCCTGTATCAAGTTATTATAAAAGAATAAAAGAAGTTCAGTATTTTCTTCTGTGTCAAATCCTATGATTGTAGTGAGTGAAAGACCATGGGATGAAAATTAGTAATTTAAAATGACCTTTGGTGTTAGAGGGCTGAGGCGTTTGTATTCCGTGGATGTCACAGTTCTTTGCACGTTTAGCATGAGAAGATACGGCTTACGGTTGTGAACATGCAAAGAATCATGCAAATGTGAGGTTACTCAGGGAAACTACAGAAGGTAAAAAGCGATGAATCCTTAGAGACCCAATTCCTTTATTTAAACATTGAGGCAATTGAGGCCTGGACAAGTGAGCAGACTTGGCCCTATGTCACGTGTCCGTGAGTGAGACCAGTGACTAAATTTTGAGCCCTGGTATTTGAAGGACTGCTTTCAGGAACACCTAAATTTCACTGATGATTCTTTCCCCCTGGTTTAAAGACACAAAATCCTTGATTTGTACAGGTTTCCTTTGGTAGGCCCCTTTGAAATCTAAACACGTATTATCAATCAGGTTTTACAACTTAATAGCTATAAGGAAAATAATGTTCCTAATATTAGTCAAGCCTGATGCTGAATTTCTCCTGAAACATCACTTCTTTTGAGCTTTCAGCAGGTGGTTTGCCTTTTTACTTATTTTAGAGGTTTTAGCTCATCCCAGGTTCAGGGCACCTAAGTCTCTGATGCAGCCCACGTCTGAACGTGTCTTTTTGCAGAGAGATACACACGGCTTCCAGAGGCAAGGAGGGTTGAGATAAGAGTACAACCCAAAAAAGCAATTACAGACAGTCTGTTTTAGGACTTTTGGTTCTCATTGGAGGCAAGAAAAACAAACTACAGCCCATTTAGAAGCCAGTTTCTCTTCCTCAGTGACTCAGAGAAATCAGTGTGGTAGAGGAAAAAAGCAGGTGCTTTGGACTCAGACATATCTGTGTTCACGTTCTGGTTCCATTACTTACTAGATGAGTAACTTTGGGGAAGTTATGTAACCAATCTAAGTCTCCATTCTTGATCAGTACAAAGAGGTTAATCTACGGTTTGGGGCTGTTGTGAGGTTTGAAGGTAATATATGTAAAGTACAATGCCTTTCACAGAGTAGGTGCTTAATAAGCGGTAACACTGTCCCTAGGTGGTGCACATGGTTAATGTGCTCACCTGCTAACTGAAGGGCTGGCGGTTCGAGTCCACCCAGAAGTTCCATTGAAAACCCTGTGGAGTACAGTTCTACTCTGACATACACGGAGTCGCTATGAGTCAGAGTCAACAGCAACTGCTGGGCCTGGTAATGTTATCAGGGATAAGTTCTCAAAGTTTGCCTGCCTTATAGAGAGCTTTTAAGAGTTTGATGGTTCATCCTGAAGTCCCCATAATTTGGTTCCTTACTATATGACTTCCTTTGATGTTCACTGTCACTTAAATTGGTTTTCAGTGACCTTATTATAAGGACTTGGTAAAGGCCCATCTGACTATTCAACATTCAATAAATATTCTAGGTGCAGTTCTGATGTTAGGATTATAGCGATGAACAAAACAGAAAAAATCCATATCATCGTGAGGCCTATAATGCAGTGGAGACATGTAGACAGTACAAAGTAAGCAGAATAAATATGTTAGACAGTTACAACTGCTATGAACAAACGGGAAGGTGGCTGGGAATGTGGGGGCGGAGGAGGTGAAATGCAAATGGGGTAGTTAGAGTCGGCCTCACGGAGAACGTGACATGACTAAAGATCCGAATGAAACATGCAAGGGTCCAAGAGAATACGCCAAGTCACAGGGAACAGCTAGATCTAAAGCCCAGTGTAGGGAGCACATTGGTGTATCTGAGGAAACGAGGCTACAGTGTGCGGAGGGGAGTGAATGTGGACAGAACAGTAGGAGATGCCATCAGAAGTATAACCTGGTTCAGATCACACAAGGCTTTAGAGGCCCTTGCGATGACTGGCAGAAAATTCTGTTTGAGAGACATAGAGCCCTCATAGCGTTTTAGTAGAGGGGCAACACAGGCTGATTTACACTTTAACAGGATCAACTTGGCTGTTGTGAGAATAATTAGGGGTTAAGTGGGAGTAGGGAGGCTGGTCCCACAGAAGTGTCTCGGACCAGGGTGATAGCGGTGGAGGTGGTGTGAAGAGGTCACAATGGATATGTTTGGGAGACAGCACTGATTTGCTCACAGGCTGGATGTGGGACGTAGGACAAGAGAATTGTCAAGGATGACTTCAAGGTTTTTGGCCTGAGCAATGGGAATGATAAAGCCACCATTAACTGAGGTAGAGGGCAGACACGGCTGAAGCAGGCTTGCACATATTCAATCTAGGAGATGTCAAGGAGGCAGCTGGATATGTGAGTCTAGAGTCCAGGAGAGAGGTCTGAGCTGGACATAGGAAATTGGGAGTCACTTTTATAAAGATCCTATTTTAATGCCAGCAGACTGGATACAATCACCAAGGAAGTCAGTAGAGACTGGAAAAAGAAGAAATTCAAGCAAAGGAAGGCGCTGGGGCACTCTAACACTGAGTGGGGTGAAAAAGGAGGAACCAGCAAATAGACCAAGAAGGAGCGACCAATGGAGAATGATGAAAACCTGCGGAGTATGTTGTGTCCTTGAGGCCTAGTAAGGAAATGATTTCAGAAGGGCAGGGATTAACATGTCAAATGCTACTTAGTAGGGAGAGTGAGATGACTAGGCATGGCCAGTCGTTTAGCAACATGGGAGTCGCTGGTGATCTTGATACAAGCACTTCACGGGGCAAAAGCCTGGCCTTTGTAAGTTTCGTAAGGAATGAGAGGAGAGGGGCTGGAGACGTGTCCTCTTTCAAGGTTCGCTATAAAAGGAAGTGGAAATGGGGCACAGGTGGAAGAGTCAAAAGAGGATATTTTGTTGTTTTAAAGGTGGAAGGAATCCAAGCATGTTTGAGTGCTGAAGGGTTTCCCCCAGCTGAAAGGGAAAACCTAACGATGAGAAGGGAGAGGATGCAAACGAGTGCTCTGCCGAAGCGACCCACCGAGATGGGAGCACAGAGGGTTCATCCCTCCCAGCAGATCCCACTATCTCCAGACGAGGAGGTTTATATACACGAGAAAGAAACACAACATATTCATTTTCCTGCTGAGAATTCAGAGCATTCTATCGTCCTGAAGGGGATTAGGTAAGAAGAAGGAATTTTAAAAAGTCTCTGTTTTATAGACAGCAAACAAGGTTAGATGACTTACTAAATAAAGAGCATGTACTAAGCCCATAAAAAACAAACATTACTTGGTTTGAGGATAAAAACCTTGAGTATTGTGAACACCTAACAACTTCCCAAAAAGGTATTTTCAGCATTGCCTAAATTCATATCCTTATGTTCTTATTTGTTAAGTTCAGGTCTAATGTCACACATCAACTTCTTTTTTCCCTTAAAATATATAGGTCTCCATCAGTTTTCTCAGCCTTTTTTTTTTAACCCACATTCCTTTTTGAGAAACTGTATCTCACCCCTCCTCTACCCACCACCCCTCCTTCCCAGGCTCACTGGCCTATAAAAAAAAAAAAAAAAAAAGGCCTATAGACAGTAAATATTAGGATGCTTAGACCCTGAGAAGTCTACGTTCAAGTATTTAAATTAATTTTCAGGATATGAGAATCCTAAGTGTCCCAAAAGTATTATTATTTTCGGCTCAGGAAGGAAGTTATTAATGGTGATGTTTCAAGAGAAAATTTAGTCTGAAAACTAGATTTAATTTTATTATACAACTTAATTTAGGATATTCATTTTATGATTTTTATAAGTGCATTTAATTGACTAGAATATCCAATCAATAAATTTTACCAATTTATAAAGAGCACTGATCATGTCTATATATTTTTAAATGAAAATCTTATATATGATGGTAAAGGTCACAGATGGTAAATTTAAGAATACAAAAGTATTCATTTGGGTTTCTGATGTGCAGTTTTCTACATTTCAGGGCGATGGTGGTGGCTGTGTGCAGTCGAGTCGATTCTGACTCATAGCGACCCTACTGGACAGAGTAGAACCATAGGGTTTCCAAGGCTGTAATCTTTATGGACGTAGACTGCCAGCCACATCTTTCTCCTGCAGACTGGCTGGTGGGTTCAAACCGCTGACCCTTCCGTTGGCAGCAAGTGCTTAACCGCTGGGCTACTAGGGCTCCTTATATCTCAAGGTAAGTATAATCAATTCTTTAGTCTGTCCTAAAATTCAGTCTATGGGTAGAATCTGAGTGCTAAAGTTTACACGCCAGATCATCCAATTTAGTAGTCTGAGAGGCAGTGGCTCTTAAACTTCAATGGGCCACAAAATCATCTGAGTGCATTTAAAATGCAGATTCCTGGCCTCCACCCCCAAAGAGCCCAATACCGTGGGACTGGAACAGTACCCAGAGATCTGCGTTTTTACAAATGCCCCAGATGACCTGATGCAGGTGCTAGAGAAACGCTGCTCAAAGGGTTTTCCCTGAGCACTCAAGAGATGCTCGGGTTTCAAATCCCAGACTAAGTTCAACTATTTATTATGTGATGAAAAAGCCCCATGGCGAGAACCCTGGAGTGGTGGTCCACAAATCTCTCATTCTCAAAGGTTCCAATTCTGGAGTCAGAGAAGCAGGCCAGCCTTCTTGGGCTTGTATACGGGTCCTACAACACTGCAGAGGGACCTGTTGCCAGTCCCAGCCTGTGTAAAAAATATCCAGCTTCATCTTTTGGTACAGTGCTTTTCTCCGCTTATCAACCCAAACTCTTCCAGAAGACATCTGTGGTCTTCCATGTAAACTGTGCTTTTCCAGACAGCTGGAGACCACAGATGCAGCTGCAAAGCTCCTTCCTACCCTGACTTCATCCCTAATGCAACATTACATTAAATAGCATTAATGTCCAAAATCCCAGCTCCCAGAAACTCTGCTTAATGATTTGGCATTGCAAGACCCTATCCTCTCTGTTAATTTACAGTCCTACCTAGAAAGATCACGAAATGAACACACAGAAAAGAGTAGCAGACTTTTTTTTAAAAGGAGAGATGTTTTCTAAGGCTTTCTGCACCTGTTAAAGTGACAGTGGTGGCTTTAACTTCTTCTGAAGATAACTGCATTTGATTTCCCTTGTGACTGCTTGTTTTTTTCTGTAAAAAAAAAATTAAAAGTGGGGAGGTAAAATGACAACCCTGAAGTTCTTTGTCAAATTAAGAGTAGAAATTATTTTCTCTAGTTATCTACCTGTTAGAGCACCACCATTAACGTCGGATCAACCATTTATTGAGCACCTACTGTGTGTGCAGCACCTTCTAGAGGTATAAGGAGACTTACATTCTTGTTGGGAAGACAAGGCAAATACATCAAACTATAAACAAGTTACACCACAAGAGGTCACAGAAAGATGAGAGGACTTAAACTGGATCTTGAAGATGAGCTGAGAAGAAGGAGGCTAGAGAAAAGACAGGAGGCAACAGTGAACCTGAGGAAGGTGCATGACTTCCAGGAAACGGTAAAAGACTAGTTTAATTGAGGTAAGTTCACCCAGAACTACAAAGTGGGAGACGGTAGCCAGGAAGAAAACTTAGATCCATACTAAAGAGAGCGAGCCTTGAATGTCAAGTCAAGGAGTTTGGGATTTGACTGCAGACAAATAAGGATAGTTGAAACTTTCACAAAAGTCTGTATTTTGGGATACTAAGGAGCCCTGGTGGTACAGTGGTTAAGAGGTACAGCTGCTAATCAAAAGGTCAGCAGTTTGAATCCTCCTTGGAAACCCTACGGGGCAGTTCTACTATGCCTATAGGGTTGCTATGAGTTGGAATCGACTCGCCGGCAATGGGTTGGTTGGTTGGTTGAATGTATTAAAGGTATGTAGGACAGATAGGAGCAGAGAGTGGCTGGAGTAATTAGAGAGCTACCAGAAGAATCTGGGTATCAGGTGAGGTGGAGCCTGAGAATGGCAGCATTGATTATTTACTAGTTTTATAGGCTAATTTCATAAAATACAGCTAAAGTGAGTTGTGTTATAAATGTGGCATTAAGATTTTTCAGAGGATGTTACCGAAATGAAAATTTGGGGGGTATATGAAAAAACCTCCCCTGTAACGGACAATTTTGATGATAAACAGAACAGGAAGGGGGAGGGGGTTTTGTTGTCTTTTACATTTTGTTTAAGGGGTCGTGACTTCTTATTTCCCTTTCCACGTCCAATTAATTTGGCATTGTGTTTTCAAGCACTGCCCCAAAACTTCGTTGGCCTGATAAAAGAAATCTTATTTCAAATGAGTTCATTAATTTCAGTAAAATGAAAAGCTTGACTTAAATCTAAATATCGGAAACTCGAAAAATGCTCCGGTGATCCTTTAAGTGTTTCAGACACGTTGTTCAGAACGAATGAGTGTCTAATCAGTCACCAGACAGGTAGAGGGAAACCTGTGACACCTAGACGTGAAACTTCCGCACTGCATCAGGCAGTGTGTTCCCAGCTGAACGGCCTCTGCAGTCAATTGCAGAAGGAACAGTAACCAAATGCCCTTAAATTATTATCAGTAGCTTCCCAGACAAACTGTTAAACCTAGATTTTTTCCATTATGAATAGGATGTTTGGGGTCTGTCAAGGATGGAAACCATCTTGACTGTATATTCACATGGAAATACAGCACAATATATTACCCCAGAGCCCAGCAGGCCTCACTGCAATGTGATTCCTTTATCTGAGCTGTAGGTTTGTGTTTTTACAACTGACTTGCGGAAAACAGAGTCAGGCACTGCCAGCCCTGAGTTTTCTCTCTGACCCTCTGGTGTTTGTACCAACGACCGTTAAAGCAGTGGTGGTGTTGCCATCTTTCCTTATTGAAGAAAGTGTTTTTAAGAGCATGTGGCTAAGTCAGTGCTTTTGTCCCCCACCCGACTGACCGTGAGTGCGCAGGACACTCAGGATCACCCACAGATCTCTGAACCCTGAGTGCTCTATAAAAAGACCCTGGATTGCTCCCTCCTTAGCACAGCTCACACAAGGGAAAACATTTCTTTGACTCCCCAGTTTCTAAAGAAATCATTGTTCCCTTTACTCATTTCCACAACCACAGAGGTAAAACTAGTACTGCTCTCAAGGTTGTCTTCTTGTTTAGAGATCAATGTGTCTTTAAGCTTTGAACCTTCTGTTCAGAGGTTTGAACCTTCTGTTCACATGGTTTAAGACAAAAATTCTCCACAACTCAGATTTGCAACATGTAAAACACAGTTCTGTTAATTGATCCTTCTCATTAAGAGGTGTCAGGTATTGCCTTGGGGTTCTTGGAAGACAGATGGCAGGACAGAAGTGGCCCCTAATATAGTATATGTTAGGCTAAGAACACAGGGATGAATTCATAAGCTAAGTGCTTAGACAGCATCAAATTCACAACCAGGAACATGCTCAATATTACACTAGGGGAATGACTTCAAGGTGGAAGTTTTTGTTCTTACAAATGTTTATTTTCCTCCAAATTTATTGTTTTTCTGTAACGCTGTGAAAAGTCTTCATTTCCCTTTTCCCAAGTGTTGAGGTTCAAAAAGCCAGCTCTTAACCACAGACTAGCCTTCATCTCTTCAATGTCTTGTATGTTGATTTAGCTTCATATGTAAATATTTATATTAGTTCTCCTCAGGGATTTATACATCAATATATATATATATATATTTATATATATATTCCTGCACAGATATATACAGGCTTTTTAATCCTCATCTTACCACTTGACAACACAACTTTAAGTATGTTTTACACAGCTGTTCCTTGGTCAAGGTCATTTGCAAGAGCAAGTCGGTTTCTGAAGAAATCTTGTTTGGTGGGTGAAGGATCCATTGAGGGACTCTCATTAGTTTTTTCCCTGTATTCTGATCCACTGGACCTAAAATCTCAGCACACAGATAAAGTACAGGTTGATTTGGTTTTAATTGTTTTCAAATATTTTATCTATCCAAATTGTTTTGCATTTGTAAAACAGTTGCCTCCTAAATCTAGAATTATTTTTACTTCCCCTGGATTTCATAACTCAGGACATGTGTATCAGAGATTTGCAGGGAACATAAAGGGAATAGCTTCCTAATACCTTATGGGGACAGTTGTGACAACTGTTTCTAGTCCTGAGTACATGTCTCAGTGTAAGATATTGTGAAACAACATTGTAACAGGGGGGTAAAAACTCAGAAAAGTTTTTAAAAATCCTATTTTTAATTCAACCAAGTAACTACTCCACAAATACCAGGGCCCTTAGATTAAAATGGATGGAATACACTGTTTCAACCAATGTCATAAGGGCCTTTACTGAATTTGGGTGTTATATTACAAACTCTTGCTTTTGCTTTTTTCATTTTTAAAGGAAAGATTTATTGAAGCCAACCACGCATATGCGCTACAATTGGTAGAATGCAGAAATTAGTACAGTAATCAGATTGAGGAGATACCATAATCTCAGCCACCACAAAGGAGACCAAGGCCAATCAATAACCAACAGCTCAAATCAGTCCAATTGAGTCCCCAGTCGAGGGTGCATTCTTCCTTTATCTTGGTTAAGCCAGTTGGGCAATCCATTCCAGCTCTGCACCTTCTCCAGTTTGTGCATGTCAGAAGTCCCTGGAGGGAGGAGGCTTTCTGGAAATAACCTCTGATAAGCTAGTATGGGGCCCTTTGGCTACCTTGAACTCTGAGCTAGAGTGAGTAAAACCAGCCCAGTCACTAGGAATCAATATCAAAAAAACCTCACTGATGTATTTATGAAAGTGATGCTAGGCATGAAGTTCTCTGTCCAAAGATCCTGTACAACTGACTGAGCTCCCCATATCCAGAGGCTGAGTCAGGCATGCTTCCACATCCACAAAAGAAGGATAATGGCCTCAGAAGTTCTTTCCTATCATGGGTGTGCTATGAGTCCTCGTTGTTGTAAGTTAATTACAACTATCAGTTACTGAATTAATGGGGCAGAATTCAAATATCTCTTTACATTATTCAAGGATATAAGTAGGACCCACACAAAGACTAAAATCCTAATGTTTGGAAACCTGACGACTGACTAGATTTTTTTTACTTTTCATCCTGATATTCGATGTCTCAGATGAAGCCATAGCTGCCCACCATGTTTTTTACTTCTGGTCAGTAGGGAGCACTTTTCCACTAGATCCCAATGAAGAAAGGAAAAACTATTCTATGTCTCATCCCCAGGCCAGTTGGGTACTCATCAGTTGTTCTCAAATAAGATTAAGTCTGGGTGGGCTGAAAGTCCTCTTCCTCTTCAGAGACCCCCTGGAACTCTCCCTGAAACAGCCTCCACATGTCCCACCCCAAGACTCGAGGCTTTTCCTCAGCAATCGCTGCCTCTAGTTCAAATCATCCCTGAGTAGTCCAGCTGTGCCCGAAACATTAGGAGGATAGATAAGTTTGACCATTTCACACCTTCCGGTATCTTCTGTCATCCAGAAGACAGGGAAGCCGATGGTTTTGGGGGTGAGAATAAGGAACAGGATTTGAATCTGACTACTGTTTTTTCTCCATTAGTCCCCCGCATGACAGTTTTTCGTCAAAAGTCATTAGTCAAAACTTCAAACCTTCACCTCACATTTCCCCTTTTAGCTACGTCTGATCTCTCCAAAACCCAACATGTCACACTTTGGTTGTTCCAACATGCAGCTGTTTAGTGTTTACCTGGAAATGGGAAAGCTTTGATGTCACCACCAGCCCCAAGGACCACAGAAATCTTCACCAGTTGCGTTCCCATTTCTGAAACAAATGCCAAAATCGCCCTGTCTAGTTTTTAAAGTCCACAAACTCAGCTTCGTTTTTTTTTTTCTTTTTTTTTTTAAACTGCTCTTCTTACAAACTGTACCTTCTCTGTGTGTCCAGGTGTCTGGATTTCTCTGCATTTTTTCATAGTAACTATTAACAGGCTACTGACTAAATTGCTAATCCTTTTCAAAGTCCAGCATTCTATTCTAGCCATGACTGAAAAATCATTTTCCTCCTTTTTAAGATAATTTTAACTGACCTCTTCATAATGCTTACATAGTATATGGCCACCTAAACACCTGGACTCTTCCAAAGGTATGGCTGTTAGACTCTGCAGTAACATACACTTAAATGACTGGGGAATAACCTGCAGAATCTTGGAGAAAGGGCCAGCGTATTTGCTTTTATTTTATTCCCTTTCTCCTTAAAACAGAAATGGTTTTTGAGCTTTTGGGGGCCATTCTGACTGAGGGCGGATCTCAGTGGACACTAGAGGGACAGGCTGGGTAAAGGTACAGTGGCTATCAGGACACTCTGACGTGCAGCCACCCAAGCTTTTGATGGAAAGAGGGAAAACAAAGAGTCCTGTTGCTGATTGGAAAACAAAGAGTCCTGTTGCTGATTTTGCTTCCGCTCAATTGACGGAGACAAAGAAAATGGCAAGTGGGTAGGTTCATCCAGGAATAGATCTGCTACAAATAAACCCTGAGGGCTTGTTTGGAGCTGGGAAAGTAGGGGGGCTGGAATGCAGCACCGCAGATGCCTCTGGTCTAAGAAGAGTTGGTCCTCTGATTGGAAAGACTGTTCAATCTAAAGTTTTAGGAGACATGCACATGGAGAAGCAGGGAGCAGGGGACATCTATCTCATCAGCCAAATCAGTCAGCCCTGGTCGTCAACAGGCTGACAAATGAGCATTCGTGTGATAAATACTTGCTGAGTGCCATAAATACTCACTGTATGTTAGGTACTGTCTGCTAGCTCTGAACAGGCAGGAGCTATTTCTTTCACTGCCTTTTCCCTGGACAGAACCTAGTGCACTAGACAGACACACTGAAGACCCTTAGTGATTGATTTGAAATAACCTGCTGAGAAACATTTATAATCAGGGATAAGTAATCTAAAATGTTTAACCCTTCAACCATCGCTTTCGATTTTAAAGTTATATAAGCCAATGAAACGGGAAATGAGAGAAAGCCCCGAGTGGGTAAGAATGGTAAGAGGCAGAGAGGAAGGGGAGGATAAAATTATCAATGGATTCTTTAGCAGTCCTGCTTTCTATTACATGGTCTGCTCCACAGCAGAGGCTGGGCATATGCAAAAATAGCTGATGAGACACCAAAAGAAGAGAATTCTCTGACGTTCAGTTCTGTAGGGCCCTGCAGAAGTACTCTCTCTCCGTGTGATTAAGAAAACAGAGATATTCTGATGCGATGGTAGAGAGAGGGTGAAGACTGGATGGAGACACTCTGAGGCGCATAAGCAGGAAATGCTAATGAGGAGGAGGGTCAGTGAGGAGGTGAGATTATCATCTGGAAGCCTTGTACTTCATCCTCCACTCCCTCCAAAGTGAGAGTGTGAGAGAGACCACCATCTCCATTCCCTCCCCCTAAGCTGTCTACACGTAGCTCTTGCCCCACGCCCCACCCCCAAGAATACTCATTACCCTCAGTGCGATATTTATATATAAAGATGAAGGAGCTTTTGCCTCAGACTTCAGGATAGCCTAGGGTTAAGCCTTGGAGAGGTTCCATGTAGATCCTTCTAAATGGAGTTTGCCTTCCATGCTGCTCAAAGGCAGGCGGGTAAGGATTCAGCCCAGCATCAGCCTATCACATTAGTCTGTTCCTGGCTTCCGAGACTCCTCATTTAAAATTTTTTAAAGTCCCTTAACATCTTCAAACTTTAAGATATGCAGTCTTCATTCTGATCAATTCTAGGCAGCTTTCAGGGACATGTGACCTGGTATCTAACCAGGACAAATGTGCCTGAGATGGAAACAACCAGAGCGTCATCCTTTCCCCCAAATATCTTGGGCATTTTTCAGGATTTATTTTTATGATGTCAGCTTGACTCTCCCTTTTGAATCCTGTGGGTCTGAGCATTCGGCCCTCCCAGCCTCAGAGGGAAGAGAACCCTTTCTCGGGTTTTCTGTTGCATCTGGCTCCATGCCTAGCTTCATCCCGAAGCAGCATTCTGGGTGTGTGGGGCCACCAGCCAAACAAGCCCCTATGGATACAAAAAGTGTGTCAGTGTAGACAGGAATGAGCCTCCAGAGGGCCATGGGAGAGGCAGGCAGCGAGCCCCAGATGTGACACAGCAGCTCTTCTGGCACCAGCCCATTGGGGGTGTGAGGCCAGGCTCTGGTGTGGTTCCAGGCCCCAGAATTAGCTACTAAACAGAGTCACAGGGCTTGCTGCTAGCCTGACCTCCCAACACATGGGAGGAGAATAGGCCAAATGCCTCTTTCTGGTTCCTCCCTGTACTTGTCCACATGCCCGACTTCAGAGCACAAGTGCCTACATGATGGAATGGCACCATGTCACACATGATTCCTATATACACAAGTATCTCGCCTAGAGCATGCATATAAGAAAGGATGCTGAATCAAGAAGAATGGTGTGTTCAACTGAGTTAAAGTCACTGACCTTCCTGTGCTTGGCTTGAGCTTCCCTGCCCTTCCTCTTTACCTTAGCATAATGGTGCAAACTTTCCATGGTCCTCGGGAGAAATACTCAGGATAAGCTACTCAAGCTGCCTCTTTATCCCATGCCAAGTCCCCAAAGTACCCACCGTGGCACCCTGAACACCAGGCCATCGGCAGACATCACCAGATGGTGCTCATGTCTCAGGCCAGATCTATAAAGCCAGGAAAGCCTTCCAGAGGGAACAGTCAGCTGGTGACACCTTTACTGCCATTCAGATAACACTTTATATTTAAACACAGAGAACAGGACCAGTATTGGTGGCAGCAATTATTCTGATGCAGGAGGAATTGAGGGACTTATCTATGAGAAAGGACAAGTCACTAAGGAAATCCATTTGGCCCTGTATCTAAGAAGAACCCAAAAAGCAGGAAGAAGCCTAAAAGCAATTAACCAGCATGAATTTGGGGAGCCCATGGTTATCGAAAGATAAATCCTGGTCTTCTACATGGTGGGGTCTTTAAAATTACAGGTCCCAAGGCCCAGATTAATGTCTTGTTTCAGTTGATAAAAAGATGTGATTACTCAGATTGATCTTCAACAAAGTCAAACTATAGATAAATCAAATCTCACACCAGAAAGGGCCCTGGTCACTATCTTGAGTGATCTCCCATCAAGGGCAAATCCTTTCCATTGCACCATCTAGTTTCCTCTTAGATAAAGACAACTCATTCCCTCCCAAGGCAGCCAACTCCAGTTCCAGGCAGCGGAATTGGTAGCAAGTTCTCCCTCTTCCCCCTGCTTCAGTCCATATTCTCTGCCTCACATAAGTGGCAGAGCGTTTCCAGACCTCTCTGATAAACGGGAATTTGTAAAGGAACCAACGTGGTTCCATTGCTCATTGCTTTCCAACACACAGCACCCGGTAATTGTAAATGGCAGGAGGCAAAACGTGGCTCTTTGTTTTGGGAACACTTAGCAGTAGTTTAAATTAAAAAAAAAAAAAAAAGGCAGACTCAAGCAGTGGCCTTGGGAGTTCTGAGTTCTTAGAAGGACTAGGAACCTAAATCCCAAGGCCAGACTGAGGAGTTGCCTGCTTCCAGCTCCCCTACCCCTGCCAAACTTGTCAGAGGTAGACACTGGCCAGGAAAGATCTAAGTCTATGATCCTAGAGACAGGGATGCAATTCATAACTCCCTAGCCCGAGAATAAAGAAAGTGGTGTGAGGACCCAGCATGTGTCGGGCTACCTTCACAAAACTGAAAGGGGACTTGGTGGAGTAGGGCTGTGGCTAACTGCAGGACCTCTGCTCTCCCTTATCCTTTCCCCTCGTCTTCCAGTAACAACAGGCAGGGACCAACAATCAGACACCCACTAATCTCAGTATCACCTTCCCCCGGAGACGAAAGCTAGACAAACCATCAGAAAAAAAAAAAAAGTCCTCACTCCAGCCTGGCCCCAATTCTTCCATTAAGACCATTATCTAAATCAACCAGCCACTTCTACCTTCAAAAAGAAAGTGATTTCCCCATGCTTCATCACTCATCAGTTCCTGTGTAGTCAGGCAGCGACAGTGCCTTTGTTTACCTTTTCCATCCACTACAATATGAAGACTTGCTGTATAAAACTGACTGCAAGAACCTCCTCTGCCAAGAGAAATGAAGCACAGGGAAAATCTCTCTAAGAGAGGGGAGGAAGGCCTGAAACAGCAGTCTCTCAGGCAGGCGCTGGCTGGACTGGAGAACCCCTCTACCGCCAAACACGAATGCTCAGCTCTCTCCACTATCTCCCAGTTTGTAAGCACTTAGTTCTACTAAGCGCTGACCAAAATGCCTGGTGGTGATGTTTCATAAGACAACAAGGTCTTAGACTCTTAAAGGAGCAGAGTGGAGGAAATACCTTGTTTTTTGCCTCTTATGGAGTACGGAAACTACATCAAAGAGCTTTTTAACTAGGTCCCAAGCCAAGTCCACTCATAAAGGAAAAACACTAGAAGTTCCCATAAACATGAACTAGCGTCCAGGGCAGCTATGGGTCCCTACAGGCAGAAGTGCTCAGATGCCCTTAGAAAACTTTCCACAGAGATGGGGGAGGGGCTTAGACAGGAGCACCTGTTACAACACTGGATCCCATCCCTCTCAATCTAAAAGGGAGCCGACTGTCACCAGCTCATTTCCCGGGGCACCTCTGCTCACTCCCCTTAGGACACCTGACTTTGAGAAAAAGGAAGGAAGGGCTAAAAGACAGCAGAGGAGGGGAGAGAGCTGAGTTTGCTTCTACTCTGGGAGATTACAACAAGAAACATCTTCGCCCAGCAGGAATCGTGGCCACTGGGTTCAGGCACTGAGCTTGAAAGAGTTGTGTGAGACCAGGCCACTTGAGACTTATTATGGTTAAAAACTTCAAAGGAAATGAGTTACAATGCTGTCTTGTCTAAGGGCTACTCACTTCTTTTTAAAGAGCTTGCGGAAGGAGCTGCGAAAGCCCCCTTTCTGGTCTTGCCTGGGGTTTTGATCGCTGAAGGATGTCTGTTCACTTTCTCTCTCTTCCTTTGGACAGAATCTGGTGGTGTCTTCTAAATGCATCTCCTGAAAACAGAAAAGAAGGGTGTTTTTTACTCTTTTCCAAAGTAAGTATCTGTCCTGACTGTGGGACCACTTTTGAGCTGTCACTTTCCTCTCTCACCCCGAAAAGCTAAAGGTAGACACCCACTCCCAACTACAGCAAACCTAGACTGAGTAAGAAATCACTATTTGAGAAGTGGGTAATTTTCAGCTAAGTGTAGAAGTATTTTCTAGGTATTAAGGCAAATAACCTACAGCAGTATTATGAAACAACAATAACTACAGAGCAGGAAATAATTAAGTTAGCTAAAGCTTAAAGAGGATAGAAATTAAATTCTTATTCTGGCACCAGCAATGTCTTGATGGAAAACCTACAACTGTTCCCTCCATCTCTGGGTACGTTTCTTTTTCTATAAAATCAGAACGTTGCTTATGATTCTAGCTTTAAAGTTGTGTTCCTGGCTCTCCATTTTAGGCATAAGTGAAAGAAGGAGTTTTTCAGAAGTCAGACTTGTTTAAAAATAATGTCAATATTTCCAACCCGCAAATATGTTTTTAGTACAGTTTTTACAATTCTTTATTCCTTGTATTTGGACTTTTAATGCAAAAATAAATTAAAAATAAGGCTCTATCTTTTGTGGGCTCTCTAGCTTCTTTTTAAGTGTAACATGCTAAATAAAATAAATGTATGTATTTATATGCACATAAGCTAGCTATCAAGCTAGATATGCATATATGCAAATATTCCATGTGAATAAAATGTTAACCTTCAGGTGACTGCAACCTAAAAATAGCCACTGAATTTTGAATGATCTTAATAGAGCCCAGGGAGTCAAAGCAAAAACCACCCCAATGGTGCCCTGAAAGCCTTGTGAATTGGATGGGTAACTGCTTACTGGTAGAGAAATGAAGAGTAGAGACGGATTTTTTCAAAAAACACACGGGTTTGACTTTGAGACTTTAATTTACAGTTGTAGTAGCAGATATATTCTCTGAGGTTCTACTAAGATTCCTAACTAAACCATGGAGGTCTTGATGGCTTAGTGCACTGTTTCTCAAAGTGTGATCCTGGGACCACAGAATCACCTGGAACCTTTATTTGAAGTGTAGATTCCTGAGCCCCACTCAGGATTTTCCGAATCAGAATCTCTGGAGTTTGGGTCTAGGTAACCCTTGTGCATTTTTTTTTAATCCTTGTGCACAGGGAGGGCGGAAGACCAGTGGTTTAAGGCATGTATCTGCCCACCTGTACTTCGTGTTTACCTAAGTCACCTGCAGGTTCCGATTCAGTAGGTCTGGGTTGGGGCCCAAGTCCTGCATTTCTAACCAACTCCCAGGTGATGCATGTGCTCTTGGCCTAAGGTCCAAGGACCACATTTTGAGAAGTAGGATTTGGGGGACTATTTAGGGACTAAATCTGTTAATAATTTAAGAAAAACCTTGCTGTGGAATCATGCTCTTGATAATATCTTGCATTTGTATAGTGTTTTATACTTTTCAAAGCATATTCGGAAATGTTCTTATTTGACCTGATCCTCACAACAACTCTGTGAGGTAGGTAAGGTGCATATTGTCTTATTTTTACAGATGAGAAAACCAGAGGCACAGAGAAACCAAGGGAATTATCCAAAAGCACATAGCTATTTCATAGCAGAGCCAGGACTAGAACCCAGATCTCCTGACGCCCACTCAGGTGCTCTTTCCACTAAAGCATACGGACTTCTTTCTTGACTCTTTGAAGACAGAAGACCACACACGGGGCAGGCCTTCACTGGCACTGCTGGACAGGGGTGGAAGGCAGATACACAGAGGATAAGTGAAGTGATGGAACAGTCGGTGCTTTGCACAGCTCAGCAGGAAAGAGCTGACACTTCCAAGTGTGGGGCTTTTGAAGGGTTAATCTTTTGCAACTACAACCTCCATCTCACCCTCTACTCACACACACACACACACAAATACACATTCACATGTGTATGCACACACATAAAGACACACACAGCCTCTGCCCACCTGCGCTCTGCACGCCACCTCTCTCCAGGATTCCCAACAACCAAGGCCTTGATAAAGAAAAAAAACTGCCCCAAACCAGAAATAAGCAATGTGAACTTCATTCACATTGATAGGTGCTTGAGAAAAGGCCTCTTCTAACTGACCTCCGTTTGACACCTCCTGGGTGTCCCTCCCTGAACTGACTTGACTCATGTCTGACACTGTTGAGGATAGAACGTGCTGTCTAGAATGTCTGATGAACAGTTCCTAATATATTTTTATTGTTACTTCGTATGTCTGATAAACAGCCACAAATACATTACTCATTGTTTGATATATTACTTGTTATTTCTGGTTAACGGTTTTTGCCTGGCAATTCTTGAGCCCCACATTTTTCACATATCAACTAGGAAGGAAGAGGCGTTGTATGAATACGTGAAGTAAACGCGCTTTGCAGCACAGGCTATACTAAGTGACTCTACTAAGTGTGCCTGAGATGAAAACAAGTACTATCACTTCCTTTCTACTTCCCTTGTTAGTGGCCTTTTAAACTTTGACACACGCCTAACGTTGATTTTTTGAGAAACTTAGCCTGCTAGAATTTTTTAAAGTTCAGGGCTGAAGATTAGAGCCAGAAGGGAATCTGAGACCCTGGGAACCTCTTCCAACGTTAGCTGTCACAAGCAGCACACACCCTCTGTAGGTACCAGACAGACTTGGATTCCTGGAGTCCAGAGATCAGCAAGCTCTAAGGCTGTTCATGATCAGCCCCTTCCTCCTGACCCTCTGGCCTAATTTCTAGCACTCCGACCTGAGGAAAAACATCACCCTATTGTTAACTGTCCACAGGCCTTTTCTCAGGCTTGCCAGAGCTCCACCCAGTCAACTTCTGGGCAGCTTTTAAAATCTAATTCAGACATTCAGCTTATCTACGAAGCCCTATCAGACCACCATCACCCTGTTGTTGTTGGGTGCCATCAAGTTGATGCTGGCTCATAGTGACTTCCCTTACCCCCATGTGTCAGAATAGAGCTGCCCCATAGAGTTTATTTTTAATCTTTACAGGAGCAGATTGCCAGGTTTTCCTCCTGAGGAGCAGCTGGTGGGTTCGATCCACTAACCTTTTAGTTAGCAGCCAAGTGCTTAACCATTGCACCACGAAGGCTCTTTACCATCGGCCTCAAACCTGTAACCCATTGCTGTCAAGTCAATTCCGACTCATAGCGACCCTATAGGACAGAGTAGAGCTGTTCCATACGGCTTCCAAGGAGTGCCGGGTGGACTTGAACTGTTGACCTTTTGGTTAGCAGCTGAACTCCTAAACCCTATGCCACCAGGGCTCCACCATCACCCTAGGAGGGTTTAAATACCCCTCCCATGTGCTCCCACAGTTTATTACACTTCTGTGTTTCTCTGTCTCCTTCTGCACTAAGCCAGTGATCCTGGAAGGCAGAGTCTGGGTTCCTGAGCCTCAGAACTTAGCACAGAGCCTGGTACAAGGTATGCACTCAGTGTTTGCTGAAAAATGAATGAATAAATGGAGTCAGTGATCCTCAATCTGTTCCCACTCACTTGGAAATGAGAATAGGTAGAATCTAGGACCCTCGTTTGCCTGGATAAATCCCTTCTCACCTAGGCAGAGGAGTCCCAAAGCTTGATGCCAGTGCTATGCTCAGTGCAGGTAATGTTGGTCCAGCACTAAGTTGTTTTCAAGATGTAGGAACACAGAGCTGCCCCGTAAACCCTAACTACCACTTCTAAAATGATACTAAACAGGAAGAGTGGTGGCACAGACCACAACAATCATGTTACTCTCTCTGCTTAATCAGAAATTGCCGTTCTCTCAATCACATGGAAATTGTTTGTTCAGAAACTATTAATCCATCCATGGATATTATTTAAACACCTATTTAAATGCCCCAAGGCTTGCAGACACGAAGGTTAGACGTCAAAATGCCAAATACTGATACGGAATTCAGAGAAGGTCTTTGTGACTCAGTGCTTCCTTGACTATTTTGGGATGTCTCTGTCCCACTGGGGTCTACAAATTAATGTGACGCCCTTTTCCAGTCGAAAGGAAATGAACTCAGCTTTGCAGCAAACTTTGCAGTCTGCACAAGGTGGGGGAGGGGAGTAGCACGAGCTGGCGCACAAAGCGTTCAATAGTTTGAACATTCAAACAGGGAGGTGCACCTAACAGCCAGAGGCAGAAACTAGTGGGGAGTGCTTTTGAAAGTGAAGTGCAACTTTGATGGTGGTACAGTCTAGGCAGGGGAGCAGAGCACCCGCGTGTCCCCTTAGTGTGTGTACGTACTTGTGTGTGTGTGTGTGTGTGTGTGTGTGTGTGTGTGTGTGTGTGTGTGTGTGTGCTGGGGTGGGCCGGGGCGGGTCTAAAGAGTCACCCGCTCTCTCTTTGCTGTCACATACACAAGACAGCAGACCTGCTCTTGGTGCCCTGGCGCTGGAGTAGGGGCGCCAACGTTCCGCCTCGAGGGCACCTGAGGTACAAGCTTTCAACCGGGGAGAGGGGCTGGGGCTGCACCGGCTCTAGCCCGGAGCCCGTCTCACAGGCCAGGTCCCTCGCCTGGACTTCACTCCGCCGCCCTACGCCAATCCCGCTCCCCCTCAACGCTAGGTGGGCTCGGTGCTCCCTGGCGATCTAGGGACATCGCGCCGCGGAGGCCCGGGGCTGCCGGCGCTGTGGGTTTGGCTCGGTTTTACTTTACCCTCCTTACTTCCAAATAGGTCTGCTTTTCGCTTTGGGACCGCTGTTGGGGGAAGTAAGTCCTGGGCGCGCCGCGAGCGGCGGCGGCGACGGCGACCGGGCCGTGGGAGGGCGCGGCGCGCTCCGCCTTGAGCGGCGCGCGGCCGCCGCTGCTGCTGCGCGTGCTGTAGAGGCGCGGGGCCACGCCCTCGGCGGGCGGCGTGCGCGGGAACTCCTTGAGCGAGCGGCTCAGCGGCTTGGCCTTGCCGTGCGCCTGCGCCTGCGCCGCCGCCTCCAGCTTGTAGGCGCCGCTGCTGCCCGCCGGCGACGTGGCGCTCTTGGGCAGCTGCTGCAGCGGGTGCTCCGGCCGCTCGGCCTCCATGGCGAAGCTGACGGGCCTCAGGAAGCAGATATCCAGGCTGGACTCGGACGAGGCGGGCGAGCAGTTCTCGAAGAGGGCCGGGGCCTGGAAGGGCTCCTCGTCGTAGGGCGCGGGCAGTGCGAAGATCTCGCCGCCGTACTCGAACTCCTCGTAAGCCGTGGGCACGAAGCCGCGGGCGTCCGGCAGCAGCTCGACTGGGGCGCGCAGGGAGCGCTCCACGTTGCCCAGAGGCTCCGCCGGGGCGGGCTCGAAGTCCATCTCCGGGATGGCCTGCAGGGGCCCGGCGAGCGCCTTCACGTCCTGCTCGGCGGCACAGAACTGCGCCGGCGCCAGGAGGCTCTCTGGCCTCTCGTGCTTTCTGGCCTCCATCTCCCAGTCGCTGGGCTTTCCGGGCTGCATGCTCTCCATCAGACTTTGCTGTGGTTGGCTTTTCTTCACTGGGGGCAGCAAATGTCTTTAGAGGGGAAACAGAATACAAAACAGGTGTGCTTACGGTTGTTAGTGCAGAGCTGTCACCGAGCGCAAGGCTGGGGGCCACACACAGCCAGCCAGACACTGCTGGGGCACCGAACTGCCAGCTCCTCGCCTCTTCCCCTCCCAGGGGTCTACTGTGTTACCTAGAAAGCTCCACAAACCTTTTCTGATTAAGAGTTCCCCCGAGCCCCTGTCTGTCCCCCCTCCCCGATGGGAGGGGTGGAAATGGTGGTCTGTAAAGCGGATGCCTAAGTACCCTTCTGAGTGTCTCGCTGACAAGGAGGCACTGCGTAGAGATGGCTGGCAGGCTGAGGACAGTCATCACTCCCCTTGTGGAAGCTCTAACCCTCCCCACCACGTAGGACCTATCAGTGTCCCAAGCACCACTTTTCTCTATTCTTCACTTTTCTTGCCCTAACCAAGTCATACAAAATGGAAACTCAACTTTTGTTCCAGTCATGGATCTTCACGCTGAAAAATTTAAGTTCTCAGATGAAATTAACGTGGCAAGATCTTGATAACTGTTGAATCTGGATGGTGGGCTTATGGGGTACTCTTGTGTGTATTTGACATTTTTGTAAGAATAGAAAATTCCTTATGACTGTAATGCATGTTGTATAAGCCATCTCAAGCTCCCACCCACAAAAGCATTAACCAAAAAAAAAAACAAACCCAGTGCCGTCCAGTCGATTCCTACTCATAGGAGACCCTGTAGTGCAGAGTAAAACTGCCCCATAGAGTTTCCAAGGAGCACCTGGTGGAATCAAACTGCTGACCCTTTGGTTAGCAGCCACAGCACTTAACCACTGTGCCACCAGGGTTTCCACAAAAGCATTACCAACATGTAAAAGCTATCACTGACTCTGGCCCAACATCATGGAGGTTTTTATTTTTTTAAATCATGGATAGCTAATAGTTTACACAATAAACTAGCATAGCAAACTCATAAGATCAGGTATGATTCTCCAGTTGTGCTGGAGTTTAGCTGCCAGGCAGATGTAACTGAACTACTACTGCACACTGACCAAAACTGATTAGTCTGGTGGTTTATTTCATTTTTTAATTCTACCACAAAAGTGCATAAAGAATGAGAATGCAGAAGCTAACACTGAGTATTTTACTTAAAAAAAAAAAAAAACCCAGTGCTTTAGGTGATCTTAAAATTAAGACTCACATTTATAGATGTGAAAAGAAATAGTGAAACAAAATATTGACCTGACTTGAATTCTCTTTTAACTTGGAAGAGACCGTTGTTGAAGCTTTTTTCCTCAGGGTTTTTTTTTTTTTTTTTTTTTTTTTGCTGCTTCCTCTATTCAGAGTGTTATGACAGCCCACTTGTTTAGTCTGGGTTTAAACTCAGGATTTCATTTTTTGGGTTCTGTTTGTTACCCTTGGAAGTTTTATTACTCAAGAGTTGAAATGATCGGCAAAGTAAATATCCATTCTGGGCCTGCCCTTCCCGCACCTCCACCAGAAAAGGTATTTTTTCTCTGTGGAGTTCTTCGTCCAGGACCTCTAGGGTCTTCTCTTTAGGAAGGAAATCATCCTGAGCTCTATTGATTATTCTACATTTAATGTCTCATGGGTTTCAACATAATCCCATCCCTGTTACAGAATTTCTCCCTCCTGCCTCTCCACGTTTTCACTTCCACCTCTGATAAATGTTCTCATAAAAGAGATGAGAGCAGAAAGAAGAAAACAAAGATTTACGTTGTGCTGTTGGTTAGATGCTCCTTCCAGTAATTGCAGTTGGCATTCTAAAAACTGCAGTGATTGAAAGTTGAAGAAATCTCAATTGCCTACTTTTCACTTCATCGTACATTTACATCACTTCTAAATTTCCCTTAAAATAATAAAATTCAAAACAAATTACAGTCTGAGGAATTCGGCTTGTGAGAACTGCCTATATTTGATCAAGAGGGAATTTTGAGTTTCCAGAAATTCTGGTTTCAAAAGCAGCAAAATTGACTTTGTCCTCATCTTTTAGAGGTAAAGTGAGTTCCAGATACATAAATCCTTACCGTAAGCATACACAAGAAGTTTACTGAATGAGAATCCAGTTTAGTGTGCTAGAAGTTTGTATACAGAGACTTTAAAAGGCTGTCAAATTCTCACACTGCCCAGAAGAGCTTTCAGAAAAGCAGTCATAATTGGTGAACAGAGCTTATGAAGTCCCTTTCTGAAGGAGCTTAGAGGAGAATGAGAAAGGGCTAAGCAACATTCTTTCTGGGTCTCCTCATACTCAGAGCCCAGACTTCCTTAGACCTTGGATTAGGCTTCTTTTACCCTCCACTTTATCTTTTGGAGATGTTAACTTTGTTCCCACCTTTCTGAGGGGCTATAAAATGTCCTCCTGTTCTCTTGTGGCACTGTTTTCCATTCTATCATTGTACAAAACCAAAGAGACTCAGGCTGCAGGTGAAGAGTACCTGTGTGTGGTAAAGTTGTTAGGAGCAACCTCCAGCCTTAAGCCTACCCCTTAACGCTAGTGCCTTCTCCTGGGACCCAGGTATCAGGTCAGCTACTTGGCTGCTACATCAAGGCCTGGTCTAGGCTGTCTTGCTACCCCACACAGACTGCTTGGGACCAGAGGACATTGCCATTAACCTTTCCACAGCAAGAGGTGCTTACGTGACAGCAGGGCCAGAACTGGGAGCAGAAGGGTAGGGCTGCAGCATCTCTTCTGAGTGGATCCCACTGTCACGGACAGCCTCGGGGCCTCCAGTGGGGGAAGCATCTTGCCCGGCATTTGCACACTGGGAAGCCAATCCTTTGTACAGCTTTGCCATGGATGACCTAACAGAATGGAGGCAATAATTCTTACGATGTACACTGGGAAACTGGCTCTCTGAACATGCAGATTATGACTGAACAGATAGAAGATGTTTCTCAGATGAAGTTCAGCCCTGAAGGTTTCTCTCCAGGGCCCTCTTTAACCAGGTTTCCTACACACACAATAAGGTGCCAGCTGGTTGCTGGGCAGAGGAAGGGATGCTGATTAACTAACTGAAATGAGCTTGGGGGTGACATGGAGAGATATCTGCATTAGAGAAGCTGCGGTTTGGGAAATAGCATCTTTTTGCACCCACGGAAATGATTCTCTTTCGTCCAGGTGAGTTGGGAAGAGGTTGAAGGAAACCCAGGCCTTCAGCTCTGCTATGAGCCACTTCTGTTCCCTCTGAGGCCCAGATTTTCCCTAATCAGCCCCTCCTGTTTGTTCCTAGTATGAAATCTGTCAGTCCCCCTCACTTAATTTGCTTTATTTTTATCCATAAAGCTTATCACCATCTAATTTATTTATTCACTGACTGTCTAGCTCTAGAAAATAAACTCCATGCAGCTACTGTCTGTTTTGTTCATTGTGGTATATTCATTCAATGCCTAGACAGTGCCTAGCACATAATAGTTGCCCGATAAATATGTATTGAATTAATGAAACCACATTCTGGCCTGTGAACTGCAATTTTGAACCTGGCAAGTTTAGGGAAATTGAACTATTTTGAGGGGTCAGCAACCTGGGATAAGGGGGGTCTGCGCAGGCATTAAAAGTGCTTATTTTCCTAAAATAACTTCTGCCAAGAAGCAGGTACCTCCGGCTCTCTCCCCTCCCTTCTCTCTGCTCTCGTATTCCACCTCCACCCCCACCCCCACATCACTGCATTTCAGCCACTTAACACAGAATGTTGTTACTGTGACAGACGCCTAGACTGACTGATATACATCCCTGTTCTCAGAGGCCTTTGATTGACTCTCCACACCGACACCAGAGCCTTACTTCTTGAGCTTTTTCCGTTTCTGAATAAGCAAATCCTCATTGCATTGAAACAGCAGGGTGTAGTGTGAGATGAATACTCGGAGGCGCTGAACACACACCAGAAGTAGGTAATAGTCAGGGTGTTCCTGCTCCGTGAACTTCAGGACATTCTGGATGGAGGAAAAAAGGAAGCAGCATTCCATAATTCGAAGGAAAAGTTGTTTTGTCTCTTCCACACCTTGCTTTAATCGACTGTGAGAGTTTGAAAGCCATCTAATCAATACAACAAACAATACATATGGCCCATCAAAATATGAGCTGAAAGGTCAAACCTGTTGTGTTCTTTGTTCATTATACCAAGGGAAAATAATAGTCACTATTGCCATTGTCTGAGTTGAATAACTCAATAACAGCACCATTAGATGGAACATTAAATACTTCCATCTAAAAGTCTTAGAAGGCTCTACTAATTAGAACTCTGGGGTAATGGAGGCATTCTAACAATTGCTGTCTATAAACAATGCCTTACCCCAAAGGAGTGAGACCAGTGGTGAGAGCATCAGCCATTGAGGCAGACTGGTGGGGAGATGTTATAATCAGGCCTGATCTCGTGGTCCCTCCTATTACATGGCCTACTGAGCTGTAGTAGAGCAAGCACTGGACTTGGATTTGGGAAAATTAACATAGAGCATTTGCTATTACTGGGCACTAAGGCCTTTACGTATATTAATCTCATTTAATTTTTACATTGTACCTATTAGATAGGCAAAATTATTACCTTCACTTAACAAATAAGGAAATTGAAGCATAGAAAAGTTATATAATCTTCACCAGGGCACACATTTAATGAGTAGTGGAGTCAGAATTTAAACTCAAGTCAGACTGTAGAACCAGGACTCTTATTTACTATCCTCTCATGCTTCTAAGACCTGGGCTTTTGTCCTAGTTTTCGTTATCTACTATGTGTGTTAACTTGGGCAAGTTACTTAATCTCTTTGACCTTCCATTTCCTCATCTTAAAAATGGCAGTTATGACACCTACTTCATGGGATTGTTGAAAGGACTAAATAAAATAAATATTGTGAAAAATACTTTTAAAATCTGAAGCCATATAGAGTTGAAAGTTTTTTAATATTGTTAGTTGGCTATTTCTACGTGAAATTGGTCCCAAGCATTTCTAAGATGCTTTCACTGAATGGCTAAGGATGATCAGTCAGTAATTAAACCTGACCAAGTGGCTGGTGAGAGGAGGAGTGGTGAGCAAGGGGATTGGTAAACCTCTCTGTCAATTCTACTTCCTCCAGGATGCTACAAGCCCTGTGGGAAAACAGTATGAAGAAGTCAGCTAATCAGATTCTTCATGCCTCCTTTGTGGCATAAGACATGAGCAATGCTTGGTAGGCCTTGGGACTCAAGACAAAAGAAAGAGCTTGAGTTGCAATTAAGTGGACAGGTTAGCAAAATATTTCCTAGATGCCAGGGGGGCATTTAGGTGGCTGCAGAACCAAGGTAGGAGGGGCTGCATGAGATGCTCAGAGTCTAGCAGAACTGCTATAGAAAGTTCCTGGATCAGCAGTGGTGGAGACTGCTGGTAAATGAAGAAAGAACTTTAAAGGCAGGCATCAGGAGCCAAAATAAAATTTTCCAGAAGTACAGATTTTTAGCTCACACCACAGGGTGGGGACGGGGTAATCATAATGATCTAAACCATTTAAACATTTCATGGAAAGGTTAGCAATTCCTTGACCTTTTACAATGTGCCTTAGTTAAAAAAAATAATAAAAAAAAAATAAACTTTTTTTTTTTTTTTTTGCCTTAGTAGGAAGCCAAAAACAACTGTTTAGCATGAAAATCAGTTTGGTGGCTTGCCCAGTCATGCCTACCTGCAGATGTATCAGGTATTCCGGGATGCGCTGGACTATGTGGAAAAACAGTGTGTAGATGTCAGATTTAATCTCTTCATCACCCTGAATGAAATAAAGGTGGAATCAGACCTCAGTGTCCCTCCAGCTCAGAGCCCCAGAGTCAGTCCCAGGAGAGTAGGAAGGCTTTACTGACAGAGCGTTTTCTTCCTCTAGACTGTCAGACAGCACTGACCTCTCATCAGAGAGGCCACTTGTTCAGGAACATGCCCAAGGAGACAACTCCTCCCAGCCAGGCCCACCCAACTTTCCAAACTAACCTATCTATCTTAGCACAGTGCTGGCACAGTACTAGAGAGAAGCAAGCACTCAATAACTTATGGTTGAGTTGAAAGGATTAATAAGATTCTCCAGCAAGTAATCATTACAGTCACTTTAATAATAAACTTTAAGAGTCCTTGGGACCTCATGAGAGTGGGGAACAGTGTGGGAGTAGAAACCGGTCAGCTGCCCTGGCAGCAGAAAAAATGTTGGGCTTTCTCCATGTCCCTTCCCTTTTCTTCCTTTCTCAAATATTTGCTGAGTACTTACATGTGGTAGGGAGTCCCTGACTATTAGCGAAAAGGCTTGTGGTTCAAACCCACCTAGAGGTGCCTTGGAAGACAGGTCTGGCCTGTCTTCCGAAAGACCACAGACTTGAAATTCCTATGGGACGGTTCGACTCTGCACACTTGGGGTCTCCATGAGTCAGAACCAACTCAGCAATGACCAATAACAACAACAACATGTGGTAGGCATGTACTGGATTGGGAGTGAAAGGAGGGTTGACGAGAAAAGTTAATAACGCAAAGCTGTTCGCCTCTTGTGAAACTTGACTAACTCTCAGCTTTAAGGCTTCTGATCTTTTTCCTACTGATCTAAAATAACTAGAGTTGTTATACATTTATGTGTGTTTATAGAGCACCTAGCATACCACTGTAGTAACATGACTTAAAGCAACATGACTAGAGCTACTTTATGGTCTTGTCAACTGACAGACCCAAGATGAGTTTAACGTTCAAATTCATATCTTCTGAGCTTGAAAAAAAACAACATATAGCATGCGGTCTGCATCCTGAAGATCTGTGCTTAGAGCACCCGATTAATTTGTGTGTAGTTCCAATGGAATGGAACAGAGGGCTGAGGAGGCAGGGCAAAGACCAAAGCAATGGCACTGATCCTTTAATAGGCTCCTCTAATCCCAGATAGGGGTGTCAGTGGAGCTGTCCAAGCCATCCCCCAGCCTGGAAAACAAGCTAAAGTGCACGTGCTGGCCTTACTGAGTGGGTGGGCAGCATAATGTAGATACACCTGTCAACGAAGGGTAGCACTCACACACACAGTTAACTTACCTCCTTCAGAACAACAACATGAACCAAAGAGATGCATTCAGGCAGGTCCCTCAGGTAGGCAACATAGTAATCCAAGAAATTATTCTTGAAAACAAACACAAAAATGCATTATAAGAACCCAGAAACAGGGCTGATAACAACTCATATTTTCATAGAACCATGTAGATCAAAAAGGAGCACTTTGCAGAGATTACTTTAACCATTCTTTTAATGTGTTTATGAATACCTTTTTGAGTTTTTCTATTCATCTTTTTTTTTAAATCTTTTTTGGTTTTAAGGTAAACATCTCTATGGAGTTGGGAACTAAAACTTGATAGCTCTGTTTTAATGAGAGAAAGAGAAACGATAAACAAAGGAGAGGGGAGTTTGTGTAAGTTGAAAAGGTTATTTGTAAATTGTTAAATGATAAAAATACGTATTTTGTTTTTGTAATTCCTTTTAATTTCAATCACCTACATCCAAATGGGGAACTTTGCCCAACCTACCTCATACTGACTAGACCAGTGGCTCTCAACTTTTTCCACCAAGATAAGACATATTCGCCTATGCAGTATCCCCTCAAGAAAACAATTCCCAGCTTCCAGAAACATTGCCAGAGGTATCGCAATTCTCAGCTTAAGAAATCATACTGAGTACAAATGAGTAAAAGTGACACTAGAAGGATAACATTAAAGCCACTCTAAATTTTTTTTTTTTTTAATCTATGTAAGTAATTCGTCAGCTTTGTATTGTTACCCACAGTTGAGAATCATTGACATACAGAGGTTGATTGCAGACAAAATCTGGCTTGCACACCAATTTTAATTGGCCCACAGTATTTTAAAAGTAAGAAAAGTTCATACAAAATTCTAGATTTCTAGCTTCTCTTAAAATATCAGAAGATCTGGCAACTCTAGTCCTTCTTTCTCGCATAATTAAAGCTGAGTAGCAATTTCTTGTAGAAAAGTACGCGTGTTCCACTCAGCACACTTCCCTCCAGTCTGTATTGTATTATCGTATTCCAGTCAGCTCAACTCATCCCTTTATGTCACCGTCTGCTTCTGTAGGCATTAGAGTTTGTAACTTTTGGCCTGGATCATATTTTCTTGTGTAGAACATCATAGACGTTTCAAAATGTAGCATCCTTTCTCCAAGCAACTGAAAATAAAAACATTCAATAGCTGCCCATCACATTTTTAAAGATCTCTAAGGAATGAAAAGTGTGTGTGAGAATACACACATATATACAAACCCTCATATATTAATTTTACATAGACGTGTATCTATACACTCATACCTACACTCATACACACACACACACATCCAACAGGAGCGGTGCCTTCTTCCTCCACCTGCCATGGAGCTGATTCCGACCCTTGGCAACGCCACGTGTGTCAGAGTAGAACTGCTCTCTGTAGGGTCTTCGGTGGCCGATTTTCCAAAGTAGGTCACCAGGTCTTTCTTCCAAGGAGCTTCGGTTGGATTCAAACCTCCAACTTTTTCTGTCAGCAGCTGAGTACCTTACGTTTTGTACCACCCAGGGACTCTGGGGGCAAGGTAGTATAGTGGAAAGTGGTGAACTGGAAATTAGAAGTCTTGGGTTCTAGTGGCAGATCTACAACTACCTAGCTGGGTGATTTCAGGAGTCTTTTCATTTCTCTGGACCTTACCACTATAAAATGAGGAGGTTCGACTAGATCTCTGTAGTCCCTCCAGCTCTGAAATTCACTGATTCTAGATTCTCCGCTGAACAGAAAAGTGAGAGACAGACCTACGTAATTCAAGCTCATGAAAGATTAAAAAAAAAAACTTACCTCATCATTTGTTAATTTAAGGAATAAATCTCCGAGGACTCCTTGTCGGGGCCACTTCAGGATCCTTTCCTGCAGTGCATGAAGCAAATCCAGGTGCTGCTGAACAAGGTACCGTAAGGAGCCAGGGAAGAGGCTTGAAACAGAATAGAGAGAAAATCACACAACCAAGTGTAGAGCACAAAAGACCCTACAAAAATACATGCAGCAGGTCCCATTTTCCCCAGTCAGCCAAAATACCCTGTCACAGCCTGCAATTAGGTTTTAAAAAGAGAAGTTTGTTATCGTGGACCTCACAGCACATATTCTCAGGCTATACAAGACGCTTTGACTGATGGTCCCTGTACAAATGTCTACTGAACTAACAAAGAGCACACGGCCTGAATGACCCTTTTAAAACTAACCTGGCACACTCTCATTTGTATGACACTCAGGAAAATTCTAAGAGGATTCTTTTTCAGTGTTTGAGAGTTATTCCCGCTTGATGTGCAAATAGTCTAGTTAGTGTTGTAGACGATAGTATTGTGGTAGCACTTTGTCATTCTTAGCTGCTGGGTGGGAGGCTACTACTTCAGTTAGCAGGGAATTCAGTTTCTAAAGCTCAGGGACTGGGGACATGGCAGCGTTCCTCCTCCCCTTTCCTTCAGCTTCTAAGAGGAGCCCTGGGCAAGGACAGTGTCTTGCCCGGGGAGGGGGGGGGGTCACGGACCAAGCCTTGCCTGCTACTCCCTGAAGTTTCATAGAGTGCCATTCCTACCCTCAACTCCCCTTCTTCATCTCTCAATGTGCCTTATTTTTTTCAGAAGAAATGAAGGGAGAAAGAGAGCAGTCAGAGAAAGGAGGGCTGTGGAGGAGGGTTAGGAAGAGAGTTGTGGGAGGAGGTAGGGGAGGAGTGGGTGGAGATGGCTGGGGTACCAGAGAATGAATCAAACCAAACTGAAATTGTTGTGTGAATTCCCACTCATAGCAACCCTATTAGACAGAGTAGAACTGTCCCACAGGGTTTCAAACTACAGATCTTTCGGTTAGCAGCTGAGGCTCTTAACCACTGCATGACCAGAGTTCCACTTATCAGGATGAGGAAGGAAGAAACAGGAGAAAATGGAGCTTTGCTGGGTGGGCTACCGCAAGGATTTGAGCTCTAGCATCGTGACTTAGGGGAATTGGAGGTAGGTCTCCTTGTACTTGCAAGACCACAGCTTCATCAAAGATGAATATGATGGCCTGCTTTGTCACTGAGAGCCTAACTCATTTGGATATTTCTCCAGGGTCTAATGAGAGTAAATCAGTGGAAAACTGGAGCGCTTTGCCAGTCCAGAACAGTAGGAACACCAGATCGGTGTCCAAGTAAAGCAAAAGCCCTTTGTAGCTGTAGTTCAGAGAGGACACCCTCCCCCACACACAGAGTAGTGTACCCAGCCCCCCTCTGAGAAAATACAAGAATTCCTTCCACTCCCATCTCCCGTCCCCTCCACCTCCTGTGTTGTGAGTTATGCAAGGTTAGCAAATACGGATCCATAAACACAAAAGGAGAGGCCTTCTGCTCTGAACTGTTACGGAGAGAGCTGTGGGCTTGGAAGAGCTGAGCATTCCCTGTCTAGATCAGAGGGAAATTCAGAGGGGTGGCTAGGAAACATTCTGATGAGGGGAGAAGACCACAAACCTGATGGAGGGAAGCACAGCTGATCATACTGAAAAGATGAAACTGCACCGCAAAAGATCTAGGTGTGAAAGATTTCTCCCCGTCCAGACTATAAATGACTTTGAGTAATATTTCTGGTGCAATACTGACAGATGTTAGACCTTCGTGGTGAGATCTAACTTTGTGATGAGTTGTCCAGTACAGGTTATATAATATGTCTGAGATTATCTTTATTCTTTTTCTCTCCTTTCTATTACTTCGATCCTTTCTATCTAGAAAACTACCTTCTGCCCACTGAGACCAGGGTACTCGTAGAGTTGGAGAGCTGTTACCAATATCCTCCTAGACTGTCCACTGGGGTAACTGTTTGAGATTTCAGGATAGGGTAAGAGAAGCCTAATACTTCCATCAAGTATCTTGAAAGCATGTAAGTGACACGAAGAGCAGTGACCTATCGTGGAGCTGTACCAAGTATTGAAAACAGCCTTTAAGATTTTTTTTTTAATTTAGCAAGGATATGATTTGCAATCACGGAAGAATGAGGATGGAGAGCAGAGGGAACGAGAGGACGAGAAGTATAGACACACTTAACCTCTTTCACTCTTTTGCCTACAGCCAGAGGTGATTTCCGGAAGCAGACTGTTTTTCATGAAGACAATAGTATTAAGCACTCAGCTTCTTCACTATTTCCTCCTTCCTGGGGCTGAAATTATAGCAACAGGAGTAGCTTATTCTTTCTAAAGCTTTCAAAGTTATTTCAGCTTTTGTTGGGTTAATACAGTACTTAAACAGTGGGAGAAATAAACTAAAAGCAATCAAGGAAAATCCAGTTATCATTGTAAATTAATAATTTGGCTCTTGCCAGTCACCCATGAGGCCAAAATTCCTCCCTTGCCTCAGAGGCAGGATGTAACCATATTTGACCGGCATCGATAATCTAGCATGCGCCACCTGGTGGTGATCTGTGGTATAGAGTTTGTTGATGGACTTGAGGCTGAGAGTTTAGCTTCTGAGGCTGTTTTGTTAAGCAATCCTGCCCAGCCGATCCTCGGACCTCCCCAGCCAGTGTTCAGACAGGACCATTTGATCCTGAGGTTGAGGGCTCTGTCTGAGTGAAGCAGACCCGAAACAAGCAAAGAAGAACAACTTGTTGTACTTCAACAAATGAGCAAGAGCCCACAAGTTCCACTCAGGCTTCAACTGGTAGCCTACACCCCTGCAGCTTCCAGCCCTTTCAGGCAGGGGCAAGGCTAGCTTAGAACAGGCTGCGGAGGCTCTGGCACACTTTGCTTTCTTCTAGGGAAAAACCTAAAGGTTTATTTTTACAGGCTTGAGAAGATGTAGCAACCTCAGGTTTGAGTGTCAAGTTGTAGGTGTAGTAGGTATTATTCTCATTCCTAGATTACTTTCTTAAAGGGCTAAAAGGGCTGCAGTCTTGAGAAAATATTTATTGTTTTCCCATCTCAAGAACAGATTTGACTCATTGAACACTAATGACCGAAGACTAGACGAGTTATGGAATGACATCAAGGACATCATACATGAAGAAAGCACAAGGTCATTAAAAAGACAAGAAAGAAAGAAAAGACCAAAATGGATGTCAGAAGAGACTCTGAAACTTGCTCTTGAACATACAGTAACCAAAGCAAATGGAAAAAATGAGGAAGTAAAAGAGCTGAACAGAAGATTTCAAAGGGCAGCTCAAGAAAACAAAGTATTACAATGAAATGTGCAAAGACTTAGAAAACCAAAAGGGAAGAAGATGCTTGGCATTTCTCAAACTGAAAGCACCGATGAAAAAATTCAAGCTTCAGTTACAACATTGAAGGATTCTATGGGCAAAATATTGAATGACACAAGAAGCATCAAAAGAAGATGGAAGGAATACACAGAGTCATCATACCAAAAAGAACTAGTCATCGTTCAACCTTTTCAGAAGGTAGCATATGATCAAGAACCAATGATATTGAAGGAAGAAGTCCAAGCTGCACTGACGGCATTGGGGAAAAACAAGCTTTGATTGAATTGATGGAATACCAGTCGAGATGTTTCAACAAATGGATGCAGCACTGGATGTGTTCAGTTGTATCCTTTCACAATACTTATTCGATCTGTATGCTGAGCAAATAATCTGAGAAGCTGGGCTATATGAAGATTGGTGGAAAATTCATTAATAATCTTTGATATGCAGATGACACAACCTTGTTTGCTGAAAGCCAAGAGGATTTGAAGCACCTACTAATAAAGATCAAAGACTACATCCTTCAGTATGGATTACACCTTAACATAAAGAAAACAGAAATCCTCACAACTGGGCCAATAAGCAATATTGTGATAAATGGAGAAAAGATTGACGTTAAGGATTTCATTTTACATGGATCCACAATCAACGTCCATGGAAGCAGCAGCCAAGAAATCAAATGACATGTTGCACTGGGCAAATCTGCTGCAAAAGACTTCTTTAAAATGCTGAAAAGCAAAGAAGTCAGCCTGAGGACTAAGGTGCACCTGACCCAAGTCATGGTGTTTTCAATTACCTCATATGCACGCAAAAGCTGGACAATGAATAAGGAAGACCAAAGAAGAATTGGTGTCTTTGAATTATGGTGGTGGTGAAGAAAATTAAATATACCACGGGCTGCCAGAAGAATGAACAACTCTATCTTTGAAGAAGTACAGCTAAGAGTGCTCCTTGGAAGCAAGGATGTCGAGATTTCGTCTCACATGCTTTGGACATGTTATCAGGAAGGACCAATCTCTAGAGAAGGACGTCATGCTTGGTAAGGTAGAGGGTCAATGAAAAAAGAGGAAGACCTTTGACAAGATGAATTGACACAGTGGCTGCAACAATGGGCTCAAACATAGCAATTATTGTGAGGATGGCACGGGACTGGACAATGTTTTGTTCTGTTGTTTGTAGAGTTGCTATGAGTTGGAATCAACTCGATGGCACCTAACAGCACAACAACATGGGGAAAAATGCCAACAGAGAAAAGGAATACTCTCATTTTGCCCTGTATTTCATTCTATTGGTCTATTTAAAGTATACACAGAGATTTTAGAAATGCTTAGATAAAAGAAAAATGGTAAAGAAGGGAAATGAAAAATCTAACCTTAAAAAAACCTTAGGGTAGAAAAATGGCAATACTACAAAGCTCAGAACCAGGGACTTCATATTTAGTACTAATTCAGAGTAACATCCAAGTACTCCGATGTTCACTGCAGCACTTTTTACAATAGCCAAAAAGTAGAAACAACCTACATATCCATTAGTAGATGAATGAATAAACAAAATGTGGTATAGACATACAATGGAATATTACTCAGCCCTAAAGAGAAATGAAATCCTGATGCATGCCACAATACGGATGAACCTTGAAAACACAATTCTGAGCAAAATAAGTCACAAAAGACAAACATTGTATGATCTCACTTACATGAAATAAGCAAATATTTAGAAACCAAAGATTATCAGTGGTTATCAGGGGCAGGAGGGAGGGGGGAAGGGAGAGTTTATCCTCAGGGGGCATTGAGGTTTTGTTAATGGTGGTGGAATGATTTGGAAAAGTATAACAAGAATGGTTGCACAGCTTGGAGAATGTAATCAACGTCACTGTGTTGTACACATAGACATCGTTGAGATGGTATATGTTTTGCTATATATATTTCCACCACAATAAAATTTAAAAAAAGAATAATATTCAAATTGAATTCAATTTTCTGTACTTGGTCTATGACAAAAAAGAGGGTTAGTTTAGCAAATAACTAATATGAAGAGTTTATCATGGATATGATGAAATAACTATTATTTTACTTTCATTGAGGATTCTAGAACAGTTTTAATTTTTTCATCTCATAGGATTTGGGAAATGTTCACTCCTTCCTTAGTTCTCATGAGAGAACAGTCTAGAGAAGTAGGAAGTGACAGCAGTTAGAAAACGGCTTGTCTTGTTGGCGAGGATGTGCAGGAATCAAAACTCTTATCCATTACTGGTGGGGATGCAGAATGGTACAGCCGCTGAGTAAAAGTTTGGCAGTTCCTCAAAAAGTTAAACATGCAGCTACCTTGTTGTTGTTGTTGCGTGCCATCAGGCCGATTCCGACTCATGGCAACCCTACAGAACGTAGAACTGACCCACGGGGTTTCTAAGGCTATAACCTTTACAGAAGCAGACTGCCACATCTTTCTGCCGCAGAACAGCTGATGGGTTTAAACCACTGACATTTAACGGCAGAGCACTTAACCACTGAGCCACTAGGGCTCCTTACAGCTACTTTATGACCCAGTAATTCCACTCTTAGGTATATACCCAAGAGACTTGAAAGCAGTAACACAAACAGACACATGTACACCAATGTTCATTGCAGCACTATTCACAATGGTCCAAAGGTAGAAACAACACAAATGTCCATTAAAAAATGAATAGATAAACAAAATATGATATATACATGCAATAGAATATTACTCAGCCATGAAGAGACATGAAGTCCTGATCATGCTACAACATGGACGGACCTTGAAAATATTATGCTGAGTGAAGCAAGTCGATCATAAAAGGACAAATACTGTACGATCTCATTAATACGAAATGCCTAGAATAGGCAAATGTATAGAGATGAGAGTTTTTTAGTGTTTACCAGGGGTGGGAGGGAGAGGGGAAGGAAGCATTAATTTTCTGTTTACAGTCATGGAAAATTTGGCAACGGACATTGGCGATGGTTGCACAACATGATTGATGTCATTGGTGTCACAGAATCAAACACGTGAAAAATGCTGAGTTGCAAATGTTGTGTTATCTGTAGTTTTACAATAATTAAAAGGGGGGGGGCTTGCCATCTTAGTGAGCTAAGAACATATCTAGCATTCCTACTTGACAATTCAGCTGAGATCCAAAGTAAGAAATTATGGGCTATTCAAAAAGGAAGTCTGAATTTTGAAACAGAAAGAGACAGAAAGCCTGATTCTGGCTGAGAGACTCGATATATTGCTGTTAGTCAAGGTGGTGTCCTTGAGAAGCATGTGAAGTGAAAAGAGCACCAGTTACAGGGTCAGACAGGCCTGGTTTGAATTCTGGCACTAATCGGTTATGTGACTTTAAACCTTTCTAAGCCTTTGCTCTGTATCTGTAAGGCAGGATTTGCAGGGCTCTTGTGAAAATTTAATGAAAGTATAAATGAAGTGCCTACCCCAGGGCTTGGTTACTGTGTTCCAGAGGGAACAATTCTCTTCCTCCTCCCCAAATTTTCAGAGACTAGGAAGAGATGCTGCCGGCTTAGAATCTTTGATGCAGAAGCAAAGCCACACCTTTAGATTTGGTACTGTAAGCTGAGCAGGTCTTTGGCAACAGCAAGACAGCTAGACCCAGCTGGGAGGGTAGGACAAGTTGGATTGGGACCCAGGAGGGGGGAATCAAGTGGCTGGGTGGGGAAGGAAGGACCAGCGTGAATGTGGGTGGCCACTGAGAAGCCCGGTCTAGAACCCAAGCCGTGCCACATTACCCCCTCTGTTCTTTGTTGTTTTATATTTTGTTCACCTCAGTTTTGTAGTAAACTAATTCTTGAAAATAATTAAGTCACTTGAGGGTTTGTCGGGGAATATTTCCTCCCCTCGGTCATATAGATATTAGGAGCAGTGTGTTTTGGTGACTGATGTCTTGCTGGTAGCTGCAAAGCCAAGTAATGAGGAGCAGGGGATGGTAAGGAGCAGGAGAATATAATGAGAGGCTTCCCTAGATAGATTCACAATTTATGAACCATTAATGGATATTACCTGATGGAATATTTAAAGTGGTAATGCTACATTTGTTCACTAATAGTCCATAAGCCAGCTCTTCTATTCATTTGGATTAGCCTTTTCCTCAGTTAATTAGGATTATTACATCTTCATTACATTAGTCATTTTCACCAAATCACACTTCCCTCCTTCCTGCTTTCTCCCAACAGAGGGAAACAGAAAATCTAAAAACTACGAACAGCTAGCCTGCTGCTACAATACATTGCTGACGCTTTGGAAACACTACTTCACAAAACATGTGTGTGCATGTGTGCACGCTCATGCACACACATACTCACGCGTTACCCAGAACTATGGGATCATCTGAGCAAATAATAAGAAAAAATCTGGTGGTGCAGTGGTTAAGAGCTTGGCTGCTAACAGAAAGTTCAGTGGTTCAAATCCACCAGCTTATCCTCGGGAGAAAGATGTGGTAGTCTGCATGTGTAAAGATTTACAGCCTGGGAAACCCTATGGGGTGGTTCTGGTCTGTCCTATAGGGTCACTGTGAGTCAGAATTGACTTGCTGACAATGGGCTTGCTTTGGTTTTTCGTATGAAATCACCTGAACAAATAATAAGAAAAGTCTAACTCCAAAGCTATACCAGCCCTGTATCATTTGTCTAATGGCCACTTAGTGCTTCAGACCTCTGCCACATCCATCTCTTGTACCTCCTGAGACTAGAGATCCCATGGGTACCTGGAGATGGCAACACAGAAAAAGCAATGCCTCCCTTGTTGTAGCATTTATTTTCCCTTTATGAGTCTCTGGCTGGTGTAAATGGTTCATATTCTTGGGTGCTAACAGAAAGGTTGGAGGTTCGCGTTCACCCAGAGGCATCTGAGGAGAAAGCCCTATCTACTTTCGAAAAATCAGTCATTGCACAGTTCTACTCTGACACACATGGGGTCTCCATGAGTTGGAGTCAACTCAACGACAGCTGGTACAGGTCAGGTTCTTAGCAGACATACCGTGAACTCTGAAGGCCCAGGAGACTACACTCAATTTCTTACCTGCTGAAAATCTAAGTTTGAACTTACCAGGGGTTACCAGCTGCCATTCCCCATTCTCTTTTAAAAGACTATTTCTGGAACTCTTTATAAGCCCAGATCCCCAAAGTGGAAATAAACAACTTACCTTAAATCTTAATCTGAAAAGCAAAGGCAATGAATACATGGATACCTTCTCTCTTTGGAATTCCTCTTCCCATCTGACCCTTGGAATGTTGCCTTTATCTTCAGGATCAGAGAGATATTAATCACATATTTTCTTTCTGATTCAAGCAGTTCTAGAGCCACCGTCTGTCTTTTAGCTTTAAAAAATAAGCCAAGAGGGAATTTTTGTTAACCACTCCTTCTCCAAACCCTATAAAATGACAGAAAGTAATAAAAGGCAACAAAAGATAATGAAAGCAATAAAAAGAGAAGCCAGCAAGTTTTTGGAAGATGGAAAGCAAAATGGAGACATGGTAATTGATTCAGCAGACTAAATGGCACAAAACCTTGGTGTTCCCATCTGCAGGCGGGAAATCTGCTGAGGAGCAGAAAGGCTCAAGGATAGGAGTCACCAGGTACTGCAGAAGATACAAACAAGAGACAATGCTGAAAACAGGGAAAGCTATTGTGTGTCTACATAAGGTGCAATTGGACCTCCAGATCTCACTGCCACCACAAGGGAAATGGTAAAAATCAAACCAGAGAGGTGTTGGTCTCTGGGATCTTGGCTAAAGGCATCAGACATAGTTGAGAACAGAGTTGAGATGCCAGAATAAAAACAAGGGTACTCAAACAAAGCTTGCATGCTGAAAAGTGAGACTTCTCTCATCTGCTTTCCCGGGCATGTCCCAGAATGCTAGCGGCCAGGCTTACACTCACAAAGCAGGAGATTGGAGGATCTTTCACCTGCAAAACTCACCTGCTGCCTAAGGAAAAAAAGACCTATAAACACTGACATGGAGAGATCCTCTATCAAATAGCTACCTGATTATCCTACAATGATGCCTCTTCATTGACAAACTTGGCCAATACAGAATTTTCACGGTTTTTTTTAAAGGCCTCTCTCACATATAAATAATTAGCCAAGGGTCCTCAGATATTTGAAGAAAGCTTTCAGCATAATAGGAAAAGAAGAAAGCACATATACACATATACACATATATTTATAAAAAAAAAAAGAGCAGAAAAAGGAAAGCCTGACCTGAGGAAATAGAGACAATGCAAGAAACGGAAGAAAACTTTTAAAAAATCTTAAAATTAACATCCGCAAAGAGATATGAGAAAATATTCCAGCCATTTAACAACAACAAGATGGTATTTTAAAAACAGAGAAAATGAAGAGGAAGTTAGCACAACTGACCAATGCAAAGTCATAGAAGCTTCTAGACACATCCAAACACCTTGAGGGACCTAGTTGCTGGGGCTGAGGGTTAGAGACCAAGGTCTTAGGGGACATCTAGGTCAATTGGCATAAAATTGTTCATAAAGAAAATGTTCTACATCCTACTTTGGTGAGTAGTGTCTGGGGTCTTAAAAGCTTGCAAGTGGACACCTAAGATACATCTATTTGTCCCATCATGTTTGGAGCAAAGGAGAATGAAGAAAACCAAAGACACAAGGAAAATATTAGCCCAAAGGACTAATGGACCACATGAACTCAGCCTCCACCAGCCTGAGCCCAGAACTAGATGGTGCCCGGCTACCACCACTGACCACTCTGACAGGGATCACTATAGAGGGTTCTGGGCCGAGCAGGAGAAAAATGTAAAACAAAATCCAAATTCACAAAAAAAGACCAGACTTATTGGTCTGACAGAGACTGAAAGAACTCCCGAGACTATGGCCTCCAGACACCCTGTTAACTCAGACATGAAGCTACTCCCAAAGTTCACCTTTCAGTCAAAGATTAGACATGCCTATAAAACAAACAATAACACACGTAAGGAATGTGTTTCTTAGTTCAGTCAAGTACATGAGACCAAATGAGCAACACCGGCCCAAAAGTAAAGATAAGACAGAAAGGGACCAGAAAACTGGACAAATTGACATGGAGAATCCAGGGTGGAAACGGAAAGGGGGAGAGTGCTGACATATTACAGGGGTTGCAACTAATGTCACAAAACAATTTGTACATAAAATTTTTGAATGAAAAACTAATTTGTGCTGCAAACTTTCACCTAAAACACAATAGAATAAAATAAAAAAGAGAGAAAATCAGAAAAAAGAAAAAAGCCTTCCGACATTTTTTAAAAGCAAAATCGAAAGGATAGAATATACAGTCAAGGAAACCTAAAAAGAAGAAAAACACATAGGCCGATGGAATAGAGTTGAGAACCCAGAAGTAAATTCATCCATCTATGTGCAGCTGATCTTTGACAAAGGATCAAAGTCCATTCAAGGGGCAGAATCAGCCTCTTCAACAAATGATGCTGGCAAAATTGGATATCCATATGCAGAAAAATGAATCAGTATCCATACCTCACACAATGTACAAAATCTAACTCAAAATGGATTAAAGACCTAAATGTTAAAGCTAAGATAACATAGGGTTAAAACTAAGGGACCTAATTTTCAGCATAAACAGCCTACCAAACAAAAGTAAAAATGCATGAGTGACAGGAGCTATATAACGGGAACCTCCTAAAAATTAAATACTTATGCTCATCAAAAGACTACCAAGAGAACAATCGATGACTCCCCTGACAGGGAACACAACAGAGAACCCCTGAGGGAGCAGGAGAGCAGTGGCATGCAGAACCCAAATTCTCCTAAGACCAGACTTAATGGTCTGACTGAGACTGGAAGGACCCCAGTGGTCATGGCCCCCAGACCTTCTGTTGCCCCAGGATAGGAAACATCCCTAAAGCCAACTCTTCAGACATGGATTGGACTGGACAATGGGTTGGAGAGGGATACTGGTGAGAAGTGAGCTTCTTGGATCAAGTGGACACTTGAGACTATGTTGGCATCTCCTGCCTGGAGGGAAGATGAGAGGGTGGCGGGGGTTAGAAGCTGGCAAAAAGGACACAAAAAGAGAGAGTGGAGGGAGAGAGCAGGCTGTCTCATTAGGGGGAGTGTGTAGCAAGGCGTATATGGGCTTTTGTGTGAGAGACTGACTTGATTTGTAAACTTTCACTTAAAGCACAATAAAAATTATTTACAAGAAAACACGCACAGTGAAAAGAAAAGCAACACCAAACATATTTCTATTACAGGTACTGGAATTTTATGCAATGGGCATGTGTTACCATTATAATCCAAAAAACCTCAGCAATCATAAAAGAGAAAAAATAAAATATTCCCCTTTATCCCAAACTGGAGACATATATTTAACTTATGAAAAAACAGTAACATTAAAACCTTACTTAATACACTTAAAAAAAAAAAAAAAAAGACTACAAAGAGAGTCAAAAAAGAACCTGCAGACTGGGAAAATACCTTTGACAATGACATATCTGATAAGGGTCTAACTTCTAAAATATATAGAAAACTCCAACAACTCAACAACAAAAAAATAAACAATCCAATCAAAAAATGGGCAAAGGATGTGAACAGACACTTTATCAAGGAGGACATTCTGGTATGCATATGTCTGAAGATACACCTACACGTGAATGCAGATACACCTATATACCTCTAGATAAACCTATACATACACATGCATTTACTGGCATATGCCTTCCTGTACACATATATGCATCCAGATCTACCTATGTAACCACACAAACATTTTTTGGTTGTTTTTACTGTTGTTGCAAATTGCATATTTTACAGCATTTACTGAAATTGTCCCTATTTCTTGTGTACTTCTTAGTGTCTTGGCCAAGTTGTGCTGCCTTCATATTTGGAATTGACTTTTCCATCACCAAAAGTAAAAAGTGTCAGAAAATGATTCCCCCTTCTTCTCCCTCTGGTCCCTAGTAACCATCAAAAAATGTTTCTTTCTGTGTGTATATCTACTCTTGATTTTTTTATGTAGGACTGGTTAAGAGCTATGGCTGTTAACCAAAGACTGGCAGTTCAAATCCACCAGCCACTCCTTGGAAACCCTGTAGGGCAGTTCTACACTGTCCTATAGGGTCACTATGAGTCAGAATTGACTCAATGGCAACAGGTTTTTTTTTTTTTATGCCCACCACTCATCTGTCAGTTTGTCTTACTGTGGTGGCTTGCGTGTTGCTGTGATGCTGAAAGCTATGCCACCAGTACTTAAAATAGCAGCAGGGTGACCTATGGTGGACAAGTTTCAGCAGAGATTCGAGACTAAGACAGACTAGGAAGAAGGAACTGGCAGCCTACTTCTAAAACCTTACGAATAGCAGCAGAACATTGTCTGATATAGTGCTGGAAGATGAGCCCCTCGCGTTGGAAGGCACTCAAAATATGACTGCCGAAGAGCTGCCTCCACAAAGTACAGTCGACCATCATGACATGGATGGAGTTAAGCTTTTGGGATCTTCATTTGCTGATGTGACACAACTCAAAATGAGAATAAACAGCTGCAAAAGTCCATTAATAATAGGAACGTCAAAGTAAGAAGTATGAATCTAGAAAATTGGAAGTTGTCAAAAATGAAATGGAATGCATAAATATTGATATCCTAGACATTAGTGAACTGAAGTGGCCATTTTGAATTGGACAATCATATGGTCTACTATGCCGGGGAAAACAAACTGAACAGGAATGGTGTTGTGTTCATCGTCAAAAAGAACATTTCAAGATCTATAACACTGTTGGTGATAGACTAATAACCATATGTCTACCAGGAAGATCAGTCAATACTACCATCATGGATTGAATTCTGTCCCTCCAAAATATGTGTCAACCTGGCTAGGCCATGATTCCCAGTATTGTATGATTGTCCACCATTTTGTCATCTGATGTGATTTTACTTTGTTTTGTAAATCTTACCTTTATGATGTTAATGAGGCAGGATTAGAGACAGTTATGGTAGTGAGTCAGGAGTCAATCTAAAGATTAGGTTGTGTCTTGAGTCAATCTCGTTAGAGATATAAAAGAGAGAAGTAAGTAGAGAGACTGAGGGACCTCAAACCACCAAGAAAGGAGAGCCAGGAGAATAGCGTGTCCTCTGTACTATGTCCCTGGACTGAGAGGCTTCTTGACTGGAGAAGCTTCACTCAGAACCAACAGAGACAGAAAGCGCTCCCCTGGAGCTGACACCCTGAATTTGGACTTCTAGCCTCCTAGACTGTGAGAGAATACATTTCTCTTTGTTAAAGCCATCTATTTATGGTATTTCTATTACAGCAGCACTAGATAACTAAGACAGTGACTATTATTCAAATTTACACACCAACCACTAAAGCCAAAGATGAAGATTTTTACCAACTTCTGCAGTCTGAAATGGATCAAACATGCAATCGAGACGCATCAATAATTACTGGTGATTGGAATTCAAAAGCTGGAAACAAAGAAGGATCAGTAATTGGAAAATATGACCTTGGTGATAGAAATGACGTCAGAGATCAAATGATAGAATTTTCCAAGACCAATGATTTCTTCATTGCAAAGACATAAACTGCAACTTTTTTCTTTCAACAACATAAACTGTGGCTATACACTTGGACCTTGCCAGATGGAATACACAGGAATCAAATCAACTATATGTGTGGAAAGAGACAAACAAAAAGTTCAATATCATCAGTCAGAACAAGGCCAGGGTCTGACTGCGGAACAGACCATCAACTGCTCATATGGGAGTACAAGTTGAAGCTGAAGAAAATGAAAACAAGACTCTGAGAGCCAAAATACGACCTTGAGTATATTGTTGTTGTTGTTACGTGCTGTCGAGTCAGTTTCAACTCACAGTGACTGTCTTAGTCACCTAGTGCTGCCATAACAGAAATGCCACAAGTGGATGGCTTTAACAAAGAGAAATTTATTTTCTCACAGTCTAATAGGTCAAATTCAGGGCGTCAGCTACAGGGGAAGGCTTTCTCTCTCTGTAGGCTCTGGAGGAAGGTCCTTGTCCTCAATCTTCCCCTGGTCAAGATGCTTCTCAGGCGCAGGGACCCCATTTCCAAAGGATAGGCTCTAGTCTTGGTGCTGCTTTCTTGGTGATATGAGGTCCCCAACTCTCTGCTTCCTTCCCTTTCCTTTTATTTCTTGAGAGATAAAAGCTGGTGCAGGCCATACCCTTTTATATTGGCTCAGGGATGTGTCCTGGTAAGGGTATTACAATCCCAACCTAACCCTCTTTAACATAAAATTAGAATCACAAAATGGAGGACAACCACACAATACTGGGAATCATGGCCTAACCAAGTTGATACATATTTTTTGAGGGACACAGTTCAATCCATGACGGTGACCCTATGTGCGACAGAACAAAACCCTGCCCGGTCCTCACCATCCTCACAAGCGTTGTTATGCTTGATCCCATTGTTCCAGCCACTGTGTCAATTCATCTCGTTGAGGATTTTCCTTTTTTTCGCTGACCCATTACTTTACCAAGCATGATGTCCTTCTGCAAGAACTAGTCTCTCCTGATAACATCTCCAAAGTATGTATGTGAGGCGAAGTCTCGCCATCCTTGCTTCTAAGGAGCTTTCTGGCTGTACATCTTCCAAGAAAAGATTTGCTTGTTCTTCTGGCAGTACATGGTATATTTGGTATTTTTGCCAACATCATAATTCAAAGGCGTCAATTCTTCTTTGGTCTTCCTTATTCATTGTCCAGCTTTCACATGTATAAAAAGCGATTAAAAACACCATGGCTTGGGTCAAGCACTCCTTAGTCCTTAAAGTGACATCTTTGCTTTTCAACACTTTAAAGAGGTCTTTTGCAGCAGATTTACCCAATGCAATGCATCATTTGATTTCTTGACTGCTGCTCCCATGGATGTTGATTGTGGATCCAAGTAAAATGAAATCCTTGACTATTTCAATATTTTCCGTGTATCACGATGTTGCTTATTGGCCCAGCTGTGAAGGTTTTTGTTTTCTTTATGTTGAGGTATAATCCATACTGAAGGCTGTAGTCTTTGATCTTCATCAGTAAGTGCTTCAAGTTCTCTTCACTTTCAGCAAGCAAGGTTGTGTCCTCTGCATAGTGAAGATAGTTAATAAGTCTTCCACCTATCCTTATACCCTGTTCCTCTTCATACAGTCTAGCTTCTCAGATTATTTGCTCATCATACAGATTGAATAGGTATGATGAAAAGAAACAACCCTGAAACACAACTTTCTTGACTGTAAACCATGTAGCATCCCCTTGTCTGTTCGAACGACTGCCTCTTTGTGTACAGGTTCTACATGAGCACAATTAAGTGTTCTGGAATTCCCATTCTTCCCAGTGTTATCCATAATTTGTTATAATCCACACAGCCAGCAAAACATAGATGTTTCATCTGACTCCAGCAATGATTTCCTTTTTTCCACATCCTCTTTTGAATCCAGCTTGAATTTCTGGCAGTTCCCAGTTGAAGTACCACTTTTAAATAATCTTCAGCAGAATTTTACTTGCATGTGGTATTAATGGTATTGTTTGATAATTTCCACATTCTATTGGATCACCTTTCTTTGGAATGGGAACAAATATGGATCTCTTCCAGTCAGTTGGCCAGGGAGCTGTCTTCCAAATTTCTTGGCATAGAAGAGTGAGCACCTCCAGTGCTGCATCCGTTTGTTGAAACATCTCAATTGGTATTCCATCAATTCCTGGAGCTCTGTTTTACCCAAAGCTTTCAGTGCAGCTTGGACTTCTTCCTTCAGTACCATGAATTCTTGATCATATGCTATCTCCTGAAATGGCTGAACATTGACCAATTCTTTTTAGTACAGTGACTCTGTGTATTCCTTCCATCTTCCTTTGATGCTTCCTACGTCATTTAATATTTTCCCTGCAGCATCCTTCAATATTGCAACTCGAGGCTTGAATTTTTTTTTTCAGTTATTTCAGCTTGAGAAATGTCAAGAGTGTTCTTCCCTTTTGGTTTTCTAACCTTAGGTCGTTGCACATTTCATTATAATATTTTCCTTTGTCTTCTCAAGCTGCTTTTTGAAATCTTCTGTCCAGCTCCTTTGCTTCATGATTTCTTCCTTTTGCTTTAGCTACTGTATGTTCAAGAGCAAGTTTCAGAGTCTCTTCTGACATCCATTTTGGTCTTTTCTTTCTTTCCTGTCTTTTTAATGAACTTTTGCTTTCATCACGTATAATGTCCTTGATGTCATTCCACAATTCTTCTGATCTTTGGTCATTAGTGTTCAATGCATCAAATCTATTCTTGAGATGGTCTCTAAATCAGGTGAGGTATACTCAATGTTGTACTTTGGCTCCTGTGGATTTGTTCTAATTTTCTTCAGCTTCAACTTGAATTTGCAAATCAGCAATTGATGGTGTGTTCCTGTAGGCCCCTAGCCTTGTTCTGACTGCTGATATTAAGGTTTTCCACCATCTCTTTCCACAGATGTAGTCGATTTGATTCCTGTGTATTCCATCTGGTGAGATGACGTGTGTAGTAGCTGTTTACCTTGTTGAAAAAAAGGTATTTGCAGTAAAGAAGACATTGGTCTTGCAAAATTCTATTATGCCATCTCCATTGTCATTTCTGTCACCAAGGCCATATTTTCCAACTATCAACCCTTCTTCTTTGTTTCCAACTTTTGCATTTCAATTGCCAGTAATTATCAATGTGTCTTGATTGCATGTTTGATGCATTTCAGACTGCAGGAGTCGGTAAAACTCTTCAATTTCTTCATCTTTGGCCTTAGTGGTTGGTGTGTAAATTTGAATAATAGTTGTATTAACTGGTCTTACTTGTAGGCATATGGATATTATCCTATCACTGACAGTGCTGTACTTCAGGATAGACCTTGAAATGTTCTTTTTGACAATGAATGAGACTCCATTCCTCTTCAATTTGTCACTCTTGGCATAGTAGATCATATGATTACCTGATTCAAAATGGCCGATACCAGTCTATTTCAGCTCACTAATGCCTAGGATATTGATCTTTATGCATTCCATTTCATTTTTGACAACTTCCAATTTTCCTAGATTCACACTTCATACATTCCATGTCCCTATTATTAGTGGATACTTGCTATTTCTTCTCATTTTGGGTCGTGTCACATCAGCAAATGAAGGTTCCCAAAGCTTGACTCCATCCACATCATTAAGGTCAGCTCTACTTTGTGGAGGCAGCTCTTCCCCAGTCATCTTTCGAGTGCCTCCCAACCTGAGGGGCTCATCTTCCAGCACTACATCAGACAATGTCCTGCTGCTATTTATAAGGTTTTCACTGGCTAATTTTTTCAGAAGTATATGGCCAGATCCTTCGTCCTAGTCTGTCTTGATCTAGAAGCTCCATGGAAAACCAGTGGTGATGCTCTTGGTTTTTGAAATACTGGTGGCAAACTCCCAGTGACATAGTAACATGTAAGCCACCACAGTAGGACAAACTGATAGACATGTGGTGGACATTAAGCATACCCAACCTGAATTTAGAGATCATCTCAAGAATAGATTCGACACACTGAACACAAATGACCAAAGACCAGACAAGTTGTGGGCTGACATCAAGAACACCACACATGAAGAAAACAAAAGATCATTAAAAAGTAAGTAAGAAAGAAAAGATCAAAATGGATGTCAGAAGAGACTCTGAAATTTGCTCTTGAATATAGAGTAGCTAAAGCAAAATGAAGAAATAATGAAGTAAAAGAGCCTGAACAGAAGATTTAAAAAGGCAGCTTGAGAAGACAAAGTAAATTATTATAATGAAATATGTAAATACCTAAGGTTAGAAAACCAAAAGGGAAGAACACACTCTGTATTTCTCAAGTTAAAAGCATTGAAGAAAAGATTCAAGCCTCAAGTTGCAATATTGAAAGATTCTACAAGGAAAATGTTGAACAATGCAGGAAGCACCAAAAGAAGACAGAAGGAATACACAGTCACTGTACCAAAAAAAATTAGTCAATGTTCATTTATTTCAGGAGGTAGCATATGATCAAGACCTGATAGTAGTGAAAGAAGTCCAACCTGTTGAAGGCCTGGGGAAAAAACAAGGCTCCAGGAATGGAAAGAATACCAATTGAGATGTTTCAACAAATGGATACAGCACTGGAGGTGCTCACTCGTCTATGCCAAGAAATTTGGAAGACAGCTCCTGGGCCAAACAACTGGAAGAGATCCATATATGTACCCACCCAATAGAATGTGGAAATTATCAAACAATATCATTAATATCACACACACAAGTAAAGTTTTGCTGAAGATCATTCAAAAGTGGTTGCAGCAGTGCATCAACAGGGAACTGCCAGAAAGTCAAGCCAGATTCAGAAGAGAACGTGGAATGAGGGAAATCCTTGCTGGTGTCAGATGGATCTTGGCTGAAAGCAGAGAATACCAGGAAGATGTTTACCTATGTTTTATTGACTATACAAATGGGTGGGTGATAACAAATTATGGATACCATTGCAAAGAATAGGAATTCCAGGACATTTAATTGTGGTCATGCAAAACCTGTACATAGAGGAGAGGCAGTCATTCGAACAGAACAAGGTGATACTGTGTGGTTTAAAATCAGGAAGGGTGTGGATCAGGCTTGTATCTTTTTATCATACTTATTCAATCTGTATACGGAGCAAATAATCAGAGAAGCTGTACTGTATGAAGAAGTATGGGGCATTAGGATTGGAGGAAGACTCATGAACAATCTGCAACGTGTAGATGACACAACCCTGCTTGCTGAAAGTGAAAAGGACCTGAAGCACTTACTGATGAACATCAAAGACGATATAGCCTTTAGTGTGGGTTGCACCTCAACATAAAGAAAACAAAAATTCTCACAACTGGACCAATAAGCAACATCATGATAAATGGAAAAAAGATTAAGGTTGTCAAGGATTTCGTTTTACTTGGATCCACAATCAACATCCATTGAAGCAGCAGTCAAGAAACCAAACAATGTATTACATTGGTAAATCTGCTGCAAAAGGCCTCTTGAAAGTGTTGAAAAGCAAAGATGTCACTTTGAGAACTGAGATGCACCTGATCTAAGCCATGGTGTTTTCAATCGCCTCATATGCATGTGAAAGTTGGACAATGAATAAGGAAGACTGAAGAACTGATGCCTTTGAATTATGGTGTTGGCAAAGAATATCGAATGAACTATGGACTGCCAGAAGAATGAAAAAATCTTTCTTGGAAGAAGTACAGCCAGAATGCTCCTTAGAAGCAAGGATGACAAGACTTCGTCTCACATACCTTGGAGATGTTATCACGAGGGACCTTTCCCTGGAGAGGGACATCATGCTTGGTAAAGTAGAAGGTCAGTGAAAGAGAGGAAGACTCTCAATGAGATGGATTGGCACAGCAGCTGCAACGATGAGCTCAAGTATAGCAACAACCTTGGGAATAGTACAGGACCGGGCAGTGTTTTGTCCCATTGTATGTAGGGTTGCTATGAGTCAGAACTAACTCAATGGCACGTAACAACAACAACAGCATAGGCCTGTGTGGATATGCATTTGTGTGTGCTGCATATATATCCACATATATAATAAATCACATATGAGGCACTGTTACGGAAGTTTCTTAGACATATTCAGATGACTTGCAGAATTGGTTTACCGAGTTAAAAGGCTTCGGCCCATAGTCTCAGGTGACAACTTAGTCAATTGGCATATCATAGTTCACAAAAATAATGTTCTACATCCCAGTTCAACGAGTATCATCTGGGATCTTAAAAGTTGGTGAGCGGCCATCTGAGATACAACTATCAGTCTCTGCTCTTGTGGAGCAAAACAGACTGAAGGAAATCAATGGCCGAAGTAAGAAACTAGTCATGGGACTGATAGCCCACATGAAACGCAGCCTCTTCTAATCTAAGACCAGAGAACTAGATGATGCAGACCATTCTACTATGACAAGATAGAAGGTCCTAAATAGAATGGGAGAAAAATGTAGAATAAAACTCAAATTCCCAAAAAAAAAAGGGCCAGACCTACTGGACCAATAGAGGCTAGAGGAACCCCCTAGACTAGTGCCCTAAGATGCCTTCTGAACTGGAATTGAAGCTATTATTGTAGGTCACCTTTCAGCCAAATAATAGGTTGGCTTATAAAATAAACAATATCACCCATGAGTAATGTGCTCCCTTAAACAGTTACCTATATGAGACCAAACAGTCAACATTTACCCAAATGCAAAGATGAGAAGGCAAGGAGGAGAAAGAAAGCTAGATCAATGAAAACAGAATGGAAATAATGAGAATGCTGACACATTATAAAAATTGCAACCAATAGCAAGGAACAGTTTGTATAAAAATTGTTAAAGGGGAACCAATTTTTTTTATTGTACTTTAGATGAAGGTTTACAGAATTAGTTTCTCATTAAACAGTTAGTATACATTGGTTAACAACCCCATGACATGTCAACACTCCCTTCTCAACCTTCGGTTCCCTATTACCAGCTTTTCTGTCCCCACCTGCCTTTTAGCATTGCCCCTGGGCTGCTGTGCCCATTTAGTCTCATTTTGTCTTATGGGCCTGTCTAATCTTTGAATGAAGGGTGAACCTCAGGAGTGACTTCATTACTGAGCTATAAGTGTGTCCAGGGGCCATACTCTCGGGGTTTCTCCAGTCTCTGTCAGACCAGTAAGTCTGGTCTTTTTTTGTGACTTAGAATTTTATTACACATTTTTCTCCAGCTCTGTCCCTCTATGAGGAATCATCTAGCTGTACTGGACTCAGTCTGGTGGAGGCCATGGTAGCTATGGTCCATTAGTCCTTTGGACTAATCTTTCCCTTGTGTCTTTAGTTTTCTTCATTCTCCCTTGCTCCCGAAGAGGTGAGACTGGTGGAGTATCTTAGATGGCTACTCACAGGCTTTTAATACCCCAGATGCTACTCACCAAAGTAGAATGTAGAACAGTTTCTTTATAAACTATGTTATGCCAATTGAGAAGATGAAAGGGGAATCTAATTTGCTGTGTAAACTTTCACCTAAAACACAATAAATTATTATTTAAAAAAAAAAAAAGAGAAAAGCCAATCTCAAAGGCTATATACTGTATGATTCCATTTATGTAACATTTCTGGAATAAGAAAAATATACAGAGAACAGATTAGTGGTTGCCAGAGGTTAAGGTTGGGAGTGGGAGTGAGTGTGGCCATAAAAGGGCAACAGAAGGGAGTCAGAGATCCTGGACCTTCATGGTGTCAATGTCAATATCCTAGCTGTGCTGTTGGGCTGGGTAAAGGGTGCATGGGATCTCTCTGCATTATTTCTTACAACTGTGTGTGAATCTACAATTCTCTCAAAATAAAAAGTTGAAATAAAGAAGGAGGAGGAGGAGAAGAGGAAAAGGAGAAGAAACAGTGAAGAATAATAGAAGAAAAAACGTAGCAGTTAAGAAAACCAGCCCAGGAGATCCAACATCAAATTGCTAGAAATTTCAGAGAAAATGGATGAGAAGATATTATCAAATTAATAACAGGAAGAAAAAATCTCAGGACATGTATTTCAGAGAAAAGGGCCTATTGAGTTCTCAGCATAATTAATGAAAACGACTTTCATATCACTGTGAGACAGCCACATCACTGTGAAACTTAAGTACACCAGGGATATAAAGAAGATCTTAAAAGTTACCGCAGAGAAAAGTCAAATAACATACACAAACTTTGGGATTAGAATAATATTGGACCTCCTAATGGCAGCACTGGAAGCTGGAATACGACAGAACCATTACTTTAAAATTATAAGGGAAAATGACTTTATATTCAGCCAAATTATCAATCAAGTATGTACAACTGGAAGACCAAGTATGTGCTCCATCAAAATAAGGGAATAAACCAAGAAAGGACACATAGGATTAAAAAACCAGAAATCTAACATAAGAGAGAGGTGAAGAGAATCCCTTGGACGAGTGAGACGTCCAAGGATGACAGCACTTACAATGGGCCAGAGTGGAGAAGGATGACGGAGATCACTAGGGCAAAAAAAATGTAAATAGTATTTTTTCTGTTGCTTTGCTGAGAAAATTAAAGACCTATATAGAGAGATATCCCATGTTCTTGGATTGGAAGACTCAATATTTTCAAGATGTCATTTGTCTGCTAATTGAAATAAAAAAGAATATAGAGTCCAGAATTAGGCCTACCCATATGTGATCACTGTACTTTTCTCATGCAATTCAGTGGAGAAAGGAAGGTAATTTCAATAAATGGTACTGAAAAAACTGAATAGCCATATGTGAAAAAAGTGAACCTGGACCCCTACTTCACACCATACATCAAAATTAATTCACGATTGATCATGAACCTAAATGTTAAAGTTAAAACTATAAAGATCTTTGAAGAAAATGTACGAGTATATCTTCACAACCTTGGGGTAGGAAAAAAATTATTGAAATGATACAAAAGTCACAAGCTATTTTAAAAAATAAAAAATAAATTAATCGATAGACCAGACCTCACCTATGGGAGAAAGATATGGCAGTTTGCTCCTGTAAAGATTTACAGCTTGCCCTATGGGGTCGCTATGAGCGAGACCGACTAGACGGCAGTTTTTGGTTGGACTTCACCAAAATTTAAAAGTTCTGTTCATCACAAGACTATTCAGAAAGTGAAAAGTCAAGTAGCAGACCGAAATAAAATATCCAGAATATATTAAGAAATCTACAAATTAGCAATAAAAAGACAAACAACTTAATTTTTAAAATTGGGCAAAGAATTTAAATAAGCACTTCACAAAAGAAGATACACAAATGGCCAATAAGTGTATGAAAAAGTACTTAATATCATTTGCCATAAAAATAGGAAAGTGCAAATTAGAACTACAATATGATACCACTACACACCCATGAGAATGGTTAGAATTAAAAAGACTGATCATACTAAGTGTTGGAAGTGAAGCAACTGGAACTCCTGTACATTACCAGTGGGGGTAAAAAGTGGCCCAGAGATAAACTGAATGCTTCAAAGGTCAGCGAAGCAAGGGCGGGGGTTTGGGGACTATGGCTTAAGGGGACTTCTAAGTCAATTGGCAAAATAATACTATTATGAAAATATTCTGCATCCTACTTTGAAATGTGGCATCTGGGGTCTTAAATGCTAACAAGCAGCCATCTAAGATGCATCAATTGGTCTCAACCCACCTGGATCAAAGGAGAATGAAGAACACCACGGTCACACGACAACTATGAGCCCAAGAGACAGAAAGGGCCACATGAGCCAGAGACTTACATCATCCTGAGACCAGAAGAACTAGATGGTGTCCGGCCACAACTGATGACTACCCTGACAGGGAGCACAACAGAGAACCCCTGAGGGAGCAGGAGATCAGTGGGATGCAGACCCCAAATTCTCATAAAAAGACCAGACTTAATGGTCTGACTGAGACTAGAGGAATCCCGGCGGTCATGGTCCCCAAACCTTCTGTTGGCCCAGGACAGGAACCATTCCCAAAGACAACTCATCAGACATGGAAGGGACTGGACAATGGGTTGGAGAGAGATGTTGATGAAGAGTGAGCTACTTGTATCAGGTGGACACTTGAGACTGTGTTGGCATCTCCTGTCTGGAGGGGAGATGGGAGGGTAGAGAGGGTTAGAAACTGGCAAAATTGTTATGAAAGGAGAGACTGGAAGGGCTGACTCATTAGGGGGAGAGTAAGTGGGAGTATGGAGTAAGGTGTATATAAGCTTATACGTGACAGACTGACTTGATTTGTAAACGTTCACTTAAAGCTCAATAAAAATTATTAAAAAAAAAAAAAAAGTGGCCCAGACGCTTTGGAAAATTGTTTGATGTTTTCTCTTAAAGTCAAACTCATTCCTATCCTGTATCTCGGTGATTCCACTCATACGTATATACCCAAGAGAAATGGGAAATATGTAAAAAAAAAAAAAACTTGTATGAGAGTGTTCATTTCAGTTGTATTCATTATAGCCTCAAACTGGAAACAATTCAAATGTCCAATAACAGGAGAATGAATAAACAAGCTGTGGTAAATTCATTTAGTGGGATATTACTAATTAATAAAAAGGGATGAACTCCTGAATGAATTAAATGCAATGATATAGAAGGATATTAAAAACACTAAGTTGAGAGAAAGAAGCCAGTTACAGAACAGTACATACTGTATCATTCCATTTATAGGAAGTTCAAGAACAGACAAAACTAATTTATGCTATAGAAGTCAGAATAGTGATTCTCTGAGTAGATATTGACTGGAAAGGTGCATGAGGGAACTTTCTGGTATAAAATAAATCTTGTATATCTTGACCTGGGTAGTGGTCACAAGGGGGCATACATATGTAAAAAGAGAATGAATTTAAGTTATGCTTTGTGCATTTTACTCTACTTAAATTAACCCTCAATAAAGTGCTGTTAACAAAATAGCAGCAAAAACAATTTTTTTTTAAACATGGAAGCAAGTATCAGAAGAACCTATTAAAATGTTCTAAGTGGTGGCTAGTGTTCTTCATAATAAAGTATTTAGTACTATTTAATTTTGCATATATTTGGTAGTAAAAATAAAAATTAATTAAAAAAAATTACTTCCCCCAAAATAGTTGAAGGGAAATGCCATTCATCAGCTGATACACAGTAAACGTTCAATAGCAATTTATGATAGGAATGAAAAGAAGAAGGGAAGGGACAGCAGGAGGCACCCTTTTGGTGTGTTTGATATTTTGGTAGTTGGTCAAGTTGACTCTGATTCATGGCAACCCCGTGTACAACAGAATAACATGTTGCCCAGTCTTGCACCATCTTCATGATCATTGGCTATTGGTGGTAGGCTACTGATAAAAGATGCAAATATTGAAGATTCTAGATCACTGATTAAATGGCTCACAGAATGGTGCCTCTTCTCGATTGGTTTTATGCCTTTTTCCCCCCAAAGCATTCCATTATTCAATGTCATGAATACCCAGAATCAAGGTGGTAGTCCCAACTAGCCAGATGACTTCAGGTGTGCCCCTTCATCTCTATAGGCTCTAGTTTCTTTATCCAAAAAGGAAATCAGAGACTAGGTGGTCTCATACTTCCATTGAGTCTCTAAATTGCCAGGATTCTAGAGCCCTGGTACATCTTGTCCTTTAAAATTTCAGCCTGCATTACCCTTTGGGACTTACCAGCTAAAGAAGTTTCACATAAAACGTTTTCCAAGGAGGTGTGTCTGCCCTGGCCAACTTCCTTGAGTTTATCTGGGTGGTCTTTTGTGACATATTCTTCGCCCCATTCTTTGCTATCCTTAGGCTGCCTCCACACACCGGAGGGAAGATGACCCTTGGATTGGATATCAGCCGAGAGGCAAGGCTTGAGGTTTTCTTCCACTTCTGGAGTTGTTGGGTTCAGTCCTGAAAAATAACAGTCACTATCAAGATCTGAGTTTTGAGGGAAAAAATTGTTACTAAATCTTAACTATTATGCCCCTGTTTGGGTACAACTAACCATTGAGGATTAATAATAGTAGCCTTTCCCAAATATACCAATTAAATATTAACAGTTTCCACAAGTAGGATATATACATGGCATTTATATGCTCTCTTGGGGGCAGTGGTGGTTTCAGTGCTAGAATTCTCTCCTTGCATGTGAAAAACCTGGGTTCGATTCCCAGTCAGTGCACATCATGTACAAGCACCACCCATCTGTCAGTGGAGACTTTGCTGAACAGGTTTCAGTGGAGCTTCCAGACTAAGGTGGACTAGGAAGAAAGACCTGGCAATCTACTTCCAAAAATGAGCCAATAAAAAAGCCTATGGATCACAACAGTCCGATCCCATTGTGCTTGGTGTCCATGAGTTGGGGCCCACTTAACTCGATGGCAGCTAACAACAACAAAATATATCCTTTATTGCTATGCACATGTAAGTAAGGTGTTTTTAAAAAAAATAATATAACTAATTTATAGTAATATGTACTGACTCGTCATATCTGCTTCCTTTTGAGTGAGCCCACCAGGTGCTTGGAGCACTACTGGGAAGAAAGTACAGAAAGAGGAAGAAAAAAGGTGTCAAAAACAATGTCTTCTTTTGCAGTTTGTCCTCCTTGGCCTTAAAATGGTAATTTGCAGAAAGGAAAAAGAAAGGGGGAGAGGGAAGGAGGAGGGAAGGTGAAACAATTTATAAAATTCAGATGAATAGTCTACTAAGTAGATAACTTTTAAATTAAATAAACTTTAAAATGTGTGGCATTTATGTCATGCTACATACACCTGTGACCTCCAAGTAAATGTTAATTCATTGGTAATTGAAATAAGTCAGAAAGAACCAAGAATACTGGTTTTCTCTGAAACTTCCTGAATGCTTCTTTCTCCGTGGCTTCAACTGAGTAGCTGACCTAGTCCAGCACACATCTTGGAAGCTGAGTAACCATTACTTTGCCTATGTTCTGTCATGCCTCGTTTGGGACTGAGGGAGTAGAAACAGGGAAAGTCAAAGAAGAGAATGGGAAGAATTGCTGGAAGAAAAGAAAACTCACGTAAGAGTCACTTACCAGGGCCCATCATTCCCTTCACGTTACTGTCTCCTACATGAAGGGATCTGGACTCTTGGGCTGCAGAGAAAGGAAAACTTTCAATCAGTGTTCATTCCGTTAGCACTGACTGAGAACCTTCTATGTGCCAGGCACTGTTGAAAGACGCACAGATTTTATATTTCAGTGGAGAAGACACAGCAGTAAAGAAAGAAAATTATATTATTGTGTGTTCAGTGCTATAATATCATCTGTAAAAGATATACTAGTCAAATTTACCTCATATGATTACCGTAAGAATTCAATTAGTTAATACATGTAAACTACTTAAAATGATACCTGGCACACAGTAAGTGCTAAATTATTGTTTAACTATGATAGTCCTTTTGGTGATGATGATGGTAAAAATGATAACAGCCAGAATGATCCAATTATGGTGTTAGAGTATGTCAGACTCTATCATTCCTCTGGGTGGGGCTGGGAACTCCCTGTGTGACAGTGACCATTACCAGACAGCCAGATGGAAAAAAAAAAAAAATTTTTTTTTTTTTCCTAGAGCCTTGTATCTGGCCAAAGGATCTGCACATTCTCCAACCCTCCTTGGAGCTGGATCTGATGGATTGCATCTACTTACTTTGTTTTGTTTTTTATCCTGCATTGCCTCTCGAACGTAAATTCCCTAAAACTTGAGGGTCAGCAGTGTAGTGGGTTGAATGGTGGTTCCCAAAAGGTATAACCAAGAGCCAATTCCTGGATCCTGTAAATGTGGCCTTATTTGGAAAAAGAGTCATTGCGGATGTAATTAAATTAAAGATCTTGAGATGAAATCATCCTGAAATACTAAGTAAGGTCCTAAATCCTATGGCAAGTATCCTTATAAGAGAAGAGGAGAAAACACAGACGCAGAGGAGGTGGCCACGTGAAGACCAAGGCGGAGGTTGGAGTTGTGCAACCATATGCCAAGAAACGTCTGGAGCCACCAGGAACTGAAAGAGGCAAGGAAGGACTTCCTTCTAGAGCCTTCAGAGGGACACTGACACCTTGGGTATTAGAAGGCCCTACCAACACCTTGATTTCAGAGTTCTGGCCTCCAGAGCTGTGAAAGAATAAATTTCTGTTGTTTCAAGTTAGTGATAATTTCTTATGGCAGCCACAGGAAACAAATGCACCATTTGATCATTAACAGTGGGTAAGGAGATGCTTTCTGAAAGTTTGATGCTGTCACCATGAGTTTTAATGTAAGTTACCACCAATTATAACCAGAATGTCTTATTGTCATACATGATCCCCAAGTTTCTGCAACAACTCGGTAGAATAAACTATGACCATGGCTATTTAGGGAAAAGGAAGGAGGAGAAGGCACAAAACAGCTAATTAAAACCCATTTGGGTACTGGAATCATTTAGATAGGTGGATTCAACAAATTCTGTGATTATTCCTCTCCCTGAGGGCTGTTACACATTGTCAGAAGAGGCAAAAATTCTAATACCAATAAATGTAACAACATGCTTTGCAAATACTATAGTTTTTAGTCTTTTAGCTTTTGAATGTGTTCAGCTGCCCCAGAACTGGCATCAATCTGACTCCACTTTGCAAGCCATCCTGTCCTCTTCTCCAACAAGATCCTCCTTTCCTGTCTCGCTTACCATGTAACAGAGTAGAGAAAACACAGCTGCCTGCAATGAACCCACTCCCCAGACAAATCCAAGGAGCTTTACTTGGCTGTACCAACCAGCTTGTAAAATAACTACTCGAATGGGTAAAAAAGTAAAAATAAAAAGCAGATCTGTATTTTGTAGTTATTACACCAATTAAAAGTCATTTGATTTAGATTTTGTATTCAGTTATTCAAAATACACTTATTGTCTATGAATATATGAATCAAATTGTTCCATAAGCTATAAGCATAGAAAACTACTGACCCCACCCTTGAAAAGCTTACAATTCCTTGAGACATCTTTGAGCTTATCTTTTGGGTATTTTCTACATGAGACCAATAAAAAACAGGAAATTCATCTAAACAATTTGCTATCTACATTCATTCTCCCCTGTAAAAGGTGGTTTGTTAGACATTGTTGAGGATATAAAGATGTAGCAAACATTTCTTGTTTTTTAAAACTGAGTTGAACACAGGTCACTAAGCCTCAGACACTCCTTGGAAAGCCAGTTTCTTCCCCACTGCCAGTAGGCCATTTTATAACATCTGTTTTCTCAGATCGGGGATGTGGCTGATGAATGTTTCAACCCACAGACAGCAGCAGCTCTGGTTTTCCAAAGAAAGAAGGGTACAGAATTAAACTGCCAATGAGATCACTGCTTGACAATTAGGGCTGAAAACAATCAAACATAAAATTTTATCTATGCTAAGAATACAGCTATTTAAAAAATGTGTATTCAGGGGGAAACATATTGAGAAGGAATGTGGAAAATATAAACAACTTATTTCAGTGAAACATTTTTAACATTTTCCTCCTATGTTTGGTATAGTATTAGTTGTGCAAGAAATTATTTTTAACCCATTTGCAATTTAGAAGTACCCAGATTAGTATTATTAGTTTTGTGTTTTTTTAATTGGGATTCTTCTAAATTCTAGTTACAAGAGAAAAAATCCGGGCAGTACACCATTTTAATAAGGGGTAAAGGATTTAAGCCCAATACTTAACTATTACCTAAGCTTTAGGAATAAAGGAACGAATGCTTGGCTAATTCAGTGTGATTTGTGAACTGTACCTTTTTCATATGCCTGAGAAGGCAAAAGGTTTGTGAAGTCTTCAGTTGGAAGAATAGGCTCAGGGATATTGATTGAGCGGAAAGGACTGCCTTGTGTTGGCACAGGCCCGGCCTGTGACCCGTGTTCTTCTTTTTGCGTTTTCCTAGGGAAGGGAAACAAAGACAAGGCCACTTAGGGTCTTAAAACCTTATGGGTTAGGAGGAGATTGAGTTTAGAACAACTCAAGAGAACATTTCTATGCAATGGCTGTTTTTGTAAATCAAAAATGATCAAATACAAGCAATTCCTGTGGTTCAACGTAACTCATCACCTATTCTAGAGAAAAAAACGCTTCAGTATCCAGAAATTGCTTTCTAAATGTAATAGCTACATTCTTATTTTTCTGTTGCTCATGTCCCAATTATCAATATCTTTTTTTGCTTTTTAATTTTATTACATTTTGGGTGAAAGTTCACAGAGCAAATTAGTTTTTCATTCAAAAATTTTATGCACAAATTGTTTTGTGATGTTAGTTGCAATCCCCACAATGTGTCAGCACTCTTCCCCTTTCCCTTTCTGCCCTGGGCTCTCCATGTCCGTATGTCCAGTTTTCCTGTCCCTTCCTCCCTTCTCAGCTTTGCTTTTGGCCAGATGTTACCCATTTGGTCCCGTATACTTGATTGAGCTAAGAAACACGGTTCCTCGTGTGTGTTATTGTTTGTTTTACAGGCCTGTCTAAACTTTGGCTGAAAGGTAGACTTTGAGAATGGCTTCAGTGCTGAGTTAGCAGGGTGTCTGGGGCCATAGTCTTGGGCGTTCCTCCAGCCCCTATCACATCAGTAAGTCTGACCTTTTTTTGTGAATTTGAATTTTGTTCTACATTTTTCTCCCACTCTGCCCAGGACCCTCTGTTGTGATCCCTATTAGAGCATTTAGTGGCGGTTGCTGGGCACCACCTAGTTCTGGGCTCAGGCTGGTGGAGGCTGTGCTTCCTGTGGTCCTTGAGTCCTTTGGACTAGTATTTTTCTTGTGTCTTTGATTTTCTTCATTTTCCTTTGCCCCAAATGTGATGAGGCCAACAGATGTATCTTAGATGGCCACTCGCAAGCTTTTAAGACACAGACACTACTCGCCTAAGTAGAATGTAGAACATTTTCTTTTTGAACTATGTTATGCCATTTGACCTAGATGTCCTTCCAGACCATGGTCCCCAGCCCTCAGTCCCAGTAGGTCAGTCCCTCAAGGTATTTGGATGTGTCTAGGAAGCTTCCATTACTTTGTCTTCGTCAGGCTGTGCTGACTTCCCCTATTTTGTGTATCGCCAAAGTTGACAGTTGTCTACTATCTAGTTAGTGATTTCTTCTCCCCACCCCTCCGTTCCCTTGTAACAAGCAAAGATTTTGTGTAAACCTTTTCCTGAGTTTTTATAATAGTGGTCTCATACAATATTTGTCCTTTTGTGGTTGAGTTATTTCACTCAGAATTATGCCGTCCAGATTCATCCATGTTGTGAGATGTTTTGTGGATTCATCACTGTGCTTTATCATTGTTTAGCATTCCATTACATGTATGTACCATAATTTGTTTATCCATTCATCTGTTAATGGTCACTTAGCTTGTTTCCATCTTTGTGCTATTGTGAATAATGCTGCAATGAACATGGGTGTGCATATGTCTATTCATGTGACAGCTCTTATTCGTAGGAGTAGAATTGCTGGATCATATGGTATTTCGCTATTTCCATAGTGGTTGTACCATTTTACATTTCTACCAGCAGTGCATAAGAGTTCCAATCTCCCCAAAACCTCTCTCCAACACTTGTTATTTTGTGATTTTTTGGTTAGTGCCAGTACTGTAGGGGTGAGATGTTATCTCATTGTAGTTTTGATTTGCATTTCTCCAATGGCTAATGATTGCGAGTATTTCCTCATGTGTCTGTTAGCCGCCTGCCGCCTGAATGTCTACTCTGGTGAAGTGTCTCTTCATATCCTTTGCCCATGTTTTAATTGGGTTATTTGTCTTTTGTTTTCGAGGTATTGAAGTATTCTATACATTTTAGAGATTAGACCTTTGTCAGATATGTTGTAGCCAAAACTTTTTCCCAGTCTGTAGGTTCTCTTTTTACTCTAATGGTGAAGTCTTTTGATGAGTTTAAGTGTTTAATTTTTAGGAGCTCCCATTTATTATGTCTTCTGGTGTTTGTGCATTGTTAGTTATGGTTGTGTTCTCTTTATGCCATGTAGTAGGACACCTAGTGTTATTCCTACGTTTTCTTCCATGATTTTTATCATTTTAGGTTTTATATTTAGGTCTTTGATCCATGGTGTGAGGTATGGATCCTGTTACATTTTTTTACAGATGGACATCCAGTTTTGCCAGCACCATTTCTTACAAAGACTGTATTTTCCCCACTTAATGGACTTTGGTCCTTTGTCAAAGATCAGCTGACCATAGGTGAATGGATTTACATCTGGGTTCTCAATTCTGTTCCATTGTTCTATGTGTCTGTCGTTGTACCAATACCAGGCTATTTTGACTACCATGGCTGTATAGTAGGCTCTGAGATCAGGTAGTGTGAGGCCTTCTACTTTGTTCTTTTTCTTCAATAATGCTTTGTTTATCCATGGCCTCTTTCCTTTCCATATAATGTTGATGATTAATTTTTCCATCTCCTTAAAAAATGCTGTTGGTATTTGGATCAGGATTGATTGCATCTGTAGATTGCTTTGGGTAGAATTGACATTTTCACAATGTTGAGTCTTCCTATCCATGAGCATGGTCTGTTTTTCCATTTATGTAGGTCTTTTTGGTTTCTTGCAATAGCCTTTTGCAGTTTTCTTTGTATAGGTCTTTTAAATCCCTGGTTAGATTTATTCCTAAGTGTTTTATTTTTTTAGGGGCTATTATAAATGGTATTGTTTTACTAATTTCCTTTTTGAAGTTCTCTATCAGTTCCAGTAGTTTTCTTGTGGAATCTTTGGAACTCTCTTTGTATAGGATCATATCATCTGTGAGTAGGGATAGTTTTACTTCTTCCTTTCCAATCTGAATGCCCTTTATTTCTTTTTCTTGCCTTATTTCTCTAGCTAGGACTTCTACACAATGTTAAATAGGAGTGGTGATAAAGGGCATCCTTGTCTTGTCCCCATTCTCAGGAGGAATACTTTCAGCATCTCTCTGCTGATAGTGATGTTGGCTGTTGGTTTTGTATAGATACCCTTTATTGTGTTGAGGAGTTTCCTTCCAATTTTTATTTAATTGGGAGTTTTTGTCAGGAATGAGTGTTGGACTTTGTCAAATACCTCCTCTGCATCAATTGAGATGATCAGGTGGTTCTTTTTCTTTGTTCTATTTATGTGGTAGATTATATTGATTGATTTACTAATGTTGAACCATCCTTGCATACCTGGTATGAATCCCACGTGGTCATAGTGTATTATTTTTTTGGTATGATGCTAAATTCTATTGGCTAGGATTTGGTTGAGAATTCTTGCATCTATATTCATGAGATGTCTGTAATTTTTTTTGTGTGTGTGTGACGTCTTTGCCTGACGTTGGTATCAGGATTATGCTGGCTTCGTAGAATGAATTTGGAAGTATTCCTTCATTTTCTATGCTCTGAAATAACTTGAATAGTACTGGTGTGAGCTCTCTCTGAACATTTGGTAGAGTTCTCCAGTGAAGCTATCTGGGCCAGAGGTTTTTTTTTGTTGTTGGAAGTTTTTTTGTTTCCACTCCAATCTCTTCTCTTGTTTTGGTCTGTTCAGGTTTTATATCTCAACTTGTGTTAGTTTAGGTATGTAGTGTGTCTGTAGAAATTTCTCTATTTCCTCTAAGTTCTCAAACTGTTGAAATACCATTTTTCATAGTATTCTGTTACGATCCTTTTTGTTTCAGCTGGGTCTGTTGTAATGTCCCCCTTCTCATTTCTTATTTGGGTTATTTGCTTCCTCTCCTGTTTTTCTTTTGTCAGTTTGGCCAATGGTTTGTTGATTTTGTTGATCTTTCCAAAGAGCCAACTTTTGGTCTTGTTGATTTTTTCTGTTGTTTTTGTTCTCTATTTTTCCTCTAATCTTTATTGTTTAACTTCTTCTGGTGCCCAAGGGCTTCTTTTAATGTTCTCTTTCTGTTTGTTTGAGTTGTAGGGCTAACATTTTGATTTGGATCCCTCCTTTTTTTTTTTTTTTTTTTGATGTGTGTGTTTATTGCTATAAATTGACCTCTGAACACTGCCTTTGGTTTTGGTATGATGTGTTTTCATTCTCATTTGATTCTAGGAATTTTTTTTATTCCCTCTTTGATTTCTTCTATTGCCCAGTTGTTTTTAAAACTTGTGCTGTTGAATCAGTTCTGACTCATAAGCAAGTTATTATTCAGTTTCCATGTATTTGATTTTTTTCCTTGCTTTTCCTGTTACTGGTTTCTACTTTTATGGTGCTGTGATCAAAAAGAATGCTTTGTATTATTTTGATGTTTTGGATTTTATTGAGGGTTGCTTTGTGGCCTAAAATGTGGTCTATTCTGGAGAGTGTTCCGTGTGCTTTGGAAAAGAATGTATACTTTGCTGCTATTGAGTGGAATGTTCTATATATGCCTGTGATGTCAAGTTTGTTGATTCTGGCCTTTAGCTCTTCTGTGTCTTTGCTGAGTTTCTTTCTAGATGTTCTGTCCTTTACTGAGGGTGGTGTGTTGAATTCTCCTACTATTATTGTGGAGCCGTTTATTTCTTTTTTCAGTGTTTTTACTTTGTTTTATGTATTTTGGAGCCCTGTTCTTGGATGCATAGATATTTATTAAGGTTATGCCTTCTATGTTGTCCTTCCTTTTCTTTTAAGGTTGATTTTTCGTTAAAATCTATTTTATCTGAGATTAGTATTGCCACTCTTGTCCTTTTTTGGTTACTGTTTGCTTGATATTTTTTTCCATCCTTTGATTTTTAAACTATTTGTGTCTTTGTGTCTGAGTTGTGTCTCTTACAGACAGCATATTGATGAGTCGTGCTTTTTTAACCCATTCTACCACTCTCTGTCTCTTTACAGGTACATTTAAGCTATTTACATTCAGTGTGATTATCAATAGGTGTGATTTATTGCTGTCATATTATAGTTTTTTTGGTGTGTGTGTGGCACTGATATCTCTTTGTTCCTCTTACTTTCCTGTGCTGAGTTCCTTTCGTTTGTGGATTTTCTTTTCTGTTCTTTCATGTGAGAGATTTTGTGTTTCCTGAGACTTTATGTTTTTCTTTTTTTATTCTGATGAGTGGGTTAACTATCTTTGTGGTTATCTTGAAATTTACCCTATCTTCCTAAGTTTGAACCAGTCTTTCATTACTTGATATCATCTTCACTTTGTCTCCATTTGAAAATTCTGTACCTACACTGTTTATTCCCCTTTTTATTGTTTTGACACTGTTGTCATTTACAGATTGACATCTCTGTTTCCCTGTTTTAAGTCTTTTTAGCTTTGTTTTATTATTGAAAGCTCTTTACTTAGGTTGGTATCTGGCTGATGCTGTCCTGTGTCCTAGAATCCAGTTGTTGCCTGATGTTGTTGGTTCTCTAACTGAAGGATTTCCTTTAATATTTCTTGTAAGTTTGGCTTGGATTTTACAAATTCCTTTAATTTCTGCTTATCTGGAAATGGCCTAATTTTACCATGTATTTGAGAGAGAGTTTTGTAGAATACATTATTCTTGGTTGGCAATTTTTTTCTTTCAAGGTTTTACATAATCACCCCACCGAATTCTTTCCTGCATAGTTTTTGCCAAGAAATCAGAGCTTAGTCTTATTGTTTCCTCTCTGTAAGTGACTTTGTTTTTCTTGAACTGCTCTCAGGATTCTTAGTCTTTGGTTTTGGCAAGTGTAATTATGACATGTCTTGGAGATTTTCTTTTGGGGTCTGTTCTATATGGGGTTCATCGAGCTTTCTGAATGGTCAGGTTTTCATTTTTCATGATATTTAGGAAGTTTTCTGCCAACAAACTTTCAAGAATCTTCTCCATGTTTTCCATTTTAACCCCCTGTTCTGGAACTCTGATCACATGCAAATTTTTGCTCTTGATTGTGTCTCACATAATTCTTAGGTTTTCTTCATTCTTTTCTCCGATTTTTCCTCAAAGTAGTGTCCATGGATTTATCTTCAACCTCACTGATTCTGTCTTCCTTTGTTTCAAATTTACTCCTAAAACCCTGTATTGAGTTGTCCTTTTCTGAAATTTTATTGTTTATCTTTTGGATTTCTAGTTGCTGTTCTTTATGATTTCTAATTATTTATTTTGATGTTTTAGTCTTTTATTGTTTTCCTTAATTCTTCTGTTTCTTTGTGTTTTCCTTGATTTTTGGCTATGTTTTTGTTGGTTTTGGCTGTTTTCCATGATTTTGTCTATTTTTCCCTTGGTTTTGTCTGTGTTTTCCTTGAACCTTTCCTAATCTCTTGGAGAGCCCTAAATATAAGTCTTTTAAATTCCATATCAGGTAGTTCCACTGCCTTTTCTTCTATCTGAAGGTCATCTGATTCCTTATTTTGGTCACTTTCTGGAGCCATCTTATCGTGCTTTTCCATATGTTTTGATATTATCTGCTATCTCTTAGACATTAAGGTATTATTGATTGATTGGTTGTGTGTTTGTTTCTTTCACCCTGCTTCTTTGTTTTGCTTTGATATGTCAGGGCGGGCAGGTCAGCTGTACTTTTCTGCTTGCTTGTCTGTGGGCATGATAGCTCTCACCACCTTGTCTGAGTGGGCAGGGCAGCAGCAGGCAGGCGAGCCCGCTTTGCTGTACGCTGGCTTCATGAGGTGGTTGAGAGTGAATTGGGTGGGTGCTCTCTGCCTCCTGATGTTGATCCAGCAATGTAGGAGCATTCATAACCCCTTGCCAGATAGGTAGGTGTGTCAGATGGGAAGATGTATGCTTTCATTTCCCTCTGTTCAGCAGCCACTCGAGTGGTAGGAGGAGGACAGTGCAGGCCTGGTGCGGTGACAGGCCTGAGTTAGGGGTGCTCTAGCTACAGTGGCATGGTGAGGGCTGGTGGGAAAATGGGTAGGGTATGGGACTAACTGGGGGGAACAAAGAAAAGAAAAGAGATAGAAAGAAAGAAAGGGGGCAGCTGGCAGGTGGAGCTGGGCGGATCTGGGGGCCAGCAGGAAGGGGAGGAGGTGGTGTATGGGGCTAGGGGCTAGGTGAAAAGTAGAAAGTGGCAGGCTGGTAGTTGTCTAGCTATGACAGTGCAGCATGGCCCAGTGGGAAGAGGGGGAGCTGGCTTATGATCTAAGTGTGAGGGAAAAATAAATAAATAAACAAAATTTAGAAATAGTGTGGTACCCATGATGGGGTCCAAGAATAAGTGATGACTCCAAGTCCTTACAACTAACAGCATTGGGCATCCATGGTCTGGCTAGAGAGCTGACACCAGTGTGCTCTAAGGAACAGGGACATGCATTCCTCACAGACACTCGGGGGACAGTTATCAGCCCCCTGCCTTGCTCAGAGTGTTACCCTCTGCTGCATCTAGATACTTGTGCATACACCAATCAACACTGCTCCTCTAAGACTGTAGGTGAGAGCCCGCACCACACACTTGGTGGCCGACTACCTGGACACCAGAGCTGAATCCATACAAGAAAAGTGAATGGACTCCTAGGCTCATATACCTCATAACAGCTCTAGCCATCTAGTGACAGGACATTAGAGTTTCAAAGGCATTAATAATCAATCTAGCTCACTTGAGCAGCCTATTTGGGTATATCAAAACAAAACAAAGCAAGAATCTAGGACACAGTAAGCAAACATAAAATAAATTAATATAACCAGTAGATGGCTCAGAGACAACAAGCAATAACAAATCACATAAAGAAGCAGACCGCGATTACTTCAATGAGGTCTCAAAACAAAGAACCAAGGAATCTTCCAGAAGAAGATATATTCCTGAAATTATCAGAGGTAGAATGCAAAAGATTAATACACAGAACGCTTCAAGACATCAGGAACGAGATCAGGCAAAACACAGAACAAGCCAAGGAACACACAGATAAAGCAGTCGAGGAAATTAAGAAGGTTATTCAAGAGCATATCGACAAATTCAATAGGCTGCAAGAATCCACAGAGAGACAGCAATCAGAAATTCAGAAGTTTAACAATAAAATTTCAGAATTAGACAACTCAATAGAAAGTCAGAGGAGCAGAATTGAGGAACTGGAAGTCAGAATTAGTGAGAAAGAAGATAAAACACTTGGCAACAATATATTCAAAGAAAAATCAGGTAAAAGAGTTAGAAAAAAATGAATAAACCCTAAGAATCATGTGGGACTCTATCAAGAGAAATAACGTACTAGTGACTGGAGTACCAGAACAGGGAGGGAAGACAGAAAGTACAGAGAAGTGTTAAAGATTTGTTGGCAGAAAACTTGCCTGATACCATGAAAAATGAGAAGATATCTATCCAAGATGCTCATCGAACCCCACACAAGGTAGATCCCAAAAGAAATTCACAAAGACATATAATCAAACTTCCCAAAACCAAAGATAAAAAGAGAATTTTAAGGGCAGCTAGGGATAAACAAAAAGTCACCTACAAAGGAGAGTCAATATGACTAAGCTTGGACTACTCAGCAGAAACCGTACAGGCAAGAAGGCAATGGGATGACATATACAAAGCCTTCAAGGAAAAAAATTGCCATCCAAGGATCATGTATCCAGTGAAATGGCCTTTAAATATGAAGGTGAAATTAGCACATTTCCAGATAATAGAATTTCAGTGAATTTGCAAAAACTAAACCAAAACTACAAGAAATATTAAAGGGAGCGCTCTGGTTACAAAATCAATAACATCAGATAACAACCCAAGACTAGAACAAAGGACAGAGCAACCAGATACCAAACCAGATAGGGAAATCACAAAAATAAATCAAGATTTTTAAAAAAGGTTCAAAACAGGGAAACGGAAAGTGGAAAAACATACCTTGCTCATGGATAGGAAGACTAAACATTGTAAAAATGTCTACTCTACCCAAAGTGATCTATAGAGACAATGTAATCCCAATCCAAATAACAATGACATTTTTTATGAGATGGAGAAACAAATCACCAAGTTCATATGCAAGGGACAGAGGCCCCAGATAAGTAAAGCTTTACCAAAAAAGAAGAAAAAAGTGGGAGGCCTCATTCTACCTGATTTTAGAACCTATATACCACCACAGTAGTCAAAACAGCCTGGTACTGGTACAACAACAGATACATAGAACAATGGAACAGATTTGAGAATCCAGACATAAATCCATCCACATATGAGAAGCTGATATTTGACAAAGGCCCAAAGTCTGTTATATGGGGAAAAGACAGTCTTTTTAACAAATGGTGCTGGCATAACTGGATATCCATCTGCAAAAAAATGAAACAAGACCCATACCTCACTCCATGCACAAAAATTAACTCAAAATGGATCAAAGACCTAAATATAAAATCTAAAACAATAAAGATCATAGAAGAAAAAATAGGGACAACACTAGGAGCCCTGATACACAGCATAAACAGTATATGAAACATTACTAACAATGCATAAACACCAGAAGAGAAACTAGATAACTAGGAGCTCCTAAAAAGCAAACACTTATGTTCATCTAAAGGCTTCACCAAAAGAGTAAAAAGATTACCTACAGACTGAGAAAAATTTTTTGGCTATGAAAAATCAGATCAGTGTCTGATCTCTAAAACCTACATGATACTGCAAAAACTCAACACTAAAAAGACAAATAACCCAATTAAAACATGGGCAAAGGATATGAACAGGCACTTCACCAAAGAAGACATTCAGGTGGCTAACAGATACATGAGGAAATGCTCACGATCATTAACCATTAGAGAAATGCAAATCAAAACTACAATGAGATACCATCTCACCCCAATAAGTCTGGCATTAATCCAAAAAACACAAAATAATAAATTTTGGAGAGGTTGTGGAGAGACTGGAACACTTATACACTGCTGGTGGGAATGTAAAATGGTACAACAACTTTGGAAATCAATTTGTCACTTCCTTAACAAGCTAGAAATAGAAGTACCATAGGATCCAGCAATCCCACTCCTTGGAATATATCCTAGAGAAATAAGAGTCTTCACACAAACAGATACATACATGCCCATGTTCATTGCAGCACTGTTTACAGTAGCAAAAAGATGGAAGCAACCAAAGTGCCCATGAATGGATGAATGGATAAATAACTTATGGTATATTCATATAATGGAATACTATGTAATGATTAAGAACAATGATGCATCCATGAACGATCTCATAACATGGAGGAATGTGGAAGGCATTATGCTCAATGAAATTCATAGGTCACAAAAGGACAAATATTGTATGAGACCACTACTATAAGAACTCAAGAAAAAGTTTGAATGGTGGGGAGGGAGGGAGAGGGAAAGGGGTATTCACTAATTAGATAGTAGACAAGAACTATTTTAGGTGAAGAGAAAGAACACACGATACAGGAGAAGTCAGCACAACTGGACTAAACTAAAAGCAAAGAAGTTTCCTGAATATGACCGAATGCTATGAAGGCTAGAGTAGCAGGGACGGGAGTCTGAGGACCTTGGTTTCAGGAGACATCTAGGTCAGCTGGCATAAGATGTATTAAGAAAACGTTCTGAATCCCACTTTGGTGAGTGGCGTCTGGGGTCTTCAATGCTAGCAAGCGGCCATCTAAGATGCATCAATTGGTCTCAACTCGTCTGCAGCAAAGAAGAATGAAGAACATCAAAGACATAAGGCGAAGATGACCTCAAGAGACAGAAAGGGCCACATAAACCAGAGACTACATCAGACTGAGATGGGAAGAACTAGATGGTACCTGGCTACAACTGATGACTGCTCTGAAAGGGAACACAACAGTGAATCCCTGAAGGAGCAGAACAGTGGAATGCAGATCTCAGTCTCGTAAAAGACCAGCCTCTGAATGAGACTAGAGGGACCCAGGAGGTCATGGTCCCCGGATCCTCTAGCCCAAGACTGGAACCATTCCCAAAGCCAACTCTTCAGATAGGAATTGGACTACACTATAAGACAGAAAATGATATTGGTGAGGAGTGAGCTTCTTGGCTCAAGTAGACACATGAGACTATATGGGCAGCTACTGTCTGGAGGCGAGATGAGAAGGTAGAGTGGGACAGGAGCTGAATGGACGTGGGGTATACAGGGTGGAGAGGAAGAATGTGCTGTCTTATCAGGGGGAAAGCAGCTAGGGAACACAGCAAGGTGCGAGTACATTTTTGTATGAGAGACTGACTTGATTTGTAAACTTTCACTTAAAGCACAATAAATAAACAAAACAAATAAATAAATTCATGAAATGAGAAATCATATTATAAAGACTTTGTTTAGGTATAGTAGTTGATGGATTGTGTAGAACAATGGAACACTCTCTCATTTGCAGTAAAAATAAATTTATGTCTTCTATCATTGTTTTACCATTGAAAAAAAGGCATAGCAGGGGCTGGTGGGTGGGGGCAGGCGGGAACAGGTGCAGCAGGGGACTGGTAGCTCTCTACTCAGGGTGGTGCATTAAGGCTCAGTGGGACGGGGTAGAAGGGGCATACAAGACTAGATGGGAGAGAGAAGAAAAGGTAGAAAGGGAAAAAGAAAGAGAAAGAAAAAAAATGGCATAGTGGGAGCCATTTGGTGGGGGTGGTGTGGACTGGGGGTGGTGTGGGCCAGTGCTTCTCTAGCCAAAGCAGTATGGTGTGGCCTGGCAGGAATGGGTAGACGTGGGGTGTGGGGATAGGTGGGAGGGAGAAAGAAAAGGAGGAATGAGAAAAATTAATTAAATAAAAATAATTAAAAAAAATGAAGTGTGGGAGCTGGGCCGGCAGTGGGCCGGTATCTCTCTACCTGCGGTGGGTCTTGCAGGAAGGGGTAGAGGTGGCATACAGGGCTAGGTGGGAAGGAGAAAGAGAAAAAAGAAAACCAAATGGCATGACAGGAGCCAGCGGGTGGGGCCCTGGTAGACCTGGGCTGGCGACAGAGCAGTATCTCTATAGGCAAGGTGGTATGTCATAGCTCAGTGGGAAGGGGTAGAGGTGGGGTGTGGGTTGGGTGGGAGGAGAAAGAAAAGGAAGAAATGAAAAATCAAATAAATATATATGGTGTGGCCCCTGATGTGTCCATCAATTTGTCATACCGTGGGGGCTTATGTGTTGCTCTGATGCTGGAACCTATGTCACCAGTATTCAAATATCAGTAGGGTCACACATGGCAGGCAGGTTTCAGCTGAGCTTCCAGACTAGGACAGACTAGGAAGAAGGACCCGACAGTCTACTTCTGAAAAGATTTAGCCAGTGAAAACATTATGAATAGCAGCAGAACATTTTTTGATATAGTACCAGAAGATGAGCCCCTCAGGTTTGAAGGCTCTCAAAAGACGACTGGAGAAGAGCTGACCCCTCAAAGTAGAGTCAACCTTAATGACATGGGTGGAGTCATGCTTTCAAGACCTTCATTTGCTGATGCGGCACGACTCAAAATGAGAAGAAACAGCTGCAAACATCCATTAGTAATCGGAAAGTGGACTGTACCATGTATGAACCTAGGAAAATTGGAAATAGTCAAAAATGAAATGGAATGCATAAACGTAGATATCCTAGGCATTAGTGAGCTGAAATGGATTGTATTGGCCATTTTGAATCAGACAATCATATGGTCTACTACACTGGGAACGACAACTTGAAGAGGAATCGCGTTGCATTCATTGTCAAAAAGAACATTTCAAGATCTATCCTGAAGTATAACACTGTCAGTGATAGGATAATATCCATACACCTACCTACAAGGAAGACCAGTTAATACGACTATTATTCAAATTTACACATCAACCACTAAGGCCAAAAAAAGATTTTTACCAACTTCTTTAAAAAAAAAAAAAAAAAACTGCAGTCTGAAATTGATCGAACATGCAATCAGGAATCATTGATAATTACTGGAGCTTGGAATGTGAAAACTGGAAACAAAGAAGGATCGGTAGTTGCAAAACATGGCCTTGGTGATAGAAACAATGCAGGAGATTGCACGATAGAATTTTGCAAGACCAAGGGCTTCTTCATTGCAAATACCTTTTCACCAACATAAACAGCAACTATACATATAAAAAAAAAAAAAAGGACCTTGCCAAATGGAATACACAGGAATCAAATCGACTACATTTGTGGGAAGAGATGCTGGAAAAGCTCAATAGCATCAGTCAGAACAAGGCCAGGGGCTGACTGTGGAACAGGCCATCCATTGCTCATATGCAAGTTGAAGTTGAAACTGAAGAAAATTAGAACAAGCCGATGAAAGCCAAAGTACCACCTTGAGTATATACCACACGAATTTAGAAATCATCTCAAGAATACATTTGACACATTGAACACTAATGACCGAAGACCAGACAAATCGTGGTATGACATCAAGGACATCATACATGAAAAAAGAGATCATTAAAAAGACAAGAAAGAAAGAAAAGACCAAAATGGATGTCAGAAGAGACTCTTGAACATTGAGTAGCAAAAGTGAGAGGAAGAAATGAAGTAAAAGGGTTGAACAGAAGATTTCAAAGGTCAGCTTGAGAAGACAAAGTAAAGTACTATAATAACATGTACAAACACTTGGAGATAGAAAACCACAAGGGAAGAACACTCTACGCATTTCTCAAGCTGAAAGAACTGAAGAAAAGATTCAAGCCTCGAGATGCAATATTGAAGGACTCTGGGGAAAATACTAAACAACTCAGGAAGCATCAAGAGAAGATGGAAGGAATACAGAGTCACTGTACCAAAAGGAATTGGTCAATATTCAACCATTTTGGGAGGTACCATATGAGCAGGAACCAATGGTACTGAAGGAAGAAGTCCAAGCTGCAATGAAGGCATTGGCAAAAACAAGACTCCAGGAAATGATCGAATGCCAACTGAGATGTTTCAACAAACGGATGCAGCAGTGGAAGTACTCACTTGTCTATGCCAAGAAATTTGGAAGACAGCTACCTGGCCAATCAACAGGAAGAGATCCATATATATGCCTATTCCCAAGAAAGGTGATCCCACCAAATGAGAAATTATTGAACAATATCATTAATATCACATGCAAGTAAAATTTTGCTGAAGATCATTCAAAAGCCACTGCAGCAGTATATCGACAGGGAACTGCCAGAAACTCAAGCCGGATTCAGAAGAGGACCTGGAACCAGGGATATCACTGCTGATCTCAGATGGATTCTGACTGAAAGCAGAAAATACCAGAAAGATGTTTACCTGTGTTTTATTGACTATGCAAAGGCATTCGACTGTGTGGATCATAACAAATTATGCATAACATTGCAAAGAATGGAAACCCAGAACACTCAATTGTGCTCATGAAGAACCTGTTCGTAGACCAAAAGGCAGCCGTTCAAACAGAACAAGTGGATACTGTGTGGTTTAAAGCCAGGGAAGGTGTGTGTCAGCACTGTCTCCTTTCGCCATACCTATTCAATCTGTATGTTTAGCAAATAATCCAAGAAGCTGGACTATATGAAGAAGAACGGGGCATAAGGATTGGAGGAAGACACATTAACAACCTGTGTTATGCAGATGACACAACCTTGCTTGCTGAAAGTAAAGAGGATTTGAAGCACTTATTGATGACGATCAAAGACCACAGCCTTCAGTATGGATTAGACCTCAACATAAAGAAAACAAAAATCCTCACAAGTGGACCAACTAGCAACATCATGGTAAACGGGGAAAAGATTAAAGTTGTCAAGCATTTCATTTTACTGGGATCCACAATCAACACCCATGGAATCTGCCGCAAAGGCCTCTTTACAGTGTTGAAAAGCAAAGATGTCACGCTGAAGGCTAAGGTGCACCTGACCCAAGCCATGGCGTTTTCAATTGCTTTATATGCATGTGAAAGCTGGACGAGGAATAAAGAAAACCAAAGAATTGATGCCTTTGAATTGTGGTGTTAGAGAATATTGAATTCACCATGGACTGCCAAAAGAATGAACAACTCTATCTTGGAAGAAGTACAACCAGAATGCTCCTTAGAAGCATGAATGGTGAGACTACTTTAGGACATGTTGTCAGGAGGGATCAATCCCTGGAGAAGGACATCGTGCTTGGTAAGGTAGAGGGTGAGCCAAAAAGAGGAAGACCTGCGATGAGAAGGATTGACACAGTGGCTGCAACAATGGGCTTAAGCTTAACAATGATTGTGAGGATGGCGTAGGACTGGGCAGTGTTTCGTTCTGTTGTACATAGGGTCACTTTGAGTCGGAACTGACTCAATGGCACCTAACAGCAACAATGGTTCGGCTGGAACTAGCAGGTGTGGGTGGGGCAGACTTGGGGTGGTGGTGTGGTGGTATTGCTCTAGTCCTGTATAACCAAGGTGGCATGGTGTGGCCCAGTGGGAAGGGGCAAAGGTGATGTATGGGCTAGGTGGGAGGAAGAAAGAAAAGAAGAGGGAATAAAAGCAAAAAATGGCACATCAGGAGCTGGCAGGTAGGAGTGGGGCAGACTTGGGCTGGCAGTGGGCCGGTGTCTCTCTAGCCAAGGCAGAGTAGCATAGCTCAGTGAGAAGGTATAGAGGTGGAGTACATGGCTAGGTGGAAGGGAGAAAGAAAAGGGAAAAGAAATAATAAAAATATATACATGGCACGGCTGGAACTGGCAGGTGGGGGTGGGGCAGACCTGGGCTGATGGCGGGTCAGTGTCTCTCTAGTCTTGTCTAGCCAAGATGTGGCCTGCCAGGAAAGGATAGAGGTGAGGTACAGGCTGTGTGGGAGGGAGAAAGAAAAAGAAGGAAAAAAATGGTGTGGCAGGAGCCAGCATGTGAGGGTGTGGTGGACTTAGATTAGTGGCAGTCTCCCTAGCCAAGGCAGCTTGGCATGGCCCCTCCTGAGAGGTAGAAGTGGTATAAGGGGCGGAAAGGTAAGGGCTGGGAAAGCCTGTTCCTCTAATTACCGGGTGCTCCATCACCTGCTGGGAGCTCTGTGAAGTTGCCTTCCCATACTTCCTGTCTAAGGTCCCTGATGGCTGTGCTCCAAAATGGCGACACTGTGTCCTGTTCGTTGGCAGGGAACCTCCACTCCCTATCTCTTCTCATCCTCTGTTTCCCTTCAGTTCCTTCTTCCATTCAGTGCTTGATTTAGTTCTTTATCCCTTTATTTGACCCTGACATTTGTATTTGTTTTGCTTATTTTTGTGGGTCTTTGCTGCAGAGGGACAGCGTGATGTGTCTGTCTAGGGCACCATGTTGGCTCCACCTCTCCAGTTATCAATATCTTTATAGAGTTTGCAAGGGTGACAATTTGCTTGCAGTGATTTACATTTACTAAATAAAGCCACTGAAAGGTACCAGGAAGTAGCAAGTCTTCAACTGAAAACCATAATCAGTTCTCCAGGGCCACAGGAATAGTATGCCCATATTTTAATTTTAAATTTGGTAATATTTAAAAACATAATAAAGATTATATATTTTTAATAGTGAAACTCTACTTGATTTGGTTGGGACATTGTCAGATAAATTTGTTTTTAATAATAGAAGTTAAATAACTGTTGCATTAGAAAACAAATTAAAAAAAAATAAAAACACCGGTGGTCCCACTATGTTGACACGACAATTGTTACTTTAAAATATATCTTTCTAGTTGCTATTTTGCATGTTTTTATAGTTGTAATCAAAGCATCATTTTATATTATTTTTATTATTAAATGAATTCTACCATGTACATAATTACCATCTAGTTTTAGTATTAACCACTTTTTATGGCTCTATATCCTCCATCACATGTTGATGCTGTGGAGCACAGGGGCCAGCCAGCTATACTCCAATAGTGGAGAAGGTGTTTTCGGTGCCCTCTGCATAAACCGCTGCCTATGACTTTGCCTCTGGCAAATTTTTTGTAAGACACTCACTTGGCTTTAACTTTTCGAGATTCTCTTCGCTTCTCCTGTTGAAGCTGTTCAATTTTCTGCTGCATTTCTTCTTGTTTTGAAGTGATCGCCTGGATCATCGACATGGCATTGCTCAACTCTTCCTAAAATATAAGAAGGTATGTATTTAAACCGGAGCCTTGGTGACACAGTGGTTAAGAGGTATGGCTGCTAACCAAAAGGTTGGCAGTTTGAATTCACCAGCTGCTCCTTGGAAACCCCATGGGGCAATTCTGCTCTGTCCTGTAGGGTCACTATGAATCGGAATCAGCTTGACGGCAACAGGTTTTTTTTTTTTATTTTATGTATTTAAACTGGTACATGGGGTAAGAGTATGTAATATAATATCTAGTCCGTCCATCCATAGTAGTCTTTTAATACATATTTGTTGAATGAACGAATGACTGAATGAATGAGAGATACCTACTTCTATTGTGGCCTCTAATTTGAACACCAAAACCAAAACCAAACCCGCTGCTGCCAAGTGGATTCCAACTCATGGCAACCCTATAGGACAGAATAGAACTGTCCATAGGGTATGAACACAGAGCTTCAAAAGGGTAAGACATGAATTTTTTTTTTTTTTTTTCACTATAACTAGTGAATGGCCAGAGGAGAAATTCCTGCATTTGGCTTCTAGAGGCAAATGCAATTTTTCTACTTGTGTTACTAATACCAAGAATCTGCTTTTCACCAGGGAAATAGGAAAGGGGGCTACCTTGAAATAGTTTAATGAATTCTTCATCTCAGTAACTTTTTCTTCCATGGAGCACTTGCAGCTCTTCACCTTCTCTTCCAAAGCATATTCTCCATGTTGAATTCTTGTCAGTTCTTGCATTGCTTCTGTGAAACCAGTTTTCAGTTCAGAGGCCAGGGCCTGCAACTAAATAATACAGAAAGAGGAAATTCACTTCGCTGTAAATTATTATAAAAGTCACCATTGGCCCCTTAAACTTTGCTTTTGTTTAAGAAACCAGGCTCTTGGAAATCTACAGACCTTATTTAAGGGGATACTAAAATTTGGACGCTTAAGGCAACCTTGACCCCATCCACCTAGGGAAAAGGGAGTCTTCTTTATACAGCACATGGTGAAGCTTTATAAGGACAAGAAAGAAAGCAATTAATTAAGTTTACAAGTGTTTCTGCAAACTACTATTTAATCTAAAACCTTTGATTAAAACGAGATTTACTTGAAAAGCAACATATGCCTGTGAAAGACCATCATGATCCGGAAATTCTTCAGTTCTGTGGAAGAAGAGGAATGGTCATATTCCCGCAGGGTATTATGAGAAAAAAAAAAAAAAATTATGAGAGGATGAAGAAATTCAGTTCTTTTTCCCTTCAGAGATTAAAGGATTAAAAAGAGTAATAGCTAAGTGTAACTAAGAGCCTCTTTGAAAGGGAGGAGATTTTAAGATATTATTGGATAACATCATGGAAAATGAGATAATGGCATTTTACACAGCAGTGGGCTTCAGTCCATAAGGAAGGCATGGAAATATCTATAATGGCAGGAGCTCAGTATGTTGTGGGTAGTGATGGGAATCATCTTCAGTGGTCAAGGATGGCAGTGCAGGAGTGCACATATCGGAATTCCACTGTCAACTTCCACACCATGAAGGGGTGTCAAATACAGAGTCAGACAAACCAAGCTTCACATCTTAGTGCTCTCCTACAAGTACTATGACCTTAGGCAAGTTGGTTAACCTCTTTGAAGCAGTTTTCCCATCTGTAAAATAGCTAGAATAATACATATTTCACAGGGCTGTCATGAGGATTAAATGAGTAAATATAGGTAAGGTGCCTACTGGCTTGATACATAAAAGGTGTTCAAGAAATTCTCATTTTTCTCACCCCCCCTTATGTAGCAAATCAAAAAGTTGAGCAGAAACTGAAATGTGGAGAAAATGGAGCACTTCTGAAGTTCAGTTTTATTTATTGAACAAATGAGAAAAGCATTTTCAAGGCAGTGAGTTAATAATAACAATAAAGTGATAATAACATTAATCTCTCCTGACATTTAGTTCACACCCTACTAAGCAGAGGAACTCTTAGCTCCAGATCTCTTACAACATAACATTTTAAAAGGTTTCTTTTGTAACTGAAAATGTTCACCCAGTAACCTTGTTTGAAAGGAATGAAAACTAGTGTTATTAACATTACTTCAAATGTGTATTTCTAAACATCATCTGAATCTGGTCGTCTAAACGGTCCCAACTTGGAACGGCACCTTCCCCTTGAAATGACAGCGTCTTACAGCACTGTTTTTTTTTTTTTTCTTTTCTTTTAACAAAGGGCTTTGTGGTTCACTGTACTTCACAAACAATTTCTTTCAAGGGCTGGTTAGTAGGGAGAAATAAGAGGAACCAGAGATCATTTTGAGGAAGAAAGCAGGACCTGGCAAGTGTTTGAGGCTGGGAGACAGAAAAATAGCAGGGACTAGGAAACAACATAAGAAATCTGCTTTTCACTCCGATCATTTTTATTTTTAATTCATTTTAGTGGTGAATTTCGGTATTTGTCCTGATTCAGTTATCATGATGGACTATCACCAGGTCAACTACTTTTTGGTCTGGCACTGTTCATTATGTAAATTCTTCCTCAGTGAACAAAATAAATAAAATTGATGGCTGTATGATGTCAAAAGAAAACATACGTGAGTTTGAAAATTGAAAGAAGGAAACCCTGACATTCACTCAGGTGCTCAAAGGGCCACTTTCAAGTGCTGGGAAAAGAAAGGGAACCACTATCCGACAGAAATAGGTTTCATTATTGCTGCTTTTTTAGGTGGATGTGTGGAGTTTTCCCCAGGAGTCAAATGGCATTAGCAGAGTTCCAAGGGAAAGGACCTTTCCTTACCTGTAGAACCTCAGTTCTGAAAATTAAGAACTATTGATGTGTTTTCTCTAACAACTAACTTAATATAAAGACTTGGGGAATTCTGAAACATTTTGAGCTATGAGCCCTTCTCAACTATTAGTTTGAGCTGCTGGAGTACCTGTCACTGAAGTAACACTATTGCTTTAAAACAACTTCACAACCACTGACCAGTCAGGGAGGGGAAGCCATCATGAGCACAAACACACACCTGAAACAACATGTTACTTATGAGATGCCTGGGCTCTTAATATCGTTGGCTGCTACAGACTGGCTTTCCAGTACCAACCTGGCCACTTCCTTGTGAATACAAAACACTCTGAAGATAAAGTCTTAACATCTCTTCTACACACTTTCTTCAGCTTTCTTATTTGACAGCCCACAGCCCACCCCAAGGATTAGAAATGGGTGTCTACCTTGTTCTCCAGCGAGTTGAACACGTTCCTCATCTCGTTGATTTTTTCATGAAGCTGCTCTAGAGAGGTTATGATCCCTCCATCCTGCCGCTGGAGGCGGGCTCCCACTGGAGGTAGATTCAGGGAAGACTTGTACCTTGAAGCCTAGGGCACCACAGAGGGCATCTTAGGCTCAAAGAAATAGGGGAGAGGAGTCCGAATTCTTCCTATTTCCTGCTTTTAATTTATTTCTCATTTTTCTTTGCTCTCTTGGCTTCTTAACTCTTCTTAAGATGAATTTTAGTCAGTGTCTTCCATTTCTTTTAACCAAAGATCCTTCAGGCCTCAAACTAAATTTTTATATGCTCCAATTTTTTCCTAATGCACAATTTCCCTTCCTTTGTTTCCATTACCAACATTAGGAGGTTAATAGGAGGCAGGGGACTAGGCCTGCGCCTTAGGAATTCTGCAAAGTTGTAAACGTCAAGGTTTGGGAAACCTCCACAAGCCAGGTGCGATTCCCACAACACTTGACTAAAGCCTCTATAACAGCAAAAGCCGAGATATTTTGAACTAGAACATGACTGCAAGGGTGTTGAGGTAATTATTTTAGTTTCTCCTGAATCATGGTCACTGCAGAGGAAACATGATTCTTCTGCCAGCTTCCTTCTTCCTAATTTTAGGTGCCTTTATTAATCCTCCAAAATTAAATCACAAGTGTGCAGTAAGTAATTCAAACAGTCAAGAGCAAATTTCCCAAATGCACTCCTTTATGCCTCCTGCAGAAGTTGACCTTAATGTCATCCTTACAGGGCCCTAGTGCAGTGGATGTGAGGCTTGGTATGCTGGAAATCTATCTCATCGGTCTCTGGATGCACCACAGCCTGGTACAGTTAACTTCTCTGGTGTTAGAAGAACATCCACCAATGGCAAAGGGAGAGTGAGGCTGAAACAGGACTTACAAATCCTAGAAAGCTTTCAATGGCAGTTTTGATGATGAAACCTATTGCTGTAGGTCTGGTTCCCATCATTTTTCAATTAGAAGTCTTTTTGGCACATGACTTATTTCTCAAAATTATTTTCATTACAGAGAAAAAGAAAGAAGAAAAAAGTGAATCACCTTAAATCTCATTACTTCAACATAACAATTAACATGGTGGTGTATTTCCTCCCATTTTGTTCTATACATATGAATGTGGATATTTATATGGTTGAAATCACACTACAGATACATTTTGATTCTGCCCCTCCTTTTTGCCTAACATTCTCATAAGCCCTTTCCAATACCCTTCAAAATTTTTTCTAAATATCTATTTTTAATGGTTATATAATATTCTATCTTATGGATGTGCCAGAATTTACCTGTTTACTTTTGTTGGAAATTTATATTGTTTGTAATTTTTTGATATTATCAATACTGCTGTCATATAGTGCTTTTTACTTAAAGATTTGCATGTGTTTCAGAGTATTTCCTAAGGACAAATTCTTAAATATGAAATTACTAAGTCAAAGGATATTGGGTAGTATTGACCCAAAGGGAAATCTACTATATTGAAGGGAAGTAATGTATTCAATTAATTAATAAATATATTTTTGACTAGAGGATTTGAAAAGTCATAATAATATAACTATGATTTTGGAAATATTTTTTATGATATGTAATGTCCTAAATTAGTGGATTTAGAAAAACATGTATTGAGTGATAAGATACAGAAAACACAAGTAATAAAAGTAGAGGAAGCAGCAGGGTTTACATTCTTAAGGCCACAAGTGAACCAAAAGCACACCTGGAGTTCAAATCATTAGTGTGAGGCTAAAGTGTGCGGTCACCACATCTGTTGCTTTAGTTGTGGAACCCCCCTCCTCGTATTAATGGAATCATAATTTTTAAACAATCCCTATGAAAATGAAGTAATCAAGGCTGAAGCAACACAACCTGACTTTGAAGAAAAAGAGGTTGAAGTGGACTAGGAGAGGGGTACGTGCAGTGAACAAAGGATGAGAGAACAAGGTAACAGGCTTGGGTTCAACTGAGCCTGAAAACCTAAGCTATAGTTGGTGTATCCATGCTGATTCACCTGTTCTGGTGGTAATTCTACCTGGAACGAACTGAGAGATGGTAGAGCTAACCCTTTCCTTCGTGACTTATTCCACTGCCCCTTTGCTTAGAAAGACATTTCACATCCAAAGATGAAAAAAAAAAAATTCACTTATTTTAAACTTTTATGGTTTTGATTTTTTTATGTTTAAGTGTTTAATCCATTTAGGATTTTATTTTGACCAGGGTATGAAGTGACGATCTCGTCTCCCCTCCTGCCACCTAAAAAGAAAAACCAGACGATTTTCCCAACACCTCTTAGCACCAGACTGAATGACTCGATTAAACCTCTTGGCTCAAAGCGATATACACATCTTGCAGATACTCATTTAATATTTATTAAATATGTACTATATGCCAGGTACTATACTTTCTGCTGAGAGTACAACAAAGAGCAAAATGAACTAAGCCCCTGCCCTTGGAGCTTACATTCTAGTGGAGTGGACAGACAGTAAGAAAATAAACAAGACACTATATACTATAATGTTAGAAAAGAATGGGTTGTCAAGAAAATAAATAAAGAGATACAGAATGGCTGAAATTTCAGATTTTGCTTCAGAAACTTTCCCGTCTAGTATAGATTAGACCCTATTGTAGTTAACCCCTCCACATTTCCTCCTCCCATTTCCTCTTCTTTCTTTACTTCTTCTTTCTTCATTTGGTTAGATGTTGCTTGGAGTAAACACACTAGGAAGAATTCTTTTAAAACAGGGTTTAAAACACTAGGAAGCATTCTTTTGAAACAGGGTTGGGTTATAGCCATAGTATCGCAGAGGTCGTACAGACCCACTTCATTCCCACTGCTTCATTTGTTCCACTGTGAACAGATGTATTTGGATTTGTGATATAAAAAAAAAAAAAATGAGGGCACCTTCTTACAGCTATATTTAGCTAACATTCAGGCATTGACCTACATGATATTTTTAATAGACTTTAAATCATACCTGAGTTTAAAGATGTACCCATACCCATCAAATGCCATACACAGGTCAGACACGAACAGGAGAGGTGGGCGGGAAAAGCATTTGGAGGTCTTGGACAAGGGAGACATCCAATCAGCACAGAGCAAAGATCCACTCCTGCTTCCAGAGCTTTGTTCAAGCTGGTCCCTCTGCCTGAAATATCTTTTCCCCATATCCACGTACCAAATATCCAACTTGTCCTTAAATGCCTGGTTCAGATCCTCCATTGAACATTAATTCATTTCACCTCCTCCCCTACCCCGCATCCCATAGCATTTTATCAATGCTATTATTATAATTCTTTCAAAAGCCTACCTTGTACGAGCTATTTATTGTATGTGTTTTCCAGGTTGTGGGCACTTAAGAATCAAGGAGAATGTCATCTGTTTCATTTCCCATTAGGCCAAGTAGTATACTTTGCACATGGGAGTACCTCAATAAACATGAGGTCAGTTGAAATGAAGCTGCTTCCCCCACCCCTCCCGTTGCTGGTCTAACCGTAGAAGCACTACAGTTAAAAAAGTTTTCAGAGTCCTGAGCTGGCTTGCCCTAATGGGGCCTACAGCCACGGTCTCCTGCATGATATTTCTGGTAACTGTTATTTTTGATTGATAGTCACTTAAACTAAACAAGCCTAAACAGCATTTCCCTGACACTATCTGCATCTCTGGATTCCTCTATTTCCATTCTGAAGACTGCTTTTTTTTTTTTTCTAGTTACCAGGGCTCAAAATCTTAGAGCCAACTTTGAAATAACCCTTTCTCCCAACTCCCATCAAGCCTTGTAAATTCCTTTTTCCTTCTCTTTTATTGCAGAGGGCACTGCCTTAACTCCAGGGAGGAGAGTGGGTTTCCTTAGCCCAAGCTACTTTTATATAACCAATTTTGTCAGAGTAAACTTCCATGATTTTTTTCCCTTAAAATTTTTTTTTATTGTGCTTTAAGTGAAAATTTGTAGTTCAAATTAGTTTCTCATACAAAAATTTATACATACACTGTTATGTGACCCTAGTTGCTGTCCCTATAATATGACAGCACACTCCTCCTCTCTACTCTGGTTTTCTCGTGTCCATTCAACCAGCTCCTGTTCCTTTTTGCTTTCTCATCTCGCCTCCGGATAGGAGGTGCCCATTTAGTCTCACGTATCTACTTTAAGCACTCTCTTCACAAGTATCATATTATGTCTTATAGTCCAGTCTAATCTTTGTCTGAAGAGTTGGCTTTGGGAATATTTTCAGTCCTGGGCTAACAGAGAGTCCGGGGGCCATGTCTTCTGGCGTGCCTCCAGTCCCAGTTACAGCATTAAGTCTGGTCCTTTTACTAGAATTTGAGTTTTGCACCCTACTTTTCTCCTGCTCCATCAGGGACTCTCTGTCATGTTCCCTGTCAGGGCAGTCATTGATGGTAGCCGGACACAATCTAGCTCTTCTGGTCTCAGGCTGATGGAGTCTCTGCTTTATGTGGCCCTTTCTGTCATTAGGGCTAATATTTTCCTTGTGTCTTTGGTGTTCTTCATTCTCCTTTCCATGATTTTTAAGGACAGACATTTACTTCAAATTTACAGTGGGAAGGTAGAAGCCAAGAAAGTACTATGTTGAGAGTCAAAACAGCCCAACGTGACCCTTATAGCAAAAATATTATATACTGTTTGGCAGAACATTTATGTTCCTTGAAAATTAAGTTGGTCCCATTGTTTAAAAGACACTTTTAATTTTTTTCTATCACCACATTTGTATATTTTCAAATGTTAACCCCCTTGCAATTCTCAATTCTCCCTGCTGAAATAGGAAAAGCACGTCTTGCTCTCTCCTCTCTGAGAGGAATTTTATTATGTAATGTAATGGCCATAGTAATAGGCAAGAAAAGCAGAGTTTGAGGTGAGGAGGTTCTGCTTATAAGCTGGATTAACTTATCTTTCAGTAATCAGTTTCCTCAGAAGTACAATGTGAATGGTACTTGCTGCTCTGCCTATCTCACAGTCTTAATAAGAGAACAAATTCAATGACATAGGTGGAAACACTTTTGAGCTGTAAACAACTCTATGCATAAAGGATAGTCATTGATATTACACATGGAAACATCCAAAACAATCTATTTGTCTTTACCTGGTAAATTTGTGTGGAAGGGTTATTCATCAGCATATGTTCGCTCTCCCCTGTGGAGAAAAAGAGCTTTGTTCAATCAACGTGGCTCAATCTGCCCCTATCCTCTTCAGAAACATACAGGGAGTAAAGGGACCTGTAGGATCCTATATCTGTGCCTGCATGACAAGAAACCAATGATTCAAGAAGAACAACAACAAAAAAAAAATAAGATGGTATAGGTGATCTTTATATTCACATCTTAATGACCAAATCATATATGCCTGATATAACTCTTATACTAGAAAGTCATGTTCTACCACAGTGGGGAAGTTTCTCAACCAAAAAAAATGATTAATGGTCGTTGTGGCACAGTAGTTAAGAGCTCAGCTGCTAACCAAAAGGTTGACACTTCAAATCCACCAGCCACTCCTTGGAAACCCTATGGGGCAGTTCTACTTTGTTCTATAGCATCACTATGAGTCAGAATTGACTCGACGGCAACAGATTTATTGTTTTGTTTTGTTTTTAATAACCCACTGCTGTCAAGTCAATTCCGACTCATAGCAACCCTATAGGACAGAGCAGAACTGCCCCATAGAGTTTCCAAGCCATGAAATATCTCCCTCATGTACTTGGAGCTGACTGCAGTTTACCCGAAGGAAAAGTTCTAGAGTCAGAAAAGCTGTTCAGCTGTCACTCGATTGTTCTCAGGGGGCCTGTATAAAATGTCCCTTACTTTTCCTACCTCTGATCCTTTCCAAATGTCTGAACTCTGCCCTTCTGTCACTACCAAGATCAGCTAAGGGAATCTTGTTGTCCTCCTGGGTAAGAGGGCACGTAGAAGGGAATTGCCATTGGAAAGGTTTTGGGAATGATGCAGGCAGGAGGAAAACAGTGCTGGCAACAGTAAAGACTGGGAGACACCATTCACTACCTAGAGAAAACAAAGGTAAAACCAGAATGTACCTTTCAGAGCCACATTGGTTGGCCATGAAGACAAGGAAACCCATGTAAAACATTGAGCTTGTTGCTCATCCATTTAGCTACATCTCTATATTGTGTCACATTTGTGTGCAATAAAGCTGTTTATAGCTGAAAACTGGTTGCAAACATCTGGCTATATGGGTGTGTATACTGTTCTCCCAAGGCATGCTGGTACAGGAAACCCCTCCTTAGAGGAACCAGCCTCAGTATGTTAAGTTCATAAATACTACATAACCTCAGTCCAGAACTTACACACACAGAGAGGGCTGTCCCTGTAAAATCTAGATGCTTTGAGATCACCAAAACTCTTTGCACAAGCTTTAGTAAAGATTATTTAACCCATTTAACACTATGTCCTAGTACTTTGGTATAACGGAAAAAGCCAGGACTTGGGAACAGAGACCAGGCTTCCAGGTCTAAATTTGTCATGTTATAGCTGCAGCTTGATCTCTCTTCTGTTACCTCATCTGTAAAATGGAAATGATAACAGTACCTACTTATATACGGTTGCTGTAAAGATTAAAAGAGAAATCACTTATGAAACAGGCTAGACGTTTGATGTCTATTAGTTGAAACTGAATGTTGGCTTATTTGAGATGGTCTTAAAATTATTGCTAAGAAAAATAAGGTAGTACTCAGACCAGATTATATAGATAGCATTTTCTATTTCTCCAGCACCAAGTCTGTGGTCTTCATGGTCAACGTATGATGATAAACCCATTGTCATAGAGTTGATTTCAACTCACAGCAATCCTATGGGACAGAGTAGAACTGCCACATAGGGTTTCTAAGGAGTGGCTGGTGAATTTGAGCAGCCAACCTTTTGGTTAGCAGCCAAGCTCTTAACCACTGCACCACCAGGGCTCCACACGATGATTAAAAAAAAAAAAACAAACCCATATGATGATAGGGAAATTAAAATAGTCAGGTTAACATATTATCATGTTTTGAGACATTGGCAAGACCTACATTTCTAAAACCTGCATTTCTTGAATCCTGAACCCTAAGGCAAGACACAGGAAAAATCTAACCTGGCTTTGTTTTGGTTTTTTCCATGGTGCCGGTTGCTTCTTTCCTTCAACTTATTCCTCAACATTGCATCATCATTGTTTCTGGATCAGGCCACCCCGTCTTCCCTGGACCTGTCAATTGAAATCAAGAGCAACGGATAGCAGATAGAATTGGCAAAGGACTGACTTGAAGTATAAACTTCAAAAATTGAAATGAACACAGCTATTAAAGGCAACTTGAGGTTTATGTGATTTTAGAAGATTAAAAATGCAAAGTTGCGTAAATATTTTGCTTAAGACTTAAAAGTAAATATCATTTTGTGACTAAGTATGAAACTCACTATTTAAAGTGAAAGTAGTTTTTAATAGGCTACATTCTCTTTTGAATCAGATCAATTAATTTAGACCTACCAATTTTATTAGCAGGTCATAGATTGGGAAAATCATCTAAAGAAAAAAACTTGAGCAAGTATGACAACCAATACATCTGTTTCTCTTTAACTGAATGACAAGTTCTTTGATGGCCGTGTCCCCACTTGTAGTATCCAGTAGGCTCCTTTGTGCCCGGGAGATGCTTATCAATTGTGGCACACAGGGAACTTTTTAGAATGATGGAAATGTTCTATTGCTTATACACAAATGCATAAATTTGTCAAAACTTATCAAAATGCATATTTTAATTGAGTACATTTTATCATATGTAAATTATACCTCAATAAAGCTGACTTAAAACATTTTGCTCATGTTTTATTTATTTATTTCCTTGATCTTAGTTTTGTAATTTGTTCTAAAGGAATTAATGATAATACCTAAGGCTATGAGATTATGGGATAACGAAGGCAAAAGTAAATTTTCTACTTTTTTTTAGCATTGTAAGAATACTAGTGGATAATATTTCACAGTGTCTGGAACACTGTAGCAATTCAATTTTTTTTTCACTTTTTTAAAAATTGTACCTAAGATGAAGGTTTACGGAACAAGCTAGTTCCTCATTAAACAGTTAGTACACATATTGTTTTATGACATTGGTTAACAACCCCACAACATATCAACACTCTCCCTTCTCAACCTTGGGTTCCCTGTTACCAGCTTTCCTGTCCCCTTCTGCCTTCTAGTCCTTGCCCAGGGCTGGTGTGCCCCTTTAGTCTCATTTTGTTCTATGGGTCTGTCCAGTCTTTGGCTGAAGGGTGAACCTCAGGAGTGACTTCATTACTGAGCCGAGTGGGTGTCCGGGGGCCGTACTCTCAAGTTTTCTCCATTCTCTGTCAGGCCAGCAACTCTTGGGCTTTCTTTTTGAGTTAGAATCTTGTTCTACATTTTTCTCCAGCTCTGTCCAGGACCATCTATTGTGATCCCTGTCAGTTTGCTCATGTTTTAATGACAAACAAAATGAAGTCTGTAAAGCAAAATAATAAACTGGCAGGGGTGGGAGGACACACATAGATGAAGAAATTACACATAGTTACACATGAAGAGTATAAAAAAAGCCCCAAAGTCAAGGCCATACATTGTTTGGAATCTTCCACATTTTTCACACCAGCATGAACGTTATGTCAATTAGGGTATCTTCTCTAGCCATCTGAATCTCTTTTCATAGCTGATATAAGCATTACCAAAGATGGAAGTTTTCTTCTTCTTAGCAATTGTTGAATTATTTCTATCTAATATGTTCCACGGTGAATATAATTATATCACAGAATGTTAGAGCTGGAAAGGCTCTGAGAAAATTATTTTATCCAACATCTTCTTTTATAGTGAAGTTAACTGAGGTCTGGAGCCAAGAAGAGAAGTGATCTGCCCAAGGCCACACAACTTTGAAAATTATTGTTAGAAGCGATTTCTCCTAATATTTGAAATATGTAAAGCTATATATTCATAAGGTTTTTAAAGACAATTCCTGGGGATTTACTTATCTAATGTCCCAACTAATTGAAAACAAGAGACTCTCCAGGTTATATATATCATTAAGTAAAATTAATACGTACACATTTTCAGAGCTAGGGCATCATCAAGTTTACTTAAGTATCACATGGTCACTGATTTCAAGACATAATAAAAGGTTCATGATTGATAGAAACTAAATTAGAAATTGTATTTATTTAATTACAAAAGCAACAAAACTGCATTAGAGAAATTTTGGAAAATACAGAGAAAAAAGAACATACCTGTAATTCTACTTAAGTAACCATTATGATCATTTAGTTTTATTACCTGCTAGTCTTTTTTTCTCTTGAGTGATTTTTAGTCTTTTTTTCTCTTGAGTGATTTACGTAATTGTTAGTGGAGTCTACTTATAATCTTGTATCTGCCTTTTTCACTTATATCATTAAAATTTTACCTTCTTTTACTGATGACTGCCCTGACAAGGAACACAACAGAGAATGCCTGAGGGAGCAGGAGAGCAGTAGGATGTGCAGACCTCAAATTCTCATAAAAGACCAGACTTAATGGTCTGACTGAGACTGGAAGGACTCTGGAGGTCATGGTCCCCATACCTTCGGTTAGCCCAAGACTGGAACCGTTCCCAAAGCCAACTTTTCAGACGGGATTGGACTGGACTATAAGAGAAAATGATACTGGTGAGGAGTGAGCTTCTTGGCTCAAGTAGACACATGAGACTATGTGGGCAGCTCCTGTCTGGAGGAGAGATGAGAACGCAGAGGGAGACAGAAGCTGGCTGAATGCACACGGGGAATACAGGGTGGAAAGAAAGAGTGTGCTGTCTCATTAGGGAAAGAGCAACTAGGAGTAATAAATTTTTGTATGAGAGACTGACTTGATTTGTAAACTTTCACTTAAAGCACACACACAAAAAATTTACTTTCTTTTCAAAACTGAGTCATTACCATTCATGTCACTATTATTGTGGCTGCAGTGAATGTAGGAGTAGCTCTCACCAGTCCCAACAATTGTTAACAATTTGATGGTGTTCTTCCATTCCTTTCTCTGTCCTCATAAAATCACATACAAGCATATATAAAGGATACACATGTATGGGGTGGAGCTGTCATTATAGCTTCATATTAGTTTCTCCACATCTTTCCTCTCTCTTAATAACACAATCTCTCCAAGTTCATTCTTGCAAATCTAACAAATTATTTTTAAAGGTTGTATAACATTCCATAGTATGGATTAGCATTCCTGTACTGACAGACATTCCCTTTATTTCCTTTGTTTGCCACTGCAAACAATGCCACAACAAGATCTTGGTACATAGATCCTTACATATCGGTGCTTTTATTTCTGTGGGGTTTTAATAGATACAACTGGGCTGCCTTTCAAAAAGATTATAACTATTCTCATTTTCCCCAACAGCATTGCATGAGCACCTTTTCTCCTGCATCGCAGCCAGCAGTGGACATTAACTTTTCTAGTTTTTGCTAGTTGAGTGATAAGTGACATTTCGTAGTTACTTTTGCTGGTGGTAGTGATATTGAGCCTCTATGTATATTTACTGGACATTTAGATCTGCTCTTCTGTGAATTACCTACTCCTTTGCTTTGCTTATTTTTTCTATTGGTTGTGTGCCTTTTTCTTATCAATCAGTAAGAGCTTTAGTATGATAGCTATTAATTCTTTATCAGATAGCCATTAACTCTACCTTTTTGTCTTTTGACTTTTTGGTCACTATTGCTATTGAAGCATTAAAAAATTAATGAAATCAAATAGATCTTTCATTTTCCTTAATCACTTCTAAGTTTCTTGAGTTAGTTAAAAACTCTCTGCAACCCAAAGGTTATAAGTTTATTGTCCTAAATTTTCTTCTAAGGATTTATTCTTTTTTAAAATTTAAGTGTTTGATTCACCTGGAATTTGTTTGTGAATTTGGGGTGAGGAAGTGTTCAAGTTTTTTATCTTCCCAATGGATAGGCACTCGTACCTGAACCATTTATTAAATAAACCATCCTTTTCCCTCATGGAATTGAACTATCAATTTTGTTATATATTAAATTATCATATACACTGATCTATTAGGGGCTGTCTATTTTTTTATTCCACTCTGGTTTATCTATTCCAATTCCAAAGCCATAAATTTACTCTTCGATATTTTTTAAATATTTGATAAACCAAGTCAACTGTTATTTTTCATATTTGTTTTTCTTGACATTTATTTTTCCATATAATCTAATGAACTCCAAGATCATTTTACCAATTCGAAAATAATCGTGATTCTCATTGATTTATATAATACTTATGGGAGAATTGATATTTTTCTTACATTACATCTCGTCATTCGAGAGCAATAGAGTTCTTTCCATTTCTCTAGATAGCATTTTAGGTCTTTCAATCACATTTTATAATTTTATTTCTATAAAAGTATAAGAATTTATAATGCACTTTTCTTTGAAGTTTATTCTTAAAATTTTTTAAATTGTTTTTGTTGCTATTGTGAATGGCATTTTTTCCATTTCTATTTCTAGCTGGTTTTTATATATTTATTTTATATCTATACATCTTACCAAATTTCTTTATTAATTAGAGAAGTTTTTTAATGAGTATTTCTTGGTTTTTCTAGGTAATTTTTATCCTCATATTCAAATATTTATACCAATTACTTTACTATTTTATTGTATTTGCTAGATTGTCCAGAATATTGTTTACAAATACTGGTGGTAGTGCACATCCTATCCATTTTCTGATTTTCATATACATTTAACACTTACTCCCTTGGACATCTTAGTTGTAGTCTGCTCTTAGGGCCAAATGGAATAACATTTTCTCTCATTGGTAAATAAACTATGTCATACTTAAGTAGTTTCCTTTTGTCCTGTTTCACTAAAAATTATTATTAGGGACAGGTGCTGAATTTTATGAAATCTTTCAGCAGCTATTGTTAGAATTTTTTTTCTCCTTTGATTTATTGCTGTAATTAATTATGTCAATTTCCTGATGCTTAACCATCCTTACATTCCTGGAATAAATTTTGTTTGGTCATGAGATATACTTCTTTTTATACACTGCTAGATTCTGTTAATATTTAGATATGTTTGCATTTATGTTCACCAGTGATCTTGATTGTGGAGGTCTTCTTGTTTTTTTTTAATTTTATTTGATTTTGGCATTAAGGCTATGCTGACTTCTTAAAATGAATTAGGAAGTTTTCCGTATTTTTCTATAATCTACAAAAGTTTTAATTACATTGGAATTATCTGTTCTTTAAAAGATAATATAACATAGCTGGTAAACCAAAAGCAAACCCATTACTCTCACGTTGATGCCAACTCACAGTGACCCTATAGGACAGAACTGCCCTACAGGGTTTCCAAGGAGCGGCTGGTGGATTTAAACTGCTGACTTTTTAGTTAGCAGCCAAGCTCTTAACCACTAGAAACCTGTTACCTTTTTTTTTTTTTTTTAAGGTAGATAGGTCTTTAAATATCTTTCAATTTCTTCAGAAATCCAGTCAACTTTTCTATTAATTTTGTAATTAATATTTTCCCTGGAAATCAGTATTTCTCTAAGTTTGTCAAATCAGTTGCTAGAGCAAAAGCATTTTTCCAAGTTGCTATGTAAGGAATGGTGGAGAAGGAACTAACATTTACTGAACGTCTGGTATACACCAAGCACTATGATTTATGTTTTATTTATAGTGCCACATTTAATTGAGTTCTCACACTGTTGTAGTTGGGTATCATTATTCCTATTTTATAGATGAGAAAATTGAGGCTCAGGACAATGATCCCAGTTCTTAGACTAGGGAACAGCAATGGGAGCCAGAACTAGAAATCTGTGTAATTTCAGAATCAGTGCCTTTATCACTTCTTGCCTTCTCCAAATAAGTTTATGATCATTATATTTAATCACTGAATAACAATTGCTTGAGGAAATACATCACTGGTTTCACAAACCATAACCAGTTGCCATCAAGTTGATCCAACTCATAGCAATCCTATGTGTGTCAGGGCAGAACTGCACTCCACAGGGTCTTCAATGCTGATTTTCCAGAAGCAGATTGCCATGCCTTTCTTTCAAGATATTTCTAGATGAACTTGAACCTCTAACCCTTCTGTCAGCAGCCCAGCATATTAACCGTTTGCACCACTCAGGCACTCCACTGTTTTCTTAACCCTCCCCCAATAATGGAACATTAGGATAGTTTTTTGTTTTTCCCTATTATAAAGGAATATACAAAGGAACATGTATATATATGAAAAAGTTCTGTTTTTTTTTTTTTTCTTTATTTTTCAGAAGGGAACTACTAGGTTCAAGAGTATGATCACATTAATGAGTCAAATACACACAGTCCCCAGGTTATGAATGAGATCCGTTTCTAACTGCCTTTAAGTTGACTTTGTAGGTAAGTCAGAACAAGCGTATAAGGCTATTTAGCCTTACTTTTTTTTTTTTTTTTTTTTTTACTGCAAGAGGGAGCCCTGGTGGTGCAGTGGTTAAAGTGCTTGATTGCTAATTGAAGGGTTGATAGTTTGAACCCACCAGCCACTCTGCAGGAGAAAGACGTGGCAGTCTGCTTCCATAAAGATTTACAGCCTTGGAAATCCTATGGGGCTGTTCTACTTTGTCATATGGGGTTGCTATGAGTAAGAATGGACTCGATGGCAGTAGGTTTTGGTTTGATTAGTGGCAGAAAAAGCTCGAAATCTTTTCAAGTGATTTAAAAGCTGCACTGCAGCAAGTGAAGGTGATTATGGTGAAGAATTTATCGAAAGTACATGTTGGTTCAATCGTTTCAAAGTAAGGGCAAATTTACATAACAGTAAAGAGCAAGTATATGTTGTCTGTTAGGTCGAGGTTTGTAACGCAGGGACTGCCTGTATATTGAAAGATACATCTTTAAAAGTGAGAATAACAACAAGATTACGTGGAGAAGTAACATAACTCCTTATGGGAAAGAAGAAAACCCTGTTCATCGTATGAAACTTTCTTGGACATCTTACTAGTTGTCTGCTCTTCATTTTGTACTGTGAATCCCTCATTCTCTGAAGCTTGTAATTCTTTACTCCACCCTTCACAGAACTTGAATGCCTGTTCTCCTTTGAATAAATGTCAGGTACTGCCACATTCCTCTCATCTACTTAGTGTGACTTCTCCGTATCTCCTCCCCAACCTTCCTCCTTTCTTCCCATCTCCACAATAGCACCACTGGCCTCTAAAAATGCCTGTTGAGGCCTTGACAGACCCTTGGGAAAATACTCTGGTTTTCAGTCTATCCTCTTTGAAGCCCTCAGACTTTCTTGAGTCTGACTTGGAGCAGAGAGGAAGTCAAGTTGGTGGGGTTCTGAGCTCCCATGCTCTTCAACGGAAGTCTCTCTGCTCTTGTCTCATTCACATATTGCAGCTTTTGGGAAAGGATTTCTTTTTAAGACTGGTTTCTGCTATTTAAAAACCAAGTTCTAAGATTATTGATACAGAAAAATATGAATGTTGGTACATTTACAAAAAAAAAAAAAAAGCCATACTTTGTATTGTTAATTAAAATATTTTTTTTAATGAAAAAGTTAACACAAACCTGAAAAATACTGGAAAATCTCCTGCCCTCCCCCAGAGTGACCTAGAATGTATCCTCCCCCCACACACATAAGACACAAAAATTTGGGATGGTCTATTACTTTCCAATTACTGCTGTGACAGAAAAGGAAAGCCTGGTACCTTGGGGAACTAAAATTAATTGAAAGCAGGCTTGAGTTAATTTCCATTTCAGTGTCCTTTATTGAATGGGTCTTCAGTGCACATTTCTAATTTAGTAGAATGAGAACTTCTTATGTTAGGGGGAGGGTGACAAGGAAATAGTTTCCCCTGAAACTAAAGTAATTCATTTGGGCAAATTCTGCAAACATTTGCAGGGAAGAGAGCCTATATGATCTTTGTGATGTAGAAAAATAAAAATGCTTAAAGAAATAAATTTTAAAGAGGGTTGTCTTTTTGGTTTTTGTATACAGCCTAAAAGCTATGTATATTTCATGACAGTAACACCTTATTTGTACATACTTCATAGTTTCCAAAGCACTCTCACTTACCATCGCAGCAATGCTGTGTAGTGGGTAGGGCATATTTACCATACATTTTATACAGAAGGACACTATTCTACTATTCTATATCTTTAAATAAACAGTGCCATACCACAGGATTCCAAAGCACTGTAGTAAGCAGCTACTTTTAATGTCATAAAAAATGTATTAGTTCCAATGTGGGCTTTGATAGCTATCTGAGAAAACAGATTAAATGGATCAATGAAATGAGAAAAGTTCTGGCAAGTCTGATGAGAAAG